>NC_044036.1:247072852-247672852 GCF_901765095.1 Microcaecilia unicolor
GCTACAATACAAAGAAAAAAAAGCCACATACAGAATCCCCCTTATAGTGACATACAATCCAGAGCTGGAAAAATTACGAAAAATCATAAAAGATCTTCAGCCTCTACTCCAAGAGGATGAATTACTGAAAGAGATATTTCCAGCCCCACCGATGCTGGTCTTCCGACAGCCACCCAACTTGAAGCACAAGCTAATCAGAAGTAAACTCCCAACACAGACTGAAAAAGAAGAGAAGGGCACACACCCTTGCAATATATCCAGCTGCAAGCTATGCCAAAACATTTCACAGGACCCCACAGTCATTCACAAAGGAAAAATATTCAACATAAGGAAATTTCACATGCTCATCTTCCAATGTGGTATATATTCAGTGTAAAAAAGGTAATGAAGGATGCTATATTGGAGAAACAGGCCAGATGCTAAAGACAAGATTTAATTTACATAGACATCACATGAAGAATACTGGTGCCAGCCGGGTTCCCACCCCTGTGGGTCAGCACTTTACAAAATCAGATCACTGTACCAGTGACTTCATAGTAAGAATCCTGAAAGGTAACTTTAAAACAATACAGGAATGTAAGACCTTTGAAATCAGAATGATTGAATATTTGACACTCAACAGACAGGACTTAACAAAGATCTTGGTTTCTAGCCCATTATAAACCATAAAGTTGTATTGCTCTGTTTATCACCCTCCCTCTCCTATCCACCCCCATCCTGTTAGACTATCTCTGAAATGCTTTGATGTTCCCATGCATACCTCCTACCTATCCCCACCCTGTTAGACTGTCAATGGAAATGCTTGAATGTTTTACTTACATATACTGTCATCTACCACATTTGCTTATTTCCGATCTGACGAAGAAGGGCAACCTTCGAAAGCTAATCAATAAATGTATTAAGTTATGTCCAATAAAAAAGGTATCTTATTTTCTTTTCCATGTTTTATTTTGTTTGATTTCTATTGATTACCGTTAAAATGGGGGAATACCTGAAGAAGGAGCTGTTGGTGTGGGAAGGCATAGGAGAAGTGCAAAAAGAGTGGTCCAAGCTAAAGACTGATCTTTTTGTGAGGAAAGAAAACAAAAGCAAGAGAAGCAGGGAGCCTATATGGTTCTCCAAACAAGTAGCTGAAAAATAAGAGCAAAAGAGGCTTTGTTCAAGAAATACAAAAGAACACAACGAGAGGATCATGAAAAAGATTATCGGATTAAACTCAAAGAAGCGAAGAGGGAAATACGGCTAGCAAAATCGCGAGTGGAAGAAAAAATGGCTAAAGATGTAAAGAGAGGTGACGACCTTTTCAGATATATTAGAGAAAGGAGAAAAGATAGGAATGGAATTGCAAGACTGAAAGATAATGAGTGGCTATGTGGAGATGATGAAGATAAAGCGAACGTGCTAAACAATTATTTCTCTTCGGTGTTCATGGAGGAAAATCCTGGAGAAGGACCGCGGTCGGCTGTTGAGGGAACGCCTGGGATTGGAGTGGATACTGCGCCGTTTACGGAAGATATTGCTGTGTTCTAAGCCGAAGCCATCACGAATGGTGAATTGGCATCACAATATATACTGAGCACTAAAAAACTTTTTAAAAAACCAATTTGTTCAAAAAAGCTTTTTGCGTTATAAAAGGTAAACAGAAATAAGTTCTGAAGCAGGACTGGTATTAATTTATAAACACTAGTTAAAATTTAATGCCAAGAAGTGTAGAGTGATGCACTTGGGGTCAGGGCCGTGCCAACACAGTAAGCGAGGTAAGCACTGCAGGGGGGCGCCGACCTCTGGAGGGGCGCCTGAGGTCCGCTCAGTTGCAAAATCTTTTACCTGAAGTTGTGATTCTCCTCTCTCCCCTGCCCTCCCCTCTTCACGTAGCAGTGCCCACTGAGGCAGGCAGGCTCTGCTGAACTTGTTTGAAAGAATACAACAAGTGCTATATATGTCTTTGGTGTGGGAAGAACTCCTTAGGGTGAGCTTGAACAATATTCAAATTAAAGAGAACAGGTTTGGAGGGAGGTGTGCAAGTGAGACTGGGGAGAAATAAAAAATAAATAGTATAATTGTTAGAATCTGTAAGTGGTTCAAAGTTTTTCTGAGCATGTACACCGAGAGGAGGGCATGATGACTGCAATGATGTGTGCATAATTATCAGGTAACCTGAGATATCTAGAGCTAAAAGCCATTTCATTGGCTGATGGTTCCAGCAGTAGTTTCAAAGAAGTTTAGCTGACTGTTTAGTGTTTGAAGAGCTGGTAAGTGAAAATCTGATTGCTTTTTTTTGTGTTTTGTTTTTATATAAAACATTCTCCTTGGATAGGAAGAGTAAAGAGTTTGTGATATGTGAAAATACATTTTGCTTTAATGAAATTGCTAAACTTTAGAGTCAGTGCTAGCTATCATTTTCACGGTTAAAAATCATAAATTATTTGCGATCAAGTATTTTGCAAGAAAGGCTTGTAAGCCTTGCCATGATTGCTATTGAGAATGATATATATGCCCAGTTAGATATCAAAGATTTAATTACCAATTTCGTGAACATGAAAGCACGAAAAGCTAAGTGGTTGTAAACCCTTTATTTGTTCAGCAATCCCATAAAGATGCACTCAATCTTTCAGCTCCTATTTCCTTTGCATCTTGTGCCACACCGGGGGGGCACCGACTGATAGTCTGCAGGGGGCGCCAGAGACCCTCGGCACGGCCCTGCTTGGGGTGCAGAAACCCAAAAGAGAGATACCGAATAAGAGGGGAGAAATTAGTAAGCTCGACTCAGGAGAGAGAGACCTTGGGGTGTTGGTGTCTGAGGATCTGAAGGTGAAGAAGCAATGCGACAAGGTGACGGCCGTGGCCAGAAGGATGCTAGGCTGCATAGAGAGGGGCATAACCAGCAGAAGAAAGGAAGTGTTGATGCCCCTCTACAAGTCATTGGTGAAGCCTCACTTGGAGTATTGTGTTTAGTTTTGGAGGCCGTATCTTGCTAAAGATGTAAAAGACTGGCAGCGGTGCAAAGAAAAGCTACAAAAATGGTATGGGATTTGCGTTGCAAACCGTACAAGGAGAGACTTGCCATCCTGACCATGTATACCTTGGAGGAAAGGAGAAACAGGGGTGACGTGATACAGACGTTCAAATATTTGAAAGGTATTAATCCGCAAATTAACCTTTTTTGGAGACGGGAAGGCGGTACAACTAGAGGACATGAATTGAGGTTGAAGGGGGGCAGACTCAGGAGTAATGTCAGGAAGTATTTTTTTCACGGAGAGGGTGGTGGATATGTGGAATGCCCTCCCGCGGGAGGTGGTGGAGATGAAAACGGTAATGGAATTCAAGCAGGCGTGGGATAAACACAAAGGAATCCTGTTTAGAAGGAATGGTTCCACGGAATCTTAGCGGAGATTTGGTGGCGAGGCCAGTAATTGGGAAACAAAACAGGAGCTGGGCAGACTTCTATGGTCTACGCCCTGATCGTGACTGAATAGATAAGGATGGGCTGGAGTGTAAATGGTAAGGGGCTTCGATGTTAGCTTCAGAGCTTAGTACAAGAACAGTGCTGGGCAGACTTCTACAGTCTGTGCCCTGAGAAAGGCAAGGACAAATCAAACTCGGGTACATAGGTGGTCGGTGGCCCAACTGTTTGGGGAGGCTAAAGGGGGCGGGGTTAGAGGTGGGGCCAGGGGTGGAGCTTAAATCCATAATTGTCTAACACACAGAAAAAATAAATAAAAATAAGTCACAATTAATACCTTTTATTAAATTTAGATATTACATATGTATCATATGTCAAAGAATAAAGTGGTTGCTCAAAGCATATACTAACCACAATCGCTCAACTGCAAAACACTATGCACAACTTTGTGCAAAAACACACTCAGAACCTTACTGTACCATAAATATTACACTGGGCAGAACCTAATACACCAATATACCACCCATTCGGAAAATGCAGACCGTCAACAATATGAAACAAGGGATCATAATATCACAATTCTCATGTAGAGCCACAAAACACCCTAATTCATGTTTAATGTGGGATAAAATGCCATAAATAAGTAAATAAATATAAACTTTTAGTGTTGAGCACCTGATTCTCAAAGTGGACATATTCCAAACACTATAATGAAAATAAAATTATGTTTTCTACCTTTGTTGTCTGGTGACTTTTTTTTTCTGATCATGCTGGCCCAGTATCCGATTCTGCTACTATCTGTCCTCTTAACTCCGTTTCCAGGGCTTCCTTTCCATTTATTTCTTTACTTTCTGCCTTTCTTCTTCATTTCTTGTCCTACATCTGTAAGTAAAAGCTGGGTCCTCCGCAGACTTGACTGTCCAGTGGATCCAGCTTCTGCCTATTTTCTCCATCCATGTGCAGTTTTTCTCCTCTCTTCCTTTTCCCTCATCTCATCTCCTTCCTCTCTCTTCCCTCACCTCCCCTCTATGTCCAGCAATTTCTCCTCTCTCCCTGGGCCCCCTCCCATCCATGTCCATCCATGCTCCTCTCTCCCCTGCCCGCCTCCATTCACCCATATCCAGCAATTCCCCTCTCTCCTTGAGCCCTGCTCCCATCCATGTCCATCCATGCTCCTCTCCCCTACCCCCTCCATTCATCCATATCCAGCAATTCCCCTCTCTCCATGAGCCCTGCTATCCCATCTATGTCCATCCATGCTCCTCTCTCCCCTGCCCCAAGTGCCCACTCTCTTCTCTCCCCCCCGAAGATACCTTTCCTTTTTTTCTTCTTTTAAATTTACCTCCGAGTCCGGCAGCGCAGCGTCAGTGAAAGTGCTTTCACTGGGAGCACTTTCACTGACGCTGTTGCTGCGCTGCTGGACTCAGAGGTAAATTTAAAAGAAAGAAAAAGGACAGGGATCTTGGGGGGGAGAAGAGGGCGGGCAGCTGGGTCATGGGAGCGGGAGGGCGTGAGAGGGAGGATAGACGCTACATGGGGGGGGGGGGGATGAGAGAGCCTGCCAGCGGTGATCTGAATTAGAGGGACTGCACTGCAGGGAGGGAGTGAGGGATAGACTGACACTGCATCGTGGGGGGATGAGAGAGAGAGACGCTTGGGGCTTGCGGCTGGGGAGGCTTAGCCTCCCTAAGCCTCTTATACCAGGCGCCTATGCTCGGGTATACATATAAAGTATCTTGTTGGGCAGACTGGATGGACTGTACGGGTCTTTATCTGCCGTCATTTACTATGTTGTTTACTATGTTGTTATGTTACTGGTGCTGTGTCCATAGTGGTCCACATTCCTTCACTTTGTGGAATCCTTTTGTTGTATAGCATGACTAAGGGAAAGAGGATGGGATTTGATATACTGCCTTTCTGTGGTTACAATCAAAGTGGTTCACATATTATATACAGGTACTTATTTTATTCCTGGGGCAATGGAGGGTTAAGTGACTTGCCCAGTGTTGCAAGGAGCTACAGTGGGAATCAAACCCAGTTCTCCTGGTTCTTGGACCACTGCACTAACCATTAGGCTACTCCTCATAGTCTTTTATATACTTCAGTTCCTGGCCCCAGTGATTATTTGAGGTGGGGGGGATAGGTAAGGGAAAACTATATTTAGCATAGCACTATTTGAAGAAATATGTCTGTTGATGCTCTGATATTTGTACATAGCTGTTAAAAAAATAAAAATAAAGTAAAAAAAAAGTGATAGCATTCTGAGCAGTATTTAAATTAAATATAGGCTCACCACCACCAACTGACAATCAGGGTCATTGATGTGGGTGCTTGAGACCTAAATGGAGCTCCTATCATCATTGTAGTATCAACAGTGGTATTGGCAGCAGACACTACTGATCTGGTATCTCAAGTGGTTGCCAGGGCAGGATTAATAGGCACACTAGGCAGATGTTTACAGCCCAAGTCGAGAAGAAGCCTTCAAAACTGCAAAGTTTCCTACTTGGGAATGGTTAACGCCTGATTGATGTGATAAACTTGAGGTCAGAGTAGAGTTGCCAACCAACAGTATTAATTAACAGTATTAATTAAGGGCAGTAGGCATAATTTTTAAATCTGCAATATAATTTTCAGTCATCTGTAAATGGTCTGCATCCCTAGCACTAGGACATGCTTTACTCCATGCTTCCACTCTTTTATGACCCAAATCCCACCTCAGGCCCTCTACTTCTACATCTTCCTTCACTGTTTGTCTGCCTGCCCTCCACTCTTTTCCCCCTTCTCTTGCACACACCTCTAGTCCTTCTTCAGCACCCTCTCCTTAGCTCTTGAAAGCAGTCTCAGGCAGCTGCAGTGGATGATCTGATTATGGCAGTAGGAATTAAACAAGTGCGAGGACTAAATCAACAAGTATTCAAAGGCCGCATAATTGTCCCTCCTTCTTCTGTGTAGCAGAATGGGCTTGAGCGTGTGAGCATTTAAATTTCAACTTAATTACTTGCCTCTTTGAACTGGGCTCAAGGCAATTTCTATTCATGCATAGTTGATATATTCATTCCCCAGAGGGCTTATAATTTTTCTTTGACCCTATGGTAATGGAGGATGAAAATAATGGGTTGTCCACAGTTAAAAGGAGCATCTGCTCTAACCATTAAGATAGTTCTCCACTCCAAGTCACTGCAAAGGAGAGCAGTCTGGGGAGAAATAACATGAATGTAAACCCTGGGGAAGGGCTGGCAGATAAAAGTGAATGTGACTATAGGGAAAAGAAAAAGAATGAATGGGTTTATATGTGAAGCTCCTGCCAAAATATTCCTGTTTTATCTTGGATTACAGTGTTGAATCTCTCCTCACCTCCAGCAGTCTTCCAAGCTTGCTGCTGCTGTGCTCTCCAGCCAGGCCCAAAGCAACAATTTAAGTAAAAATCAGCATGGCCCTGGCCCATTTCCTACATGAATCTCCCATTACCATGGAAACCAAAGTAAAGGGCACATCCACCACTGGGACTGTGGGTGCTGTGAGGATTCCCAGGTAATAGGTGAGGAAGTTGCCAGGGAAAGGAACAGGAAAGGAAGATTTCCCCCTGAAAACTTAAATTCCAAGTTCCCCGGGGTAGATGGGCCCGCCCCTTCTCAGAGATACAAGCAGCTTATTTCCCCTGAGATTGAGGAAGACTACAGTTCCCAAGAGCTCTGGATAAAACACCAGATCCTATTTGGAAGGAGAGTAAGAACTACGGGTCCCAGGCTCCTGGTAAGGAGGGAGGGGACTGGTTCAGAGAGGCTGATCAGGAGGATTTGGGACAGCTGGGAGATATACAAGGAGAAGAGCTGATGGACTGACAGCCAGGGGCAGGAGTGGAGGAGTTGTCCCAAGAGGGAGAAGCGGCTGGGATTGAACCTATAGATATCACTGCACTGGCCCAGGTACAAGGAAAAAGGCTAAAAGGTTTTATAACAGCCCTGTTTTCCAGCTTGGGTGGGAAGTGGAAGAGTGCTTGATAGCAGCAACTCGGGATGTGTGAAAAGGGGAGTCTGGCTGAAGCTCTCTCTACAGAAGCGGTGCCTGAAGCTGGTACTTGTGCTGAGCAACTGAAATCTGACCCATGTGGGTGGAATCCAGGAGCTAGAGCCTAGTATGAGAGGTGAAGGAAAAGAGGTTTGAGCTTCAAACAGTGAACTGTGGTATTAAAAAAAAAAAACGTAATCTCCAGAAGAACTGCATTCTGTGGGAATCCTTGAGCTTTGGGGCCCGTGGGGGGGAAGCTTATTTCAATTCCTAAAACTGAAAAGCAAATTAAATCCATTAGGCTGTAGGGAAGGGGGGGGGAGGGTTGTTGCTTGCTGGGTGCTGCCCTAGGCAGCACCTAGAAGGAGTCAGTGACTTCTGGCTCCAGATTTGGAGGGACTGTACTGAGCTATAAGGGGAGAAGCTGTATTTTGGAAACCGGTTTTAAAGGAACTCGGGGAATTGCAGCACCCATAAACTATTTGTGTTTGGAAATGGACCATACTTTGAAGTTATTAAAGAGAATCTCACCAAGCCAGGAGTGTTGGAGTTGAATTGCGGAATCGTTCAGGACAAAGCGGGGGCGACCTCGGCCCCAGGAGAGAGGCATGATGACAGTGCACATGCTGACTCACAGACTCCGCACAGAGTTGGGTTTTGGTGGTTGTCGCCAGAGCCTATAAAATCCAGCTCTAGAGGTGGTTGCATATTTGAAAATCCAAGCCTAGCTACAATATCATAAGCCTCCATGTACAGCTACCCAGGATTTTACCTTTAACTCCCTTCCTCCTTTCCATCATTGTAGAAGCAGTCTATGGTCATCAGCCATAGGCTGCAGCCACCTTCAGAACTCAGCACTCAATTTATTTTAAAAACGTATATGCTGCCTAAACCTAGGCAAAAAAAGAGAAAATATGCATAATTCAAAATTACCAATAATACATAAAACCAACACATAAAAAATAAGCCATCAGCTGTTCAACATCACCTACCTACACTTGCTCACATGTAATAATAAAAGAATGCCTGCACAAACAGATGTTTTCAATAACTTCTTAAACTGGCTAGCACTGTACATAACTGAAAAAGCCCCAGGCAGCGCATTCCATATCCATCAGCCAGACACAGAAAATGCAGCACAGTGCACATCTTGTGCATCTTGAGTCAACAAGCTCATAGTGTCTCAGATCATAACTGCTGACATGGGCAGTAATGTACCAAAACCTGAACCATATACCAAGGTTTTCTTCAGCCCTCAGGCTAGGTGTCACGGTGGTGACTGTTTCCTTGTCTGTGCTCACCTCGTCCTCTGGTGGCCTGAACTGGTGGCTGCTATGAACTGTCACACGTTCCAGACTTCAGCCCAGTCTGGTCCGGATCTTCCAGGCTGCCAGACTTGCTTTTCTTGTTTGTGCCTGAACAGCCACCCGTAGCTGCCTTGTGATTCCTGCAGCTTGAACTTCAGCTGCTGATGGGCTTTATTAGCCACCTGGAAACTTCTGTGTTGGCCTTTGCATCGTCTAAGGTCCCTGGTATGTGGGTGTGCTCTGTGCACTTCTGCCTAGTCCAGTTCTAGTCTGAGTTTCTTGCCTGGTTCTAGTTTGTTTGTGTGTAGTTAGCTTTGGTTTATTGCTTAGTTCCTAGTCTTGTTTCTGGTCTGCATTTCCTTGTCTTGTGTCTGTGTTCCTTTTTAGTGGCTGCTTGGCAGCTTTCAGTCCTCTCACCTGTCTGTGTTTTTGTCTTAGTGGCTGCCTGGCAGCATTTAGTCCTGTCTCTGTTGTGTGTTTCTGTTGGTATCCAGTTCCTGCCCTGTCCTGTAAGTCCTGCTGGCCACCTGCACCCAGGGGCTCAACTCCTGGGGAACGGCGGTCAAGCACAGGTGAAGTCTAGCTGTTCCTGCTCTGCCTGTCCCAGCTTGTTTGACTCTGCTGCAACTCCAGTCCGGGGTTCCAGTCCTGTTCTGCCTTGCCTCTGGTTTGGGGGTGGTTTGGCCTGCCACTGCCGTTCCACGGCAGTGGTCCAAGGGCTCACAAACCCTGTGCTTCTGTGACAAGCCTTGACACTAGGGTTATGAACGATGTATTTACACCATTTCCTGAACTGGTTAGCCTAAGGCGTATATCTTGGGTTCAGATTTTCTGCATGGTAATGTAAAGATGTACCACTAGGTTATTAGACTGGCCGTTATGTCATCTTTATAGAGTAATTTTCAAACCTACCAACAGATGTGCAAAGTTCTTGGATAGTTTAACCAACAAGCTTTGCATCAGTTTTCAAAAGGAAAGTAAGAGTATACTTATGAAAATGTAATTCCTTTTGTGCAGACATTTTTATGTGGCAAAACAATTATGTAGCTCTAAAAATGTAAATATGATGTCATGAAATGCCTAGTCATCCATCTGGGGTTACCATGCGGCCACTTAGAGGGTCTATCCCCAACACAACTCAGGTCCGCCTGCACCTGCCACTCATGCTCTACACTAGCACCCTCCTCCCACTGACTGGGTCACAACTGCCTCTGGGTGAATCTCTAGCTCTCAAGTTATCCCCGGTGATTTCTAGGGTTACAGGGGCCACACTCCTAGTGGTTCCACAGTTTCTAGAAAGCACTCACAGACCCAACACACAAATCACCAGTGGAGGAGTAGCCTAGTGGTTAGTGCCGTGGGCTTTTATCCTGGGGAACTGCGTTCGATTCCCACTGCAGCTCCTTGTGACTCTGGGCAAGTCACTTAACCCTCCATTGCCCCTGGTACAAAATAAGTACCTGATATATGTAAAACCGCTTTGAATGTAGTTGCAAAAACCTCAAAGGCGGTATATCAAGTCCCATTTCCCTTCCCTTCCCTTCTTTATCAGTCCAGACAAACAGGGTGAACAAACAATTATCTTTATTCTCTTAAACATATTGAACAGTGGAACAAAATAGTTGAAACAGCAAACAATAATAGGTAACTGAAATATGAATCAATTATAACACTAACTAAACATCTGTATACTGCCTCTAAACTGTATCTGGGAAGATCAGTACATATAATTCACCGAGCCTTAGCAAAGAGATCTGTCTCTCATTTCTCCCGGGCTAAGACTGAAGCAACAGCCAGCAACAACTGCTGGGTAATTTCAAACTCTAGGCCAATCAGAGGCCAGTCGACAAGTTTGAAAAGTATACTGCTTCTTGCTTCCTGCTTGTGTTAAAGAAAAGAACAAACGATATATGACAACGAATGGTCAGCACAAACTGATTCCATAAACTACCTCGAGGAATGGGAAAAGAGATGCAACACTGTACTAAATGAAATAGCGCTCATACGAACAAAAACCTCACAAAAAAACAACAAAACCCCATGGTTCAATGACAAACTGAAAAAAGTAAAACACAATCCAGAAAACTCGAACGAGCATGGAGAAAAAACAAGATGAACAAACGTTAACCACATAGAAGCACAAAAAAATACAAATATGAGAAGACCATCTAAACAGAATTACTTTAAAGCACAAGTTGAGACAGATTACAAAGACATGAAGAAATTATACAAACTACTGGACAAGCTACTAGACACCAAATCAATTACCACATTGAACACAGACATTCCACCAGCAGTCAAACTTGTCAAGTACTTAAAAAAAAAAAATTATCAGCATACGCAAATCCCTGTCTCAGGAAAATACTAACCTCGAAACCTTCCTTGATGAATTAGACCCACACTCAGGAGAATACCCAGCAGACCAACTTGGTTCAAACTTCACCCATCTCACAGTTGAAACAGTAGCATAGACGATCAGTAAGCTCTCCACCGCTTACAGTCAACTGGACACTGCCCCAACTATTCAATGAAAACACCCTCTGACCAATTCATCGCAGATCTCACATCCCACCTAAACTACATGTTCCAACAAGGCCAATTCCCCAAGGAGAAAGGCAACATCTTACTCACACTGATACCAAAAAGATACCACAAAAAAACAAACAAAATCACTAACTGTCATCCAGTAGCATTCAGCCCACTGACAACCAAATTGATTGAAGCCATCGCAGCCAAACAACTTACGGAATACATCAACAAATTCTCAATACTGCACGATTCGCAATCTGTTTCAGACCCCTGCTTCTCAACCTTAAACATTTCCTTCCTTCTATTCATCCATCTCCTTTCTATCTGAGTACATCTCGCCTTCGTCGCTGTCGTCGTACCTCTCCTAATCTTTCTCCGTACTCTCTTACTCCTTCTCCTGCTCTCCGCTGGGGACATTAATCCCAATCCTGGTCCTCCACATCAGCTCTCGTCCTATCCATGCAAACGATTCCGGGATGTCTCAATCTCATCTCTATTCCCCTCCTCCCCCCCCTCTTCCCTCCCCTTCTCATGTGCCCTGTAGGATGCCCGCTCGGTCTGCAACAAACTTCCTTCACCCATGATCTCTTCATCTCCCGTTCCCTTCAACTGCTCGCCCTAACTGAAACCTGGCTCACCCCCGACGACTCTGCCTCAGTCGCGGCCCTATGCCATGGAAGTTATCTTTTCTCCCACACTCCTCACCCAGTTGGCCGTGGAGGAAGCGTCGGGTTCCTACCGCAGTCTCACTACTTCTCATCCTTTGAAGTTCACTCCATCTGTCTATTCTACCCGCTGCCACGTTGCTGTCATTTACTGCCCCCCTGATAAGTCCCCCTCTTCCTTCCTTACTGACTTCGATGCCTGGCTCTCCGTTTTTCTTGAACCCTCATTTCTGTCCCTCATTCTTGGAGACTTTAACATACACGCTGATGACCCATCCGACCCTTACGCTTCTCAGTTCCTCACTCTGACATCCTCCTTCAACCTCCAGCTGAGCTCCACCACCCATACTCACCACACTGGCCATTGTCCTGACCTCGTCCTCTCCTCTACCTGCTCACCCTCCAATTTCTGCGCCTCTGCTCTTCCTCTCTCAGATCATCACCTGATCACCTTCACACTTCATCACCCTCCCCTCAGTCCCACCTAACACTAACCACTACTTCAGGAATCTTCAGGCTGTTGACCCTCCCATCTTATCCTCTAGTATCTCTAATCTCCTCCTGTCCATCATGTCCTCCGAGTCTGTCAACAAGGCTGTCTCTACTTACAATGCCACTCTCTCCTCTGCTCTGGACACCCTTGCACCATCCATCTCCCGTCCCACAAGGCGTACTAAACCCCAGCCCTGGCTGACCCCTTGCATCCGATACCTTCGCTCCTGCGCCCGATCTGCTGAACGCCTCTGGAGGAAATCTCGCACCCATAGCGACTTCATTCATTACAAATTCATGCTATCCTCCTTCCAGTCCTCCCTATTCCTTGCCAAACAGGACAATTACACCCAATTGACTAATTCTCTCGGCTCCACCCTCGTCGTCTCTTCGCCACTCTTAACTCCCTCCTCAAAGTGCCCTCCGCTCCCACTCCCCCTCACTCTCTCCTCAATCACTGGCTGACTACTTCTGCGACAAGGTGCAGAAGATCAACCTCAAATTCACTACCAAGCCACCTCTTCCTCTTCCCCTTTAACCCACTCCCTCAACCAACCAACCCACCCAGGCCTCCTTCTCCTCTTTCCTGATATCACCAAGGAGGAAACTGCCCACCTTCTTTCCTCCTCGAAAGGCACCACCTGTCCCTCTGATCCCATCCCCACTAACTTACTAAACACCATCTCTCCTACTGTCACCCCCCGCCCCATCTGTCATATCCTCAACCTCTCTCTCTCCACTGCAACTGTCCCTGACTCCTTCAAGCATGCTGTAGTCACCACCACTCCTCCGAAAACCATCACTAGACCCTATCTGCCTTTCCAACTACCGCCCCATCTCCCTCCTACCCTTCTCTCCAAGATACTTGAATGCGCCGTTCCCAGCCGCTGCCTTGATTTCTCTCCTCTCATGCCATCCTCGATTCGCTTCAATCCAGTTTTCGCCCTCTACACTCGACAGAAACGGCACTCACTAAAGTCTGTAATGACCTGTTCCTTGCCAGATCCAAAGGTTCACTACTCCCATCCTCATCATCCTCGACCTATCCGCCCGCTTTTGACACTGTCAATGATAATTTACTTCTTGCTACACTATCCTCATTTGGGTTCCAGGGCTCTATCCTCTCCTGGTTCTCCTCTTATCTCTCCCACCGTACCTTCAGAGTACATTCTCATGGATCTTCCTCCACCCCCATCCTGCTGTCTGTTGGAGTTCCTCAGGGATCTGTCCTTGGACCCCTTCTTTTTCAATCTACACCTCTTCCCTTGGGCTCGCTGATCTCATCTCATGGATTCCAATATCATCTTTATGCTGACATCACTGCGGAAACCCAGGCCAAGTATCGGCCTGCTTATCCGACATTGCTGCCAGCCACCTGAAACTGAACATGGCCAAGACCTAGCTCCTTGTCTTTCCACTCAAACCCACTTCTTCTCTCCCTCCACTCTCTATTTCAGTCGATAACACCTTTATCCTCCCCGCTCATCTGCCCGCAACCTCGGAGTCATCTTCGTCTCCTCCCTCTCCTTCTCTGCCCATATCCAGCAGACAGCCAAGACCTGTCATTTTTTTCTCTATAACATCAGCAAAATTCGCCCTTTCCTCTCTGAGCCACACTACCCGAACTCTCATCCACTCTCTCATTACCTCTCGCCTTGACTACTGCAACCTACTCCTCACTGGCCTCCCACTTAACCATCTATCCCCCCTTCAATCCGTTCAGAACTCTGCTGCGCGTCTTATCTTCTGCCTAGACCGATATGCTCATATCACCCCTCTCCTCAAGTCACTTCACTGGCTTCCAATCAGGTACCGCATACAGTTCAAGCTTCTCCTACTAACCTACAAATGCACTCAATCTGCAGCCCTTCACTACCTCTCTACCCTAATCTCCCCTTACGCTCCTACCCGTAACCTCCGCTCACAGGACAAATCCCTCCTCTCAGTACCCTTCATCACTGCCAACTCCAGACCCGCCCTTTCTGCCTCGCCTCACCCTATGCATGGAATAAACTCCCTGAGCCCATACGCCAAGCCCCCTCCTTACCCATCTTCAATCCTTGCTCAAAGCCCACCTCTTCAATGTCGCTTTCGGCACCTAACCATTGTACCCCTCTATCCAGGAAATCTAGACTGCCTCAATCTTGATTGACTGCACTTTTTGTCCTTTAGATTGTAAGCTCCTTTGAGCAGGGACTGTCCTTCTTTGTTAATTGTACAGCACTGTGCAACCCTGGTAGCGCTTTAGAAATGTTAAATAGTAGTAGTAGTAGTGTATAGTACAGAAACTGTATTAGTTATCTCCTGGCCAAATTCAAGCAGGAAATTGCAATAGGTAAAAACATCTTCCTACTCCAATTTGACATGTCGAGTGCATTCGACATGGTAGACCACAATATACTATACTTGATATCAAGTAAAATCAAACTCAAATATTTCATCACCTTGGAAAGCTGATTGTGGAGTACCACAGGGATCACCTCTTCCACCCATTCTGTTCAACCTTATGATGACCCCATTAGCCAAGTCCCCTGTTCAGTCAAGGTGTTAACACTTTTCTCTACGCAGACAATGTCACAATATATATACTTTTCAAATCAAACCCATCAGAAATCGCCAACAAAATTAAAACAGCATGAGCATCATGGGTGTCTGGGCAACGGCATTCAAATTAAAACTCAATAGAGAAAAAAAACACACTTTCTCATTCTCTCATCACAACATAGCACAAACCACCCCACAACCATCAATACCATGCAATACACTCTCCCAATCTGTCATTCTGAAAATCCTCGGCATTACTATATCTCAAAAAAGATATAGTAGAATGGAAAAGGTACAGCGAAGGGCGACGAAAATGATAGTGGGGATGGGACGACTTTCCTATGAAGAGAGGCTGAGAAGGCTAGGGCTTTTCAGCTTGGAGAAGAGACGGCTGAGGGAGATATGATAGAAGTGTATAAAATAATGAGTGGAATGGATCGGTGGATGTGAAGCGACTGTTCACGCTATCCAAAAATACTAGGACTAGAGGGCATGAGTTGAAGCTACAGTGTGGTAAATTTAAAACGAATCGGAGAAAATTTTTCTTCACCCAACGTGTAATTAGACTCTGGAATTCATTGCCGGAGAACGTGGTACGGGCGGTTAGCTTGACGGAGTTTAAAAAGGGGTTAGATAGATTCCTAAAGGACAAGTCCATAGACCGCTATTAAATGGACTGGAAAAATTCCTCATTTTTAGGTATAACTTGTCTGGAATGTTTTTACGTTTGGGGAGCGTGCCAGGTGCCCTTGACCTGGATTGGCCACTGTCGGTGACAGGATGCTGGGCTAGATGGACCTTTGGTCTTTCCCAGTATGGCACTACTTATGTACTTATGTACTTATGTACCATAGACAGCAACTTAACACTAGAGAACCAAGCAACAGTCACTAGAAAATGTTCCACACAATGTGGAAGCTCAAACATGTAAAACAATTCTCCCAGAAGGAAACATTTTGTAACATGATTCAAACAATGGTATTAACCCACGTCGATTACTGCAACAGAATCTACACGGGATGCAAAGAACAAATCATAAGGAAACTTTAGACAGTTCAGAACACGGCAGCAAGACTTATCTACGAAAAAATTTGACTTGAAAGCGTGAAACCCCTTTGTGAAAAACTACACTGGCTACCAATCAAAGAATGTATAACTTTCATCTGTACGCTGGTTCATAAAATAATCCACCACCTAGCTCCAGGCTACATGACTGAATTGATCGACTTACCAATTAGAAACACAGTTGAATCAGCAAGAACGTACCTAAACCTTCACTTCCCAAAATGTAAGGACTAAAGTAGAAATCAATATAATCAGTTTCTCCTACATATGCACACAACTCTGGAACGCATTGCCAAAAGACCTGAAAACCATGAACAACAGCCTAAACTTCCGTAAAAACCTAAAGACTCGCGTTTTCAGAAAGGCATACCCCATATAACCAACATAAAAAATGAACAATGAAGCACAATAACTAAACTAGGAAACAGTCGATACTCAAATCCTTAACCACACGATCCTACCCATGCAACCTGCATAGGGCGAACCACACCAGATCCATTTAATTATTCTATTCACCTATTTGTTCACTCCGGAGTCTGTAACCACTTCTCTAGAACTATGAAAGCCAAACTGAGTCTACTATTCAGTGGGAAAATGTGGGATACAAATGTAACAAATAAAAAAAAATAACAAAAAATAACAGCTTTACTGCAAAGAGACATCACCTGCTGGCCAAATAGGAGAAATACACTTCAGGACATAATTAAAACAAGAACATATCTAATACATTTTACAGGCTTAAAAACACTGTTTCTTCACAGATGTTCCTAACCCCACCCCCTGAGCTTGCTTGCTTTTTGCCCAAGTTAGTTATGTTCATTGTTGATTCCCACACATACATCTGGGGAAAGAGTGAGTAATTTTTAGACATCTATTTTACCTTGGTAAATTGCATTTGAAAACTGCCATTTTAGAGAGCTACGTTAAGTTCTCCCACTCTAGCTTGCCGGACCAAGAGTACCAAGTACCAGTAGACTTGCAAGTAAATTTGAAAGGGAAAAAGCTCCCTTGACGTTTCCTGTCCAAAATCTGATGGCCATCTGCTGCCATGAGGATCATATACCGGCATGCAAAGCATGGGGTAAGAATTCGCCAGGAATTCAAAAGGAAATCTCATATTTCACCAAGCTCTCTCAGAAGAGAACGGTTTTTGAAAAGGGGTTTCATGCTTGCCTATGGAAATCTCTATCAAAATACTCTTTCGGCATTTATATTGTTAAAAGCTTCAATTTTCAATGTTTGATTCAAAATATGATACTTTAAGCAACATGATGCACACAACACCAAGGTGAGGATATGGTAAGGAAAGCTTTTTTGATGTTAGGAATGCTCTACCTTCAGATTACTGGTCCAAAGCCTAATATTGTCTCAGATTGACTATTGTAATGTGGAGGGGCATTTTCAATAGTGCATCTAAGTCAGACTTTGGATGTTTTGCACTAAACATACTAACTCTGAATAGGAAATACACCCTTTTTTGAAACAATAAAAACGTCTATCCTTTTTTTTTTTTTTTTGTGAATACCATTTTGAGCAGCACAGTGAAAAGCTGGTTTTAAAGATTGGGATCAAAAAGATCTACATAGTATGTTTCAACTTTTTGACGCCAGGGACTTGAATTCTTTGAACAATTGAGAAAAGAATATGGTTTGAAGAATTCTGACTTTTACCATTACCTATAGGTTAGGCATGGCCTCTCTTCAGCTCCCTGGAAATGCACAATCTCCAGAGAATGGTATCCCCTAGAGCATATTTGGCAACATCATCCGTCCTTCTAGAGGCCTTATCTCTGTTCTTCATGCAACCCTGCAGCCAACTGTTTTTCAGAAGACTCGGTATATGAGTGCTTGGGAAAGTGATATTAATCAAACTTGGACTCAGTCTGAATGGGAGAATATTTTGAGCTGTAACTATAAGATGTCTGTTTCTGTGCAAATCAAAGAGCATAATTATAAGGTCCTTATGAGGTGGTATCTCACCCCACATCTCTTCATCGTATGTGCACTAATATATATCCTTTGTGCTGGCGTCAGTGTGGATCTCCAGGTACCTATTTTCATATGTGGTGGGATTGTATTATATTGTGCCCGTTTTGAAGGGCAGTCTGAGGAGAGATCACCCAGATACTCAGTACTGACTGTTGGCCTTTTACCCCAGCAGTGTGCCTTCTTAACATATCTGCCACATCTTCAGGACAGTATGCCATGCAATGGGTTTTATCCTTCTGTCTTACCACAACCAGATTGGAGGAATTGAATGAGACACCTAATGACGATGGAAAAACTCACAGCTATTCAACATAAGGAAAGACACTTTGGGGTATGTTTACTAAGGTGCGTTAGCATTTTTAACATGCCTGTAAATTTAAGGTGCGTTAAACGCTAACGTGCCTATATGGGCACGTTAGTGTTTAACGCACGTAAACCATTTACGAATGTTAACGCTAACGTGTCCATAGCGCCGTTTAGTAAACATAGGCGTTTGAGCGCCAATGGACTCCTGTGCAGTCTTATTTCACTTCCCATTAATTATTTACTCACTGCTTGCTGATGAGTGCAGTTTTTATCTGGGTTTAGATATGTTCGTAGTTCTCTTCAAATGGGGAGGGAGGGCTGGGAGGGAGGGGGTACTAGTGGTTTCAAGTCCTATTTTTGATGTTGATAGTGGATTTTCTTATCTGTATATTGCTTTATTTTTATACTGTTTCTGCTTGTGTGTTTTCTTGAAAAATGTCTTGAAAAATTCAATAAACAATACATGGGGGAAAAAAGGAAATACATTTTGAACAAGGCTTTGTGCATTTATCTCTTTAGGTCATTTTCGAAAAAAGTCAAACTGCATGTTAAAAACATGCAAAATCAAGCCATTGAGATGTAGGAGGGGCCAGAATTTTTAGCAGAGTGGCCCCCCAGACATCCCAGGAGAACAATGGGGCACCCTAGGGGGCACTGCTGTGGACTTCATATAAATGCTCCCAGGTACACATCTCACCGTTGTTCCCTTATCTTGATGCTGAGCCCTCCAAAACCCATTACCCCCAACTGTACACTACTACAATAGCCCTCATGGGTGAAGGGGGCACCTATATATGGGTACAGTGGGTTTATGGTGAGTTTTGGAGGGCTTACAGTTTCCATCACAAGTATATTAGATAGGGGATTATGGACCTGGATCCACCTGCCTACAATGCACTGTACCCACCACTACACTACTCTGGGGACCTGCATGCTGCTCTAATGGACCTGGCTATAACATCTGAGGCTGTTATAGAGGCTGGTGAGTATTATTCTGTGGATAACACTCTCATCCTTCCTGTCTCATCAGCTTGTAACCTTGGGGTCATCTTCGATTCCTCCCTCTCCTTCTCTGCACATATTCAGCAGACTGCCAAAACCTGTCATTTCTTTCTCTATATATCACCAAAATTCGCCCTTTCCTTTCTGAGCACACTCCCATAAGTACATAAGTAATGCCATACTGGAAAAAGACCAAAGGTCCATTGAGCCATGCATCCTGTCCCCGACAGCGGCCAATCCAGGTCAAGGGCACCTGGCAAGCTGGCAGAACCCTCATCCACACTTATCACCTCTCGCTTAGACTATTGCAACTTGCTTCTCACAGGTCTCCCACTTAGCCATCTCTCTCCTCTTCAATCTGTTCAAAATTCTGCTGCATGACTAATATTCCGCCAGTGTCGTTATGCTCATATTAGCCCTCTCCTCAAGTCACTTCACCGGCTTCCTATCTATTTCCGCATACAGTTCAAACTCCTCTTATTGAACTATAAGTGCATTCACTCTGCAGCTCCTCAGTACCTCTCCACTCTCATCTCTCCCTACATTCCTCCCCAGGAACTCCGTTCACTGGGTAAATCTCTCTTATCTGCACCCTTCTCCACCGCTAACTCCAGACTCCGTTCCTTTTATCTTGCTGCACCATATGCCTGGAATAGACTTCCTGAGCCGGTACGTCAAGCTTCATCTCTGGCCGTCTTCAAATCTAAGCTAAAAGCCCACCTTTTTGATGCTGCTTTTAACTCCTTACCCTTATTCACTTGTTCAGAACCCTTATTTTATCATCCTCACTTTAATATTCCCTTATCTCTTATTTGTCCTGTTTGTCCTAAGTAGATTGTAAGCTCTGTCGAGCAGGGACTGTCTCTTCATGTTCAAGTGCACAGCGTTGCGTACATCTAGTAGTGCTATAGAAATGATAAGTAGTAGTAGTCATATTTTTTTGGGGGTGGAAGGGGATCAGTTATCACTGGGGGGGGGGGGGGGGGGGGACTAAGGGAAGGTCATTCCTGAATCTCTCCAGTAGTATCTGGTCATTTAGGGCACCTTTTTGTGTCTTACTTGTAAGAAAACAGGTCTACACCAAAACATTTAAGTTTTTGCCTTAGACATTTTGGTTTTGTTCTATTATGTCTGTAAAATGTCCAAGTGTTAGGCACGCCCTAATCCCGCCTTCAAAACTCCCCCAACATGTCCCCTTGTGATTTGGACGCACTACAGATGAAATGCATAGATAGAAGTCTGCAAAACAGTTTTCAAAAATACCAATTTGGATGTTTTAAAATAAATAGAAATAAAGCAAAACATTGAAAATAAAATAAGATGATACCTTTTTTTATTGGACTAACAATACATTTTTTTATTATCTTTCGAAGGTAAGTCTTTTTCAGATCAGAAATAAGCGACTGTTGATAAATAACAGTATATATAAGTGAAACACCAAAGCATTCCAATGACTGCTTCACAGGAAGAGGGTGGAGTGGGTAAGGTAAGCCTTCTTTTTCAGATCAGAATTAAGCAACTATTGATAAATAACAGTATATGTAAGTGAAGCACCAAAGCATTCCAATGACAGTTTCACAGGAAGAGATGGAGTGGGTAAGGTGAGAAACGGGGAACTGGGTGGATGAGAGACAGGGAGAGATGCATGGTAGATAAGAAGGTAACAAAACTACAGAAAGTGGGAGGACGACCAAGGACCCCAAAGACTAAGAAGATGTATAATAAAAGCGAAGTTTATTGTGGTACGGAGACTCGACACAACGTCGTGTTTCGGCCGTTAGGCCTGCATCAGGAGTCTGTAGCCAAATTTAAAAACATAAAAAAATAAGGAACAATACAACAAATAAAAAACATTTCAAAATGTACAGGGATGTATAGGTGAGATAATAAAGGTACACTACATTTTAATTCTGGAACAAATGTAAAAATAGGCAAAGATTAAAAACTAAACAATGAAATAATGGCACCAATTGTATAAAAACAAAATCATATGCATTTTAAAGAAATAATACAACAATAAATATATATTTTTTTTAAAACAAGAAATTATGTTTTCTATAAAAAAAATATATATGTGTATAAACGATATTAAAAGCACTCTATATTTTTATTCAAGAAACAAGCATAAAATGAAAAATTAAGAGTGGCGTTTAAATTTGAATGAAATGGAATAAAACCCAATAGATAAAAGACAAAAACGTATGAATTATTAAAATAGAATACACCAGGAAATATATATTAATATCTTTTGTTAAAAAGTTATATGACAGATGTGCATGTACAAGATTAGTTTTTTATGTTAAAATGGAAACTATATCAACAGCAAATACAAATCATAATACAAAACATGTATATGGAAATTTGAAAGTAGTCTTTGAAATCAGAAAATGATATACTACTGTGAATAAAAAATAGAATAACACAATGTAAAAAATAGAATAACAAGAAATTGGCAAAGAAGAATGAATGGCAAACTTAATGGTATGATTGAGGTAGAAAAGACCATGGATATAGATGTATGTTAATTTAATGACACTGACCTTAATCGTAGATAACACTTGAACAGATGATGATTAAAAATCTTCTTATAAGATAGTCTGATCGGAAAACAAATTAATGAGTGAACTGTCATGGAAAAAGTATATAAATAAATAAAAAGTGTCTGAGTGTATATTGATAAAGCATATTTTAAAAATACCATATAAAAATATATATGTAAAAAAATCCTCCGAATACTAGTTTAAAAAACTTTGAGAATATAATTTTTAAAATATATAAATAAAAAAATTTATAAGTTAAAGAATACAAAATAAAAAATAGAAAAATAATATTACATAAACAAGGTGGCACGGAATGGGAACAAAAATAAAAAATAAAAATATAAATGAAAAAGCCTTGCAAATCAAATATTACAAAAAACTAGAAATGTATTAGCAGCGTAGATAACGTATAGAAAACTAAAATATAGTGCCTTAAAAAGACAGTTATGGGTGTGAGCATGCTAATCTGACTTATTGGACTACACTCTTACAGAGAAATGCTTTGCAAGAACAGCAGAGCATTTTAAACAGGCACAAAAAAGCGTAAAAGAATATCAAAAATACCATATGAGATAAAAGACAAACTAAAAGGACTAGCAATGAAACAAATAAGAACAGTTATTAGAATATTTGACAAACCAAAATGCTGTAAAAGTGAAACCGACAGCAGCAAAAAACGTGAAACAAAAAAGGTGTGTGATATGTAATAGAATCCAAGTGCTCTAACTGCGATGACGGCACTGAATTGCTAGGAAACTGAAACTCATGTGAGCTAATAAACAGAGCTAACATTCCGGTGCACCAAAGAATTTTGAAAAAAACTTTTAAGTGGTGGTGGTGTGCATCGAAAAAGCTGGACAATGTTAAATGTAAATGACGTTTTAAACTGACATATGATAAAAAGTCGAACCAAAAGGAGAAATGCTTTGCGAGAACAGCAGAGCATTTTAAACAGGCACAAAAAAGCGTAAAAGAATATCAAAAATACCTTATGAGTTAAAAGACAAACTGAAACAGATATTGGAATGTTAGACAAATCAGAAAGCTGTAAAAATGAAAACGATAAAAGCAAAAAATGTGAAACAAAAAAGGGTTTCAAAGCAGTAGAATTTATGATATATAATATTTATTAATTTTATATACTTACACAGAAATATAATACTGCAAAGTGTAATACAGCCATTAATTAGTAATACAAGAAAATGAAACATTCAAAACCTCATAATGGTAACAAAATTTGGCTTCCTTAGACCTCAATATGAGAATGGGGGGGGAGGGGGGTAGGAATTAGTGAAGATGATACAATCTTTAAATAAAATTTTGAAGAATAAATATGGTTCCGTTAGTCCCATGTATCTTATCTCTACCGTTGTTTAGTATCTAGGAAGGTCTGAAGCTGATCAGGCATATAATATATATATTTTACTTGATTTAACCTGATGACACATTTACAAGCATAAGTCAGGAGGAAAGAACCTCCTAATTCCAGAACTTTTGACCTCATAGAACGTTTTTACGTTTTTCCTGTGTGGACTTAGTCACATCCGGATAAAGCCAGATTTTCTGGCCGGTAAACATACAGTTAGTTGATTTAAAGTAAAGACGCATTATTGCGTTTAAATCCTGTTGAAATACAAATGAAATTATCAACGTCCCTCTTTCAGATGGTTCTTCGGTTGTTTGTTCCAAAATGGCTGTGACATTTTGTAAATCTATTGAGTTCTCTGTCCCAACCTTTTCATCATACTTGATATATAATAGATCTTATTCATCGGAGGAAATACTTCTTGAGGAAAATTCAAATTTTCTTTTAAGTATCTGTGGAACATATCATTTGGGGATACACCCAATAATCTAGGAAAGTTCAATATATGGAGATTTAATCTCCTATTAAAGTTCTCTACTTGCTCCAACTTCCTTCTGATTTCCATCACAGCCACTTTAAAATCGTCAGTTTGCTTAGTCTCCCTCTGTAAGGCCTCAATCTTTGAAGAAAAATCTTGTTTTACCATATCTAAAGAGTTCTTCACTTCCTGTGCATTTAAATTCAGAGTCTTTACCTCTTCCGAAGATTGTCTCAGGGTTTTTTCTATTTCTAATAGCTTCAGCCAGATCTTACCCAGGCTAAAGCAGTAGAATTTTATGGTTTATAATGGGCTGGAAAACCCAGATCTTTAAGTGCTGTCTGGTGGGTTTCAAAATATTTAATCATTTTGACTTCAGAGGTCTTATGTTCCTGGATTGTCTTAATATTTCCTTTTATTATTATTACCATAAAATCATTGATACAGTGTTCTGGTTTTGTAAAGTGCTATCCCACAGAGGTGACATCCTGGTTGGCACTGGCATTTTTCCTATGATATCTATGTAAATTAAATGTTTTAAGAAGAAATCCATTCAAATGTGCTTTGACATTTTTTAGATGTTTTTCTCTTTTGAAAATATGCCCCATTGCAGCTTTTTCAGAAGATTTTTCTGACAGCCCAGGTAGACAAACAGTACAGAATATGGCTGTTCGGCTTTTTTTTCCACCCATAAAAATGACAGAGTATCTCCTATGTTTGTAAAACTTCATTGGTTGCCAGTACAGGCCCACATGGAATTTAAATTGTGCACAATGGTCTATAAGATATTACATAGATTTGTCCTGCAATATATGTTAGATTGGATTTATTACTCAAGGACTAGCAAGTCTAATATTTCACGTGATCCCTCATCTTTACACTTTCCAAATCCTAGGGGAATCCATTTGAAAAGAATGTTTTCAATGGTATTCTCTTAGCTGGCATCAACTGTTTAGAATGTGATTCCATATCAAATTAGGAACTCTTAAAAATGCTGTTTGTGATGTTTATCCCAGAAAATGTCTGGTTTCTTGATTTCTGGAATCCATATAGAACTATATGGTATAGGCAGAATATAAGAATGTTTTGTAATGTAATGTTTCCAGCACTTGGTTAGAAATGTGTTTCCACTGATCAAGGACTAGCATAATGTTCTTGCATCAGTTCATGGCTATGCTCAACCATTTTTGTGTGCATGTGGTTTTTTTTTTTTTTTTTTTTGGGGGGGGGGGGGGGTAAATTTAAAGGTTTTTCCACATCTAAAGCCAGTTACACATGAAAAAGGCCTTTCATAAAAGTGCCTTGTCCTATATCTCATAAAGTATGTATGGCAACATTATACAGTGATACCTCGGTTTTCGTTGACTTCGGTTGTCGTTGGTTTCGGTTTTCGCCGATTTTTCCGCGGAAAAATTTGTCTCGGATTTTGTCAGCGTGCCCACGTGACCTTTTTGCTTATTTTGTGAAAACAAAGGCCGACCCACACGTTCTCCTGTTCAGTGTGGCGTTGTTTCTCGTTGTGCTAATAAGTTAACCCTTTCCTTTCTGCTCCATCATGGGACCAAAAAAAGTTTCCACAGCCAGCAGCCCTTCGAAGAAGGAGGCAAGGAACACGATCGAGTTGAAGAAGGAAATCATTGAAAAATACGCGAGCGGCATTAAGATTGCTGAAATCGGCCGCATGTACAGGAAGTCGCCATCCACGATAAGTTCCATTGTGGCGAAAAAGGAAGCAATAAAGGATGCTAATGTAGCGAAAGGCATGAATGTACTAACGAAATAGAGATCGCAAACAATTGAAGATGTCGAGCAGTTATTATTAATTTGGATCAATCAAAAACAGATGGCGATTCTGTTTCAGAGGCCATCATATGTGAAAAGGCCAGACTGTTGTATGCCGATCTCATTAAGAAAATGCCTGGGACGAGTGCTAGTGTACTTAGTGATTTTAAGGCCAGCAGAGGCTGGTTCGAAAAATTCAAGAGGCGCACTGGCAATGCACAGTATTACTAGGCACGGCGAAGGTGCAAGTTCTGACAAGTCTGGGGCCAAAAATTTGTGTCCGAATTCAAAGATTACTTAGAGACTGAAGGATTCATCCCCCTAGACCCACATCAGTAGACAGAGACCCGCTGAGAGTTGTTGATGATAGGCTGCAGCACCTCATAGGATTACTAGCCATGTTTTGAATGAAGGAACTGTAATCTGCTTTAATGGCCGGTAATTTGCATCTTATATCATGATACTGCACATAGAACTATAACTTAAAACTTGCTTTTAAAATTTGAATCTGTAACTTAAAACTTGCTTTTAAAATTTGAATCTCTTAGCATGATACTGCATATAGAACTTTTAAAACTTGCTTTTAAAAGTTGCATCTCATAGCATGATATTGCATGCCTGGGCAAAGACCCGATAAGAGCTGCTACCACTGCTGATAGGACGCATATGACTTTGCCTGCTTGCTTTTGATTTTGCTTTATTGCCTGCTTTGATTTTGCAAAATTGCCTTTACCTGCTAACTTTGGCTTCTGCTTTTGCAATATTGCCCTCAAATGCACACCAAAAACCTCTCATATTGTTCTGCTTCTAAGCTTTGCCTCTAACTACCTTCCCTACAAGTTGTAAGCACCTGCATTACATTTGACTGCTACCCTTATTACTTAAATGCTAGCTTAAACGTTTTAATTGCACTAACGCCTTCAAACACATGGTAAGGTTAAACATGATAGTAATAAGCACTGCTATACCTTGTTGAATTAATTACTGTTATGGACTACCTGTATTAAGCACTGCTATACCTTGCAGATATAATTACTGTCCTGGACCAATTGTTAAAACAGTCGATGCACTACAGATATCACCAACACCGCCCAACACACCCACGAACACTGCCCACAAAACAACTGACATCACCAACAACACCCAACACTCCTACGAACACCGTCCACAAAATCCAACATGAATACCAATAAGCTACTGATAATAATCTACCTCACTCCCATAATCTACCACAATCCACCAACTCTATGTACAAACTATCAACAACCCACCAGACCAAAAATACAACAACCAACCTGAAGGAAAAATCTCCACATACGAACCTCACCAACAGAAAGAGAAAATAAAACGACAAATTCAACCACCGAGGAAACAGACAAATAATAAAAATAAATACATCTAACCTCCCTACAGAACCATACCGCTTCATCCGAATAGGATACATCAATGCAAGATCAGCAGTAAGTAATTCAATAGACATACTAGACTGGATTACCACAGAGAATTTAGACCTTCTGTTTATCACGGAAACATGGTTCCACGGCCCTACAGACCCCGCCATCATAGAGACATGCCCACCAGAATACAAAATCACCCATTGGGCAAGAAATGGAAAAAGAGGTGGAGGAATAGCCATAATTCACAAAACTGAGTTCACCATAACAACCACTGGCGAATCCACCTCACCATAACTCGAGATTGCCTCAACAAGAATCACTCATCCGAACCTACAAGGACACCTCAACACAATACTATTCTACAGGCCACCAGGAAAATGGAAAGACTCCCAAACGCAACTCATGGACTTCATCTCCAACACATTTGTCTCTGCCTCTAACATCCTCATAATAGGAGATATCAACCTACACCTTGAGGACGACATCTCAACAGGCACACAAGAATGCAAAGACTTCTTAAAACTCTGGGATCTACACGCACCTAATAATCAACCAACACACGAAAAAGGACACACACTGGACATCATTACACACAAATTCGACCCAGACTCAACTCTCCTACTTACAGATACAAGATGGACACCCACACCATGGACAGACCACCACAAAGCGCTGGTCTCCCTCTACTGGCGAAAAACACACAGAAACGCAATTAACAAACATGAACGAACAACATACACCACAAGAGGAAAAATAGACCCTACAACATTCTGGCAACAGGTCTACCAAAATGAATGGTCAACAAATACAGACACCATTCAATTCCTCCAAGAATGGGACGACATATGTAGGACAACATTAGACACAATCGCCCCAATCCAAACTAGAACATCACATAGGAAAAAACCAAATTCATGGTTCACCGAAGAGCTGTAAAAACTCAAAACACAAGTCAGAAAACTAGAGCGCACATGGAACAAAAAGAAAGACGAACACACACTGAATGCCTGGAAATCACTCCGGAGGAAATACAAATATACCATCAAACAGACTAAAAGACTACACTATAAAACAATGATTGGACCAAACTACAAAGACACACACAAACTACAAAGACACACACAAACTCTTCTACCTTGTAAACAAATTGCTAGACACCACACCAGTAACAAACAACAGCAAAGATACACCAGGGGTTGACGACCTCGCAAAATACTTCAAGGAAAAAAATCATACAACTACGACTTAAAATACCCACCAGCCCTACTGAATACGCAACACTCCTAAACTGTCTAGACCCAGAAGACGGAATATACCCAACAGACAGGATCTGGACCGAATTCGAACTACTATCAGAGGACCTCATATCTAAAATACTCAAAAGATTCGCCAAATCCCAATGCAAACTAGATATCTGCCCAAACAACCTCTTGAAATCAGCCCCTCAACAATTCATAATAGACCTAACTAACCACATGAATTTCATGCTACAAAACAGACTTTTCCCAAAAGAAAAAGGAAACATTTTACTCACCTCAATGCCCAAGGACACAAAGAAAAACACAAGCGAAATAACTAACTACAGACCAGTAACATCTATACCACTAATAACCAAAATAACCGAAGGGATGGTTACCAAACAACTCACAAACTACCTCAACAGGTTCTCCATACTACATGATTCCCAATCAGGATTCCGGTCAAATCACAGCACAGAAACAGTATTAATTACCCTAATGACCAAATTTAAACAAATGATTGCAACCGGCACCAATATACGCCTCTTACAATTTGACATGTCAAGTGCCTTTGATATGGTAGACCACGGAATCCTATTACACATTCTCGAATATTTTGGCATCGGAGGCAATGTCCTAAACTGGTTCAAGGGGTTCTTAACATTACGTTCATATCAAGTCACATCAAACTCAACTACGTCTGCTGCATGGACACCTGACTGTGGAGTACCGCAAAGATCCCCCCTCTCACCAACTATTTTCAATCTAATGATGACCCCCCTGGCAAAACCTCTATCAAACCATAACCTTAACCCATACATATATGCCGATGATGTAACGATATATATTCCATTCAAAAAAGACATTAATGAAATCTCTAGCGAAATCAACCAAAGTCTACATATCATGAACACCTGGGCAGATGCATTCCGATTGAAACTGAACGCAGAAAAAACTCAATGCCTCATACTTATCTCCCAATACAACACGAATAAATTTACCGCCATTAACACACCTAAACTAAATCTTCCAATCTCAGAAACTTTAAAAATTCTTGGAGTCACTATTGACCGCCACCTAACACTCGAGACTCATGCGAACAACACAACCAAAAAAATGTTCTACTCCATGTGGAAACTGAAAAGAATTAGACCATTCTTTCCAAGATCTGTCTTCCGCAGTCTAGTGCAATCACTCGTACTCAGTCACCTGGATTATTGCAACTCATTATACGCAGGATGCAAAGAACAAATACTGAGGAAACTTCAAACAGCCCAGAATACAGCAGCCAGACTCATCTTCAGAAAACCAAAATACGAAAGTGTGAAACCCATACGGGAGAAACTACATTGGCTACCACTCAAGGAACGCATCACTTTTAAAGTATGCATCTTAGTCCACAAAATCATTCACGGTGAAGCCCCTGCATACATGTCTGATTTAATAGACCTGCCACCCAGAAACGCTAAAAGATCGTCCCGAACCTTCCTCAATCTCCATTTCCCTAAGTGCAAAGGCATAAAATACAAAGTACTGCACGGATCAACCTTCGCATACATGAGCGCACAACTCTGGAATACACTACCACGCAACCTGAAAACGATCTACGAACTGACTGACTTCCGCAAACTACTGAAGACTTATCTTTTTGAGAAAATCTACGGCAAGGATCAAAACACATGAAGTCCATACAAACTAATAGATACGCACCGATACACTCTCTTCTGATATCCTGGATTTACTCTGTCTTCCCATAACTCTTCATAATGTAATCCATACTCGTATTACAACTAATTGTATTTCCATCATTCACAATGTATTGTAAGCCACACTGAGCCCGCAAATAGGTGGGAAAATGTGGGATACAAATGCAAATAAATAAATAAATAAATAAATAAGTCTTCAACTGTGATGAAACTGGCCTCTTTTGGAAGAAAATGCCAAAGAGGACGTTCATTACACAGGAGAAAAAGGCACTGCCAGGACATAAGCCTATGAAAGATAGGCTAACTCTTTTGTTGTGTGGTAATGCTAGTGGTGGTTGTAAAGTGAAGCCCTTACTGGTGTACCATTCAGAAACTCCAAGAGTGTTTAGCAGAAACAATGTGATTAAAAGTAAATTGTTTGTGATGTGGAGGGCAAACAAGAAAGCATGGGTCACGAGGCCAATTTTCATTGAGTGGATGAATGAAGTGTTTGGCCCGAGTGTGAAAAAACACCTCCAGGATAATCAGTTGTCCCTTAAGTGCCTCCTGCTAATGGACAATGCGCCTGCACATCCTCCTGGTTTGGAAGACACGTTGGTGGAGTTCAGTTTTATCACAGTGAAGTTCTTGCCCCCTAATACCACACCATTCATCCAGCCTATGGACCAGACTGTCATTTCAAATTTCAAGAAACTGCAGTGGCGTAGCAAGGGCGGGGCGGTGGGGGCGGACCGCCTTGGGTGTCAGCGGGTGGGGGGGGGGGTGCTCCGCTCCTGCTGCTCCCAGCCTCCCACCCTATCTTTAAAAAAAATTTGTGAAGCGTCATTGCAGGCAGCGTCTCGCGTCTGCCCTGCTTGTAAAAGAAGTAAATCTCTTCTCCTCATTGTCGTCGGGTCTCACTGTGTCCCGCCCTCCGCTGAGGTAACTTCCTATTTCCGCGAGGGTGGGACACAGTGAGGCCCAATGATGATGAAGAGAAGAGATTTACTTCTTTTACAAGCAGGGCAGACGCGAGGCACTGCCTGCAACAACGCTTCACAATGTTTTTTAAAGGTAGGGTGGTGGCAGGAGAGTCGGGTCGGGGTGGGGGTTCTCAGATGGGAGAGGGGTGTTGTGGGGGTTCTCAGATGGGGAGGGGAGGGGGTTCTCAGATGGGAGAAGGACTTGAGTGGGGAGGGGGTTCTCAGATGGGAGAATGGGACTGGGTATGGTGGGGAGGGGTGTTGTGGGGGTTCTCGGGGAGGGGAGGGGGTTCTCAGATGGAGAGGGGAAGGGGTTTTCAGATGGGAGAAGGGGACTGGGGTGGGGAGGGGGTTCTCATATGGGAGAGGAGAGGGGTGTTGTGGGGTTCTCAGATGGGAGAAGGACTGGAGTGGGGAGGGATTCTCAGATGGGAGAACTGGACTGGGGTGGGGTGGGGAGGGGTGTTGTGGGGGTTCTCAGATGGGGAGGGGAGGGGGGTTCTCAGGTGGGAGAAGGGGGTGGGGGCTCTCAAATGGGAGAAGGGGGCTGGAACTGGGGTCTGAGAAGGGATCATGAGGGAAAATGGGGCATGCCTGGATCAGGTGGGAGAATGGGTTGGGCTGAAAAGGGGGGCCCTAATGCAAGGCATGTGGATGAAGGGGGCTGAAAAGGAGGGTAGTTGGGATAAGGGGGCTAGTACTGGGACTGGGGGCTGAAAAGGGGCAGGGGCTGAAAAGGAGACAGGGAGAAGTGGCTGGGGCTGAAGCTCGAGACTGGTGGGAGAAAAGGGCTGGGGCTGAAACTGGGGGCTGAAAAGGGGAAAGGGAAAAGTGGCTGGGGGCTGAAGCTCGGGACTGGTGGGAGAAAAGGGCTGGGGCTGAAACTGGGGACTGGTGGGATAGTGGGGCTGGTCATCATAACCATATCAAAACTTTCTAGATCACAATGCCACCTTGACCCCTGCCCCAACTACCTTCTGAAAAGCACCCCTTCAGGCTTTATCTCTGATCTCACCTCCCACTTAAACGTCTTACTTCAAAAAGGCTCTTTCCCCACCAAGCACGATAACATATTACTAACACCTATCCCAAAGAATAAAAAGAAACCTGTGAATGATGTTACCAACTACCGTCCAATTGCATCCATACCTCTAATCACCAAATTATTGGAAAACAGAGTGACCTCACAACGTAATGAATATATTCAGAAATTCTCCATCCTCCACGAGTCCCAGTCGGGCTTCCGACCTGCCCACAGCACTGAAACGGTTCTTCTAACCTTAATATCTAAATTCAAACTTGAACTAGCAAACGGATACAACATCATCCTCTTACAATTTGACTTATCCAGCGCTTTTGACATGGTTGACCATTCAATCCTTACCAAACTCTTGGACAAACTTGGGATCAGTGGAAACGTTATCAATTGGATTAATAACTTCATTACTACCAGATCCTATCAAGTCAAAGGAGCTACAAATCTATCTATCATTGAGCCTGCAAAAAGGTGGGAAAATGTGGGGTACAAATACAATAAATAAAATAAATAAAATCTATCTATGATCACCTTAGAACACTTAAAGCAAAAACCAGAAGACTTGAAAGGGCCTGGCGTGCTCACCAGGACACTCAACACCTAATTGCGTGGAAGCAGTCTCACAGGAAGTACAACTATGCTATCAGACAGGCAAAAAAACACTATTTCAAAAAGAAGATTGGCCCGGATTACAATGATGCCAAGAAGCTCTTCTTTGTAAACAAACTCATGGATGCCACAGCACTTACCACTACAGGAGAAGGCACCCCACCTGCTGCAGATCTAGCTAAATTCTTTCAAGACAAACTCAAGAAACTGCAGAGCTCCCTTCCGCAGAACAATTCTCGCATAGGTGACTTTATCAATGGCTTGGACCTGGGGCCTGATGAGCAGCCGTTTTCTCTCAAGCTTTTCAACTCTCTCTGCTGAGTACGTCAAGCTGGAGCTCCGCAGATTTGTTAGGAAGTATTGCAGACTGGATGCATGTCCCAACTACTTGCTCCAATATGCCCCTGCCTGTTTCCTAGATGACTTGACGCTACACCTCAATTACATGCTTAGTAAAGGCAAGTTTCCTACAAGCCATGGTAACATCTTGCTTACCCCGGTACCTAAAGACACTAAGAAAAAAAGTAGTGATCTGTCGAACTATCGGCCAATTGCATCCATTCCCCTTTTCGTAAAACTCATGGAGAGCCTGGTGAATAAACAACAGTGAGCACCTGAACAAATTTAATATTCTACATCCCTCGCAATCGGGATTTTGACCACTCCACAGTACTGAGACTGTGCTGGTCACTCTCCTATCCAACTTCAAGAGGGAAATAGTTGAAGAGAAGAGCATTTTACTCCTGCAGTTCGACATGTCCAGTGCCTTTGATATGGTGCACCACGGCATACTTTTGTGGCTCCTTGACTATTTTGGTGCATGTGGTAATGTACTAGCCTGGCTGAGAGGTTTTCTTACATCCAGATCCTACCAAGTACACGCCAACTCCAATCTATCTTCTCATTGGAAAGCAGACTGCGGCGTGCCACAGGGCTCCCCACTATCACCTACCCTCTTCAACGTGATGTTGACCCCTCTGGCGATGGCTCTCTCTAAACTGGGGACTACACCCATTTATCTATGCAGATGACATCACTATCTTCATCCCTTTTGAGAAAAACCTAACTGAAATTACCTGTAGGATTCGGCAAGGCTTTAACACCATGCTCGATTGGGCCAATTCTTTCTGATTTAAACTCAACGCAGATAAAACACACTGTTTGATCCTCTCCTCTCCCTATAACAAACTCCGGCCTCCTACATTAATTACACCTGAGCTCGTCCTGCCTATCTCAGCATCCCTAAAAATCTTGGGAGTCCTAGTTGACAGATATTTGACCTTGGAGCAGCATGTGAACTCTACGGTCAAGCAAATGTTCTACTCTCTTTTTGGAGGCTTAAGCATATCAAGCCTTACTTCCCCCGAGATGTATTCCGCGATCTAGTCCAGTCCCTGGTAATTAGCCATCTTGATTACTGCAACAGTATCTATGGGGGATGCACGAACATGCTGCTAAAGAAGTTGCAAACTGCTCAGAATACAGCAGCTCGACTCATCTTCGGCAAATCGAGTTTTGAAAGTTCGAGACCACTCCGTGAGCGGCTGCATTGGCTTCCTGTGAAGGACCACATCGCGTTCAAGATCTGTGCATTGGTACACAAAATCATCTATGGAGAAGCCCCTTCCTATATGGACACTCTCGTTAACCTGCCGTCCAGGAATTCCCAACGGTCGGCCCACTCATACCTCAATCTTCACTACCCGACACATCGTAGCCTCAAATATAAGACCACCTATGGTTCCTCTTTCCCATTTCTCAGCACTCAATTGTGGAATGGCCTGCCTCGAGAGGTCAAACTCATTCCAGATCACCCAACCTTTAAGAAGCAACTCAAGACCTTCCTTTTCGGCAGAGCATATGCTGTGAGCCCTTCTGGTGCCATGCCCTCCTAGCTCACGGCTCTCTTTGTAATAATTTCCAACTCCCCCTCATCCTTTCCCTCCACTGTTATTTCTTTCTTCCTCTGGTGACCTTGTATATTGTACTGTTGTTTGCTTATTAACTATTGTACGCCACATTGAGCCTGCCCTTGGGCGGGAATACTGTGGGATATAAATGTCATAAATAAATAAATTAAAAATCATCTCCATGGTCATCAGAATGTGGAGTACCACAGGGATCTCCACTCTCCCCGATACTTTTCAACCTTATGATGATCCCCTTGGCCAGAATACTAACCAAACATGGTCTAAATCCTTTCATTTACGCCGATGACGTCACCATATATATCCCCTTTAAATTCAATCAATCTGAAATCCACGACAAAATCAATACTGCCATTACCACTCTAACCTCCTGGGCTAATGCTTTTAAAATGAAATTAAATAAAGAAAAAACGCAGTGCCTGGTTCTCTTCCCAATATTCCCCTTATCTCCCGACTACTCTCAACACCCCTGATGTCAAACTCCCCATATCTGACAACTTAAAAATACTGGGAGTAACGATAGACATCCATTTATCTTTTGATAACCACACTAAGCTCACCACAAAGAAAATGTTTAATATGATGTGGATATTGAAACGAGTGAAGCCTTATCTCCCACTCAACACTTTCCGGAACCTGATACAGTCTACTGTTATTACCCATGCCGACTACTGCAACAGTGTCTTTTTAGGATGCAAAACCCAAATACTGAAAAGACTCCAAACTGCCCAAAACACAGCTGCCAGACTTATTTTGGGCAAATCGAAATTCGAAAGTGCATCACCTCTTCGAGCAAAGCTTCACTGGCTCCCCATCAAAGAGAGAATAAATTTTAAGATCAACACAATGACCCACAAGATCATCCATGGCGAATCCCCTGGCTACATGAATGAATTGATCGACCTCCCTGCTAGAAACAGATCTAATTCTTCACGAACTTATCTTAACCTACACCTTCCCAATTGTAGAGGAATTAAGTACAAGACCTACTACGCATCCAGTTTGTCCTTTTTGGGCAGCCAGCTTTGGAACGCTATACCCAGACCAATCTGATTAATAAACGACTTCTTGCCCTTTAGAAAAATGCTGAAAGCTCATCTCTTTAAGCAAGCCTACCCAAATGTCCCAACCTAATCTCGCCAACTTCCACCCCCAATTCTGTTCTGACTTAAATACCAACCTCCCATCCTTCTCTTTCCATCTCTCCTTAATTTTATCCCTCCTTACCCTTTCTCCCAAATTACACTATCCTATCTTGTCTACTCTCTTTTATCCTACTCATATATTATCTAGCTCAACTTATCATACACTACTAAGCCCAACTTTACATTGTTTTACTACTGATTTATTAAAATTCTATTAACTTTGTATTTCCCCCCCGTGACACTCCGGGCGAGTCCTGCACTTTTTTTTTTTAAGACTCAGAACGCGCGAACGATGCAGCCGGCAGCGATTGAAAGAGGCTGTCTGGCGTCTGTGTCGGAGCTTCGCTCACCCTCTGCGAGTCCCGCCTTCGTTGTTACAACTTCCTGTTTCTGCATAGGCGGGACTCACAGAGGGTGAGGGAAGCTCCAACGCAGACGCCAGACAGCCTCTTTCAATCGCTGCCGGCTGCATTGTTCGCGCGTTCCGAGTCTTAAAAAAAAAAAGTAAGGTCAGGACTTGCCGGGAATGTCGCCGGGGGGGGGGGAGGGGGGCAAAAAAAGGTCCAAGAATTGCTGGACATGGGAGAGGAGAGGACAGGGAACGGAGAATTGGTGGTGGACATTGCTGGGAGGGGAGGGAACGGAGAATTGGTGGTGGACATTGCTGGGAAGGGAGGGGAAGGCAGGGAACGGAGAATTGCTGGACATGGCTAGGAGGGGAGGGCAGGGAACGGAGAATTGCTGGACATGGCTGGGAGGGGAGGGAACAGAGAATTGCTGGACATTGCGGGGAGGGGAGGGAATGGAGAATTGGTGGTGGACATTGCTGGGAGGGGAGGGCAGGGAACGGAGAATTGGTGGTGGACATTGCTGGGAAGGGAGGGGAGAGCAGGGAACGGAGAATTGGTGGTGGACATTGCTGGGAGGGGAGGGCAGGGAACGGAGAATTGCTGGACATGACTAGGAGGGGAGGGCAGGGAACGGAGAATTGCTGGACATGGCTGGGAGGGGAGGGAACGGAGAATTGGTGGTGGACATTGCTGGGAGGGGAGGGGAGGGCAGTGAACGGAGAATTGGTGGTGGACATTGCTGGGAGAGGAGGGGAGGGAACAGAGAATTGCTGGACATTGCTGGGAGGGGAGGGAACGGAGAATTGGTGGTGGACATTGCTGGGAGGGGAGGGGAGGGCAGTGAACGGAGAATTGCTGGACATGGCTGGGAGGGGAGGGAACAGAGAATTGCTGGACATTGCTGGGAGGGGAGGGGAGGGAACGGAGAATTGGTGGTGGACACTGCTGGGAGGGGAGGGCAGGGAACGGAGAATTGGTGGTTGACTTTGCTGGGAGGGGAGGGCAGGGAACGGAGAGTTGCTGGACATGGCTGGGAGGGGAGGGAACAGAGAATTGCTGGACATTGCTGGGAGGAGAGGGCAGGGAACGGAGAATTGCTGGACATGGCTGGGAGGGGAGGGAACAGAGAATTGCTGGACATTGCTGGGAGGAGAGGGCAGGGAAGAGAGAATCGTTGGACATGGATGGCAGGGGGCAGAGAAGAATCGCTGGACATGGATGGCAGGGGAGGACGGGACAGAGGAGAATCGCTGGACATGGGAGGGCAGGGGAGAGAGGAGACATGCTGGACATGGATGGAGGGGAGGTAAGATAGGAAGGAGATGCACATGGATGAGATGGCAGGGGAGGAAGGAGAAATGCTGGAAATGGATGGAGAGGAGAGCAGGAGATAGAGGAGAATTGCTGGACATGGATGGATGGAGGGGTTGGCGGGGAGAGAGGCGAAATGCTGTACATGGAAGAATAAAGGAGGAAAGTAAAGAAATAAATGGAAAGGAAGCCCTGGAAATGGATTTAAGAGAACAGATAGAGAGCAGCAGAATCAGACACTTGGACCAGTATGGATAGAAAACAGTCACCAGACAACAAAGGTAGAAAAAAATCATTTTATTTTCATTTTAGTGTTTGGAATTTGTCCAATTTGAGAATTTACATCTGCTGTCTTATTTTGCACTGGGTATACTGGAGCTGTAACAATTTACAAAAATGATTTATAATGAAAAAAAATCACAAGTTATTGCTTTTCTACTATACCAGTATATTTTCAATGATGTCTGTTTATATGCGCCATGGCTGGTATAAGGGGTGTGGCCAATGTGGGTGTGGCTATCATAGGGGTGGAGCCATATGTGGTGACTCCGCCCATAATGAGTACCGGCACCTTTTTTCTACAAAAAAAGCACTGAATTACTATGTAAGCTGCATTGAGCCTGCATTATTTGGGAAAGCGCGGGTTACAAATGTAATAATAATAATAATAACTGGGGGCTGAAAAAAAGGGGCAGAGAGAGGGGACAGATCCTGGATGGAAGGGGGAGTGAGAGGGAGGGCAGACCCTGGATGGATGGGAGAGGGAGAGCAAATGGTGGATTGAAGGGACAGAGAGAAAGGGCAGACAGTGGATGGAAGGGATAGAAAGGGCAGACAGTGAATGGAAGGGGGAGAGAGAGAGAGGGCAGACAGGCAGATGGTGGATGGAAGGGGCAGAGATAGAGGGCAGATGTAGATGGAAGGGGCAGGGAGAGAGGGCAGATATTGGATGGAGGGGACAGCAGAGAGGGCAGACACTGGATGGCAGAGAGAGAACAAAGACAGATGCTGGTTTGAAGGAAGACAGTGAAAAGAAGATGATGAAAGCAGAAACCAGAGACAATAAACTGTAAATAAAATATATATTTTTATTTTTTTGCTTTAGGATAAAGTAGTATTGTAGCTGTCTTAATAAATGTTTATAATAGAACATATAAACAAGGTAATCTTTTTACTGGACTAATTTTAATACATTTTGGCTAACTTTCGGAGAACAAAACCCCCTTCCTCAGGTCAGGATAGGATACTGTAACAGCACTATACTGTATTGACCTGAGGAAGGATGTTTTGGCCTCTGAAAGTTAAATAAAGTTAGTCCAATAAAATGGTATTATTTTATTTTCTATATTTGTTTTATTTGTTTTTTTTTAATTTTTAGAAGTCTTTATTGAACATTATTAATTCTGAACATAGCGTAACTAACACATTCGCAATACAATTTTGCACATAGCTATGTGCCAGATACATAACAAAGAATACACATTTAAGTTTGCCATGCATAATCAAATACAAAATATACTTCAACTTTTTAATTGTGTTTTATAAGTGACCTCCCATTTCCTACCTATCGACCTCCCCTCTTCCCCCCTCCAGTTCCACCCCCCCTAAACCCTCCCCCCCTCCCCCTTCCCCCAGTGCTATTTCTGGTCCTTCACACTCGTAAACTACGTTCTCTCTTCTTTTTTTTTTTTTCCCCTAGTTAACTGCATTTACAAAGAACTGCCATGTTGAGTGCCACTGACTTGTCCGGTGTTTTCGTGCGGCTATGAGCCTTTCCATTTCACACACATACTTTAATTTGTTTTGCCATCTTGTAATTGGGGGGACTGTTTTTTGTTTCCAGTGCAACGCTATTGTCACTCTGGCTACTGCTGTCACCTGTCTCAGCAACTGCTGTTTACAAGATGTCAGTCCTCTCACCGGTGCAGAGAAAAGAAACACCTCAGGGACCCAAGGTATCAAACATCCCAGCCAGCTCTGGAGCCTATCTTGCACTGCCTTCCAGAATGCCTTAACTTTAAGGCAACGCCACCATATGTGCCCCATGGTTCCCCTTAGGCCGCATCCCCTCCAGCACAGTCCCGTAGTCGTCGGGTATATTCGCTGAAGTCGATCCGGGGTAAGGTACCACCTATATAAGACCTTTACTGCATTTTCTTTGAGCGGTACATATATAGAGACACCCGTCACCCTTTTTTCTATACTCTCCCATTCTACTTCCTCTATGGTCCTACCCAACTCTTTTTCCCACGCCCGCCTATGGCTACTATGTCCTGGAGCCTGTGCCGCGACACATCTATATATTTTCCCAATGAGCCCCCGGGATCCAATTAACTTTTCACATATTTCTTCGAGGGGGAGTGATTGCCGCTGGATGACCTTTCTGGTCGCTGCATTGTGTAGGAAATGTGACAATTGACAGTATGCAAACTCTTCACCCTCCACCACCGGGAACTCCGTCTTCAGTGCCGCAAAAGTTAGTACAGTGTTGTTATTGTCATACAATTGACCCCACCTTCGCACTCCCTCCGCATACCAGCGGGTGAAGACACCCGTAGTGTTCCCCGGCAGGAACAAAGGGTTATAAGCTATTGGTGTCATTCGGGACAGCACACATCTGCCCTCTGGAAATAATTTGTCCCAATAGTATAGAGTAACTTCCACTGAGGGGCATACGCCTTCTTGCAGTTTGCGAAAAGACCTTGGCAACCACATAAGTGCCCCCAACGGCGTCTCTCCAAGAGAGTGCTGTTCTAAGTGGACCCACTGTCTATCAGGATAGTCTTGATACCATTCCATAGCTGCCTTTCCCTGAGCTGCCTTGTAATACCAATGAAGGTTTGGAACTCCCAATCCTCCTCTCCTCTTCTCTTGATATAATAAGGTTCGCGACAATCTGGGATGCTTTCCTGCCCAGACGAAACGCACAATACGATCTTGTAAGGACGCGAGAAATCGCCTGGGCGCCTTCACAGGCAGCACTTGGAATAAATACAGGAGGCGAGGTAGGACATTCATCTTAATAATAGCTATACGTCCAAACCAGGATACCTCTAGTCCTCCCCATCTCTCCATATCCTCTGCAATTGTCTTTATCAATCCCTTATAGTTTGCCGAGAAAAGCTCTGACAGTGGTACCGTCAATTTAACCCCTAAGTTTCTAATCTGTCCCCGGGCCCACCTAAATGGGAATGATGACTTCAGCTCTGTTACCGTTTCCTCATCTATAGTTACATTCAAGGCTTCGGACTTTGCCATATTCACTTTGAATCCCGAGACTACTGAGTACTCGTCTATAAGTTGAATAAGTCGAGGGAATGTAGTCAGGGGTCGTGTCGCATATAACAAAACATCGTCTGTGTAGAGCGCCAGTTTATGCGTTCTGTCTGCTACCGGGCCCCTACGAACCCCGGATCTTGTCGTATCCGTGCTGCAAAGGATTCCATAACCATAGCAAATAAGAGAGGAGACAGGGGACAGCCCTGTCTCGTTCCTCTATGCAATGTGAACAGCCCAGAATAATTTCCATTAAGTTTAACACATGCTTTTGGCGAGGTATAAAACGCCCATATCCAGCCTATAAACTTCGCACCAAAACCCATTACCTCCAGGACTCTGTACATGAAGGACCAATGAACACGATCGAAGGCTTTCTCTGCATCTAAACTCAAAAGACACAAGGGCCTCTGATTCCTCTTTGCCAGGTGCATTAAATCTACTGTACGCCTGATATTGTCCATCGCCTTTCGATGGGCCACAAAGCCCACTTGGTCCGGGTGCACAAGGGTCGGGAGTATAGGCGCCAGCCTGTTGGCCAGTACCTTAGCCAGTATCTTAACATCGGCATTGAGTACCGATATGGGCCTGTAGGAGCCACACTCGGTGTGATCTTTTTCTGGCTTGGGTATCACCGTTATCCAAGCATCTCTCATAGTCAACGGCAGAACCTCCCCCTCCTCTACCTGATTGAACAGATCCGCGAGCAACGGCGCTAACTCGGGGGCAAACTGCTTATAAAATTCATTAGGGAAACCATCTAACCCTGGGGACCTGTAAGATGGCAAGCTACTTATCGCCTCCTGTATTTCCTGTGGGGTAACCTGCTTCTCCAACAGGTCCCTATGCTGTCTAGCCAAGTTGGGAAGCTCGCATTCCTGCAGAAATTCATCTATCGCGTCAGGTGTCGGATTGATTTCCTGTTTATAAAGCGCTTGATAATACTCCCCAAATCTTTGGCGTATTTGCTCAGTTTGATTCAACAAGCTACCACTCTCATCCCGAACCTGATGTATAAGCCGATCTACTCTCTGCCTGCGTATCTTTGTAGCCAGTAGTCGCCCTGCTTTGTTAGTGAACTCATAAGAGCGCATCCCCTGCCTAGCCCTTAAGACCTCTAAATGCTCTGAGTATATGGCGTCCAGCCTCATCCTTGCTATACACAACTCCTGCCACACCTGCTGTGATCTATTCATTTTATGTTGCTTCTCCAGTTGTTGTATTTTGCCAAGGCAGGCTGTTATCAGTGCCTTCCTCGCCTTTGAGCGTTTGCTTGCCTGTTGTAGAAAATAACCCCTAGACACTGCCTTCAGGGTGTCCCAAACAACATGTAATGCTGGGCCTGTATCCACATTTAGTTTTAGGTATTCTTGTAGCATTTTTTTGTACCCCTCCAGCACATCGCCCTCTTGCAAAATGCTAGTATTTAGGGTCCATCTCTTATCTTGTTGACCAGCCTGTATATTTGGCAGAGTTACCCACACTGGGGAGTGATCTGACAGTGTCACACTTCCAATCCCAGCATTTGGTCCCCTTTCTAACAATGCAGCGTCCACAAAGATATAGTCAATTCTAGAGTATGACTCATGTACCAACGAATAAAATGTATAATCCCTATCTGTCCGATGTGTCAACCTCCACAGATCCAGGACCCCTAAGGAATAAACCAATGACCCTAGTGCCTGAGCCTCCTTTTTCCCCTCAGACTTTGTTACCCCCGTTCGGTCTATCCCCGGATTCATCACTGCATTGAAGTCCCCTCCCATTATTAGGGATCCCCTGACAAAAGTGATCAAGGAATTACGAACCCTTGTGAAAAATTCCACCTGTCCACTATTAGGGGCGTATATCGACGCTAATGTGATATCTGTCTGGTTCAATGTCATGTAAAGATAAATAAAGTGGCCCCTCGGGTCCCGTTTTATCTGTTTAACCTGCACCGGTATGGAGGAGTGTATCAGTATCGCCACCCCTCCCTTTTTTGTGGTTTCAGAGGATGCGCAGTACACTCCTGAGTAACCAGGGCATCGTAAAAGGTGCTCATGCTTACGCCGCAAGTGTGTCTCTTGCAAAAATACTATTTTTGGTTGTAACTGATGTAATTCTCTATACAGTTTCTGTCTCTTCTGTGGCATATTCAATCCTTTTACATTATAAGATATAAACTTCAAATCATGACCCATTATGTTCTATTATTTAAGTATAAGCCAATAGCACTCCCTGGCCCTCTTACTTGTACATTTGTGACCCTCAATTACTTCATCATAGTTTAACAGTCTTTCCCCTTTCCCCCCACCCCTTCCCCCCCCCAGGTTCCCCTCCATCATCCCCCCCATATTACATCAACCAGAGGATCTAGTCCTCTGAGTGGGATACTAGGAAGTGAAGCACCCTTTCCAAAACGTCCCAGCCCCTCATCCCACCCTCCCACGCCTTTCACATTTCTCTTCCTTCTTTTATCTCTTTTCAATACCATTTCCCCCTCCCAACATTCTTTGTAACCCTCCCGGATATTATTTTTATACATTACCATATCTGCTCACTTCTCGTACAGTTTACAATTAGCTCATTCTCTCCTCCTCTCTCAATCCACTCCCCAAAGCTCTGAATTGAATAAATTATCAACCCCAGTCCAAGTTTAGTTCAATTGACATAACCCGTAAGATTCTACTTTTATGTCCAGAACTCAATTGTTTCCAGCTTCTCTCTTACTTTGGAAGTAGGCCGGGTCTCTCATCTCTTGGACTTGCCTCGTCTCACATTTCCTGCTGCTCGCTGCTAGCCTTGGAGTTTAGCTCGTGTTGTTGTTGCTAATTCCCCCGGCGGAACTGTTGTGCTCACGAATTCCGCAGCATGCAATGCTTCCCAAGCCTCTTGTAGCGAGCGCACTCTATATTTACTACCTTTCAGCGCAAAATTCAGGGAGAAGGGAAAACCCCATCTGTACTGCTGCTTGTTTTTAAGTAGGACATCCAGTGCAGGCCTCATTTGGCGTCGCTGTTGCAAAGTGTATAGTGAGAGGTCTTGGTACACCAGTATCTTAGCTCCTCCATATTCAAAGTTCTGAGCCCGCCTCGCACTCACCATGACCTGCTCTTTGACTTCAAATTTATGAAAGCGCACTATAATGTCTCGCACCTGCTGTTCTCTTCGGGGCCCCAGTGCTCTGTGCGCTCTATCTAATTTCACCGGCATGGCCCCCGCCTCATGGCCCAACAGCGTGGCACACATTGTTTGCACTATCACCATTATATCCTCCGTCTCGCCTCCTTCTGGAACGCCGCGAAATCTGAGGTTATTGCGGCGTCCTCTGTTCTCCAAGTCATCCAGTTTATAGGCAAGTTCCATATTTTTCTTTTCAAGATCTTGCAGCTGATCAGTATGTTTAGTTAGTGTCTCTGCCTGCTCTTCCAGCTTGAGTTCTGCCTCTTCCACCCTGCCCCCCAATTCGCGAAGATCTGTGCTCAGCGTGTCCATTCGTTCGAGGATTTCCTCCTTCGATTGTTTTATCTCCTCTTGAATGTTAGATAAGAATGTACGCAGTTCGCTCGAGATACCTCTTTTGGGAGGCGGGTTGCGATGTTCGGAGGCAGACAGAGCTGAATCAGAGTCAGATGGAGTGGCCCGTTCCGGCGATTCATTGCGTTTGGCGGTCTTTCCCGCCATGCTTTTTTCGGACCGCTCGCTCTCCTTTTTCCGCGTCGCGGGAGTTTTACTCATTGCAGCTGAGAGTCTAGGGGATCATCCGACAGCCTTTTCCAGCGTTATTGTCGACCGAAGTCCACTTTTTATTACTTTTAAAAGCTTTTTATTGGCGCTGGATGGCGGAGCTTCGGGACTAGGCGGCCATCTTGCCTGGTGACGTCACTTCCCCTATTTGTTTTATTTCTATTTGTTAATTTGTAAAGTGGTGATTGGTACTTGTTAGTTTTTTTTCAAATTTACATCTGCTGTCTTTATATTTTGCACAGTACTAGGGGACATTTTCTGTTTCTGTGGTGTTGCATTGTATGGAGTCTGGCATCTTGGGGGTTCAGTTTAATTTTTGTCTAAATAGAAAGTTTGTTATTACTTATTCTATAGTGGATTATGGTGTATCTGTGTTTGTGAAAAAGACATGGCTTTCAGTTGGCATTGACTGTGCAGGATCGACGATCTGTATTATTCTGCCTGGTTTCATTTTACAATAGGTGAATTGATGTTCTAGTGCTCACTGTAGAGTTTAATAATTTTTTTATTGATGAATGCATATATGAAACAATTCCATGCCAATCAGTATAACTTTGGTAATAAGCATTTCAAACCTGTACTAATACAGCTAAACAGCAATCATCAACATTTTCTATTATTTCCCCCCCCCCCAACCTTCCCCTCCCTTCTCCCCTCCCCCCTTCCGTATTAATATATTGATTAACTTTGGCATATATATGCAAATGTGCTGTACATAACTATTGTCAAGAAATCTATATATTAACTTTGAAATGTATCAAGTAGCAACCTGGGCATTATTCAACAGAACTTTTTTTTTTTTAAATAAAATGTAGACTGCTGACAACATTCTGTGATCTTGGTTTTGTATTTCATTGCTCTACCAATTTCCTTTCTTCTCCGCCCTTTACTATAATTCTGCCAATCAACAATGTATCATCCACTAAGCAGGAGAAACACATCGCATCTGTGTGGTGCCACTATCTCTGTCCCAACCCCAGAAGCTTCCCCCCCTCTATACTGTGCCTACCCCCTCATCCCTTCCCCCCCCTTCCAACCCCCCCTAAGGTATCTTCCAGAGATAACCAACCTATAACCTATGCCCACCTCCTTCAAAATCAAAGGGAATTTAGTACCAGACTTCTACCTCTTGTATGTAGCGACTGAATGTATGCCCCAAATGTCCAAGAAGGTCTTCCTCCTCCTAGAGGAGCCTCTTACTCCCCGGCGTTCACAAAGCATCAGCTCATGAAATCTATTTCTCCAGTGCCAGAAGTCCGGGAGAGTACTGCATACCCATTGACAAAGTAGCAACCTCTTACCCACCAAACAGGCCTTACGGACCAGATGCCTCCCAGATGTGCTCTGTAAAACAAAGACCTCGTGTCTATCCAGCAGTACACCCATCGGACAGCATACAATTTTAGAGCCCAGTAGAAATGACAAATACTGCAAAACAGCTGTCCAAAAATGCTGTACCTGAAAGCATTCCCACAAACAGTGGAATAGAGAGCCTGGCAATCTCCCACACTTTTCACACAACGGGTCTTCCACCCCTCCTATCTGAAAAAGCTGGGTTTTTGTGAGGTATGCTCTATGAAGAATTCGGTATTGGCATTCATGAAGGCCCGCATTACCGGTCATCTCCGGAATCCAAGAAATCAGTATATCAAAATCCAAGGATAGTCCCGGCCTGGCTAAGTCTCTAGCCCAACTCATTCTAATTAACTCTTTGTCCTTCTTAAGTGGCAGCTTCCCAAATAACTTATACAGCTTCGAGACTGAAAGCCGATCCGTTCCCTCTTCTTCCAAGAATTGTCTCATCCGATGACAATACCTGTCTCTCAAAGCCTCCAAGTCTAAGGACCTCACATAGTGTGTTATTTGATGATAGGCAAAAATGTTGTTCATATCGTAACCAGGGGCGTATCTGGACTCCGGCGGTAGGGGGGGCCAGAGCCAGAGGGAGCCCCCCCCCCGCCGCCCCCCCCACCGCCGAGCCCCCACCGCCACCAATGACTCTCTCCACCCCCCTCCCGCCGCCAACCCTCCCCCGCTGCCATTCTTACTTTTGCTGGCGGGGGACCCCAACCCCCGCCAGCCGAGGTCTGCTTCCACCTGCCGCTGCCGTAAAAACATCTTCTTCAGCCGGCGGGGGACCCCAAACCCCCGCCAGCCGCCCCGCGGTGTTTAAAATTCATCTTCGGCCTCCGTGGCCGTGCTGCTGTGATAGGCGCTGTTGAAATCCACTTCGGAGTCTGACGTCGTTGTACGTGCTGCGACGTCAGACTCCGAAGTGGATTTCAACAGCGCCTATCACAGCAGCACGGCCACGGAGGCCGAAGATGAATTTTAAACACCGCGGGGCGGCTGGCGGGGGTTTGGGTTCCCCCGCCGGCTGAAGAAGATGTTTTTACGGCAGCGGCAGGTGGAAGCACACCTCGGCTGGCGGGGGTTGGGGTCCCCCGCCAGCAAAAGTAAGAACGGCAGCGGGGGAGAGTTGATGGCGGTAGGGGGGTCCAGGGCAAAATCTGCGGGGGCCCAGGCCCCTGAGGCCCCACGCAGATACGCCCCTGATCGTAACCGATACCTAAAGCTCCCAAATTTAACAGCATCCCTTGCTTATTTAACAGATGCTCCAGACGACTAATGCCTAAGTGCCCCCAAATCTGAAATGTCTTATTATCCATCCCAGGCTTAAAAGATACGTTTTCACATATGGGTAACATATCCGACGTGTTGTTCGATAGGCCCCAAATACCCATCAGGTCTTTCCAGAGAGACCGCAAGGATGTCAACAGCAAGCTGTTCCTCAGATGTTCTGGAATGCTAGCCCTAGGCGCCTGTAATAGAAAATAAAAATGACAAGGGGCAAAGAACTGACCCTCAATTTAAGGGGTGTATAATCTTCACGGTCAAAAAGCCAGTCACCAAAATGCCTCAATAAACATGCCCTATTATACCTTTTCAGGTCTGGTAAGCCCAGTCCTCCCTCCTTCCAGTGGCCCATCAACAGAGGCAGCGGCAGTTTGGCCTTCCCCCCCCCCCCCCCCAACAATACCATCTAAGCAAGCGATATAATACTTTAAAATCTCGGTGGTAGATAAGGACAGGCAATAACCTTATACAGTAAAGCCACCTAGGGAATTCCACCATCCGAAATAACTGAAAGCGCCCAAAGAGTGTAAGGGGCAAGGTCACCCAACTCTTCAGCCGTGTCTCCGTAGCGCCTAGCAGTCTATTTACATTCAATTGATATATATCAGCCGAGTTCATAGACAGCCAAACCCCCAAATAGCAAAATGATCCTTGCGCCCACCGGAGTGGAAAAGTCTGCCCCCACTCCCCGCTTCTGCTCTTCTGAGGAGGCCAGTGCCAAAGATTTCGTATAGTTAAGCTTGAACCCTGCATAATCACCAAATTCTTGAAAGAGTTCTAACAAAGCTGGGAGTGACTGGGAGGGCTGTGTCAAATGTACCAGTAAGTCATCCGCAAAGGCCGACAACAAGAACCGCGAGACACCTATTGACACTCCTTTGATCTCTGGATGGGTTTGTATCGCTCTAACCAGTGGATCTAAGGACAACACAAACAAGAGAGGAGAGAGCGGACACCCCTGCCTGGTGCCTCGAAAGATGTTAAATGAGCGGGAGCGAACCCCATTTACCCAGACATATGCCAAAGGCTCCAGATACAACACCTGAATCGCATCTAGAAAGAACCCCTGAATACCATATTGCTTCAAAGTCTCAAACAGATAGGGCCATCTCACCCTGTCAAAAGCTTTCTCTGCATCAAAACTGATTAACAAAGAAGCCAGACGCTTATGTTGCACTATCTCTAAAGAGGCCAATATAGCATGGAGGTTCCGAACCGCTGTCCTCCCCTTCACAAACCCCACTTGAGCTTCTTCTACCAACTCCGGGAGTACCCGAGCTAGCCGATTTGCCAAAATCTTAGCATACAATTAGGCATCCATGTTAAGAAGGGAAATTGGTCTATACGATCCAGGATCTGCCATATCCTTACCCGCCTTCGGGATAACTACAATCTGAGCAACCTTCATCGTTTCCGGCATGGTCCGCTCCTCTACCATGGAATTAAACAAGGCCAAAAGCAGTTTCTTAAGATTTTCATAGAACTGCTTGTAAAACTCCATACGATAGCCATCCGTACCCCGTGTTTTATGAGAAGCACTTTGCTGCAATGCCAACATAAGATCTCCCTCCACAATTGGGCTATTTAATCTCTGCAACTGCCAAGGGGACAATTTAGGGAGCTCTACCGAATCTAAAAACATTTCAGCATTCAGCCCCTCATCGTCCGGCCTAGCATATAGGGTCTCGTAAAACTGGCCAAAACGGTCTGCTATGCTCTGATCTGTTCTCAATAACTGCCCATTTAAAGCTTTCAATTGCAGAACTCTAGAGGCTCCCCTTTTACTCTGCACCATATTCGCCAACAATTTCCCTGCCTTGTTGTCATATTGGAATAGTTTATTTTTATAATAGAGATGGGACTTGACTGCTCTCTGATGTAACAATTCGTTGAGTTCTTTCTGTGCACCCAAAAGCAATGTCTTATTCTCATCAGTAGCATTCCGGCCATATAGCTTCCTATAGTTGCGAACTTGCAACTCTAAACATAAAATCTCCTTATCTCGAAGCCTCCGAGTTCTAGCACAATAAGAAATAATATCCCCTTGCAAGACAGCTTTCTCTGTTTCCCAAAAAAGGGTTGGTTGCTGTCTGTGAATATCATTATGAAATTCATAATCCGCCATCCTCTCGGTTAGAAATATCTGGAATTTCTGATCTCCTACTAAATCTAAGGGATATCTCCAAAGGCGCATTCCACCCCCCTTCATGGGTCTCCTCCATCTTAGCCATATCAGGGCATGATCTGAGACCTCATAAGGACCAATCTCTGCCTGCACCATCTGCGAGAAGAGAGGGCCTGAGACACACAAGTAATCTATGCAAGATTGGGACGCGTGGGCTCTGGAAAGGTGAGTAAAGTCTCTATCCGATGGGTGTAAAATACGCCACACATCCACAAGGTCCAATGCCTCTCAAAGCAGGGATAAGGCGTGAGCACCCCCACCCGAACTCCCAGCACCAGAGCCCAATCTATCAAGCCGGGGATCAACCACAAGGTTAAAATCTCCTCCCATGATAATATTCCCTCCTTTGAACTTGGTTAATTTGGATATCAGCCCCTGAAAAAACTTTTTGTCAAACGCATTTGGGGCATACACATTACAGAGCACCAGTTGCTGGCCCTCAATTTCCATCTGTGCCACAATATAACGGCCCTCCAAACTCCTTAGTATGGAGGTGATCTTTATTTGTAAACCTTTCCTAAAGAGAATTAGTACTCTGGCCTTCCTCCCTACCGCTGGTGCCTCTAACAAGGATCCCACCCATCCCGTCTTAAATTTTAAATGTTCCCCTGATGACAGATGTGTCTCCTGCAATAGAGCTGTATCCACTTTTTGTCTTTTCAGCGCCTGAAGCACTTTTGTCCGCTTTATGGGGGATGAAACTCCCCCAATATTCCAAGAGACAATTTTAAGTGACCCCAGTGCACCAGAAATCTAATATCAACATAAAAAAGGTTATACATCTGAACAACATGAGAGAAACCCTCCCAGCCCATGAGGTTCCCCTCTTCAATCCCCCTTGATTCTGCCCCTGAAAATGAAACTCTTTCAGATACCTCCCTCTCGCTCCTATCCCCCTCCCCCCTTCCCTACCCTCGAACTTCTCCACAGTGCCACCATGGCCTAGGTTCCCGTGAGCTCCCCCCTGACACCTCCCTCTATCTTCTATCCCATATGATACTTTCTTAAGGAACCCCCCTCCCCACTATATTGCAGCATTGACCTCTCTATTAACCCGTTGCCTGTGTTAACCCACAATTACACTATAAAATCCTCCAACCTTAGTTAGCATAACGGACCCCTTTTCCCCTTGACATCGGGATCCCACCATCAGTTTTAATAGCACAAATTGTAAAACAATGCCTCTTTTCCTTAAAGTGTAGGTCTTATGCCCCAACCAAACAGTTAACATTTGAAACACTAACAATAAACACAGTTGAGCCTTTTCTGCCACTCCACGGTCTGTAGCATGCTACCACACTCCGGGTCACGAAATTACCCAACTTTGCCTCGACCGCATGGTATGTATGCTCCATTGTGGCTCTTAGGAATCACCCTCCTCAATGTTCCATCAAGTTTTCCTCGGATGCCTGTTCCGATATGATCTTCCGCAATCAAGTCTCATTTTTCAAACTGCTTAGCCTCCATAATTCCCCAGTCCCCCAAGAAGCTGCAGCTCCCCGAGCCATTTAGTATACCGTTCTCTGTCAGAAAAACGTCCTAGTTGTTCAGCTCCGCTGTAGTCCCCAGGAATCGCCATCCTCAGCGCTCTCCAGCAGCTCATCATACGCCAACTCACGCTGATCCTTCAGCCGCCAAATCTCGCTTCACGAATTTCAGAGCCTCTGTCGCCAAGGAGAACATGGTCTGCTTCCCATCTTGCCAGATCTTTAAACGGGCCGGGTATAACAAAGCAAGCTGTATTTTCTTGGCAAATAACAGTTGACATACCTCTCGAAAAGCTCGCCGCTGCATCGACACCCCAGCCAAAAAGTCCTGGAAGCAGCACACCGTAGCATTCTCATATTGCACAGTCCCTGCTTTCCGAAAGGCTCTGAAAATTGAGGACTTTGAAGATAACCACTCGGGGGCGCGGGTCTTTCGGGTTTCCAGGCCCCAGTCGGTGAGCGCGCTCCACTCTTAAGGGCCCAGTCAGCGATTGCAACTTTAAAGTTTTAGGGAGCCAGCTTTCCAAAAAGTCTCTCAGTTCTGAATCTTTAATCTTTTCAGGCAGGCCTACCATTCTGATGTTACTTCTGCGGGCCTGGTTCTCCAGATCCTTTAATTTACTTTCCAGTCTTTCCATTTTGCTTTTCAAGTCCTGTTGTGTGGTCTCATGCTGCTGGACTCGATCCTCCACATCTGAGAGCCTCTGCTTATAGAGGGAGAACTCTGATTGTATGTTCTCCAGCTTTCGATCAATGCCTCCTAGCTGCTCTGTGATCTTCTGCAGCTTGGTGTCCACCGAGGTGCCCAACATAGCCGAGACCTCCGCTGCTACCTCCACTGCCCACACGGAGCTTACCGATTTCGGGCCCTCTCCTTCTCCATCCGCCGTCTTTATTTCAGCAGCGCGACTCCGTGTCGCGTCTTTCTTCGCCGATTTAGCGGCCATCGCCTTCGCGTTTGGCTTCGCGCTTTCCTCCAGCGATTCTCCACGCTATACGCTCTCCCTTGATTTGTGTTCCGTTTATCAAAGCGGCGAAGGTAAGGTTTCGTTTTGTGAAAACAGGCGCGAGGGAGGCGGGAGCTCAGCACGACGACACCCGCTCTCTAGCCGTGCATCACGTGATCTCCTAGTGCTCACTGTAGTGTTTAAGATGCTTTCCTTTTCTTTGTGTGACTTGTAGAAATTACTGCTTATGGTATGGTAGAATTGCTCTATAGGTCCTGAGTGTTTTGAATTCTCAGCATGCCTAGTACAAGATTTTGGGGGGGGGGGGGGTAGTTAAAAAATGACCGGCCCCGGGTGTCAACTACCCTAGCTACACCACTGATAAACTGTACACAAAAGCAATGTTTCAAAGGCGCTTTGAGGTGACATCAGATACAGAATTGTCCTTAAGAGAGTTCTGGAAAAAAACATTTCAACATTCTCAACTGCATTAGCCTCATAGATAAGGCTTGGCAGGGAGTGACATCAAGGACGATGAACTCTGCCTGGAAGAAATTATGGCCAGGATGTGTGCATGAGAGAGATCTGGAAGGGTTTGAGCCTTCCCCGATGACCCTACACATGTGGTGCAGTCAATTGTTGATTTGGGGAAGTCCATGGGTTTGGAGGTGAGTGGTAAGGATGTGGAAGAGTTGGCGGATGACCACAGTGAAGAACTCACTACTGAAGAGCTGCAAGAACTTCACCTAGAAGTGCAACAGACGGCAGATGAAGAAGTTGCTTCAGATGAGGAGGAAGGGACAGGGGAGAATGTGCCTTCTTCAGAGATTAAGGACATCTTCTCCATGTGGAGTAAGGTACATGGGTTTGTGGAGAAAAGTCACCCAGACAAAGCTGTTTCAGGCCGTTTCTGCAACTTGTTTAATGATGATGTCTTGCCCTATTTTAGGCAAATCTTAAAGAAGCAGCAGAAACAGACCTCTTTGGACAGCTTTCTTGTGCGACATGGGTCTACTGACTCTGAAGCTGGTCCTAGTGCCAAAAGACCAAGAAGGGAACTGACCCCAGGTAGTGCCTTGATACCTAAGGTCCTTATGGAGGGGGATTCCCCTTCCAAACAATATCTGCACCTCTCTCTCGCCAAGAAGAGTCTTCAGAAAGGTGAATGCCATGTTAAATGTTCATTTATTCTTTACATTAGTCTTTTATATTCATTTTATATTAATTTCTTATTGTTTTTAGTATTAAACACTATATTATCTATAAAACGTGTTTTTGGTATGTATTTTGGAGTGTCTAGAATGAATTGCCTCGGTTTTCGTCAGTTTCGGATTTCGCTGATTGTTTTTGTACAGATTATCGACGAAAACCGAGATATCACTGTACTGTGTATGTGTGAGCCATGTGTAGGCATGCCTGGGGGCATAGTTTGGGTGGAACAGGGGCTGAGTTTTGGTGTTCCTGTTACTTTATAAAATATGCAAGTAGACATATAGAACATAGGCACACATTTACACCTATTTTGGAGCTGGTGTAGATGTGTGCATTGGCACTTCCACACGACAGGAACTGATTCAGTTTGCCATTTTTAAAATAAAAGCACATAGTTGCCTATGTTGCCTTATTACATAGATGTTCTGTTATTTGTTTAAATTACCCTTAGGATGTGAGATTTCATAAGATTAAAACCCAGTGCAGTTGGCTTGCACATCAATCATTTATTTTAGCTCTGCTTAACTCTATATTATCTGTATTATACACTCACACTACCACCGGCCCAGGGATCCAGGACTCCATTTGAAAAGATAATGTTGGATGTAGATTTAAGGTCTAAAATGCAGAAGAAAAGAAAGTTATAAAAACAAAATACTTGTATGATATACATCCATTTTGGTTAAAAACAATCTTGAAAATTGGTCTTTATATATTATGGGTGCCAAGATGCAGCATGCTAAGTGCTAATTCTGTAACAACGTCTCAGCACCCAGATTCCATTATAGAATGGAAGTATAAGTCTGCATTTACATGTCAACATTTAGGAGAGTCCACTTATGCCATGTATAGCAGGAAAAAATGCATGTACCTAAATGTGGCACTTTAACACTGACAGTATTCTGTAAGTTATGTGTGTAAATGTGGGACTTGCCCATGCCTACATAAGTCCTGTCCATGTGTATGCTCCCTTTGTATTTACATGCTAAGTGAGTTGCGTGCCTATATTAACAGACTGCTGCCGAGTGCATGCCTAGCACTTCCATGTGTAACTGCAATAGTTATGCATGTAAGTGCTAGTATTCTATACCTTATGTGTATAATTGTCGCCTAACTTTAGGCAACCTGTTACAGAATGAGGGGTATCAGAATAGGTCCAGGTAGGAAAACACATGGACTCTGTCTGTGTAGCAATGCTGTGACTACTGCGAGGCACTTGGTAAAGACTCTGGGAGCTGACACGAGGCCAAAAGGCAGAACACAGTACTGGTAGTGGTGGTTCTCTATTTGAAATCTGAGTTTCTTCCTGTGACTGGGAAGCATCAAAATGTGGGTATAGGTAATCTTGTTCTTGAATCATGGGAAAAGAGTGCCCAGGGAAATCATCCTGAACTTTTCTTTGACTAGGAATTTGTTGAGGGCCCTTAGGTCTACAGTAGGAAAATATCCCCCCCCCCTTGTTTTTTTTGGGCACAAAGAAGTACCTGGAATAGAATCTCTTCTCTTCTTCCCCTGATGGCATGGGTTCAACTGCATTGGCCTATAGAAGGGCAGAGATTTCCTCTGCAAGTACTTGCTTGTGCTGAGAGCTGATGAATGATGGTGGTCTCTGACAGCAATGCAGAACATAACCGAGACAGACAATATGAAGAACCCACCAGTCAGAGGCTGCAATGAACTACCTATGATGGAAAAAATTCAGCCTCCCTCCCACCGGAAAGTCATCTGGGATGGTTACTTGGACTGCAGCTATGTTCTGGAGCCAATCAAAAGCTTGTCCCCTGCTTTCACTAGGAAGCTGGCTGAGACTTTTGGGTCCTAGGCTGATATGGATGGGACTGTTGGGCTGGGCCTGCTGGAATGAGCAGGAAGGCGGTGGATACCTATGCCTTTGAGAGTAGTTATGTTCTGCGACTTGACTCAGTTGGGAACCTCCTAGTAAAGGAGGTTGCAGCTGGAGGCTGCTGAGAGAGGAATTGAATAGTATCAGTATACTTTTTAATGAGGTCAGCAACCTCCTCTACCTTGTCCCTATAAAGATTGTCTCCTCGGCAAGGAACATCCGCTAATCTCTCTGGAACCACTAGTTCTAGGTCAGAAACATCTATCTACTCATTCTCACACCCATGGCAGAGAATCAGGATGCAGCATCAAAAGTACCATAGGTGCTCCCTGGCCAGATAGGTCCTGCACTCTAGCTGCTTTTTGGCCAACTGAAGAAGCTTTGTGGCCTGCCCCTGAGGAAGAGTCCATGAGATTAAGTGCACTGCAAGCAAGGAAATTGAAGTAGATGTTCATGTAGAGCTGGTAGATCTAGATGTGGGCAATAAGCATCGAGGTCTATTAAATGTTCTTCCCAAACGAGTCCAGAGTCTGAGCCTCCCTACCTAGGGCACTGAGACATAAGTTCTTGAGCTTCCGGCCCACTTGAGAGCAGACTTGACCACCAAAGAATGGTAAGGCAGTTGCGCGGTCTCGAATCCAGGAACCTTTTGGATACAATAATGCGTATCCTTCTTCTTCAAAACAACTTGCATTGAAAGGGAGATTCTCAGTTCCTTCATCTTTCAGGATAGGGTGTAACGGAACAGTGATTCCCTCCCTGGGAGGAGATTCGTAGTGCAAAACTGATAAAATCTCAGTCCTGGGCTCCTCTGTTTCCAAATTAAATGGGATGGCCAAAGCCATCTCCTTCACAAAACCAGTGAAGAAGTGACTCTCAGGTCAAAAGGGATATCATTAGACTCTTCTTCCGAGAAGTAATGTGAATCTTCATCTGGCTCCAATGAATGGTCCAGATCAGACTTCTCTAGGAACTCAGGATAGTCCAAGTGAATCTGAGCCTGCCCCAGCTCAGTAGTCCCATGTCTATGCCCTGGAGGGCACTGAGGTACAGCCCTATCCTCCAACTATGGGGAAGCTTCCTCTCCCAATGTTGAGGGCAGTGCTGCATGAGTTGATGTCAATACCCGTTTAGGTGCCAGTGTTGAGGACTGCTCCATAGGCAAAACCTGGGCCTCAGAAAGAGGAGCCAAAGCTGAGTTGCAGCTAGCGCAAGCACCTCAATGCCTGAATGGAGTGCAGCAGGAACATCTGTTCCAGGGCCTCCCTGAGCATGGCCCGGTACCATTCATCAACAGGAGACATTGGAAAAGGCTGAGGAGCAGGTCAGAGGCAGCCTGGAGAGTAGTCAGTGTCGTTCCTGAAGTGGGAGCTTGACAGCCTATAGACTAGTGCACTGGCACCTCCACTAAAGAAGGGGAGCAATCCTTCTGGTACCAACACTTCTCGGGACTGCTGGCTCCAATGTCCTGCTGCTCCTGGCACCGTGCTTTGATGTGGACTGATGCGGATGCTTCTTAGACTTCCCTCAGCATACAGCATCGGGATTATGTCAAACCCGTACATGTCCTCGGTGTTGAGTCCAATGCTGACCGATCCCTGGGTCTGCCACCTGTGCCTGATGTTGAGGGGAGTGGAGACCTCCTCAATGTTGGTGCACTCCCAGTGGTAGAGATAGTCTGGGCAGCCATCAAGGTTTATATATCTGGTGCCGATATCGATGGACCATCCTTAAGGGAGCAGTTTCTCCTGTCAGACCTCGTGTGTCCTCTAAGCCCTTGGTTGCATTTGTAAACAGAGAGAACAAGAATCAGGCTGGTGATCAGACCCAAGTCACCTGATGCTCCAACTGTGCAGGTCTGTGGCAGAAATCACCTGATTACATTGGGTGCACCTTTTGAAGCAACTGAGGGTCTTCTTAGACATCGAGAAAGGAATAGCAAGCCAAATTAAATTCCTCATTTTTGAAGGTCAGAAAAAGGGGTGCAAGACCAAAATTGAGGCCAGTGCTCAGGCCTAAGAGGGCTAAAGAACCATGGAAAAAATAAAGAAAACTTAAAGGGCCGAGGAAAATAACTGAAAATAATTGCTAAATCAGCATGGGAAGGCACTCGAAAGGCGAAAGAACTACATGCTGAAGGGAGACTGCAAAAACATGTACTCCCAGCTACGCAGAAAAGAAGATACTGAGGTGCTTGCTGGTCAGGCAGGAAGGCACCTGTGCATATGCAGTAGGATGCTGCCAGAACTTTCTTAAAGCTATGCGCGGTAGGCTGCATCTGCACCGGGTTCCATCGGATGATGTTACCCACGTGTGAATACATTGGGCATGCTTGTCCTTGGAGAAAAGAAGTCACATTACGTTGGTCCTTTGGTAAAGTATTTCACACAAGAGGACTGTCAACTGAAAAGATTGAAGATCTATAATCATCTTCTATAAAACTTCACAGTCAATTTCTACCCCTCATTTCCAATATGTACTTCTGTGCCTGTTTTTATGCTGGTGTAAAAGCAAATGAGTATTTGGTTGTTTCCATTCTCCTCCCCACCCCCATTCCATGTGATAGCTAAGAGGCTCATTTTCAAAGCACATAGACTTGTAATGTAACTTCATAAGTCTATGTGCTTTGAAAACGAGCACTCGTATTTTCTTAGGGAATGATATGAGGGTTAAATGAAAAGTAATGCCTCCACCTCCATAATTCATTTGCTGATGGCAGAGTCTTTCTTTGGGCTTATGTCCCTTATTCTTGGAAGAAGGTCTTAGTTAAACCTATTCTTAAAAAGCCTGTCTTGATCCTACACTCCTGGAATATTACCAACCAGTTTCAAATCTGAGTATTGTCTCCAAGATCACATAATGTATAGTTTTTGAGCAACTTCTTAGTCATGTTGACAGTCTGTCGATTTTGCATCCCTGTCAGACAGGCTTTTGCTGACATCATAGTACTAAGACTACTATTACAGCCCTTATCAGTGTGCTTCATTCTTTTTTGGATGTCGGCAATATTGTTCTTTTGGTTTCTTTGAATCTTTCAGCTGCCTTCAATCTTGTAGACTATTCACTTCTTGCTCTCCTTCAGTTTATTAGTTGGTTGCTTCAGTTTTCAACTGGTTTTCTTCATACCTTTCGAACCACTCTTTTATGGTTTCTATGCCTACTTCGTCAACTGCTGAGATCTCTTTATCCTGTGGTGTTCCTCAGGGTTCTATCCTTTCTCCTAATCTATTCAATGTCTTTTTGAACCCTCTAGCCCTATTGATTCAACATAAGATTTTTCTTTTATGCTGATGACATCTTACTGATTTTCCCTGTTTCTCCTATTTCCACTGCTCTGAATTCCCTATAGTCTTGCCTTCTGTTGTTTTCAAATTTGTAAGGAATTATATGTTGGTTCTTTGTAAGGAATCATATGTTGGTTCTTTATCTATCTAAAACCATAGCTTGTTGGATTACTGGCTCACATTCCATTCCCTCTTTGAAGCTAATGTTTTTTAACATTCCTATTCTGCCTGTTGATTCATTTCGCTACCTTGGAGTACTTATTGATTTTCACCTGTCATTTGATAAGCAAATTTCTCAGGTTGCTCAGGTCCGTTTCTACTGGCTTTGTCGTCTTCATTCTATTAGCAAATTCATGGACTTTTCTTCTTTACACACTCTTGATTCATGCATTTATTATGTTTTGTATTGATTACTGCAATACATTCTACTGTGGTATTACTTCTCAATTGCATCAAATTTGAACTCTTCAAAACTCAGCCATCCATCTTCTATGTAATGCTAAAAGACAAGACCATGTTATCCCACTTTTAAAGCAGCTGCATTGGTTACCTATTAAATACTTTCTTTGATTTAGGGTTCTCTGTATTACTCATAAATCTCTGCACTTAGGTGCTCCATCCTTTTATTCCAAACAATCCCTTACACACCCGTCCATGCATTGCAGGCCCTCGATGCTCACTGGCTGGTTCTCCTATCTCCTAAATTGGCCTGTTAGGAGTCAACATGTACATAAGAAAATAGCGTAGCCATACTGGGTCAGACCAATGGTCAATCTAGCCCAGTATCCTGCTTCCAAACAGTGGCCAAGCCAGGTCACAAGTACCTGGCAGAAACCAAAATCATGGCAACATTTCATGTTACAAATCCCAGCAGTTGCTTCGTCATGTCTGTCTCAATAGCACACTAGGAACTTTTCCTCCAGAAACTTGTCCAAACCTTTTTTAAACCCAGATAGGCTAACCGCTGTTAGCACATCCTCTGGCAAAGAGTTTGAGATCTTAACTATTCGTTGAGTGAAAAAGTATTTCCTCCTATTTGTTTTAAAAGTAATTCCATGTAACTTTCTTAAGTGTCCCCTAGTCTTTGTACTTTTGGAATGAGTAAAAAATCTATTTACTTCTACTCCTTCTACACCATTCAAGATTTTGTAGACCTCAATCATATCTTTCCTCATCTGTCTCTTTTCCAGGCTGAAGAGCCCTAACCTCTTTAGCATTTCCTCATACAAGAGGAGTTCCATCCCCTTTATCATTTTGGTCACTCTTCTTTGAACCTTTTCTAATTTCGCTATATCTTTTTTGAGATATGGTGACCAGAACTGAACACAATACTCAAGGTGCGGTCATAATACTCAAGGAATGATACAGGTTTCAGTGTATTATCTACAGCGACACCTGGATCTTTTTCTTGAGTGCTGATCTCCAAGATAGACCCTAGCATCAGGTAACTATGATTCGGTTTATTCTTTCCAAAATGCATCTCCTTGAATTTGTCCACATTAAATTTCATTTGCCATTTGGAAGCCCAGTCATCCAATTTCCTAATGTCCTCCTGCAATGTTTCACAATCTGCACATGTTTTAACAACCTTGAATAGTTTTGTGTCATCTGTAAATTTAATCACCTCACTCATCGTTCCAATTTCCATATCATTTATAAATATGTTAAATAGCATCAGTCCCAATACTGATCCCTGCAGCATTCCACTTTTCACCCTCCTACATTGAGAGAAATGACCATTTAACCCTACCCTCTGTTTTCTATACAATAACCAATTCCTAAACCACACCAGAACCTTGCCTCCTATCACCTGATTCTAATTTTCTCAGGAATCTCTCATGAGGAACTTTATCAAAAGCTTTCTGAAAATCTAGTTACCCTACATTACCTGACACCTTTATCCACGTGTTTATTCACCCTTCAAAGAAATGAAGTAAATTTTTGAGGCAAGACTTCCCTTGGCTGAACCCATGGTTTGGCTATGTGTTCTGTAATTTCATTCTTTATAATAATTTCCACTATATTGTCAGGCACTGACATCAGGCTTACCAGTCTGTAATTTCACGGATTGCCCCGGAACCCTTTTAAAAAATCAGTGTCACATTGGCCACCCGCCAATCTTCAGGTACTACGGACGATTTTAATGACAGGTTACACATTACTAACAGCAGATCAGCAATTTCATGCTTGAATTCTTTGAGCACCCTTGAATGTATGCCATCCAGTCCAGGTGATTTACTACTCTTTAACTTTTCAATTTGACTCAGTACATCTTCCAGTTCCTCCGTATCATCATCCTTGAAAACCATTTCCACTACAGGCAGATCTCTTACATCTTCTTCTCATAAAGACAGAAGCAAAAGAATTCATTCAGTGTCTCTCCGCTGTGGCCTTGTCTTCTCTGGGTGCCCCTTTGCTCCTTTGTGATCTAACGGTCCCATGGATTCCCTCGCAGGCTTTCTGTTTCTGATGCACCTGAAAAAGTTGTCGCTCTTTTTAGCCTTCTTTATTAATACTTGCATCTGACTTGCGAGTGCTTATGTGCTTCTTATTTTCTTGATATGGGTCCTTTTTCCATTCATTGAAGGACAATCTTTTGGCTGTAATAACCTCTTTTACTTTACTTTTAACCTTGCTGGCTGTCATTTTCCCTTCTTTCACCTTTGCAAATACATGGAATGCACCAAGATGGTATTTTTTAATAACATCCACGCCTGATTTGGTGTCCTAACCTTAGCAGCTGATCCTTTTAGCTTCTTTTTAACCATTTCCCTCATTTTATTATAGTTGCCCTTTCAAAAATTAAATGCAACTACAGTAGATTTCCTTTCGGGTTCATCCCAGATAGTAGTTCAAACGATCATGTTATGATCACTGTTTCCAGGGGACCCAACACTGACACCTCTCACACTATGCCATGCATGCCACCAAGGGCCAGATCCAAAATGGCACCCCCTCATGTCGGTCCCTGGACCAGTTGCTGCAAGAAGCAGTCTTTTATTACATCTAGAAATTTTATCTTCCTGGCACTCCCTGATGTAACATTTATCCACTCAATTGGGGTAATAGAAATCACTCATTATTATAGTGTTGCCCAGTTTCCAGCTTTCCTAATCTCTGTAAACATTTGTTCATCAGTCTGTTCGTTCTGTCTTGCAGATGGTAGTACAGCCCTACAAGACACTCCTTCCCTTCACACATGGAATTTCTATCCACAATGATTCCACGCTGCTATTTATTTCATGTGGAATGTTTATTTTATTTGACTCGATTTCTTCTTTAACATATAGTGTAAACCCCCCTCCAATTTGATCCTCTCTATCATTGCGATGCAATTTGTACCCTGTTAACACAGTATCCCATTGATTGTCCTGAGATGCCTATTATATCTACCTCATCATTTAGTGCTCTATACGCTAACTCTCCCATCTTATTTTTTAGGCTTCTAGCATTTATATACAGGCACTTCAAATTGTGTTTTTTTCCTTGGATCTACAAGCTGCTTAGAAGTTAAAAGGGATAATGTGCATCCTTTATCCTGCTCTCATCATTAAGCAAACCTGACTTACATAATAACATAGTAGATGACGGCAGAAAAAAGACCTGCATGGTCCATCCAGTCTGCCCAACAAGATAAACTCATATGTGCCACTTTTTGTGTATACCTTACCTTGATTTGTACCTCTTTTTCAGGGCATAGACCATATAAGTCTGCCCAGCACTATCCCCGCTACCCAACCACCAGCCCCGCCTCCCACCACCAGCTCTGGTACAGACCGTGTAAGTCTGCCCAGCACTATCCCCGCCTCCCAACCACCAGCCCCGGCACAGACCGTATAAGTCTGCCTAGCACTATCCCCGCCTCCCACTACTGGCTCTGCCACCCAATCTCCGCTAAGCTCCTGAGAATCCCTTCCTTCGGAACAGGATTCCTTTATGTTTATCCCACCCATGTTTGAATTCCGTTACTGTTTTCAACTCCACCACCTCCCGCGGGAAAGGCATTCCAAGCATCCACCACTCTCTCCGTGAAAAAATACTTCCTGACATTTTTTCTTGAGTCTGCCCCCTTCAATCTCATTTCATGTCCTCTTGTTTAAAAACACCATCCTGGAGGTTCAGGACAAATATATTCCACGTATTAGAAAAAAGGGAAAAAAGACTAAACGTCAGCCGGCGTGGCTAAACAGTAAGATAAAGGAAATCATTAGAGCCAAAAAAACAATCCTTCAGAAAGTGGAGAAGAGAACCAACTGAAAGTAACAGGATAGATCATAAGGAATGCCAAGCCAAATGCAAAGCGGAGATAAGGAGGGCAAAAAAAGGACTTTGAGAGAAATTAGCGTTGGAAGCAAAAATACATAGTAAAATTTTTTTTAGATACATTAAAAGCAGGAAACCGGCCAAGAGTCGGTTGGGCCGCTGGACGAAAATGGTGGTTAAAGGGGCGATCAAGGAGGACAAAAGCCGTAGCGGAGAAATTAAATGAATTCGTTGCTTCAGTCTTCACCGAGGAGGATTTGGTGGGGACACCGGTGCCGGAAAGAATATTTGAAGCGGGGGAGTCGGAGAAACTAAACAAATTCTCTGTAACCTTGGAGGATGTAAGGGTCAGTTCAGCAAGCTGAAGAGTAGTAAATCACCGGGACCTGATGGTATTCATCCCAGAGTATAATAGAACTAAAAATGAACTTGCGGAGCTACTGTTAGAAATATGCAATCTGTCCCTAAAATCGAGTGTAGTACCGGAAGACTGGAGGGTAGCCAATTTACTCCGATTTTTAAGAAGGGTTCCAGAGGAGATCCGGGAAATTATAGACCGGTGAGTCTGACGTCGGTGCCGGCAAAGAGATGTGGAGGCTATTATAAGAATAAACATTGCAGAGCATATACAAAAACATGGACTGATGAGACAAAGTCAGCACGGATTTAGTGAAGGGAAGTCTTGCCTCACCAATCTAATGCATTTTTTTGAGGGGGTAAGCAAACATGTGGACAATGGGAGCCGGTTGATATTGTATATCTGGATTTTCAGAAGGCGTTTGACAAAGTTGCCGCACGAAAGACTCCTGAAGAAATTGCAGGAGTCATGGAATCGGAGGTAGGGTATTATTATGGATTAAGAACTGGTTGAAAGATAGGAAGCAGAGAGTAGGATTGCGTGGGCCAGTATTCTCAGTGGAGGAGGGTAGTTAGTGGGGGTCCCGCAGGGTCTGTGCTGGGTCCGTTGCTTTTTAATGTATTTATAAATGACCTAGAGATGGGAATAACTAGTGAGGTAATTAAATTCGCCGATGACACAAAATTATTCAGGGTCGTCAAGTCGCAGGAGGAATGTGAACGAGTACAGGAGGACCTTGCGAGACTGGGAGAATGGGCGTGGCAAGTGGCAGATGAAGTTCAATGTTGACAAGTGCAAAGTGATTGCATGTGGGGTAAGAGGAACCCGAATGTATAGCTCGTCTTGCAAGGTCCGCGTTAGGAGTTACGGATCAAGAAAGGGATCTGGGTGTCGTCGTCGATGATACGCTGAAACCTTCTGCTCAGTGTGCTGCTGCGGCTAGGAAAGCGAATAGAATGTGGGTGTTATTAGGAAGGGTATGGAGTCCAGGTGTGCGGATGTTATAATGCCGTTGTATCGCTCCATGGTTCGACCGCACCTGGAGTATTGTGTTCAGTACTGGTCTCCGTATCTCAAAAAGATATAGTAGAATGGAAAAGGTACAGCGAAGGGCGACGAAAATGATAGTGGGGATGGGACGACTTTCTATGAAGAGAGGCTGAGAAGGCTAGGCTTTTCAGCTTGGAGAAGAGACGGCTGAGGGGAGATATGATAGAAGTGTATAAAATAATGAGTGGAATGGATCGGGTGGATGTGAAGCGACTGTTCACGCTATCCAAAAATACTAGGACTAGAGGGCATGAGTTGAAGCTACAGTGTGGTAAATTTAAAACGAATCGGAGAAAATTTTTCTTCACCCAACGGTAATTAGACTCTGGAATTCGTTGCCGGAGAACGTGGTACGGGCGGTTAGCTTGACGGAGTTAAAAAGGGGTTAGATAGATTCCTAAAGGACAAGTCCATAGACCGCTATTAAATGGACTTGGAAAAATTCCGCATTTTTAGGTATAACTTGTCTGGAAGGTTTTTACGTTTGGGGAGCGTGCCAGGTGCCCTTGACCTGGATTGGCCACTGTCGGTGACAGGATGCTGGGCTAGATGGACCTTTGGTCTTTCCCAGTATGGCACTACTTATGTACTTATGTACCATCTTCGCGTCTCTGGAAAAGGTTCGTTTGCGGATTAATACCTTTCAAATATTTGAGCGTCTGTATCATATCACCCCTGTTTCTCCTTTCCTCCAGAGTATACATGTTCAGGTCAGCAAGTCTCTCCTCATACGTCTTGTAACGCAAATCCCATATCATTCTCGTAGCTTTTCTTTGCACCGCTTCGATTCTTTTTACATTCTTAGCAAGATACGGCCTCCAAAACTGAACACAATACTCCAGGTGGGGCCTCACCAACGACTTATACAGGGGCATCAAGACCCCCTTTCTTCTGCTGGTCACACCTCTCTCTATACAGCCTAACAACCTTCTAGCTAAGGCCACCGCCTTGTCACACTGTTTCGTCGCCTTCAAATCTCAGATACTATCACCCCAAGATCCCTCTCCCATCCGTACCTATCAGACTCTCACCGCCTAATACATACGTCTCCTGTGGATTTCTACTCCCTAAGTGCATCACTTTGCATTTTCTTCGTATTGAATTTTAATTGCCAAATCTTAGACCATTCTAGCATTGTTGAAACCTCTCTACTGGGATTCCCTAATGTTCTGTTTCAATTGTATCCTCTAAGGATACTCCACACCAAACCACGCACTCCTGGATGGCTGTTGTCTTCCCCCCAATCTAGTTTAAAATCTGATCTATCTGCTTTTTAAAATTTAGCAGCAGCAGCCTGGTTCCACCCTAGTTAAGGTGGAGCCCATTCTTTCAGAACAGTCTCCCCCTTTCCCAGAATGTCACCCAGTTCCTAACAAATCTAAATCCCTCATCCCTGCACCATCATCTCAACCATCCATTGAGACTTCGGAGCTCTGCCTGCCTTTTGGGTCCTGCATGTGGAATGGGGAGCTTTTCTGAAAATGGTACCCTGGAGGATCTGGACTTCAGCTTTCTACCCAAGAGTCTAAATTTGGCTTCCAGAACCTCTCTCCCATATTTTCCTATGTACCAAGACAGCCGGCTCCGCTCCAGCACTATCTAAGATCCTGTCTAGGTTATGAGTGAGGTCTGCTGCCTTCGTACCAGGCAGGAAAGAAACCAGGCGATCTTCACGTTTGCTAGCCACCCAGCTATCTACATGCCTAATGATCAAATCAATAACTAAAACAGCTGTCCAAACCCTTCCAGCTTGAGCTGAAGTTCTTGGAGATATAGAGGATAGTGCATCCCCTGGTGGGTAGGTCCTGGCTACAGGAGTTCTTCCTACTTCACTAGGGTGATGCTCTCCTTCTAGGAGACCTCCTTCCTCCAAGGCAGCACAGGGGCTGCCAGACTGGAGATGGGAATGAACGTCCCTGTAGGTCTCCTCTATGTACCTCTCTGTCTCCCTCAGCTTTTCTAAGTCTGTTACTCTAGCTTCAAGAGAATGCTGGACTGCTGTCTCCATCTTATTTTTGAGGTTTCAATAATTTAAAACTTGCTAAGGTGTTAAGGATATTAGTCTAATATAAAATAAAATCTGTAGCTTAATGGTACATTGTGTTATTTAGTGTTTTCCTTCTTAGAAAGTAATGAAATATAATTAAAACTCTGTAAGAGCACTCCTCTCTTGTTCTCCTAATTAGAATAACTATAATGAAGAGTTGTGCTAGGGTGGGCGGGCATTGGGTAGGGTGGGTGGTATTGAAGAATAAATTAGTTCCTGCTGTGACTTCTAGAGGCTAACTGTTAATGTTGTAGGCTGTGGCAGAAAGTTCAAGCTAACTCAGTAATCAGAGTTCCCTTAATAACCTTTGTAAATATTCTACTTCCTCACACCTTAATTAGCACCTAATTCAGGTCAGTAATTCAGCTTTTTTTTCTTATCATAATTCCTCTGGAATAATTTTCCATCTCACATCCATTCAGAACTTTTATTTCCTAAATTTAAAATTATTTAAAATCCCACTTTCAGCCTGCTTTTGGAGTTCTTGAACAGTAGCGTTTGGTTGGCCTGCAGACTAATGCATCCTTTGGTTGCGGCTGGTGTTTTAACTTTTCTTTATTTTGAGTGTATGATTGTACTGTTTCCTATCATAAATTGAGTTCTTTTCTGTTCACTGTTTTTGATGTTTTTTTTAAATTGTAAACCGCTGTGACCTATATACAGAAATGGCAGTATATTAAATTATTTTAATAAACATAAACAAAAAACATGCTACACATGTTCACTTGTTCTTTGAAATCTCTTCCTTCACCACAGTTCACAAGAACTGTCTCTGTGAAGAGGCTGTTTGCTACTGGCTTGTGAAATGGAAGCATGCACCAAGCACTTGTCTGTGCAATTTAAGCAAAGGAGTCCCTCCAATTGAAATTCACCGCCATATGCGGGTTGTTCATGGTGATGATTATTTTGAGATGAGTACCTTGTGTCACTGGGCCAAAAATGTACAGATTGTGGACTGAGAAGGGCTAATTGGTGTGATCAAAAATGAAGTGGATGACCCATGACAGCAACAGACGAGTCTCACATGAGAAAAGTTGACAAATTCATAAAGGGAAATCAGAAGATCACTCAAAAGTATTACACTGCAACCATGAAAACTTTTTTTTTAATTGAACAATACATAAAGTACAGTCAAACAAGGAAAAAAATAGCCCACATTAATAGGGGAAAACAGAGGTCTAACAAAGAAAATAAAGGCAATCAAGAGTAAACACTCCTTATCTTAATTCACATACCTGTCTATTTTGCCACTTTATCTTTCTCCCTTTCCTGCAGAAAATCTAATCGAGAAGGATCAAAATCTTTTCTCCTCATAGGTGATCATATATCTGCAAGGAACTCTTTAAAAGAATGTTTCCCCTAAGGGCTACTACACTGTCCTATAATCAAGAAGTTGTTTATGTAGCAGTTGGGTAGCCCTAATAACATCAAGGAAAATCTGAATTCTCTATCCACTTTCATGTTTTTTTTAACAAGCTTTGAGTATCTGTATTTTTTCCTGATCAGAGGCTAACATATCCAAGAGAGATGCTCTATCCTGAGATGTTTCAAGAAATTCTTAAAATTTAAAGTCAACTCCTCCTTGAGCCCCCTCAACTGTTCTTAGAAAACAAACATAATAGCAATTCAAAATATTCATAGCATCAAGAGCTATCGACACATTTTAGGAGTGGCTTGGTCTGTGCACCTGGAACAGCTGAAGATAGTGTCTGACGTCATCTCTGAGAACCATCCTCCTGAATAACAGCTGCCGCCTTTCTACAGTAGAATGGGGAGCAGAGGAGAGCTATCCATGCATTTTGGGAGTGGCTTGTTTTTTTTTTTTTTTTTAACATTTGTACCCTGCGCTTTCTCACTCATGGCAGGCTCAATGCGGCGGGCAATGGAGGGTTAAGTTGTAGAGCCACCTTAACCATTAGGAAAACTAGAGCATTGCCTAAAGTGCCATATCCTTCAACTGTGGGGACCAGCTGCTGTCAATAATTCCAACCCTGCCCCCCCCCCCCCCCCCTTTGATAGCATCTGCATTGGGCTTGGTTTGACTGTACTTCTCCTGTACTTTATGTATTGTTAAGCAAAAAAAAAAAAAAAAGCTTTACACTGCAACCTTGAAAACTTTGAAAGAACAATTGAGAAGAGTTCAGAAGCACAGACAGGACATTTTGTTGCAACACAACGCTAGACCGCACACAGCACAAAACATCTTACAGGCAACTGTGAAGATGGGTCTCACAGTCTTACCCTATAGCCCATACAGTCTTGCACCATACAGCCCAGACTTATTTCCATGCGATTTCCATCTTTTCCAAAATTGAATGAAGAGATGGAAAGGACTGAGCAAGTGGTTGAAGAGACAAGATATGCAGTTCTTAAACCTCCCATCATTGGCAGAAATATAAAGCAAATGGTGGCAACTATGCATGTATATTCCTTGAAGTCATGCTAGGGTATGACTGCATGAGATTATTAAAGGAATGAGTTCTTCAGATTGCATGGTTATGTATGAAAGACAGAATATGAAAATAATATAAGCTGGGAACAGAAGATAATATAAATAGAAGTCTGCCATTACTGAGTATAGTAAGTAGGGTGAAACGTCTGGCTATGTGATTTTAAAAAGACATTTTCTAGCATGTTCTGCAGAGAAAGTGATAATCTTTCTTTAAAACTTCAACCATAAGGAACTGCTGCCCAAGTGGAAGTTGTAGAGCCATCTTAACCATTAGGAAAACTAGAACATTGCCTAAAGTGCCATATCCTTCAACTGTGGGGACCAGCTGCTGTCAATAATTCCAACCCTGCCCCCCCCCCCCTCCTTGATAGCATCTGCATTGGGTTCAGAAAGCAAGAGCTGCCATTGCTACATCCTAGCCTGCCTGCCTACACCATCTCCCTCTTCCCCTCCTCCCTTGGACCTCCAGTAATGTTATTTCTCCTTTCCAGTTAGGGCCTTAGGGCTATCTCCCTCTTCCCCTCCTCCCTTGGCCCTCACATAATATTCTTTCTCCTCCTTTCCAGTAAAGTCCTCAGGGCTATAAAAATAAAAGGTCATCAGATGCCATCTGCTCCACTCACTATCAATACGGCCCATGCAAGACGGAAGGAAACATCACTGGCTGTTGCTTCCCACTTTTCTACGTCCCTGCTAAGGTCATGCAGGGCTGAAGAAAGTAAGGGCTCTTCCCTATCTCATCCCAGCTACAGCTGCTGGGGCCATGAGGTAAGGGTTGCCTCCCTTGCACCAACAAGCCCAGCAGGAGAATGGGTTGGATGCTTATAACTCCTGCCTTCTGCCCCTACTGCTTCTTTCCCTTCCAAACTGATCTTAACTGTAGGAGAGAAGGCACCAAAGGTAGGAAGAACATGAGGTTAGAAGCCACTGATGGCTGGTCCAGCATTCCTATCATACTGAGGAGGAGGGGAGGAAGGTGAGGGGAGCAAAGACCAAGGAAACGACAAGTGGGGACTCTGGAATTAGAGAGGAGAGAGAACACAGTTCATGTGAAGGGCAATAGAGGAGATTTGGAAATTGGGTGGGGAGGAGAGGGTAGCCTGAAAACTCAGGAATTGGGATGGGGAAGGGGTAGAGAGTGAGTCAGGAAGAAAGTGGGAATGGGGGACTGGGGATGGGAGGCGAGTGGGGACTCTGGAGGGCAGGGATACAAGGATTGGTGGGAGGGAACAGCAGAGGTTTAGTGATTGCTGGGGAATGAGAGACTAGACAGAATGTGATGGGGTAGTAGGAGATGTAAGAAGGGGCTGGTGATAGAGTAATATGAAGAGGAATTGGAGAGGGTGAGAGTGGGGTCTGGAAAGCTAATAACCTATGGAACTTGTAGGGAAATAAAGCAGAGATCTTGAGCAATGAGAATGACAAAGTGGGTAGGTGATATCAAGTGGTATTGAGGAATAATAGCACTGATAAGAAAGCAAAACAATAAATGATCAGGAAAAGTGGTAAGAAGGGATGAGGTTAAGAAAATGTGATAGGAGAGCATGAAAGAAGGTGACTGGAGGTGATGGGGGAGAGCTTGGTTCGGGGGAAAGGGAATAGTTGACAGAAGTGTGATGTGATAGTTGGAAAGAGACTGGGAACAATTTTAAAGAAGTGGTTTAAGAAAATCTGTAAGGAAGTGGAAGTTAGGGAGAAGGGGGGTAAAACAAGGGATCCAAATAGCTGGAGATAGCTCAACAGAGAAATCAAGTGAGAGGAGATGTAGAGATGGGACAAGCAGAACTGGAAGGAGAGGAAAGAGGGATGAATCCCAGAAAAAGATGTAGGCTTGAAATAAAGAATTAGAGAGAAGAGATGGGAACTGAAAAGGAGGCACTGGGGAAAAAAGGAGTTAGAAGACAGACAAGAAGAAGGCAGAGAAAAAAATGTACTGGAATCCAAACTAATATGTAAAATTAAATGTCCCGGCAAAGGTTAAAAAAAAGCATTTTATTTTTATTTAGTGAATGAAATATGTTAATTTGGGGAAAAGTATCTCTTCTCTTAGTTTCTGTTTTGTACAGTACAGAAGAAAATGTATCTATTTCTGCACTTTTACACTGCATGCAAAGCCTGGCCTCTTGGGGTTTCCAGTTAAGGCTTTGCGTTTTTTTTTTCTAGTGTGTGGTCTCTTGTTCTATATTTGGTGAATGTGTGTCTATGTTCTGCATTATGACTGAAGTGTAGTATTCTACTAGAGCACAGGTCCATGAGTTGCAATCTGTCATATTATCTGCATGCTGGCTTTTCCTACGTGTAGGATTGTTGCTTTGTGAGTCCTGGAAGTTAGTGCTGTTTTCATATGGCAAGTGTGGCAGGTATGTTTTGAGTATGTTGTTTTTTTTTTTGCAGAGTTTACAATAATTATTTCAGTGGCACCACAACAGTGCATGTAAATATAAAGCGAAGTTACTCACCTGTAGCAGATGTTCTCTGAGGACAGCAGGTCAAGTATTCTCACACGTGGGTAACGTCATCCAACAGAGCCTGGTACGGACTCTGACTAGCGAGTGGGTGTTAGTAGAAATTTCTAGCAGCGCCCCACTGTGTATGCGAGGGTGCCTTCCCTCAGTCCTATAGCTAAGGAATACAACTCCTAGAGAAGGAGGATATGTGAGAATACTTGGCCTGCTGTTGGAGAGCACCTGCTACAGGTGAGTAGCTTTGCTTTCTCTGAAGAAAAGCAATCCATATGTATTCTCACACATGGGATCCCAAGCTACCAGAGTCACCGAAAACAGCAATGCTAGAACAACAGGGACTCTAAATGTTGAGTCCTTGAAGTCAATTAACCTTGAACTATATACAAACTGGTTGTGAAGGTGCAACCTGGAACAGAACAAAATGGGCCTAGTAGGGTGGAATTGGATTCTAGACACCAAACAAATTCTGCAGGACTGTCTGATTGAACCAGCAGATACATCAGGTATCCTGCTCAAGGCAGTAGTGAGATGTGAATGTGTGGACTGAAGACCACGTCACAGCTTTGCAAATCTCCTCTATGGAGTCTGACCTCAAGGGCTACTGACATCGCCATGGCTCTGACATTGTGAGCCTTGACATGACACTCCAGGGTCAGCTCAGCCTGGGCATAAGTGAAGGAGATGCAATCTGCTAACCAATTAGAAACTGTGTGTCTGCCGATGGCTATCCCCAACTGGTTTGGGTCAAAAGAAATAAAAAGGCAGGTGTACTGTTTATGGGCTTCAGTCCATTCCAGATAGAAAGCTAGGGCTTGCTTGCAGTCTAAGTGCAGAATGCTTTTGCCAGGATGGGCATGTGGCATTGGGAAAAATGTTTTTATTTATTTTTTACTTATTTATTGCATTTGTACCCCACATTATCCCACCTTTTTGCAGGCTCAAAGTGGCTAACAGGGTGTTAATATGATATAGTCATTACATAATCTTAGATACAGTCGATAATAAGCTGAAGGTAGATGAGGATTTAGATGGAAAGGTGTTAGGTAAGGTCGTGTGGCAGAACAATTGACTGGTTAAGATGGAACTCCAACATTACCTTAGAGAGGAAGTTGGGGTACGTGCGGAAAACTACTCTGTTTGATGAAACTTAGGGGTCCTTTTACCAAGCTGTGCTAGAAAGTGGCTAGTGCTGCAATTAGCACGTGGGTTCGCCGTGAGCTCCGGCCACTAACTAGAATGGCTGAAAATGGTTGCAGTCGGGTTCTTTTTAACGGCCATGTTCTTATTTCCCCATTATGCCACTTATTTAGGCGGTGTAAGAGATCCAGCACTACTCCTGCGCTAATCGGGTAGCGCATGGTAATGTGCCTATACTACCCGATTAGTGCAGGCACGCCTACTCTTTGCCCTCAGACACACCTCCTGTGACAAAAAATAACAAATATTTTTTACCACAGGAGTAGCGCATGCTGATGGCCAAACTACTGTGGGATGTCTCAGCGAGTCCCGCGGTAGTGCCCTTATACCACGCAATAGGCCTACCATGCCTTAGTAAAGGGGCCCCTTAGTGTAAGGTGGATCAGCTACTAGGGCCTGAAATTCACTGACCATCACCAGAAATGCAACTTTTGAGGTCAAATACTTCAGATGACAGGAATGAAGTGCTTTGAAAGGAGCATTTATCATCTGGGTGAGGACAACATGGAGATCCCATGACACAGTCAGGTTTGATGAAGTGCTTTGTCAACATCAAACCTCTCATGAACCAAACACCTGTGTAGGAGGTAAGCTCATTCCCTGTTCAGAGATAGGTTTACCTCCTACACAGAGATGGTTAGAACTAATTGCACTGAAATGAACCGGTTTTTTTTTTCAAACCAGACTCAGAGAGGTGCAGGAGATATACATATTAACGTAGTAAGTGACGGCAGATAAAGACTTGAATGGTCCATCCAGTCTGCCCAACATCACACTCCTTATCAATTCATGATTAAATCAACAATGTGATGATATATACTTTATCATGAGTCTATCTTTGGCGTTTCTGAGCCATAGACCATAGAAGTCCGCCTGGCTCTATGCTTATTTCTCCAAGGACAAGCAGGGCATTAATTCCCACAAGTGGGTAACATGGCCCCACGTTGCCCGGTCCGGGTTTTATGACAAGCCAAAAGAGATTTTGTGGAGCATGAGACATGCTCCATCGCGCATGCACAGGTGTTCTCCCGCCTGCTGCTCAGGCATAGTTACTGTAGTTATTTTTTTACCACAGTGGAGAGAAGACTGCGTTTGTGTCTTCTCTTCATGCCCAGTCTGAAGAGCTTTATTGGCACCTTTTGGCAGGTTTTTTCGCTGTGCCTTTTCAGGGTGTTTGTTTTCCATTTCTTCCCATATTTTTTTAGTTTAACTTGTCCAATTTTTAAGTTTCCTTTATTTTCCATTCACTAGGCCGTGTTTAGGCCTGGTCTCCAGTCGGGTCTTTCCCATCTTTTTTCCCTGATGCCTTGCCTCTTTCTCCAGGCACCATTACATCTTTTGATTTAGATTCCACTACTTAGGCCTGAAGCTCACTGATCCTACTAGCTGAAGTAACAGCCACTAAGAAAATGACCTTCCAGGTCAAGTACTTCAGATGGCAGGAATTCAGTGGCTCAAAAGGAGCTTTCATCAGCTGGGTGAGAATGACATTCAGATCCCATGACACTGGTGGAGGTTTGACAGAGGCTTTGACAAAAGCAAACCTCTCATGAAGCGAACAATTAAAGGCTGTCCAGAGATGGGCTTTCCTTCCACACGCTGATGATAAGCACTAATTGCACTAAGGTGAACACTTACAGAGTTGGTGTTGAAACCAGGCTCTAATAGGTGTAGAAGGTATTCAAGCAGCGTCTGTATAGGACAAGAAAGGGGATCTAGGGCCTTGCTCTCACACCAGACAGCAAACCTCCTCCATTTGAAAGAATAGCACCTCTTATTGGAATCTTTCCTGGAAGCCAGCAAGACCTGGGAGATACCCTCCAAAAGACCCAAGGAAGCAAATTTTAGGTTCTGAACACCCAAGCTGTGAGAGCCAGAAACTGGAGGTTGGAATGTAGAAGAAACCCCTCGTTCTGCTTGATGAAGGTCGGAAAACACTCCAATCTCCATGGTTCTTCGGAGGATAACTCTAGAAGTAGAGGGAACCATATCTGCTGCAGCCAGTATGGTGCAATTAGAATCATGGTTCCATGGTCTTGCTTGAGTTTCAACAAAGTATTTCCCCACTAGAGGTATGGGAGGATATGCATAAAGAAGACCTTTCCCCCAATATAGAAGGAAGGCATATGACACTAGTCTGTCATGGGCCTGGAACAGAACTGAGGGACCTTGTGGTTGTGCTGAGTGGCAAAAAGATCCATCGAGGGGGTGCCCCATGATCGGAAGATCTTGTGGGCTATGCCCATATTGAGAGACCACTAGTGAGGTGCGTTATCCTCAGTCTGTCAGCCAGGGTATTGTTTTTTCAAGCCAGATAAGAGGCTCAAAGGAACATGCCATGTTGGCGAGTCCAATGCCACATCTGGACGGTCTCCTGACATAGAGAGCATAATCCTGCTTGTTGGTGTAATACATTGCAACCTGATTGCTTGTTTGGTTGAGAATAATTTGGTGAGATAGCTGATCTCTGAAAGCTTTTAGAGCGTTCCAGATTGCCCGGAGCTCCAGGAGATTGATCTGAAGATTCGTTTCCTGGGAGGACCAAGCTCCTTGAGTGTGAAGCCCATCTACATGAGCTCCCCATCCCAGGAGAGATGCATCTGTCATCAGCACTTTTTGAGGCTGTGGAATTTGGACTGGAAGTCCTAGGGTCAAATTGGATTGAATGGTCCGCCACTGAAGGGAGCCGTATAAGCTCTGGGAATACTTGGATGACATCTTCTAGACTCCCCGTGGCTTGATACCACTGCGAAGCTAAAGTCCATTGAGCTGATCTCATGTGAAGATGTGTCATGGGTGTAACATACACTGTGGAAGCCATGTTGCCCAACAATCTGAACAACTGCCTAGCTGTGACCTGCTGAAAGGTGCAAAACTTGGATGCAAGTGCGATCAGATTGTCCGCTTTCGTCTCAGAGAGGTAGACTGAAACCATATGAATATCGAGCAGGGCTCCTATGAACTCCAATCGCTGGGCAGGGATGGGACTTGAGGTAGTTTAAAATAAACTCTAGTAGCTCAAGCACCCGAATAGTCATCCGCATGGACTCCTGAAAACCCTCCTCCAAGGTGCTCTTCACCAGCCAATTGTCAACGTACGGGAACACATGGACTTCCAGTCCGCGTAGCGATGCTGCAATTACCGCTAGACTTTTGGTGAATACCCTGGGAGCTGACACGAGGCCAAAGGCAACAAGCGGTACTGAAAGTGATGTGTTCCCAGCCGAAATTGAAGATACTTCCGGTGGGCTAGAAGTATCAGGATGTGAGCATATGCATCTTTTTAGTCCAGAGAGTAAAGCCAATCATTTTTCTGAATCATTGGGAGAAGGGTGCCCAGGGAAAACAACCTGAGTTTTTCTTGGACTAGGAGTTTGTTCAGTGCCCTTCGGTCTAGGGAGGATCCCATCCTAGACCGAAGGGCACTGAACAAACTCCTAGTCCTTGTGTTTTCTTTTACACAAGGAAGTATCTGGAATAGAATCCCCGCCCTTCCTCCCCTGGTGTCATGGACCTTCAGAAGGGCTGAGAGTTCCTCTGCAAGTACCTGCCTCTGCTGAGAGTAGTTCCTCTGCAAGTACCTGCCTGTGCTGACAGCTGAATGAATGATCTCTCGGTGGGCAATTTGGAGGTTTGCGATACCAATTGAGGGAGTATCTGAGACAGACTATCCTCGGTCAGAGGATATGAGGCCACCTTTCGTGAAAAAACTTTAACCTCCCCACAACCAGCAAGTCATCCAGGACGGATACTTCTACTGCTGCTATGCTCTGCTGGAGCCAGTCAAAAGCTCGTCCCTTGCTTTGTCTGGGGAGCAGAAGGGGCCTTTGGCACACGCAGTTGATGTGAACGAGCGCACTGCGGTTGAGCCTGAGTAGGCTGGTGAGCCAGAGGGGTGGACCTACAGGATAGGGGGTCACCATCGGGAAACACACAATCTCTAATTGGCTGGCAGATTGCATTTCTTTCACTTACACCCAAGCTGGGCTGACACTAGAGGATCATGTCAAGGCTTATAATGTCAGTGCCATGGCTGCATCGGTAGCCCATGAGGTCAGCCTCCATTGAAGAAATTTGCAAGATAGCGACATGGTCTTCAGTCCAAATATTCACATCTCATTACTGCCTTTTGCAAGATACTCGACGTGACAGTTCGGGCAGACAGTGTTGCAGAATCTGGGGTCTAGAATCCAACTCCTCCTTCCCCCCCCCCCCCCCCCCCCCATCTAGGCCCAGTTTATTCTGTTCCAGCCTGCGTTCTCATTCAGTTTGTATATAGTTTCAGGTTAACCTGATTTATGTCCTCGCCGTTGCAAGGCCAATTGACCAATGTTTGTTGTTTTCTGTGAGCCTGGATGCTAGGGATGCCCTGCTTGTCCTCAGAGAAAGCAAAGTTACTTACCTATAGCAGGTATTCTCCGATGAAAGCAGGGCTTATATTCTCACAAACCCTCCTACCTCCCCTAGGAGTTGTCTCCTATTTTTATTTTTTCTTGCTGTAGTATTTAACTGTGGTAATCACACCTGAGTGACGGGCGGGAAGGCACCCGTGCATGCGTAGTGGAGTGTGTCTCATGCTCTACAAACGCTCTTTCGGCTTGTCATAAAGCCCAGACCAGGTAAAATGTGGTGCCGCTTTACTCACTTGTGAGAATATAAGCCCTGCTGTCCTTGGAGAATACCTGCTACAGGTAAGTAAATTTGCTGTTCCACCTACTGGAGTTGCCATCAAAGCCCACTCCAGCCTATCCAAATCTATCTTGTCATTTGCGAGACCCAGATCATAAAAGTCTGCCCAGCACTGTCCTCGGTTTCAGCTACTGAAGTTGCCATTGAAGCCCTTTCCAGCTTATCCTAAACCGGATTGCTATATACAAACATAGACCTACAAAGAGTCTGCCTGGCACCGGCCTTAGTTCTTTACAGCTGGAGTAGCTATCCAAGCATCACTCACACATCCACCCCCCGCAGCCATTTAAAGTTTTTTTTTTTTTTAATTTATTTTTGTTTTCTACCATCTGAGTTCCTCTGTGTTCATCCCATGCCTTTTTGAATGCCTTCACTGTCTTTGTCTACCAGGCATCAACCACCCTCTCCGTGAAAAAGAATTTCCTGACGTTACTCCTAAATCTACCATCCTGCAACCTCAGCTTATGCCCTCTAGTTTTATCATTTCCCCTTCTCTGGAACAGATTTGTTTCTATATTAATACCATGTCTGTGTCATATCACCCCTGTCCCTTCTTTCCTCTAGGCTATACGTATTTAGGTCTTCCAGTCTCTTCTCATACTTATGGCGCAAGCCCCATATCATTTTGTCGGCTTCCTCTGGACTGCTTCTAGTCTTTTTACATCCTTAGCAAGATACGGCCTCCAAAACTGAACACAGTACTCCAGGAGGGGCCTTACCAGCAACTTGTACAGCAACTTCTGCTGGTTTCTCGTCTCTCAATGCAGCCTAGCATCCATCTGGCTATGGCCACTGCTTTGTCACACGTTTTTTCGCTTTAAGGTCTTCAGACAAGCAGTTTTTGTGTGTAAACATGATGGAGTCGGTCCAGAGGGCAGCTACTAAAATGGTCAGTGGTCTTTGTCATAAAGCATATGGGGACAGACTTGAAGATCTCGATATGTATAATTTGAAAGTAAGACAGCAAAACTGAAGAAACAGTCCTCGCCATCAAACACAACGAAGATGACAATGGAACAACACACAGTCGGTGATGGTGCTGTTAAAACTTTTAATCAAAACATAGCATGACTTGACACAGACCTGTGTTTCGGCCACCTGGCCTGCATCAGGAGTCCAATGCCACTAATAGTACTGATTCAAGTTCCTATGCACCATGAACATTGCTGATCAAAAACCATTGACAAGTATACTGCACTCACTCTCTCTTTCGCAATCGCTTGTCGAGCTACAATTGATTGCTTTCATCCCAACGGGACAGAGCAATCAATTGTAGCTCAAGTGTGGCATTGGACCCTTGATGCAGGCCAGGTGGCCGATACACAGGCCTGTATCAAGTCATGCCAAGTTTTGATTAAAAGTTTTAACAGTACCATCACTGACTGTGTGTCGTTCCATTGTCATCTTCACTGTGTTTTTTTGCCTACTTTGGAAGTAAGGCAGGAGAGGGGAGATATGATACAGACATTTAAGTACCTAAATACCTACGCAGCATAAATGCACAGGAAGTGAGTCTCAATTGAAAAAGCAATGGAACAAGGGGGCATAGGATGAAGGTGAAAGGGGATAGACTGAGAAGTAACCTGGGGAAATACTTCTTCATGGAAAGGGTGGTGAATTTGTAGAATGGCCTCCCGGTGGAAGTGATGAAGATGGAAGCAGTATCTGAACTCAAGAGAGCTTGGGACAAGTGCATAGGATCCTTAAGGGAGTTATAGGGAGAATAGATGGTATGGACGGGCAGACTGGATAAGCCACATGGTCTTTTTCTGCCTACATTTTTCTATATTTCTATGTTATCTAGTGTCTTGCCCAGGGGCAGCCTGACCATTAGGCCATCTGAAGCGGGGGCCTCAGGTGGCACTGTTCAGGAGTGACATTTCGGGGGGGGGGGGGGGGGGCTTTATGGTGTTTTACCTAATCGGTGACGTTCCAAACCCAGCAACATCAGCGATTCCCATACGCTACCCTGCCGCCACCGGCACCCGCCTCTTCCTTTTACTGCGGCCACCTGAAGTAACTTCCTGTTTCACTCAGACAGCCAAAGTAAAGGGAAGAGGCAGGTACCAGCAGCGGCAGGGCAGTGTATGGGAATCGCTGCTGCTGCAGGGTTTGGAACATCACTGTGATGACATAAAACACCCAGGGGGGATGGCATCTTGGCCCCAGCGTGTAAGCCCCGCCTCAGGTGGCATGTTGCCGTGGGCCGGCCCTGGCCTTGCTCTCACCAGATGGAAAACCTTCCTCCACTTAAAGGAGTAATACCTCTTAGTGGAGTCTTTCCTGAAAGCAAGCAAGATTTGTGAGACACCCTGAGGCTAATCTAAGGAATCAAATTCTGCACTCTTAGCAGAGGTCAGGGTCAGGTGGCGATCCAGCAGAGGTCAGGTCCAGGCAGTAGTCGGGTCAGGCGGCGATCCAGCAAAGGTCAGGTACAGGCAGTAGTCAGGGCAGGCGGTGATCCAGCAGAGGTCAGGTTCAGGCAGAAGTCAGGTAGGATGAAGAGCAACAGGAAAAAACACACCAGACACCAAGAAGGGTAGTAGCTGAGACTGAGAAGTTTCTGGTTATAAAGTGAAGGCATCTGATGTCAGAGTAGGCGCACCCAGACGTAGGCTTGCTCAACTGTAGACATGCCCAGATGTAGTCACGCCCAAAGTGTAGATGTGCCTGAACTGTAGGTGCTCTAGAGAGCGGGATTAAGCATGTCACAGGCTTGTGTGTCTGGCTTGATGTTCTAGGTTCTGGCGGCTCCGTAGTCAGACCTCTTCAATGATTTTTTAGAGTCTGGAGTGATCCCAGAGGACTGGAGAAAGGTGCATTTCATCCCGCTGCACAAGAGCGGAAGTAAGGAAGAGGATGGGAATTATAAACCTGTCAGTCTGACCTCAGTGTTGAGTAAACTAATAGAAACGCTTCTAAAGTGAAATGGAACTTGATATACCGCCTTTCTGAGGTTTTTGCAACTACATTCAAAGCGATTTACATATATTCAGGTACTTATTTTGTACCAGGGACAATGGAGGGTTAAGTGACTTGCCCAGAGTCACAAGGAGCTGCAGTGGGAATCAAACTCAGTTCCCCAGGATCAAAGTCCACTGTAGTAACCACTAAGCTACTCCTCCACTAAAGCAGAGGGTTGTGAAGTTTTGTAGGGGTATTTACCTGAGATCTCACCTTTGCTGGTCTTGGCCTATACAAGCCTGAACCATTCTTATAACAATATGGATTCTACAGCCTGATGCCTGAATACATCTGTAACTATCAGAATCCAGCTTTCTTGCAAAGGAAAGTTACTGCTGAGCATTGCAAGATTACTTCATCCAAGGACATATCCTTTGTTGCAATCTGGCCCCCATTATCTCTCTGGGAAGCTTGGAGGAGAAAATCACCCAGAGCTCCAAAATAATTGAATCAGAAAATGAGTTTGCATGCCATTGATAACCGCTCCATGGCTATAACAAAGGCTTATTCATGACTATGAATCTGGCTGGACATTATGTCCTCGTCTGTGATTGGTCTGCAGGTATCATCTGATGCTTGGATACCAAAGGTTTGGACTGAAGCAAGTTCAGTTGGAGTGAGAGTTGGAAAAAGAACTACAGAGTTGGAAGAAGAACAAAAAGAAGAAGAAGGAAAGAGAGAAACACTGGAGAACTTACAGGTGGATAGAAAGCTCTAAAGAGAGCAAGAGACTGTTTTCCTAATACCAGTGAACTGCATGCTTGTAACCGACTCAAGGTTAGCTCAGCCACCACAAGACCCTACTGAAGACTGTGCAATCTACATTCAGAGATACAATTCTTGGGACTTATTCCTAGAAGAGACTTCAGCTTGAGTCAGAGGAAAAATCCGCTTCTTTACCATTGGGAGTCTGTGTCAGACGGCAAGGTGAGGTAGCAGGATTTATTACCTATAGTCGGGGATAGTTAGTCCTTAATTTGTCTGAGACAGATAGGTTTACTTCAGGACTTCTGGTCTGTGTAGTCAGCTGATCACTGTGTTTTGCATAAGACGTGTGATAAGTTCTTATAACAATCATTAGGAATTCATGATTGTACTGGGTTGTGTAATCACTCCTTTAGTTAGTGCATTAGGATAATCAGATGGTAATATATTTTGGTGATAATCTAATTTTATAGCAAGTTATTTTTGTAGTTTGCTTGGCACTTTGCTTCAGAACTATTTATATACATATTTTTTTTCTTTACATAATAAATAATATATATTTCATCTGTGGCATTGTTCATTTCCTCAAACAACTAGTTTTCATTCGGACTATAGAGGTACAACCCCTAGACACGAGTTCAGAGGATTGCTATCTGGCAGTGTTCTGAGTCATATAAGTACCTCTAACATGCCTTACAGTTTCTCGAATCAAATGGCCTGCAGGACCCAAGGCATCATGGTTTTACTAAAGGATGGTCTTGTCAGGCAAATCTTATTGATTTCTTTGACTGGGTCACCAAACAGTTGGATATGGGAGTGGGGCTAGATGTGGTGTACTTGGATTTTAGCAAAGCCTTTGACCATGGTTCCGCATAGGTGACTGATAAAACTGAGGGCCCTCGGTATGGGAATTAAAGTGACTGGTGTTAAAAACTGGTTAAATAGAAGGAGACAGAGGGTAATAGTAAATGGAGTTGCTCGAGGGAAAGGATGTTATTAGTGATGTACTGCGGGATCAGTCCTTGTGGCTGGGCTCTTTTTAATACTCTTTGTGAGTGATTTTGCATAAGGACTGCCTGGTAAGGTTTGTCTCTTTGCAGATGATATCAACCTCTGTAATAGGGTGGACACCCTGGAGGGTGTGGATAGCATGAGGAAGGATCTAGCGAAGCTTGGTCCAATAATTGGCAACTAAGATGTAATGCTAAAAAATGCAGGGTCATGTACTTGGGTTACAAAAATCCAAAGGAAAGGTACAATATAGGGAGTGAAGTACTTCTGTGTACAAAAGAAGAGAGGAACAAGGTGGTCAAACAGGTAGAAAAGGTGATGGGCAAAGCCAGAAGGATGTTTGCATGCATAGGAAGAGAGATAACCAATAGGAAAAAAAAGAGGTGAAAGTGCCCTTGTATAAAGTCTCTGGGCCCCATTTAGAATACTGTGTGCAGTTCTGGAGACTGCACCTACAAAAAGATATAAACAGGATGGAGTCAGTTCAGAGGGTAGCTACAAAGTTGATCAGTGGTCTCTATTTTAAAGTATATAGGGGACAGGCCTATATACCGACCTCAACATATGTATACTCTGGAAGACAGGTGAGCGAGAGAGTGCATATGATAGAGATGTTTAAATACTCGAAAAATGTGCAGGAAAAAACTGGTGCTAAATAACTGTAAATCAATACAAAACTGTAAAGGACCACCAGGGGAAATGGCTAATCCGAAATAATGTGTTTTTCACAAAGGAGAAAACCCCTCAGAACCTATCGGACCTTGCGTCCTAGGTATACAACTTGCCAAATAATGGCCGTTGATAGTTTCTATCACGGGGGTTCAAAATTTCTCCTTGTTTTTATGTGTTTTTGCGTGCTACTGCTGTGCTACAAAATTAAATAATGTCACTCATAGGTTTGGTCAAAAGCGCCTATAGAAGCAGAACATCTTTCAGCTTAAATTCCTAAATGCGGGAAGGGATGAGCCCGTCAGACCTTTTTAAAAAATACTTACAGGATATACTCCTTTATCCAGCTGCAGCTATTCCTCCATATAATAAGATTTACTATCTATCGTTACCTAAACATCAAATGCTGCTGCTCAAAATGAGGAATTAATATTACCAATGCCACAACAAAACACATTCAAGGACTTGAGGATATATCAGCGTTTTTGGAAGAATCAATCTCAGAAGTGGCTCAACGTCGGACATTAATAGCATCATTAGTCTTCGAACAAGATCTGAATTCTATAATAAAAATGTACTTTAAAAATTCCTTGAAATTGTACTGTGGACAAAGAATATGGATATTTCCAGATGTTACCAAGACTACACAAGATAGAAGGAAGACATTTTTGACATTAAGAGAAGAGACTAGGGCATTGGGGGCGACTTTTTTATTAGCTTATCCTTGCAAATGCTTAGTTAAATTTATGGGCAATAAGTATATTTTCTATGAACCAGGGCATTTAAAAAGTTTTCTTGAAATGAAAAAACTATCCAACTTGCCAAAAGAGTAAAATAAACAACTGATTAACTATTAAATATAAGAGGGTAATTCAGACCAAGCCATTTACCTATATGATTTTTTCTATTCTTCTTTTTGATCTCCTTATCTTAACACGCCTTTCCTAATTTTTGATTGTGGTCTAAGGAAATGGGAAATTAGATTTTTGAAATTGTCTTTATTTACATTTCTTAAAATTATGTATTCTAATTTTTCATTGTATTACTAAACATGATTATCGTGTAAAATTGTAAAAGTGATTAAATAAAAATTCATAAATGCAAAACAACACTTAGCTTCTATAGGCGCTTTTGACCAAACCTATGAGTGACATTATTTAATTTTGTAGCACAGCAGTAGCACGCAAAAACACATAAACACAAGGAGAAATTTTGAACCCCCGTGATAGAAACTATCAACGGCCATTATTTGGCAAGTTGTATACCTAGGACGCAAGGTCGGTTCTGAGGGGTTTTCTCCTTTGTGAAAAACACGTTAATTTGGATTAGCCATTTCCCCTGGTGTTTCTTTACAGTTTTGTTTAGATTTACCATTGGAGGAGGAGTGGCCTAGTGGTTAGAGTGGTGGACTTTGGTCCTGGGGAGCTGGGTTTGATTCCCACTGCAGGCACAGTCACTTAACCCTCCATTTGCCAGGTACAAATAAGTACCTGTATATAATATGTAAGCCACATTGAGCCTGCCATGAGTGGGAAAGCACAGGGTACAAATGTAATAAAAAAAAATAGATGGCTGGCCATCTATTTTTGCAGCGCTGCAAAGAGCTGTCCGGAACCGTATTATTGAAAAAGATGGCCGGCCATCTTTTGTTTCGATAATACGGTTGGGGCCAGCCAAATGCCATAGATCGTCGGGTTTGCGATGGCCGACTTTGTTTTTCAGCGATAATGGAAACTGGAACCGGCCATCTCAAACCTGGCCAAATCCAAGGCATTTGGCCATGGGAGGGGCCAGCATTCGTAGTGCACTGGTACATCTGGATATTTAGATCTTTCTGATCAGTTATGTTATGACTTACTTGTTCTGGAGTGCTGTATTTTGTGATACTGTTTTGAGAAATGTTCAATAAAGACCATACAAATTGAAAAAGTCCCTGCTGTGAATTTTCCCTGACGTGCACTTCCCTTAATGGCTGTCGTTCTGTTGATGGCCGTCTTTCTCCCCGACCGGGAAAATCAAAACTGTTTTTGCTCACAGCTTTTTTAGTAGTAACAGTGGGATTTGAACTGGCCACCTCTGCATTACAGACCGGTGATGTAACCCTTGGCCACAGCACCACTTACTTGAATGTCCCTCACTTTTGATTATGCCCCTCCAGGCTCTCTCAGCCACTCACAGACAAGACAGCTAAACGTGCTGTGATTGGCTGAGAGAGACCTGAAGGGGTATAATCAAAAGGGAGGGACATCCAACTAAATGGAGCTGTGGCCATGTGGTTACATCACTGGTCTTGTAATGCAGAGGTGGCTTGTTCAAATCCCACTGTTACTACTAAAAAAAGCTATGAGCAAAAACAGTTTTGATTTCCCCGTTCGGTGAGAACGACCGCCATTAAGGGAACAGAGAAAGACAGCCATTAAGGGAAAATGCACAGCAGGGACTTTTTTAAAATTTGTATGAAGTCTTTATTGAACATTTCTCAAAACAGTATCACAAAATACAACACTCCAGAACAAATAAGTCATAACATAACTGATCAGCAAGATCCTTTTTTTTTTTTATGAGCTGGCCGACTGGCTTCCCCTCCTAGGGAAGGAAATTCGCGTGCAAATGAGCAGCTCATTTGCATGCGATTTCCTTCATGCATGCCCTTCCCTTACCGATTCACTAAGGGATCGGTAAGGGAAGGACTCTTCCGTGCAGTTTAGTGCACCTGGCTTTAAATCTGCTCCAGGGACCTGCATACTACTGTCGTGGAGCTGGCTGGCATAGAGGCTGGCAAAAACATATTTTAAAGTTTGGGTTTTTTTTGGGTGGGAGGGGGTTGGTGACCACTGGGGGAATATGGGGAGGTCATCCCCGATTCCTTCCGGTGGTCATCTGGTCAGTTGGGCACCTTTTTGAGACTGGTCGTGAAAATAAATAGACCAAGTAAAACCGGCCAAATGCGCGCATCGCCGGTTTCTTTTTTTCCATTATCAGCTGAAGCCAGCCATCTTGTAAGCACGCCCATGTCCCGCCTTCGCTACCCTGCTGACACGCCCCCTTGAAGTTTGGCCGCCTCCGCGACGGAATGCTGGCAAGTGTGTCCAAAAATCGGCTTTCGATTATACTGATTTAGCTGGTTTTAGGAGATGGCCGGCCATCTCCCGATTTGTGTTGGAAGATCGCCGGCGATCTCTTTTCGAAAATAAGCCTGATAATGGCATAACTGTAAGTAAGCAAAAAAGTCTGATGGTAATAATGTAAATTCTTGCTGCAATTCTGCAAAGTCTTTTAGCTTCCCTTCATTAAGAAGTTGACTCAAATAGAGTAGTCTTGACCAAAGATGTCGTGCCCCCACTGGGAAGTCAGGATTTTGAAAAAGTGCTAAGTAGGGTGTGGCTGCTGCCGAAAAGCTGTGGCGTCTGCACAGCCACTTCCATGTCGCCCTCGCTGAAGAAAAAGTGGGTTATGAGATAGTACAGGATTCATCTTGCCTGGAATTGTGTGCAAAAGCCAGCTAAGGTGTACTGCAGGAGAGAGCGAAGATTCTATGGGAGTAGCTGAAAAGGTTTCACATTCCTGTCAGCCAGTCCTGTATGTGTCTCATTGAACATGATATAGTTAAATATCTCATATTCAAAAGTCCCAAACCTCCATGCTCTTTAGGCTTCTGTAACATTGATATGGGAAGTTTGGGGTGTCTTCCCTTAAAAAAAAACTTTGAATTGCTTTATTTAATATCCACTCTTCCCGTCACTTCAAATATAACGGTAACATTTGAAACACATAAAGCCAGCGGAGAGCCGCCATCATATTAAAGAATGATATATGTCCCATCAGAGAGAGAGGGTATGCACCCCAGAGTTGTAACATGTGCTTGGTGTCTGTCAGCAAAAGGAGTACATTCTTATCATACAATGTGGAGGAGTGGCCTAGTGGTTAGGGTGGTGGACTTTGGTCCTGAGGAACTGAGTTCAATTCCCAGCACAGGCAGCTCCTTGTGACTCTGGGCAAGTCACTTAACCCTCCATTGCCCGCCACATTGAGCCTGCCATGAGTGGGAAAGCATGGGGTACAAATGTAACACAAAAAAAAAAATAATAATAACCCCTAAATATTTAATTTGCTGAGGGGCCTACTATAGAGGGAATTGCCTCCTCCATCTCTGTTGGATGGCTGGGGTTAAGGGGAGGGGCCAGTGATTTAGTCAAGTTCAGTTGGAATAATCACACCATACTGTTCTCTTCCGTCGCGCAAAACCTAAAAATTCTTGGAGTGACTATCGACCGAACGTCACTCTTGATACTCCTGTGAAGAATACAACAAAGAGAATGTTCCAATCAATGTGGAAACTCAAAGAGTAAAACCTTTCTTCCCGAGACATATCTTCCGCACCCTGTACAGTCAATGGTAATAAGTCACCTAGACTACTGTAATGCACTATACGCCGGCTGCAAAGAACCAACTATTAAAAAACTCCAAATAGCCCAGAATACTGCCGCCAGACTCATATTTGGAAAAAATAAATATGAAAGTGCTATACCCTTAAGAGAGAAACTCCATTGGCTCCCACTCAAAGAACGTGTTGAGTTCAAGATCTGCACGATAGTACACAAAATTATACACGCAGACGCCCCAATCTGCATGATAAACCTTGTGGACCTGCCTCCCAGAAACGCTGTAAGATCATCCCGCAAATATCTCAATCTGCACTTCCCCAGCTGCAAAGGACTGAAATACAAACTGACACACGCCACCACCTTCTCCTACTTGAGCACGCAGCTGTGGAATGATCTACCTACAGACTTGAAAGCTATTGACGAATTAACCAACTTCCGCAAATCTCTGAAAACTCATCTCTTCCAAAAGGCCTACAAGGAAAATACATAGCCTACAAACTACTTCAACAAATCACACAGTTACCACAGCTCACCTCTAACTTACCTAACAATTCCCGTCTATCCTCCCCTACCCAATCTTTAAACAGCAAGAATTGTACCTGTCATCATGAAACGACTATGCTTATCTTCTCTTACCAACATTCAAACTATAAGAAATGTACCTGTTAACACGAAATGATTATGTCATAACCACACTCTGTAAGCCACTTTGAGCCTACAAATAGGTGGGAAAAGGTGGGATACAAATGCAATAAATAAATAAATCCTGAGATTGTCCCATAGCCTTCAATGGTCTGTAAACGATGTGGGAGAGAGTGTTTGGGATCATCTAATGTTAAAAGGAGATCATCCGCAGCTAATATCTTTAACGTATGTTCCCGGAGACGCACACCATATATCTCATTGTTTGCCCAAATTGTGCATAAAAGTAGCTCTAACGAGAGAGGAAGTGACGTCACCTTCCATGTCGGCAGCCTAGCTCTAGAGCTCCCGCTCATAGCACCCATAAAAGGCAAATAGAATCGGCAAGCGGCTCCATCGGAGACATAAAGTGGGCAGAATCAACCTCCCACAGCAGATTAAACATGAGTAAGGCGAGCCAGTCGCGGAATAAAGAGGCAGAGTGACAGGCGAACGGCGGGCCCAGTAAAACGCCGAAGCGCCATGAGTCTCGGGCGTGAGCCTCGCCGTCGGACTCGGATTCCGCGCTCTCCTTAGCAGAGTCCAGACAGCCCCCGCCAAAAAAATGCATTTCCAGCGAACTTCGCCAGCTTTTAACAAGCATACAGGACGACATCAAAACGTCCAAGGAAGAAATCCTGGATCGCATGGAGGTGATGAGCGTGGACCTTCGGGAACTGGGGGGGGCAGAGTTGAAGATGACGAGCAGAAGCTTGACGATCACTCTGAATCCCTGCAGCAGCACGAATCCCAACTCCGAGCCCTGGAAGTAAAGAATGCTGAATTAGCATACAAGTTGGACGATATCGAAAACAGAGGTAGGAGGAATAACCTCCGTTTTCACGGAGTCCCGGAGGGGGGAGACATAGAAGATGTCCCACAGATAGTAAATCACTGTGCGCCACCCTGCTGGGACCCGATGCAGAGGCGGTAATGATTGAACTGGATAGAGCACACAGAGCCCTAGGTCAACGGCAAGAACGCAGATCGCGGGATATCATGGCCCGATTCCATAAGTATGAGGTCAAAGAGCAGATCATCAACCGTGCACGGAAGGTGCAGGACTTAGAATACAATGGAGCCAAGATCTCGGTGTACCAGGACCTGTCTCAGTATACTTTACAACAGAGACGCCAGATGAAACCTGCATTGGAAGTGCTAACTAAACATCGTTCGTCATACAGATGGGGATTTCCGTTTTCACTAAATTTTGAACTGAAGGGAACTAAACACAGAGTCCAACTGCTTTTGGAGGCTTGGGAAATCCTGCATGCGGCGGGGCTGGTTGCAACAAGAGCGCCTCCAGGGGCGCTGGCGCCAGTCACGAAAGAAAAATTTAAAAAATGGCAGCGGATTCCTGAGACCACCAAGCGGAGCAACCCAAAAAGAAAAGGAGAGGCATCTGAGACCTGAATGAACTCTGGAGGATCAGAGAAATCGGCTGTGCCAGACGTGCTACCCTGAGGCGACCTAAGGATCTGCTGGACAATTGTGGTATAATATAGCTTGCCAAGATGGACTCTATAGTCAGTATTTGAGTTAAAGTTCATGTATATCATGCTAATTCTGTAGTTTAAAAGAGAGGGAAGGGGGAGTGTGTAGCGGAAGTGTGGGGGGATAAGGTCATAAGGCAGGTAGAATAAAGGGGAAGGTATGTGTGGAGAAGTAGATGGAAGAGCTGAATAGGATGATTTAATAAATGCTCACTGTTAAGCATGGGGCAGTAAGGGGAGATAGGATGTAAATGGGGAGGGAAAGGAGCTGCAGATAAAGGAGGGGTGAGGGAAGGGCGGGGGGACAGTGGGGCTGGTTGTCGGGGATCTAGTGGGCCACTTCCTCATATCCCACTCAGGAGACATATATCCTCTGGCTGGTGTTCAAGTTGGGGGTCAGGGTGGGCTAGGGGGCGGCGGTGGGAGGTTGGTGGAAGGGAGGAAGGGGGGTGGGGGGGGGAGATTTGCTGTGTACAGGAGGAAGCTCCTACCATTGAAGAGGCCAGGTCTACTGAACCTCCTTTAGGCACAACCTGGATGCATACCTAAATATGAGTGTTGATTTAAAAATTATATCTTATAATGTCAAAGGCTTGAACATGCCTCAGAAAAGGCAGAAGTTTTTTAAGGAGTTATCGCAGCTTAAATCACAGATAGTACTAGTGCAGGAGACACATCTCTGCAGGGTACATGAAAAGCTCCTCTCTCACTCTAGCTGTCCAACAGCATTCTTTGCCTCGTCCTCTGAAGGCTCCAAAAAACGTGGCATGGCAGTGTTGATTCACTCGTCGCTTGCAGTCCAAGTAAAGTGGATTAAGCGAGACCCGGGTGGGCGTTTCTTGTTTTTACACACAGTTTTGGATCAGGTGGACTTGACTCTGGCATCCGTATATGCGCCAAATGATCATCAGGGACCCTTTTTCACTAAGATCAAAAATGCTCTCGCCACGTTTATTCAAGGTTCACTGATTCTGGGAGGTGACTTTAACGCCGTTATGAACCCAACCCTAGATAGATCAGGAAATAGTCAACAGAGGGAAAACAAGGAGTCATTAGCATTGGGCTCATTAGCGTATTCCCTGGGTGCGTTGGACGTGTGGCGGTTGAATCACCTAACGGAAAGGGATTATACATATTCGCCAGTTCATGCCTCCTACTCTCGAATTGACTGTATCTTCCTAGACCGCGCTTTGGTTGAGAAAGGCCCAAAGGCAGGTATAGGCAGCATGACTATATCGGACCACGCACCGGTATGGGTGGTGTTGCCGGGCATCCAGACTGAGGTTAAGGATAAGAGGTGGACATTAAATGCAAATGTATTGCAAGACGTGGAGGTGGTAGAGGGCTGTAGGCAGGTGTTGAAGGAATATTTGGAGCTTAACGTTGAATCGGGACCACCACTAAACATAGTCTGGGATGCTATGAAGGCGGTCTCGAGGGGCTTTTTCTTGCAAACAGCTAGTAAATGAGCGAAGGCCCGACGGGTGCAGTTGGCGAGTTGTCTGTAGAAAATTAAGCATTTGGAGCAGCGGCATAAGGCTAGAGGCTCCCCAATAGTCCTGGAGGAATTGCGTGGAGCGAGAATGCAACTGGACGCTCTATATTCCGAACATCTTAGCTTTCTACAATCGCGGAGGCAAGTTAGCTCGTATGAGTTCACTAACAAGGCAGGCCGTCTCCTTGCTATGCAGCTACGGAGGCATAAAATGGATCGTGCTATCACACGTGCGTGATGGGAAGGGTGATATGCTATCTACTTCAGAAAGTATACATAGGCGTTTTGGGGAGTTCTACCAAGCTTTGTACGCGCAAGACATTAACCCTTCTGAAGAGGCTATTAATGAGTACTTGGAGGGAAGTAAGCTATCCTCACTGACAAGTCAGCAACGCACCATGCTGGAAGAACCAGTGACCCCAATTGAGATTCAAAAAGCTATTCAAGGTCTGCCTTCCTGTAAATCTACAGGGCTGGATGGTCTTCCCAATGAATTTTACAAGAAATTTGCTCTGGAATTGGCTCCTCTTCTGGCGGACCTGTTTAATCAGATTGGCAGGGGCGAACCACTGCCACCGTCTATGATGGAGGCATGGATAGCTGTATTGCCAAAGCCGGATAAGGATCCCACGGAGTGTGGCTCCTATCGCCCAATTTCAGTGTTAAATGCCGATGTAAAAATTTTAGCTAAAGTGTTGGCCAATCGATTAGCGCCCTTATTACCGGCAATAATACACCCAGACCAGGTGGGGTTTGTCTCGTATAGGAAGGCAATGGTCAACATACAGCGTGTGATAGATATAATGTACTTGGCCAAGCAAAACCAGAGGCCTTTGAGCCTTCTCAGCTTAGATGCTGAGAAGGCCTTGACAGGGTACATTGGCCGTTTATGTATAAGGTAATGGAAACATTTGGGATCGGGCCGAGGTTTAGAGGTTGGATCCAAGCTTTTTATGATTCCCCTAAAGCCTGTGTGAGGGTAAATGGGGGCAATTCTGATATGATCACACTCCACAGAGGCACGCGACAAGGCTGCCCCTTATCACCAATGCTGTTCGCCATGGTCATGGAGCCTTTTGCTTCAAGGGTCAGAATAAATCGGGATATTCCTGGGGTCAATGTGGCAGGGAGAGAACATAAAATGGCCCTGTTCGCAGACGACGTGCTGCTCTTTGTCACACGGCCTCAGGTTGTCTTCCCGAATCTCATGAGAGCTATCAGTGAATATTCGGAGGTCTCTGGCTTTAAGGTAAATGTGACGAAATCAGAGGCACTGAATGTAACATTACCTGAAGGGTTGGTGGACTCCCTACAATCGTCCTACGCTTTTCGGTGGGCCCCGAAAGGAATCCGTTACTTGGGAGTGAATTTAACAGCTAATCTATCTGACCTTTTTACAGCAAACTACAAAGGGTTGGCCAGAGTTCTTTCGGCTGACTTGGACAGATGGGGGGACTTGGAGTTATCATGGTTTGGCAGAATAGCCACTGTTAAGATGAATGTGCTGCCACACTTACTATACCTATTCCAAGTCCTCCCGATAGTGTTACCTAGAAAGTTCCTTGCAACCTTGCAAGACCGTATTGTACGTATTGGGCAGGGAAGAGGCCACGTCTATCGCAATCTTTTTTATACCAGGATAAGAGATGGGGAGGGTTGGGGGTGCCTAATCTGGCCTGGTACTACCGAGCAGCCCAAGCACGCGCAGCCATTGAATGGTTCCAGGAATATCCCGACAGACAATGGGTACACATAGAACAACAATCTGCAGGTCCGAGACCACTTGGGACATTAATGTGGCTTCCTAGCCCGTTTAGATCACTTGGGGAGGGGGCATGTCCGGCCATTCAGGTAACGCTCTCATATTGGGATAGTCTTTTTCCTCGGAAAAAATGTATGCTATCCCGTCTGTCCCCGATAGCATTTAACCCAATGTTCTACCCTGGGACTGAAAAAGGAGTGTTCACTAGATGGTATGGAGAGGGTTTGAGAACCTGGGGACAGTTGTTCGAGGGCAATTCACTGTTGTCCTTCGACGAAGCTGTGGCCAGATTCCCGGTAGTGGGAAGGGACGAATTTGCATATCGACAAGTAACCCATTTCCTCACCACACGGGCAGTCAGGGAGGTGGTGGCCAGGGAAAAGTTGCCTATGGAAGCAATATGTGAAGGACCTGCAACGACAAGTGGTTTAATATCTCGCTTATACAGTTGTATTAGACTGTAGGCGCCACGATACACACTTCACAGAGGAAGTTGGCAGAGGTAGCTGGGCATGGAGATGACAGAGGCTGAGTGGGAGAGGATAGAACGGGCAGCGGTGGGAGTGTCCACTCATGTACCCTTCAAGGAAAATGCTATCAAGGTGCTGTTCGGATGGTATTTGACGCCGGAGCATCTCCGGCGCATATACACTACCTTGTCTGGTGTGTGCTGGAGGGGCTGTGGGGTTAAGGGCACTATGGGGCATATGTGGTGGGCGTGTGCAAAGATACGGGCATTCTGGAAATCCATTCAGAATCGATTACAGAAATGGCTGGGATGCCCTATCCCTTGGAGCCCTGCCTTTTTCTTGTTCTCGGTTAAGGAGGCAAGCCTTTCACATGATCAGCAGATATTGACGAGGTGTGCAACAAGTGCAGCTAGGATTGTAATTGCCACCTGTTGGAAAGTGTCCAAGACTCCTCCAATAGCGAGATGGCTTTCTAAATTAAGGTATGTTTGTGAGATGGAGAGGCTTCTAGCGGAGCGGCGTAACCAAACTTGCAGGTGGCATGCGAACTGGGAGCCTTTCCTAAATCATGTTTAGTACAACTGAGGACAGAGACTGGTAACAAGGTGGTTGGGTGGTCTGAATAGGTTGGGGGGAAGGTGGGAGGAGGGAGTTGGGGATTCTGGGGGAAAATCTGAAAAGTTTATAAAATAATGAAGTTCTATTGTGCTGTTCTTTGCAGTTTGGAATACTATTTCCTGGCGTCTCTTTTAGCGCTTTGGATTATGTACTTGTGTACAATGCTTTCCTATTGCACTCTGTACTGATTCTTTAATTTGACAATAAAGACTTCATGCAAATTAAAAAAAAAAGTAGCTCTAACGAGAGGAGACATAAAGGCCCTGTATGATCAGATAATGCAAATTCTATGGTTAGCCATCGCTCCAAAATGAAAGACAAAGCTCTTTCCCCAACCGATTCAGGTAGGTCAATAATTCTTAAGTTTGCCAGTCATGAGCAGTTTTCTAAATCATCTGTTCTGGCAGACAACGCACATACTGTATCATTGAGTTCTCCTATGGCCTCCGCATCCTGGGCAGAAGCATCTTCCAGAGCTGAGACCCTTTGTTCCAGCTCTCCTGTATGCTTGCTTGTATCCGCTAAAACGGTCTCAAAACTTGAGAGTTGACCTGCAAGTTGTTCTAACTGCGGTTCCAGTGCTTTCTCTACCGCCTTCGTTAGTTGCAGTAATTGTTCCGCCAAGAAGGACTGCACTCCTGGCAGTGGCTTCTCCTCCATCTTATCTGCCGTTCACGGTTTGTCCTTCTCATGTTTCGCTCCTTTGCCTACCATACTGCCTGGTGAAGCCTCCAAGTACTTGTCTAGTAGCTGCAGTCTTAGGCATTATTTGAGACAAATCGCAGTGGTATTTGTTTTTTGTAAGCTGTAAGGGGTGTTAGGGCCTCGTCGAGTATAAAAAAACATACTCAGTGCATCATGTGATCCCCCCCCCCCCCCCCCCGGTAATTTTTTAAATGGCCACCTGCTAATGCAGCATTAGTACATGGCCATTAATGAAATCAATAGAAAATCAAGGTTTTTTATGGTTGCGGTAAATATGGCCCTAGTACGCAGGAATGACCCACATAAGGGTGCATTAAGGCCATTTGCCACTGCAGCTTATTAAAAGATCCTTTAATAAGTTACTATAGTTAAACAGAGCTTAAGGTTCCTTTGGTCTTAATGGCAAGGTCTTCAGCCTTGCTATCTAAGGACCTGAAAAGGATTTATGTTTTTGTATGTTAATTTATTTTCATATTTTTGTTAAACAAAATTGTCTGGTAAAGGGAGCTGATTCACTGAATAAGCTATGTTACCATTGCTGAGCTCCATTATTTTAAATGGAACAGATTCATTTAAAAACAATATACAGTAACCTGCAGTAATAGTATGGATTACCATGTTTTAGTGAATCAGTCCCTGTGTAAACAATGTTCATCTTTTTATTATTTTCACATGATTATTTAATTCATCTAGGAAGATACTTCTACCATATAGTATAATATTGTATCTAATGTTACAAAAAATGCAGGTAGCAATTAGAGCACATGTGCTACATAATAAATGATAGATTACAGATTTCTTCTAATTCTCCGAGGACAAGCAGGCTGCTTGTTCTCACTGATGGGTGACGTCCACGGCAGCCCCTCCAATCGGAATCTTCACTAGCAAAGTCCTTTGCTAGTCCTCGCGCGCCTGCGCGCACCGCGCATGCGCGGCCGTCTTCCCGCCCGAAACCGGCTCGAGCCGGCCAGTCTTCTTTCGTCCGCACTCGGTACGGCTGTGTTTTTGCCGTGTCGAGCCCCGGAGAGTCGACCTCACGCGTCCGTTATTCAGATCGACGTGTTTTTTCTTCGGAAAAGGTTTAAATTCGTTCGGAAAGTGCTCCGAAATCCCCCTTGGGTTTCGTTTGCCCCTTCCCGTACTTCCAGTCTTTGCCCCGGTAAGTTTTCTTTCGTCGTCGGGGTAGGCCTCTTTTGGCCTCGGTCGAGATTTTTTCTCCCTCAAAGTTTTGGTGCTCTAATTCGTCATTTCGGATTTTGACTTCGCCGGCGTGATTTTTCCGCCCATGACATCGAAGCCTTCCAGCGGCTTCAAGAAGTGCACCCAGTGCGCCCGGGTAATCTCGCTCACTGATAGGCACTCGTCGTGTCTTCAGTGTCTGGGGGCCGAGCACCGTCCTCAGAACTGTAGTCTGTGTTCCCTGTTATAAAGGCGGACTCAGGTAGCGAGATTGGCCCAGTGGAACGTTTTGTTCTCGGGCTCTTCGTCGGCATCGACACCAAGGTCATCGAGTGCATCGACGTCGTCAGCGTCCAGACCTTCATCCTCGGCCGCCAGTGCATCGAGTGCATCGAGGCATCGGCCCTCTGCATCGGCGCCGAGACATCGGATAGCTGCATCGACGTCGGTGGTACCGGGACCTCGTCTGCTGATGTCGTCGGACGGTGGTGCATCGTCAGGAGTGCAGGTGAGGGCTGTCCATTCCCCTGCTGGTGGCGGTGAGCCTTCGGGTGGGTCTCCCCCTACCCTGAGGGCTCCTGCGGTACAGCCCCCCCGAGATCGACCTCCTTCGACCTCGGCCCCGAGGAAGCGACGGCTGGATTCTACGTCCTCCTCGTCGGTGCCGGGGAGCTCCGGTGACATGCTTCGGAAGAAGTCGAAGAAGCATCGACACCGGTCTCCTCCCCGCGTCGGCACCGAGAGCTCTGGGTCGCCGAGGGAGTCGGCACCCAGCAGGCATCGGCACCGAGAGGACCGCTCACCCTCTGTTCAGGAGGTGTCGATGCGCTCCACTCTGGACAGCCCGGAACAGCCTCCACGCCCGGAACAGGTTCTGACGTCGACGCCTGCATCGACCTCCATGCCTTTCTCTGCAGCCGCTCTGAACGAGAGCCTCCGGGCCGTTCTCCCAGAGATTCTGGGAGAGCTGTTGCGCCCTACCCCTCCGGTACCGACGGTGCTTGCGCCTCCGGTACCGTCGAGCGTGGCGCCGGCTGGCCCATCACCCGGGGTGAGGTCCCCGACGTCGGTACCGCGTGCGGTGCCGGCTGCGGCCACCTCCCAGGAAGGCTCCCCGACTACGTCGGCGGAGGGAGCTTCGCCGATGCGGGCGAGGGAGTCTACCTCTCGACGCCCCCATCGTGGACGTGGCTCCACTGAGTCGAGCCGGGCGAGGTTGCAGACACAGGTTCGTGAGCTTGTGTCTGACACCGAAGGTGAGGCCTCGTGGGAAGAAGAGGAAGACCCCAGATATTTCTCTGACGAGGAGTCTGAGGGTCTTCCTTCCGATCCCACTCCCTCTCCTGAGAGACAGCTTTCTCCTCCCGAGAGTCTGTCTTTTGCTTCCTTTGTCCGGGAGATGTCTACGGCCATCCCCTTCCCGGTGGTTGTGGAGGACGAGCCCAGGGCTGAAATGTTTGAGCTCCTGGACTATCCTTCTCCACCTAAGGAAGCGTCCACTGTTCCCTTGCACCATGTCCTGAAAAAGACATTGCTTGCGAACTGGACCAAGCCATTAAGTAATCCCCACATCCCCAAGAAGATCGAGTCCCAGTACCGGATCCATGGGGACCCAGAGCTGATGCGCACCCAGTTGCCTCACGACTCTGGAGTTGTGGATCTGGCCCTAAAGAAGGCTAAGAGTTCTAGGGAGCATGCTTCGGCACCCCCGGGCAAAGACTCTAGAACCTTAGACTCCTTTGGGAGGAAGGCCTACCATTCCTCTATGCTCGTGGCCAAAATCCAGTCTTACCAGCTCTACACGAGCATACACATGCGGAACAATGTGCGGCAGTTGGCGGGCTTGGTTGATGCGCTCCCCCCTGAGCAAGCCAAGCCTTTTCAGGAGGTGGTCAGGCAGCTGAAGGCGTGCAGAAAATTCCTGGCCAGAGGGGTGTATGACACCTTTGATGTTGCGTCCAGGGCCGCTGCTCAAGGTGTGGTGATGCGCAGGCTCTCATGGCTGCGTGCCTCCGACCTGGAGAATAGACTCCAGCAGCGGATTGCGGACTCGCCTTGCCGTGCGGGCAATATTTTTGGAGAGAAGGTCGAACAGGTGGTAGAGCATCTCCACCAGCGGGATACCGCATTCGACAAGTTCTCCCGCCGGCAGCCTTCAGCATCTACCTCTACAGGTAGAAGATTTTTTGGGGGAAGGAGGACTGTTCCCTACTCTTCTGGCAAGCGTAGGTACAATCCTCCTTCTCGACAGCCTGCGGCCCAGGCTAAGCCCCAGCGCGCTCGCTCTCGTCAGCAGCGTGCGCCTCAGCAAGGCCCCGCGGCTCCCCAGCAAAAGCAAGGGGCGAGCTTTTGACTGGCTCCAGCAGAGCATAGCCGACATACAAGTGTCAGTGCCGGGCGACCTGCCGGTCGGGGGGAGGTTGAAAGCTTTTCACCAAAGGTGGCCTCTCATAACCTCCGATCAGTGGGTTCTCCAAATAGTCCGGCAAGGATACACCCTCAATTTGGCCTCAAAACCTCCAAATTGTCCACCAGGAGCTCAGTCTTACAGCTTCCAGCACAAGCAGGTACTTGCAGAGGAACTCTCCGCCCTTCTCAGCGCCAATGCGGTCGAGCCCGTGCCATCCGGGCAAGAAGGGCTGGGATTCTATTCCAGGTACTTCCTTGTGGAAAAGAAAACAGGGGGGATGCGTCCCATCCTAGACCTAAGGGCCCTGAACAAATATCTGGTCAAAGAAAAGTTCAGGATGCTTTCCCTGGGCACCCTACTTCCCATGATTCAGGAAAACGATTGGCTATGCTCTCTGGACTTGAAGGATGCCTACACACACATCCCGATACTGCCAGCTCACAGACAGTATCTGCGATTTCAGCTGGGCACACGTCACTTCCAGTACTGTGTGCTACCCTTTGGGCTCGCCTCTGCGCCCAGGGTGTTCACAAAGTGCCTGGCTGTAGTAGCAGCGGCACTTCGCAGGCTGGGGGTGCACGTGTTCCCATATCTCGACGATTGGCTGGTGAAGAACACGTCCGAGGCAGGAGCCCTGCAGTCCATGCAGATGACTATTCGCCTCCTGGAGCTACTGGGGTTTGTGATAAATTACCCAAAGTCCCATCTTCTCCCAGCACAGAGACTCGAATTCATAGGAGCTCTGCTGGATTCTCGGACGGCTCGCGCCTATCTCCCAGAGACGAGAGCCAACAACTAGTTGTCCCTCGTCTCGCGGGTGCGAACGTCCCAGCAGATCACAGCTCGGCAGATGTTGAGATTGCTGGGCCACATGGCCTCCACAGTTCATGTGACTCCCATGGCCCGCCTTCACATGAGATTTGCTCAATGGACCCTAGCTTTTCAGTGGTTTCAGGCTGCTGGGGATCTAAAAGACGTGATCCACCTGTCCACGAGTTTTCTCGAATCCCTGTATTGGTGGACGATTTGGTCCAATTTGACTCTGGGACGTCCTTTCCAAATTCCTCAGCCACAAAGTGCTGACCACGGATGCGTCTCTCCTGGGATGGGGAGCTCATGTCGATGGGCTTCACACCCAAGGAAGCTAGTCCCTCCAGGAACGCGGTCTACAGATCAATCTCCTGGAGTTGCGAGCGATCTGGAACGCTCTGAAGGCTTTCAGAGATCGGCTGTCCCACCAAATTATCCAAATTCAGACAGACAACCAGGTTGCCGTGTACTATGTCAACAAGCAGGGGGGCACCGGATCTCGCCCCCTGTGTCAGGAAGCCGTCAGCATGTGGCTCTGGGCTCGCCGTCACGGCATGGGGCTCCAAGCCACTTATCTGGCAGGCGTAAACAACAGTCTGGCCGACAGACTGAGCAGGATTATGCAACCTCACGAGTGGTCGCTAAACTCCCGAGTGGTGCGCCAGATCTTCCAAGCGTGGGGCACCCCCTTGGTGGATCTCTTCGCATCTCGAGCGAACCACAAAGTCCCTCAGTTCTGTTCCAGGCTTCAGGCCCACGGCAGACTGGCATCGGATGCCTTCCTCCTGGATTGGGGGGAGGGCCTGCTGTATGCTTATCCTCCCATTCCTCTGGTGGGGAAGACTTTGTTGAAACTCAAGCAAGACCGAGGCACCATGATTCTGATTGCTCCTTTTTGGCCGCGTCAGATCTGGTTCCCTCTTCTTCTGGAGTTATCCTCCGAAGAACCGTGGAGATTGGAGTGTTTTCCGACCCTCATCACTCAGGACGAAGGGGCTCTTCTGCATCCCAGCCTCCGGTCCCTGGCTCTCACGGCCTGGATGTTGAGAGCGTAGACTTTGCCTCTTTGGGCCTGTCAGAGGGTGTCTCCCGTATCTTGCTTGCTTCCAGGAAAGATTCCACTAAGAGGAGTTACTTCTTTCTATGGAGGAGGTTTGCCGTCTGGTGTGACAGCAAGGCCCTAGCTCCTCGCTCTTGTCCTACACAGACCCTGCTTGAATACCTTCTGCACTTGTCTGAGTCTGGTCTCAAGACCAACTCTGTAAGAGTTCACCTTAGTGCAATCAGTGCATACCATTACCATGTGGAAGGTAAGCCGATCTCAGGACAGCCTTTAGTTGTTCGCTTCATGAGAGGTTTGCTTTTGTCAAAGCCCCCTGTCAAGCCTCCTACAGTGTCATGGGATCTCAATGTCGTTCTCACCCAGCTGATGAAACCTCCTTTTGAGCCACTGAATTCCTGCCATCTGAAGTACTTGACCTGGAAGGTCATTTTCTTGGTGGCAGTTACTTCAGCTCGTAGAGTCAGTGAGCTTCAGGCCCTGGTAGCCCAGGCCCCTTACACCAAATTTCATCATAACAGAGTAGTCCTCCGCACTCACCCTAAGTTCTTGCCAAAGGTCGTGTCGGAGTTCCATCTGAACCAGTCAATTGTCTTGCCAACATTCTTTCCCCGTCCTCATTCCTGCCCTGCTGAACGTCAGCTGCACACATTGGACTGCAAGAGAGCATTGGCCTTCTATCTGGAGCGGACACAGCCCCACAGACAGTCCACCCAATTGTTTGTTTCTTTTGATCCCAATAGGAGGGGAGTGGCTGTAGGGAAACGCACCATATCCAATTGGCTAGCAGATTGCATTTCCTTCACTTACGCCCAGGCGGGGCTGGCTCTTGAGGGTCATGTCACGGCTCATAATGTTAGAGCCATGGCTGCGTCGGTAGCCCACTTGAAGTCAGCCTCCATTGAAGAAATTTGCAAAGCTGCGACGTGGTCATCTGTCCACACATTCACATCTCATTACTGCCTGCAGCAGGATACCCGACGCGACAGTCGGTTCGGGCAGTCAGTTCTTCAGAACCTGTTTGGGCTTTAGGATCCAACTCCACCCCCCGAGGGCCCTGTTTGTTCTGTTCCAGGCTGCACTCTCAGTTAGTTGGTAAATTTTTTAGGTCAATCTCAGTTATGTCCTCGCCGTTGCGAGGCCCAATTGACCATGGTTGTTGTTTTGAGTGAGCCTGGGGGCTAGGGATACCCCATCAGTGAGAACAAGCAGCCTGCTTGTCCTCGGAGAAAGCGAATGCTACATACCTGTAGAAGGTATTCTCCGAGGACAGCAGGCTGATTGTTCTCACAAACCCGCCCGCCTCCCCTTTGGAGTTGAGTCTTCCCTTGTTTCTCTTTTGCTACATACGAGACTGGCCGGCTCGAGCCGGTTTCGGGCGGGAAGACGGCCGCGCATGCGCGGTGCGCGCGGGCACGCGAGGACTAGCAAAGGACTTTGCTAGTGAAGATTCCGATTGGAGGGGCTGCCGTGGACGTCACCCATCAGTGAGAACAATCAGCCTGCTGTCCTCGGAGAATACCTTCTACAGGTATGTAGCATTCGCTTTATGTAAGTCTATTCAATTTTTCATTTTTAATAGACTATATTCCACCACGTACATATGTATTAGTTATTTTTAAAAATATGTTTTAAGGCTAAAGATAATTAAATAATTTACCAAGAAGTTGTAGTGTGCACAGAACAGGTTCCGATGTGTGCTGGCATAACCCTCTATCCCTCCCTCCGCATCTGATGCAAGTTTTACACTCATATAATTTGAATACATTTAGCTTGAATATGTGATAGTGTCATGTGATGAAATGTCCGTACACTGTAGCAGTGAGGGCCCCAAAGGGAGGTCAGTGGGGTATTCCTCTTTGAAGCAGTACTTCTTTTAATACTGGGTGCCAGATCCCTAGGATACCTCACATACTGACTAAAAAATACATTGGTTACTGCAAGGATGAGACTAAATTGACTCTGATGCTGAAAACCCCTGTAGGCTAAAACTCGTAACTCATTTCCTTGGGCACTGGGACTGAACAATGATGAGGGGTAAAAATGGCTTCCTGCTTCAAACTTCTTTGACTCCAAATCAGTACTGATGATTACAAAACAGACTTGGATGTTAAACTCCGGCTAGTGCCAAACAGAAGAAGCCAAAGTAATTTTTCTTAGGAAAGTGACCTCCTTATGTGAAACACTTTAGTGATTCTCCTATCCAACTGCATCTCAGAGTGCTGATGACAACATGGTGGTCATCTCCATAATGGTGTGGACATCCTCCATGGCTCTCCAAAATTCATTGCTCAAGACTACAGACTGAACCACCAAGCTATAGATTGATTAGTACTAGTAATAGTAGACGACAACTGTGGCGTTATATGAACTTGGAATGAAGAACTTACCTCCAGATAGTACTAACTGGACATTATATGCAGTGAGTCACTGTTCTAAAATAGCACAACATATGGTAAAACAACCTGCCTTAACGGTAGCCCACATTGATAATTTCTCCCCAGAGTGTGGTGATATCACTCACATATATTGGGCGATATCACACGCATGTTGCTGAAATGAACTGCTTGTTTTCAGAGAATAGAACCTTCAGTGGTTTGAACTTTGTCCTGAGATATATCTGTAATACTACTTGAACAGATATTTTTCCTAAATAACAGTGAGTATTTTACATAACAGTCCAGATGCAAAAATAAAAAGGGTATTGCAGGGAAAACAGCTTCAAATTAAATTACCACTGCCCCAGAATTCGATCTTCAGCCAGTCTTTTCTTGGCCGGACATGCCACTTAGAGTAACAGTACTGCTCTCTTATAGAGTCCGTAAAAGGTAAGTTGGGGAACATGTCAGTGACATTGTTACTTCCAAATAAAAAGTTTAGTTCGGTGCAAACCTAAAGAGAGTGAAATTTAGCAATTTAGTATGAGAAAAACCATAGAATAAAAATAACCTTTGGTCCAGTTTTGTAATGGCTGACTGACATTTTTTATCCTAAAGGACAGTGCTTCTTATTCCTCTCCTGAAGAGACACCTAGCCAGTCAGGTTTTCAGGATCACCACAATGAATATGCATGAGATAAATTTGCATACAATGGATCTTGACTACATGTAATCTTGTTCGTATTCATTGTAGTGATCTTGAAAACCTGGCTGGCAAGGTGTGCCTCCAGAAGAGGAATAAGAAGCACTCCTATAGACTGTCAACTACAATTAAATATTTGCCACATTATCTAGAAATCCATAAACGTTCATTTATTTGAGGTTCTGAAGATCCTTCAAGGTAGCTTGTATAATACTGTTCTCTTTTAGAAACACCAGAAAAATAGATGTGCTATTCTAAAAATGTGCACAAAAATGATCTTGCACACCTTTGTGCAATTTGTTTTCATAATCATGCTATTTAGTCCTTAGGTTCTGCTGGCATCATAAACTAAGAAACTTTCTTTAGTAATATAAGGGGCCTTTTACTTACTAACATGTGTTAGGCACTACGTGCACCTAATGTAGCTTAAAATGACATACTGTGGGACATGCTCAGGCATCCTGAAGTAACTGCCAAATTAGCGTGCGCTAATCCAGGCACTAAAAAATATTTGTTTTTTTTCCTTGGTAGGGACATGTCAGGGGGTGGAGAGTGAGTGTTCCTGTACTAAGTACATCCACATTAGCGCATGCTGTTAGCACAGGATTGCCATGTGATCCCTTACTGCCTACAAAATAAGTGGCGGTAAGTGCTCCCATGGCAGCTTTTATTAATGGCTGCATGCTAGTGACAACATTAGCGTATGGCCATTAATACAAAAAAAAAAAATAGAAATTCAGCCATTTTGCATTAAAAATAGCCTTAGCACATGGGAAAACCCTGCATAAGGGCACACTAAAACCACTTTTTGCTAAATCTTAGTAAAAAGATCCCACAGTCCCTTAATATGAGAAACTTTTGTTTTTAACACTTGAAGATCTATACTGTGATCTACCTGATAATCCCACATGATGCTGTCTGGTCCACTGCCACAGCCTGTGGGGTCAGCACATTTTATGAACTGTTTATATATACTATAACAAGTTGTTTCTCCAGTTGTATTGTAAAGCAGCCCTGTTGGATAAATAGAAAAAGTGATCAGAAAGGGACAGACAGCAGAAGAAAGGCTACAAGCATTATTTTGTAGATAGCTTTCAGATGCATCTTTTACATTAGATATAAACTTTCCATCTGAGAGGAAGAATGATCTTAATGACAATTAAGCTCTCTGTCTGCCGAAGTAATAGAAACTAATCTTGTGTGTGTTTTGTCAGGAAAATTGGGTGGCAGAGCCGGTGGCGGGAGGCGGGGATAGTGCTGGGCAGACTTATACGGTCTGTTCCAGAGCTGGTGGTGGGAGGCGGGGATAGTGCTGGGCAGACTTATACGGTCTGTGCCCTGAAAAGGACAGGTAGAAATCAAGGTAAGGTATACACAAAAAGTAGCACATATGAGTTTATCTTGTAGGGCAGACTGGATGGACCATGCAGGTCTTTTTCTGCCGTCATGTACTATGTATAATTCAGGGCTTTTTTTGAGGGGGTACTGAGTACCGGCACCTTTTCCTTGTCTGCTAAAATTGACCTATGGTCCTCATATTTTAATGAAAGAGCTCAGGCTCTACATACAAATTCTGCCTTGTCATAGATTCTGTGACTGGTTGCAGGGGGCCTTGCTATTGTGGGGTGGGTCCCTCAGTGATCACTCCACCCCCTGAAGGGTGGCCTGGCATTTGAGTACCGGCACCTTTTCACTAGAAAAAATGCACTGGGTAAATTATTCTTTTTTTTTTTGCATGTATTTACACATATATATGTATTTTAATTTTTCTCCATCTCGTATACCCACAGAGTAGGGCCCCGAGTACTACTTTATGTAGTACTAGTAAAAAAGGCCCGTTTCTGTTAGAAATGAAACGGGCGCTAGCAAGGTTTTCCTTGGAGTGTATGTTTCAGAAAGAGCGTGTGTGAGAGATGGGAGCGTGTGTGTCTGTGTCAGAGAGAGAATGTGTGAGAGAGAGAGAGAGACAGAGTGTATGTGTTTGTGCGAGAGAGAGAGAGTGTGTGAGAGACAGTGTTTGTGTTTCTGTGTGACACTGTGTGAGAGAGAGGGACAAAGACAGTGAGTGTGTGAGTGAGAGTGTATGTGGCAGACAGAGAATGAGTGACTGCGTGTGTGGTGTGAGGAACCCCCTCACCCACTCCCTCTCCCCTGCCCCCTTGCAGCCAGGCATGTGCAGCGACCCTCCTCTCCCCGTGTTCCCCCTGCAGCCACCCATGCCCATTAACCCTCCTCTCCCCCTGCTGCGTCCTTCCTGTCTCCCCTGCTCCCCCTGCAGCCACCCATGTGGTCTCAGCCCCCCCCCTCAGCATCCCTCCTGTCCCCCTGTAGGCACGCATGTGCAGCGTCCCTCCTCTCTCCCCTGTCCCCCCTGCAGCCAGCCATGTCCAGCGACCCTTCTGTCCCCCTGCCCCCCCTGCAGCTACCCATGTCCAGCGACCCTCCTCTCCTGTGCAGCCACCTGTCTTAGGACACTCCTCTCCTTTTTCCCTGTTCCTCCCCTGTGGCCAGCCATGTCCATCGACCCACCTGTCCCTCCTGATGACCACCAACCCTTCTGTCCCCCTGCCCGCCCTGCAGTGTCCGTCCTGTATCCCCTGTCCCCCTTGCAGGCACCCATGTGGTGTGTGGAGCCCCATCCCTATCTCCCTGTTCCCTGCCCCCCCTGCAGCCACCCATGTGCAGCGACCCTCCCCTCCCCTCCCCCTGCTTCTTTCCAGCCACCCATGTCCAGCGAGACCCCCCTCCTTCCCCCCCCCCAGCCGGCGCAGCACCCAAAGAAAGCCCCTTGTCCCCCCCTTCGCGCATCACCCGACCCCCCACCGTGGCACATCACCAAGCCCCTCCCCCCCATCAACCCCCTCGCCACCCGCAACCGCTAATACAAACTGTGTCCGGCGGCTGCTGCTTCTGCTATTCAGCAGCAGCAGCCCGTACATAAAGAAAACAAAAAAAAAAAAAATCCTCCTAAAACGCACCTCCATTGAGAAGCATCTCACATTGGCTGAAGTCTCAGCATGCGCTCCTCCTCTCCCCTCTGACGTCTCGGCGTTTCTCCGGGGTCTTCCGGCAGGGGCACTGACGTTGAGGGGAGAGGAGGAGCGGCTGCAGATGTGAGATGGTTCTCCACGGAGTTGCGTTTTAGGAGGTTGTTTTTTTGTTTGTTTGTTTTCTTTATGAACGGGCTGCTGCTGCTGAATAGAAGCAGCAGCAGCCGCCGGACAGAGTTTGTATTAGCGGTCGTGGGTGGCGAGGCAGTCGATGTGGGGGGGGAGGGGCTTGGTGAAGCGGCAGGGGAGGGGTTGGGTGATGCGGCCAGGAGGGAAGGGGGGTAGGGGCTTTCTGATGCCCCGTTGCACGGGTTGTTGTGGCGATGCGGCGGGGGGGCACTTAGAGGTGCACCGTCGAGGCTGTTTGTGTGTTTGTATGTGTGTGTGTGTTTGTGGGGGGAGGGGCTTGGTGAAGCGGCGGGGGAGAGGTTGGGTGATGCGGCAAGGGGGGTAGGGGCTTTCTGATGCCCCGTTCATTGGTTGTTGTGGCGATGTGGCAGGGGGGCACTTAGAGGTGCACCGTCGAGGCTGTTTGTGTGTGTGTGTGCGTTTGTGTGTGCGTTTGTGTTTGTGTGTGCGTTTGTGTGTGTGTGTTTGCATTTGTGTGTGCATTTGTTTGTGTGTGTTTGTGTGTGTGTTTGCGTTTGTGTGTTTATGTGTATGTGTGTGTGTTTATGTGTTTGTGTGTGCGTTTGTGTGTGCGTTTGTGTGTGCGTTTGCGTGTGTGTTTATGTGTGTTTGTGTGTGTGTGTTTGCGTGTGTGTTTGTGTGTGTTTGCGTGTGTTTGTGTGTGTGTGTTTGCGTGTGTGTTTACGTGTGTGTTTGCGTATGTGTGTGTTTGCGTGTGTGTGTGTTTGTGTGTTTGCGTGTGTGTTTGCGTGTGTGTGTTTGTGTGTGTGTGTGGGGGGGGGGGGTTGCGGGTGGCTTTTGTGGTCTTGTGGTTGGGGAGTTTGCCAGCAGTCTGTAGCGATTCCTAGGTAGGGGAGGAGTACGGAAACACTCCCCCTGCCTGGGTCATTGTTTGTTGGAGGGGGTTGCCAGTTGGTAGGGGTGCCTTTATGGATCCCTTTACTCTCTGTGTTCCGCCCTTGATGGCGGGGCAGGGAGACATGGTGAGTTGGATGGCTTCACCACCATGAACTTACGAACTGTTTAGGGATTTTGCAGATGGCTTCAGCAGGTTGTCTTCAGAATGTTGAGGTAGCGTTTTATGTACAGATGGGGCGTGCCTGAGGGCGGGTCTATGAGTGAGGGTGACTGGTCCTAGCCTATGAAGACTACAGGATTTTTGTGCTTCTCTGCCTTGGAGTGAGCTTCAGAACATTCAAGGTGGGATTTATTAATATAGATATTGAAACTTCTAGTCAATAATCCTTTCAATTGTTAGTTCTCAGTGCTTTATTCAAATTATGCAACTGTTCTCTGTGGACAAGCAGGATGTATTATTAGGCACACAAGTTGGTGATGTCATTGCACAGTACTGAGACAGAACAGGTCTCCCAGAACTCACTAAAGCAGTGATCTTCACAGATTTTAAGTCAGGGCCACTTTAATTTGGGGCTCGTTTTCAAATCACTTAGACTTACAAAGTTCCATAGGTTACTATGAAATTTTGTAAGGTTAAGTGCTTTGAAAATATGCCTCCATGGATCCAAATGACCTGAAGGAGAGCTGCCAAATATGTTCCCATGCAGCATGTGGCACTGCTTACCAGCATGTTGTCAGTGACATCTATTACTTCCAGCCCATTTTCAAACTTTTCGGGGGTATACTTGAGATGGGCATTTCCAAATGCATTCTCTTCTATTGAGAAATGCTTTGTCTTTCAAGCAAGCAGTACTTCCCCTGCGCCCCCCACCCCCATCCACTTCATCATTTTTGTCACAAACTGGGGTAGACAAGCAGAAAATAGCAAAAAAGAAAAAAAGCCCAAAATGACAATGGGGATCACCCCAGAGGTCTCCAGGGACCATCACTGGTGAACACTGCACTTAAGTTATGAACAAGTTATCATGTGCCAAATGTTCCCTCAGATTCCTCACTGTTCTTTTTTTTTCTGTTCTGCCAAATGGATGCAAAAACAAAGCTCTCCAATATTAATCTTACATTTTATGATTTATCATTATATTTGTATTAGTTTTAATATAGGTTTCATTATTATATCTCAATTGTGAGCTAATTGAAACCAGAAATAGTTGATACCCCAGAAAGTTAAATTGATTAAATTTTAACTGCCAGACCCTTGACCATTCTTCTAATGTTTAAAGATCACTTCTTCTCATGGTTTCTACTCCCTCCAGGGTATCCACTCCCTCGGCTATCTTTGTGTCATCCACAAAAACACAAACTTTTCCTTTTAATCCTTCAGTAATGTCTCTTACAAATACATTAAACAGAATCAGCCCCAGCACTGACCCCATGAGGCACTCCACTACTCACCTTCCTTTCCTCCGAGCAGATTCCATTTACCACTACCCTCTGCTGCCTATCAGTCGACCAATTTCCTATTCAGTTCATCACTTTAGGTCCTAAGTTCAGTCCTCTCAGCTTATTCTTGAGTCTTCTGTGAGGGGGTTTACCAACCCGTAGTTTCCCACTTCTTCCCTGTCTCCGCTTTTGTGAAGAGGGACCACATCAGCTTGTCTCCAGTCCTGAAGAACGTCTCATGTCTCTAAAGATCTATTAAATAAATCCTTAAAAGGTCCCGCCAGGATTTCTCTGAGCTCCCTCGGTATCCTGGGATGTATCCTATCTGGCCCCATAGCTTTGTCCACTTTTAGATTCTCAAGCTGTTTTATAAATGCTTTCTTCTGTTAATGGCACTATATCCACTCCATTCCCAGATACTCCTTTGGCAGCCGACTGGGGTCCTTCTCCAGGGTATTTTTCCATGAACACTGAAAAGAAGTATAATTGATCGGGCTGCAGGCAGTGTGCACTGTTGTCGGAGACGTTGGAACTGAGCCAAGGGAATGAGTGAGACTACAGGACCCAAGGATAACGGTGGCCGGCGGGCCTGGGCTGCTGCTGTGTTGTTCCCATCAGAGGAAGGGTCGGAGAGTGATTCAAGAGGGTGCAACGTGAGCAAGATTGAGAGCAGGACCCAAGGAGAGCAATGGGCCTGGGCTGCGGCAGCGCTGAGCTATGAGGGAGTGGCTGTAGTGCTGAGGCCTGAAGCGGGAAGCACTAAAGTACACAGAGCCTGTAGGAGCCATGAGAGACCCAGCCAGAGCCTGCAAGTAAGCCAGGGCAATTTGGGCAAACAAAAGTAAGTGTATGTGGGTGGGGGGTGGGAAATCTCTTGGAATGAGAAGGAATTTAAGCTGGGGAGGGGCTGGCTGGACCAATCTGGAGCTTGGAAAGGGGTTTAAGCCAGGGGTGAGGGCAACATCCGACTGGAGGGAGTACTAAGTGGCTTAGTACCCTCTCCAGTTGGATGTTGCCCCCACCCCAGGCTTATATCTCTCTCCTGGCTAGCCATCTCTAGCTCAAATTCCTTTTCCTTCCAAGATTCCCCACCCCCCCCACCAAGCCTGAGTTGGGAAAAGCAAAATGATCGGGGGGAGGGGGTACCTATTTCCCTTGACTAGGGAAATAGGTAAATGCTGGATCCTATATGTACTACCTTAAATCCAGAGGATCTGGCTTTTAATCGGTCAGCGGCTGACTTTTTTTGCCCAGTCAGATCTCATACATATTTATTGTGGAAATCATGAAAACAGGCTTGGTTTTGGTCCTCAAAAACTGGATTTGAAGACTCCTGAAGTACAGGGATGAAGTCCAGTGTCCTTCCCATGACCTCTGAAGTGAGACAGGAAAGCAGAAATGTAAAACTGGAATCAACAGTATTGAAAAACAAAATGACCAGACAACATAAGGTAAAGGTTTTGAGTTTATTAATTGGAATATGTTGGCTTTGGGAAACGTGCATTGTGGTGTCTTTGTATTGTGTTCAGTGCAAAAGGAATTGAATTTATTTCTCTAGTGATTCAGTACATGCTGAGCTTTTATCTTCATATTTCTATTTCTCATTTTGGTGAGGGTCTGCATGTGACTGTTTGCATCTAGTTGCTGATGTGTAAAACTCTGGCAGTCCCACTTGTTCTATTTGACCAGTAGTAGGTTTGTTGGTATTCTAGGCAGGGCCTTGGAGTCGGAAGCAATTTTGAGTGGACTTGGGGAGAGAGAGTTTGGCGTGCTGACTCCATGGTCCTGGTTCTAGGGTCCAATGTATTATTTGTAGTGCTACCTAATTATAGGCAGGATTTTGTTGCATAGGAATTAGTGCTACTGTTGTATGGCGGGTTTGCTACACATATGTTATGATTTCTCTTTCACAATATGCTTGGTAGTGGAGAAATTTATGCTGCTTTTGCTCAGATGATATGAGAATCAGAATATGATGTCCTAGTTCTGGTCTGCACTTGTTGGGCAGAAGTGGGATTTTTGTAGATGCAGAGTATGTTTATATGTAACTCATAAGAACTGCTACCAAAGGTGCTTGAACCTTTCTTCATAATGGAGCAATTCTATCCCATTTATTGTTTTTGCTATCCTTATACCTTTTCAAATTCCACTCTAGCTTTCTAGAAATGGGATGTATCCCTTCATGGTCATAGTGCTGAACATATAGCAAAAATGGTAATATTGATGCTGAGAACTTGACATTGATTTGGGGGACTATTGTGGCCAGAGCTATGATAATGCCAGCAACATGGCTGGTAAATATTCGGGATGTCAAGTACGAATTAAAGATGAAAATCCTCTGGCTGATTTTGTTCCATGCTCTGCACATTCTCTAAATTTGGTTGGCTCATGTGCTGCAGAATGTTGTCTGAAAGCTGTTTCATTCTTCAGCTTTATGCAGAATTTGTACAATTTATGCTCTGCTTCAACTCGGCGCTGGGAAATTCTCACATATCATTTCCAAAACTGCAACCAAAGTCTGATGCTTAAAAGCCTGTCTTCAACTTGATGGTCAGCTAGAGCCAATGTGACAAGGGCTTTAAAATATGGCTATTTAATTTTAAAAGAATTGGTGAGGGAATGATGGGGTGGGTGGGATGGATGAGAGGAAATGCATAGCCACCTAACCTATCCATTGGTCCACCCAAAAATTGACTTTGGCTCCACCACTGATCACTTTTGTCCTTTGAAGACCTTGAGGATTGTAGATAAGCTAGGGGAGGGTGTTTCGGGGTGGGCGCAAGCCTGAGGGGAGCCTTTTAAAATTTGGTGATGTGCATTTTGGTTTTTGTCCACACTATTAATTAAAAATCATACCTACATAATCATTGAAAAATACTATAAAGTCAGTGGCAGAAGAACAGCACAAACCAAACATTAAGGTGGCTTTTTACAAAAGGGTTGGCACACGGCAATTAACTTACCGCGTACCAATCCGGAAGTACTGGGCTACCGCAGGAGCCTAGCAGTAGTTCCTACCCCCAGCAGGTGCCATTTCCAGAGCTACAAAAATATTTTGTATTCTGTATTTTGTATTTTTGTAGCACAGGGACTTACTCTGCAGTAATCGAGCAATGCTGAGTTAGCGCAGGATCCCTTACTGTCATCTAGATAGGTGGCAGTAAGGGCTCTCCTGGAAATCACGTGACCATTTCTTTTCCAACCCCCCCCCCCCCCCTCTTTTAGCTGCTGCAGTAAAAGGGGGCCTCGGCATGTGTCAAAAGCACGCTCTGATGCCACCGCAGGCCCCTTTTTACTGCAGTTTGGTAGAAGGGGCCCTAAGGAAACAATTCATTGGCAAAGATAAATATCAAACAAAATTTAAATAACCAATGTAAGGAACAAACATCAACATAAACTGACAAGACCTGTTTACAGAGGGCTGTGTTCATGAGGAGCTTGCCAAACTAAAAGTAGACAGAGCAATGGGGCCTGATGGGATATACCCAAGGGTGCTTAAGGAACTCAGAGAAGTTCTTTCGGCTCCGCTGATGGACCTCTTCAATGCTTCCTTAGAAACTGGAGTGCTCCCAGTGGACTGGAGAAGGGCGGATGTGGTTCCTTTGCACAAGAGTGGAAGTAAGGAAGAGGTTGGGAATTACAGACCTGTCAGTCTGACCTCAGTGGTGAGTAAGCTAATGGAAACGCTTCTGAAAAGGAGGATTGTGACATTTCTTGAACTACATGGAATGCGAGACCCAAGGCAGCATGGCTTCACTAGTGGCAGGTCGTGTCAGACGAATCTGACTGTTTTCTTCGACAGGGTGACCAAACAGTTGGATGTGGGAGGGGTGCTTGATGTGGTATACTTGGATTTCAGCAAAGCCTTTTGACACGATTCCGCACAGGCGACTGATAAATAAATTGAGTTCCCTCGGTGCGGGACCTAGAAACTGATTGGGTAAAAAATTAGTTGAATAGTAGGAGACAGAGGGGGGTGGTAAATGGAGCTTGCTCTGAAGAAAAGGAGGTCGTCAATGGAGTACCACAGGGATCGGTCCTAGGGCCGGCTCTTTTTAACGTCTTTGTGAGTGATATTGTGGAAGGGCTGTCTGGTAAGGTTTGCCTCTTTGCGGATGATACTAAACTCTGCAACAGGGTGGACACCCTGGAGGGTGTGAATGACATGCGGAAGGTCCTAGCGAAGCTAGAGGAATGGACCGATATTTGGCAACTAAGGTTTAATCCCCAAAAATGCAGGGTCATGCACTTGGGTCACAAAAGTCCGAGGGAACAGTACAGTATAGGGGGTGTAGTGCTTTAGTGTACGAAGGAAGAGCGGGTCTTGGGGGTGATTGTGTCTGACGACCTTAAAGTTTTCAAACAGGTAGAAAAAGCGACGGCCAAAGCCAGAAGGATGCTTGGGTGCATAAAGAGAGGCATGACCAGCAGGAAAAAGGAGGTGATAGCACCGTTGTATAAGTCTCTGGTGAGGCCTCATTTGGAGTACTGTGTGGTGGAGTCTAGGACTGTTCCAGAATTTAAAAAGGCATGGGATAAGCATGTGGGATTGCTTAGGGAACAGGAAGAATTAGGGGTTACTGAGGATTGGCAGACTGGATGGGTCATATGGCCTTTATCTGCCGTCATGCTTCTATGTTTCTAACCTAACAAGTACTAATACTAGAAAATAGAAATAAGATTAGTATCAAGTAGAGATGTCACAACTGGCAAAATTCATATTCCCAGCACACAAGCAAGCCAAAAACCTAGGTCTTTTCTAAACCTGGGTTTTTGGCTTGCTTGTGTGCTGGGAATATGAATTTTACAGTAGATCACCGTCAAATTAATTCAAGCAGAGATGTCACAACTGGCAAAATTCATATTCCCAGCACACAAGCAAGCCAAAAACCTAGGTCTTTTCTAAACCTGGGTTTTTGGCTTGCTTGTGTGCTGGGAATATGAATTTTGCCAGTTGTGACATCTCTGCTTGAATTAATTTGACGGTGATCTACTGTAAATTTTTAAGAGGTAGCATATTCCATAATGCTGAGGCAGTTGATGAGAATGATCTGGTTCTAAGATTAGCACTCTTTATGACTCTAAGTAATGGTTAAATCATTCTCCCTCCCCAATTGAAACAGAAAATTTCTAACACCCACTTGACACAATAAGTTAGTACCAGTCACACCTGGTTTACAAAGTGATAAGAAATGGGTGCTATTCCAACACACTACAGCGGGCATTCTTGCTGCAATCATTCATAACCATGAGTGGGTGGTCTTGAACCCAAAGTGGGTGGGCACAAAATTTTTTCTCTACCCCCCCCCCCCCCCCCAGCAAAATTTAGTCACACTCAGATGCATTTGTCACACAGGGTAAAGTGCTGCTTTTCAGTGCATCCGATTTCAGACAATTTATTTAATAGCCTAATCCTTTTCAGTGAGCTTTCAGAGGCCAAAACCTCCTGCCTCAGGTCAGTATAATGCTGTTACGGTATCCTCTCCTGACCTAAGGAAGGAAGTATTGGTCTCTGAAACTTTATTAACACCATATTACTTTATCCTAAATTAAAAATAAAATTATTTTCTTTACCTTTGTTGTATGGCCATTTACTTTTTCTCATTGTGTTGCTCCCAGTCTCTAGATTCTGCTTTCCTTCGTTTTCGCTTAACTCTTCTGCCAGGGTTTCCTGGCCATTTGTCATTTTCTCTCCTTTTTCTTTGCTTTCTTCAATATTTTTCTGCCTCTCTCTCTCTGTCCAGATTTAATTCATTCTTACTATCCATTCTTTAATTTCCTTCATCTACTTATGGCTTTTCATCTTTTTCTCACCCTTGTTCTCCCCATGCCCCATCCTCTTATTCTCCAATCTTTCACTACTCCCCCTTTCCATGCAGCAGCTCTCTTTCTCTCCCCATCCTTCCAGTGTCTCCCTCTCTCCCCATCCTTCCAATAGTCTCCCCTCTTTCTTTCTGCATCCTTCCATCGTGTCACCTTTCTCCCTACCCTTCCATCCAGCGTCTTCCCTCTTTCTCTCCCCATCCTTCTACCCATCTACCTTCTCTCCTGATCCTTCCATCTATTGTCTCTCTCCCTCCTTCTAACCAGTGTCTATCTCTCTACCCTTTTCTGTTCAGTGTCCCTTCTCTCTCCACATCCTTCCAGTCTCTCCCCTTTTTCTCTGCATCCTTTCATCCATCTCCCCTCTTTCTCTGCCATCCTTCCATCTGTTTTCCCTCTTTCTCTGCCATCCTTCCATCTGTTTTCCCTCTTTCTCTCCCCATCCTTCCGTTTTCCCTCTTTCTCTCCCATCCTTCCGTTTTCCCTCTTTCTCTGCCATCCTCCCATCTGTTTTCCCTCTTTCCCTCCCCATTCTTCCGTTTTCCCTCTTTCTCTGCCATCCTCCCATCTGTTTTCCCTTTCTCTCTCCATCCTTCCATTTTCCCTCTTTCTCCCCATCCTGACATCCATTTTCCCTCTCCCGATTCAGGCCCACCAGCCCCAGCTCCCATTGCCGGCCACTGCTGCTTTTCCTGATGAGCAGCAGGGCCGGCGCTACAAAAAGAAGAAGCGCTCAGCTGACTGAGCTGAGCGCCAATGCAAACGACGACTCACTCAATGAGAAAAAATGTTTTTAAAATAACGCGGCACCGCAGGCAGCCTCGAAGCATTGGCTGCTGGCTCTGCAGGCTCCTCCTGTCGCTTACGTCACTGCCCCTGCTTCGCTCCAGGGGCAATGACGTAAGAGATGGGCGGAGTCTGCAGAGCCAGTAGCCAATGCTTCGAGGCTGCCTGTGGTGCCGCGTTTTTTTAAAAACATTTTTTCTCGTTGAGTCGTCGTTTGCATTGGCGCTCAGCGCAGTCAGCTGAGCGCTTCTTCTTTTTGTAGCGCCGGCCCTGCTGCTCATCAGGAAAAGCAGCAGTGGCCGGCAATGGGAGCTGGGGCTGGCGCGGGCCTGAAGGAAAAGTGGGTGGGCGGGCCAGAGCTGAAATTGGGTGGGCCTGGGCCCACCCAGGCCCACCCGTAGCTACGCCCCTGCCATGAGGAAAGTCAACTTTGAACCTACAGTGATTTAGGCATCACTTTTACATAACTGTGCATCTGCTTCCCTCTTTTGTTTTATCAGGGATCAACTCAGTGGGAACCTGGAGCACTACCACTGGAAGAAAACAAATTCTTCTGACCAATGCAAAGTCTTAGATCAAAGAAAAGGTGAGAATACTAACCTACAATACTTGCATTCTGATAGCAGCTCATGGGAGTTAAATTCATAGTTCATGTGACCTCTGTTGAATGTGTTAGGTGACAATGCATACATTTCACTGGACCAACTGCCATCCAGCTTCATGATTAGCAATGATTGTAGATTTAAAGGAAAACTTCTAAAAACCCGAACTAGTAGATTCATGTGTCTGCTGTCTTGAGGCTGCTTGCGATTATAAAAAAATGATTTCAGATATAGAGCAGTGTGGTAGCCGTGTTAGTCCACTCTTAAGGTTATCAATAGAAATCAAACAAAATAAAACATGGAAAAGAAAATAAGATGATACCTTTTTTATTGGACATAACTTAATACATTTCTTGATTAGCTTTCGAAGGTTGCCCGATCTGAGGAAGAAGGGCAACCTTCGAAAGCTAATCAAGAAATGTATTAAGTTATGTCCAATAAAAAAGGTATCATCTTATTTTCTTTTCCATGTTTTATTTTGTTTGATTTCTATTGATAAGGATACAGAGCACTATTCTTTAGCATTCCTTTCTGAGCACACTACCAGAACCCTCATCCACGCTCTTATCACCTCTCGCTTAGACTATTGCAACTTGCTTCTCACAGGTCTCCCACTTAGCCATCTCTCTCCTCTTCAATCTGTTCAAAATTCTGCTGCACGACTAATATTCTGCCAGGGTCGTTATGCTCATATTAGCCCTCTCCTCAAGTCACTTCACTGGCTTCCTATCCATTTCCACATACAGTTCAAACTCCTCCTATTGACCTATAAGTGCATTCACTCTGCAGCTCCTCAGTACCTCTCCACTCTCATCTCTCCCTACATTCCTCCCCGGGAGCTCCGTTTACTGGGTAAATCTCTCTTATCTGCACCCTTCTCCTCCACCGCTAACTCCAGACTCCGTTCCTTTTATCTTGCTGCACCATATGCCTGGAATAGACTTCCTGAGATGGTACGTCAAGCTCCATCTCTGGCCGTCTTCAAACCTAAGCTAAAAGCCCACCTTTTTGATGCTGCTTTTAATTCCTAACCCTTATTCACTTGTTCAGAACCCTTATTTTATCATCTTCACCTTAATATTCCCTTATCTCGTTTGTCCTGTTTGTCTGTCCTAATTAGATTGTAAGCTCTGTCCAGGGACTGTCTCTTCATGTTCAAGTGTACAGCGCTGCATACGTCTAGTAGCGCTATAGAAATGATAAGTAGTAGTAAGTAGTAGTAATTATGTATCACTGGGGAACATTTCAATCTTGCCAACTTTTTAAAAATGTGTTCCCTATCTTCTGTCGTCCTGAAAACTGCTCACACAAATTTTGTGCCTTGGCTGACCAGAATAGCTGAATAGAAGTCTCTGAGACTTCCTCAGTCTTGCCTCTTCATTCAGCAGGGGCTGCTACAGTATGAGCAGTCACACTCTTGGGACAGAGCTACTTCAGCTTTATGAATGCTAGAGGAATCTTCACAATGAGAATAAGTGGTGGAGGCTAAAATAGTAACAGAATTCAAGAAGACATGATATAGACAAAGAGTAGCCAGTGAAGAGATGGCGAAAACAAGACTTAGTAACATGGTAGACCATGAATTGCAAGATTTGTATCAGCAATCTACAACTCCCCAGAGACTGCCAGTTTGGTGCAGTAGGTTGGTGGGGTATACTGCTGTATAGAAAGACTAGGGAAACAAGTGGCTAGATATTTAGGCATCAACCACACCTAGTATTGATAGTTATTGAAATCATTATAATCTTTATGGTTAGACATGGTAAGCAGGGCCATCAGAAGAGGTGAGTGAAATGGGAAGACAGCATAGGCCAAGAGGTAGGTCACTCCATGCTGCTACTGTGGTGACAGAGTTCAGAATTCTTATGTAGCTTGCAGCGTGTCATTGAATTGGGACCATGGTTGGCTGATGTTATCTGAGAGGAGACCTCATCTCTCCTGTCAAGATAGCCCTGGCAATGGTCCTGACACTCTCTTAGTTAGGCTTGCACTAATTAGGGGATCATATGCTCACCTTCCAGAGGTAGAAAAGCACAAAAGAGGAAGATGGAAAAAATGGATGTAGAATAAGGAATGATGTCCTATAAATGGTCATGCAGGCTGGCAGATTGGATAGGAATAACTAGGCAGACTAGATTAGCCAATTGTTTTTATTCTATCATCTCTTAATGAATCAATTTAACTTGTTCAGTGGCAACTCATTGCTTTGCCAAATGTAATTTATAATAAGAACTAAAATGCCTTAGGACTGAAAAATTAATTTTAACAGTGTTTTTAGTGAAAATGATATATTACAAGCTGAAACACAGGAACTGTAGAAACTTGCATATGCAGAGAGCAATGTTGACTTATTCTGATGAAAATGATTGGGTGTTTTGTTAAGAGGGAAGGCATGTTCAGACTTGCACAGCTAAAACTTATGACTTGACACAACTGAATTAGTTTTAGTATTTCACAGGAACCATAAGAGGTTGTTGATTGTGCGCTGTCAAGCAACCTCCAGAGAGTGCGTGTACACAGACCTGGGCTATTAAAAGAAAACATCTGATGGTAATCATAGAGTAGCTCAGGGTACGGTAGTATCAGTATAACCTACATACCAATAAGGATCATCTTCTAGACTCCAGGATACAGGACTGATCCATTTTGCCATCTCGAGCAAGACTGGACTACTACAGAGAGCTTGAAGTAATACTCAAGGATGGAAGAAATATGAAGTGAGCTTCTAAAGTTCTAGTTTACAAATTGAAAGTTTTTCACAGTAGAATCTGAATTTTAAAGCAGCATTTATTGACAGACTGTACTGATAAATCTGGTATGACTGAAATTGATGCTGTACCAGTTGAGATTAATCACATTCTGTAAGCATTTTTAAACAATGCCACTCAGTGCTCAAAACAGCACAGAGGTGCAGTCTTTTACTTCAGACACATACTTGGTAAAACTACTGGAAGGAATCAATCACCTCCGTTTCCAGAATACTCTGTGCGATGTTTCACTGGAAGCTGATGGGGTTGTCTTTCCAGCACATAAAGTTATTTTGGCATCGGCCAGCAGTTACTGCAAGATGCTCTTTACTGGGAATGCCGCAAGCACGGGAGACCCTGAAAGTACCATTAGGGTAAAAGATGTCAGTGCCACAGGGCTTAAGACTATCATGAATTTTATCTATTCCAACACACTTGATCTCTCTCTTCTTAACATCGAAGATACACTGAAGGCAGCAGAAATCCTGTTGGTTCGAGAAGCTATTAAATTGTGCTTTAAATATTTAGAAGAATGTCTGAACCACCAAAACTGCTTAACTCTCCTTAATATTACTAGAAAGCATGGGCCAGAAGAATTAAAACAAAAGGCCATGTCCTATGTAGGGCAACACTACAAACAAATCTTTTCAAATGCTCAGCTGCTGAAGGATCTAGACAGAGATACCCTGTGTGAAATATTGGAGAACAACAACATTTCTGAGTACAGTGAACTTGAGCTATTCAGGTTTGCTAAAACTTGGCTGCAACATGACAATGCAAGGCACAATAAAGCATCAGACATTTTTAAAAGGATCCGATTTCCTTTGATACCACTAGAAGATCTTCAAAGAGATGTGCAGGAAATGCCCATCATGAAAACCAATGCCACCTGTTTCGGGTACCTGCAAGAAGCATTGAAATACCATGCCCAGCTCTATGCTCAGCCCACCATCCAGTCCAAAAATTCTACTATCCGCTCCAGTTCAGAGAAACTGCTGGTTCTTGGAGGAAGAACTAACAACAACAAAATCTGTGGCAGTATCTGGATTAGTGATCAGGGCTGTAGCACATGGGGTAAACTTGGAGAACTCTGCACTCCTGTCTACAATCACTGTGTGGCTGTAATTAATAACTTCCTGTTTGTCATTGGAGGCCAAAAAAGATTTGATCCTTCAGGCAAATATCCTTCAAATGAGGTAAGAAATTGTTTAAATATCATAAAATCTTAAATGGTTGCAGTACATTCATATAGACAGACAAATGGAATATGAATCATTTCTGAGTTGGAAATGTGATTATACAAACACACAGCACTATTGAAAGTAATGAAAGCAGGTAGCCCCAAGTTCATTTTCTAGTCCAGTTTCTGCTCTTTGGGTCTGCCAGGGTTGGGAGTGCTATGGAAGAAAAGTTTGCAGCCATTCAGAAGGGTGGAGAGGGGACAATGCATTATTGATTATACAACAGTGACATCTATTGGTCAAGGCATGAGTCTCCTCTGACTTCAGTGACTGGGATAGAATAAGAAGGAGGTTATAAAATATAGTAAAAATAATTCTAGTAATTGCATATGAAGGATCATGGTATCACAGACATATGATACAGGGACTTGTTCTAACTGAACAGGCAGCCTAAAGAAGCATGAAGAATCTACTGATCTATTTCCACTTCATCTCAAAAAAGAGATGGCTTGGATAGCATAGCACTATCTCAGAATGCTTAGTTACTTGTGGATTTAAACTGCACCTTTTATGAACCCCCCCTGTTTATACCTCCTTACCCCATTTCTCCCAAATTTATACTATCCTATCCGTCTACCTTCTCTTATTCTAAGCATACATTATCAAGATCAACATCACACACTGTCAAACTCAACTTACAATGTTTTGAAATTTCTGTTATATGACTTTGTATTTCAAATTACTATGTAAGCCGCATTGAGCCTGCATTGTGTGGGAAAGCTCGGGGTACAAATGTAATAAATAAGATAATAATAAAATAAATGTGCTACAACTTCTATTGCATCACAGTCCAATAAAGCATCCTCTAGACCACCCCTCTTTTCATTGATTTCTAATCTGCTTTAAACATTTTGGGGCTGATATTCAAAGGCACTTATCTGGTTATCAAGTACTGCTAACCGGATAAGTGCTAGTGAGAGGAATATTCAGTGGTATTAACCAGATAATGCTACAGAGTATTTCCTCTGACTGTCTCAGCACTAGCTGGGGAAGTCCGTGGATGGAGCTTTGATGGAACCAGAGGTTATCCAATGAGTGGCAGTATTCAGATATGAATGCTGCCGCTAATCAGATAGCAGAACCATCAGCACTGATTCTGAATATTTATTTATTTATTGCATTTGTATCCCACATTTTCCCACCTCTTTGCAGGCTCAATGTGGCTTACAATACATCATGAATGGTGGAAATATATTAGAAAATAGACATTTAGTGTTACAGAAGAATCTTGGGTAACATGATAATGATAAAACATAATAGTAATAAAGCAAGCAGCAGGGCCGTGCTAACACGGTAAGCGAGGTAAGCATGGCAGGGGGGCGCTTCCCTCTGGGGGGTGCCGCCGCACCATGCTCACCTCGCTCGCCCTCCCACAACATCCCTTTTCTTTTCTTTTTTTTTTCTTTTTAAATTTACCTCCATGGTGGCGGTTCCGGCAGCGCAGCGTCAGGGAAGGAGGCGGCGCTCCCGACGTCTAGCCTTCCCTTCGCTGTGTTCCGCCTTCTTCTGACGTCAAGGATGACGTCAGAAGAAGGCGGAACACAGCGAAGGGAAGGCTAGACGTCGGGAGCGTCGCCTCCTTCCCTGACGCTGCGCTGCCGGAACCGCCACGGAGGTAAATTTAAAAAGAAAAAAAAAGAAAAGGGATGTTGGGGGGAGAGAAGAGGGTGGGCAGTTGAACAATGGGAGCGGGAGGGCAGGGGAGAAACGAAAGCATGGATGCGAAGGGGGTGGGGGGAGAAGAGGGCGGGCCAGGCTGGGACATGGGAGCGAGAGGAGAGAGAAGGAGCATGGATGTGAGGGGGGGGTCATGGAAGGGAGAGAGGGGAATTGCTGGATAGGGATTAATGGAGGGGGCAGGGGACAGAGGAGCATGGATGGGCATGGATTGGGAGGGCAGGGCTCAGGGAGAGAGGGGAATTGCTGGAAAGGGATGAATGGAGGGGGCAGGGGACAGAGGAGCATGGATGGGCATGGATTGGGAGGGCAGAGCTCAGGGAGAGAGGGGAAGTGCTGGAATAGGATGAATGGAGGGGGCAGGGGACAGAGGAGCATGGATGGGAAGGCAGGGCTCAGGGAGAGAGGAGAAATTGCTGGACATAGAGGGGAGGGAAGAGAGATGAAGGAGATGAAATGAGGGAAAAGGAAGAGAGGAGAAAAACTGCACATGGATGAAGAAAATAGGCAGAAGCTGAGGACCAGAAATGAAGAAGAAAGGAGGAAAGGAAAGAAATAAATGGAAAGGAAGCCCTGGAAACGGAAAGAGGACAGATAGTAGCAGAATCAGATACTGGGCCAGCATGATCAGAAAAAGAAAGTCACCAGACAACAAAGGTAGAAAAAAAATCATTTTATTTTCATTTTAGTGTTTGGAATATGTCCACTTTGAGAATTTACATCTGCTATCTTATTTTGCAATGTATAGCAATTTGTTTCTAAGAATATTGCTGACAATTCCTGTCAGTGTGGCAAGTGGTGAGCGATCATTTTCACGGGGGGGGGGGGGGGGGGGGCCGCCGCCGCCGCCAACTGATAGTCTGCAGGGGGGGCGCCAGAGACCCTAGGCACGGCCCTGGCAAGCAGATATTATAAGACAATTCTGAATATATGTGGAGGAGTGGTGTATGTTCACATTTGTTGATCTTTGTGGTATGCCTTATTAAAGAGATGGGTCTTCAGTAGTTTGCAGAAGTTGGTTAGTTCGTAAATCATTTTTAAGTTGCGCGGCAGAGCGTTCCATAACTGTGTGCTCAGGTAGGTAAAGTTTGACGCATGCATTAGTTTATATTTTAGACCTTTGCAGTTGGGGAAGTGCAGATTAAGGAATGTACGGGATGATCTTTTAGCATTCCTGGGTGGTAAGTCTATCAGGTCTGACATGTAGGCTGGTGCGTCTCCGTGAATGATTTTGTGAACTAGGGAGCATATTTTGAACGTGATGCGTTCTTTAAGTGAGAGCCAGTGTAGCTTTTCTCGTAGGGGTTTAGCACTTTCATATTTTGTTTTACTGAATATGAGTGTAGCTGCAGTGTTCTGGGCTGTCTGAAGTTTCTTGATTATTTGCTCTTTACAGCCGGCGTTGAGTGCGTTGCAGTAGTCTAGATGACTGAACACCATTGATTGTACCAGGTTACGGAAAACAGTCCTTGGGAAGAAAGGTCTTACTCTTTTTAATTTCCACATTGAGTGGAACATCTTCTTGGTTGTGTTTTTTGCATGGCTCTCGTGTTAGGTGTCGATCGATGGTAACTCCAAGAATTTTTAGGGTATCCGAAATTGGAAGGTTTAGATTTGGTGTGTTAATGGTGGTGAATTTGTTCGTGTTATGTTGACAGGTAATATTCAGAGCTGGCCGGTATCTGGATACCAGTACTGAATATCTGTGGTTTCTCTAACTGCAAACAGCAAAAAAGAGAGGGTCCAATCATACACAGAATATAGCCACAAAGAAAAAGCACAAAAGGACCTTCAGAACTGGAACAATGATACAGTCTTTATTAATAGCATAGAGCTAATGTGGGAGCACTTACAGGGAGAAGATCAGAAGTGCTGTGCTGTTCCAAACAGTGCTCTAAAAATAGCACAGGAACAGCGTGGGGCTATACCACCCCTATGATCAGAGCTAATAGAATGCAAATATAGGCATGCTATTAGCTCTGATCATAGGGGGAAAATGTGGGAGGATTGTGCCTGAGCATGCACTCAAGCACAATCCTCCCGCACTAGTTTGACAGGTCCGGGCTATCAAAAGCCTAGAGCTGTCAAACGAAGAGATGGAGGTCTGTGGGGCCCCCAGACTTTCCCACCCGTGGCCTAGTACAACCCCAAGCCCCCCCCCCCCCAGACAGCGACATGGGGCTGGAGGTCCGGTAAACCTGTGGCCCCTGACCCCCTCCCCCGACACAAGGGCATGGGGGACTTGAGGTCTGGTGGATTTCCAGCTCCCCTAACCCCCCAACACCCAAAAAAGAATCCCTAGTGGCCCAAGTGGGCTGCCACCCCAAACTCCATCCTTCCTAGTGGTCCAGCAGAGCCCTCCCCCCATAATACACTCTCTCCTCATCCAATGCTACCTTCAAAATGGTGGCGCCCTGCCCAGTGCATCCTTATCTGCAACTGCCTGGAATTTCTCCACCAGTTTTATATACCTACCCAACTTACTATTCAAGTATTAAGGACCTTTGTATTACTTAATTTTCTTGTTTTGACCATTCTGTGATTAAGGTTCAGTTTTAATAGGCTGCCCACGTTCCTATAAGAGGGAAGGCTAGTAAAACTTTTAGATGTAAGAACAGAATAACCCCAACTTCTTTTATGAGTTTAACTGATTTTCTATCTACGTTTTTCAACTTATCAGTTGACTGCATGATAGATTTATGGAATAGTGATCTAAAGAAAGCTATTGATTCTATTCCTCCCTCTTGGAGAATATTTTAAACCAGCAGCAGAGATGCTTCTTGGTTTACTTCCAAACTAAGAGAATGAAAAACCCAATAAGGAATAGTGAACAGAAATAGAAAAATAAATCATTAGCCCCAGAGGATAAGGAAATGAAGATACATACCTGTAGCAGGTATTCTTCGAGGACAGCAGGCTGAATATTCTCATGTATGGGTCGTCGTCTGCGACGGCCCAGGAGACCATAAGAAACTTCAAAAGCAAAGGAATCCTCTGGAATGTTCCGTCGTGCAGGCCGATTCACTGCGCATTTGTGTGAACGGCTTCCCGCCCACGACGCGAACGTGCATTACTCAGTTTAATAAAAAGCAAAATGTATAACTGGAACAACTCCAACGGGGAGGAGGGGAGGGTGTGTGAGAATATTCAGCCTGCTGTCCTTGGAGAATACCTGCTACAGGTATGTATCTTCATTTTCTCCAAGGACAAGCAGGCTGAATATTCTCATATGGGGTATCCCTAGCCCCCAGGCTCACTCAAAACAATGAACATTGGTCAATTGAGCCTCCCAATGGCGAGGACATAACAGAGATTGACCTGAACAGAAACAGAGTGCAGCCTGGAACAGAACAGAAATGGGCCTAGGAGGGTGGAATTGGATTCTAAACCCCAAACAGATTCTGCAGCACAGACTGCCCAAACCGACTGTCGCGTCAGGTATCCTGCTGATGGCAATAGTGAGATGTGAATATGTGGACTGATGACCACGTTGCAACCTTGCAAATCTCTTCAATGGAGGCTGACTTCAAGTGAGCCACTGACGCAGCCAGGGCTCTAACATTGTGAGCCGTGACATGGCCCTCTAGAGTCAGCCCAGCTTGGGCAGAAGTGAAGGAAATGCAATCTGCTAGCCAATTGGAGATGGTGCGTTTTCCAATGGCAACTCCCCTCCTGTTGGGATTAAAAGAAACAAACAGCTGGGCGGACTGTCGATAGGGCTTTGTCCGCTCCACGTAAAAGGCCAATGCTCTCTTACAGTCCAAGGTGTGCAACTTGTCTTCACCAGGGCGGGTATGTGGACGGGGAAAAAATGTTGGCAAGACAATTGACTGGTTCAGATGGAACTCCAACACCACCTTCAGCAAGAACTTAGGGTGAATGCAGAGGACTACTCTGTTGTGATGAAATTTAATATAAGGTCCATGTACTACCAGGGCTTGGAGCTCACTGACTCTACGAGCTGAAGTAACAGCCACCAAGAAAATGAGCTTCCAGGTCAAATACTTCAGATGGCAGGAATTCAGTGGCTCAAAAGGAGCTTTCATCAGCTGGGTGAGAATGACGTGGAGGTTTGACTAGGGGCTTTGACAAAAGCAAACCTCTCATGAACAAACTACTAAAGGCTGTCCAGAGATAGGCTTACCCTTTACACGTTGTTGATAAGCACTGATTGCACTAAGGCGAACCCTTATGCAGTTGGTCTTGCGACCAGACTCTGATAAGTGTAGAAGGTATTCAAGCAGGGTCCGTGTAGGACAAGAAAAGGGATCTAGGGCCCTGCTGTCACACCAGATGGCAAACCTCCTCCATTTGAAAGAATAACACTTCTTCGTGGAATCTTTCCTGGAAGCAAGCAAGACGAGAGACACCCTCCGACAGACCTAAAGAGGCAACTTCTAAGCTCTCAACATCCAGGCTGTGAGAGCCGGAGACTGGAGGTTGGGATGTAGAAGCGACCCCTCGTTCTGTGTGATGAGGGTTGGAAAAACACTCCAATCTCCACGGTTCTTCGGAGGACAACTCCAGAAGAAGAGGGAACCAGATCTGACGGGGCCAAAAAGGTGCAATCAGAATCATTGTTCCACGGTCTTGCTTGAGTTTCAGCAAAGTCTTCCCTACTAGAGGTATGGGAGGATACGCATACAGAAGGCCTGTCCCCCAATGCAGGAGAAAAGCATCTGACACTAGTCTGTCGTGGGCCTGAAGTCTGGAACAGAACTGAGGGACCTTGTGATTGATTTAAGTGGCAAAAAGATCCAACGAGGGGGTGCCCCACACTTGGAAGATCTTGTGGACAGCGCCCATATTTAGCGACCACTCGTGAGGTTGCATGATCCTGCTCAACCTGTCGGCCAGACTGTTTTTGACGCCTGCCAGATACGTGGCTTGGAGAAGCATGGCGTGATGGTGTGCACAAATCCACATCTTGACGGCTTCCTGACACAGAGGGCAAGATCCGGTACCCCCCTGCTTGTTGGTGTAATACATCGCAACCTGGTTGTCTGTCTGAATTAAAATGATTTGATTGGACAGCCGATCTCTGAAAGCCTTGAGAGCGTTCCAGATCGCTCGTAATTCCAGGAGGTTGATCTGAAGATGTTATTCCTGAAAAGACCAAACTCCTTGATTGTGAAGTCCATCTACATAAGCTCCCCACCCTAGGAGGGATGCATCCGTCATCAGCACTTTCTGCAGCTGAGGAATTTGGAATGGACGTCCCAAGGTCAGATTGGATTGAATGGTCCACCACTGAAGGGATCTGCAAAACCCTGTGGCCTGGCACCACTGGGAAGATAGGGTCCATTAAGCTGATCTCATATGGAAGCATGCCATGGGAGTCACATGAACCGTGGAGGCCATGTGCCCTAAAAGTCTCAACATCTGCCGAGCTGTGATCTGTTGAGATGCTCGAGCCAAGGACACTAGGGCCAGGAGATTATCTGCCCTTGCCTGGGGAAGATAAGCTCGAGACGTGCGTGTGTCCAACAGAACTCCAATGAACTCCAATTTCTGAACCGGGACAACATGGGACTTGGGATAATTGATTACAAACCCCAGTAGCTCCAGCAGTTGAATAGTCACCCGCATGGACTGTAGAGCTCCTGCCTCTGAGGTGCTCTTCACCAGCCAATCGTCGAGATAAGGGAGCACATGCACTCCCAGTCTGCGTAGCGATGCTGCGCCAACTGCCAGACACTTTATAGGCATCCTTTAAGTCCAGAGAGCATAGCCAATCGTTTTCCTGAATAATGGGAAGAAGGGTGCCCAGGGAAAGCATCCTGAACTTTTCTCGGACAAGGAATTTGTTCAGGGCCCTTAGGTCTAGGATGGGACGCATCCCCTCCATTTTCTTTTGCACAAGGAAGTACCTGGAATAGAATCCCAGCCCTTCTTCCCCTGGTGGAACAGGTTTGATCGCATTGGCCTTTAGAAGAGTTCCTCTGCAAGTACTTGCTTGTGCTGGGAGCTGAAGGACTGAGCTCCCGGTGGGCAATTTGGAGGTATGGATACCAGATTGAGAGTGTATCCTAACAAGACTATTTGACGAACCCACCGGTTGGAGGTTATGAGGCCACCTTTGGTGAAAAAATATCAACCTCTCCCCCGACCGGCAAGCCGTCTGGCACGGACACTTTTTCCAAGGCTATGCTACACTGGAGCCAGTCAAAAGCCCATCCCTTGCTTTTGCTGGGAAGCCCTAGGGGGAGAGAGAATCCATGACATCATGATGCTTTTTGATCTGATCGACCATGTCCTCTACTTTTTCTCCAAAAAGATTATCCCCCCAGCAAGGAACATCCGCCATTCACTGCTGGGTCTTCTGATCCAGGTCAGAGACACGCAGCCATGAGAGTCTGCGCATCACTATACCTTGAGCAGCTACTCTGGATACCACATCAAAAGTGTCGTAAGACCTCCTGGCCAGGAATTTGCAACACGCTTTCTGCTACCTGACCACCTGGTGAAAAGGTTCAGCAAGCTCCGGAGGAAGTGCTTCAACTAAACTGGACAGTTGCCTCACCGAGTTCCACAAGTGGATGCTCCTGTAGAGCTGGTAAGTTTGGATCTTGGTGGCAAGCATAGTGGCCTGATACGTTCTCCTCCCAAAAGAATCCAAGGTCCTAGACTCTCTGCCTGGGGGCGCCGAGGCATAGTCTCTAGTACTCTTGGCTCTTCTGAGAGCAGTCCACCACCATGGAATCGTGAGGAATTTGGGCCTTCACCATTACAGGCTCTCCATGGACTCTGTACTGGGACTCAGATTTTTTGGGGACCACTGGGTTAGAAAGAGGGCACGACAAATTTCGCATAAGCACTTCCCTCAGTGTATTATGCAAGGGGGCCATAGCACATTCCTCAATCTGCACTACCCTAACTGCAATGGTCTAAAATATAAACTAATGCATGCGTCAAACTTTACCTACATGAGCACACAGTTATGGAACGCACTACCGAATAACTTAAAAACGATTTACGAATTAATGAACTTCCGCAAACTGCTGAAGACCTATCTCTTCAACAAGGCATATTACAACGACCAACCAATGTGAACACACACAACTCCTCTACATATATTCAAAACTGTCTTCAATCTCTGCTTATTTTACTATTATTTTGTTATATCACTATCATACTGCCCAAAATCCCTCTGTAACACTAAATGTCTAATTTCTAATATCTTTCCATTATTCAAGATGAATTGTAAGCCACATTGAGCCTGCAAAGAGGTGGGAAAATGTGGGATACAAATGCAATAAATAAAAAATAAAATAAATAATAAACCTCAGCAGGCGAAGAAGGATAATCCAAGACCTCGAGCATCTAGGCCCTGGGCTCATCCACAACCTCCATAGGGAATGGAATGTCCTTAGACATTTCCCGAACAAAAGATGAAAAAGAGAGACTCTCAGGTGGAGATATTCTGCTCTCAATTGGCGGAGTAGGATCAGAGGGAACCCCACATGACTCTTCCTCCAAAAAGTATCTGGGGTCTTCCTCCTCTTCCCACAAGCGCTCCTCATCGGTATCGGACAAAAGCTCCCTAAGAGCAGCCTGAACCTGAGCCTGTCTCGACGTCGAGGATCGACGACCTTGGGGGGGTGTCGAGAAGTTGACTCCTGCCTGGACTCCGGCAAAGCTTCCTCCACCGATGTCGAGGGGGAATCGACCCGGGTGGCAGCCGACACCGATACTGCAAGCGGTACCGAGGACGGGGACCTCCTCACAGGTGATGGCCCAGATGCCACCTCCGCAGTTGGTACGGAAGGCGCAAGCACCCCCGACACTGAGGCAGACTGGTGAAGCAACCCCTCCAGGAGCTCTGGAAGAAGGGCCCTGATGTGCTCGTCGAGAACGTCCATCGGAAAAGGCTGGGGGCCCGGTGCTAGAAGCTGAAGGGGCTCGAGAGCCGGTACCAGGCTGCCAGATGACTGACGCATCAGCACTTCTTGTATGGAGGGTGAGCGGTCCTCCCGGTGCCGATGCTTCTCGAATGCTGACGCCCTCAGCTCTCCGGAGCTCTTGGTACCGTGCATGGAAGGAGATCGATGACTGTGCTTCTTCGTTTTCACTCAACCCCCATCATCGAGACTCTTCGGTACCGATGAGGAGGACATGGAATCCTCACGCCTCCTCGGGGCCGGGTCCGACGAAGGTCGGTCCAGGGGGTCCTGCATAGCAGTAGGCCTCGAGACAGATGGAGACCCGCTCGATGCCTCGCTGCTCCCAGCGCATTGTGGTCTTTCGGCAGCCATTACCTGAACTCCCAATGTTGATGCTTCCCTCGACATCGACGTCGATGCCGCCGACCTTGGTACCGATGTCGATGCCGACGTAGAAGGACAGGACCGGTCAGAAAAAAGTTTCTCGCGTTGAGCCTCCCGAGCCACCTGAGTCCGCTTTTTCATCAAATTACACAGCTTACAGGCAGCTGGGAGATGGTCGGGTCCAAGGCACTGAAGACACCACGCATGGGGGTCGGTTCCCGAGATGGTCCTATTGCACCGAGTACAACACTTGAAGCCGCTGGGTGTCCTCGATGACATGGAGGGAAAAACGGCGTCAGCGAAATTAAATGGCTCGATGGTGCCAAATAAAAAGGCACAAAAAAGGAAAAATAGCCCGACCGAGCAGCCTAAAGGTGGCTGTGTCGAAAAATTAAGGAAACTTTAAAGGGGAAGAAGAAGAAAACTAAGAAAATAAAGGAAAAAAAGGTGTTTTTTTTTTTACTAAACGAGATTAAAAAATAATGAGAAAAAAGGGATAAAACTGGGCGAAGAAAGCCAAAAAAAAAAACTGTTCTCCTGAGCCGAGAAGGGAACGTGAAGAAAAAACAACTTTCCCCCTCGCGGATTGAAAAGAACTGAGTAGTGCACGTTCGTGTCGTGGGTGGGAAGCCGTTCGCACATGCGTGGTGAATCGGCCCATGCGACGGAACATTCCAGAGGATTCCTTTGCTTTTGAAGTTTCTTCCGGTCTCCTGGGCCATCGCGGATGACGACCCATATGTGAGAATATTCAGCCTGCTTGTCCTTGGAGAAAGCATGGTACAATGATCTTACAGCATGTCCAGCCCTAGAAAACACAGGAAGTGAAAGATTTGAGAAGAAATTCTACCAGGGTTCTTCAGCATGGCTGTGCTAGCCCTCGTAATGCTTTTTTTTTTATTGACTGACTATATGTTTGTTATCAAACAATTTGAAACAGATATAAGGAAACTTAATAGTGATAACAGATTCCTTCTGTAGCTGAAATTTTAGGGGTTGATATTCAGAGCGATTTAACAGCGCAGAAACAGATGCTGGCTGGTCAAATTACCACAGACCAGTAAATTGAAAGCTAGCAATTTTTTGGGTGGTCCGGGATGGAATTGGTACTTATGCAATTTAGTGCCGATATTCAGCACTTAACCGCCTAAGTTTAGAAGTTAAATCAGACCGCATAAGAGTCAGTCCTATCTTTATGTGGTGTCACGTATGCAGTCAAGTGCTGAATATTGCACGTAACCACCTAAGATAGTTGGAAGCATAAACCCAGATATTCAATATCAGTGCTCAGACACTGGCAGACAGATAAAAAAAAAATGCTCACTAGCTGAATATTGACCCCCCCCCCCCCACACACACACACTATTTATCTTTCTTCTAAAAGTATGTGTCAGTATAGCAGCAAAGAGAAAGTGAGGCCCCAAAACAAGAGACAGTCCAAGATGTCAGTCATGTCAATTTATTATAAAAAGTAGTTAAAAGAAACATAAAATCTGGTCCGTATCATAAGACTTAATATTGGATTCACTTGGTTATAATGGACTCCTGATACAGGCATTTATGCTGAAACACAGCCATATCTACTACTACTACTACAAATCATTTCTATAGCACTACCAGTCGTACGCAGTGCTTCACAATCAGGGCCGGTCAAACCTGGAAAGCAGGGTAAGCACTGCAGGGGGGCGCCTGCCTTCAAGGGCGCTTTGCAAGCAAGCAAGCAAGCTCTAATGAGGTTTTTGTTTTTCAGTATCTAATCTCTGCAGCTCTTCTCAGTCTGGCTCCAAAGCATCCCGTCCCCTCCCAAGCAGAGAAATATCTTCCTTGTGTTTGTCAGAGGATGTCACTGCTCCAACTGAATCTGGCTCCGAAATAACTTGTGGGAGCTCAGCTAACCTCTGCCCCCTGGTGACAAGCGGCTTCAGGGCAAGAAGGAAAGCCTGAGGAGGCTCCAGCACAGGCACTCACTATGCCTGGCTGAGCTCAGGAGCTAAGTAGCAGCATAGTATTCTCTGCAGCCACCCCTTCAACACTCTGCAGCCACCCCTTCAACACATTGGGATTGAGAGTGAAACCAGGAGCTGGAATCCAGCCCAGAGAGGGCTCAGAGACAGCACAGCAGAGCCTGGACCCTTGTTTTGTCAGAGACTACTGTTTAGTGCTGCACCTGACCCACCCTTTTCAACCCCCACCCCCAAAACAACAACTCACAGGACAGGAGGGCTAGATGCCTGCTTTCAATTCCTAACCATCACCAATCTCCTATCTCTCATTCCCACTTCAGTAACTCCTGTTAGTCTGTCCAACTCAGATTGTAGAATATGTTAGTTTATGCTGATTAAATCTGCCCTAGCTAGATCCTAAGCTGTGCTGGATGGGAAGGCTATTGTGCTGCATGCAGAGTCTAACTTCTTAGGATTTCAGGTTAATTTTTGAAGAATTTGAAGAGGGGCTATCTCTGTTCTACATGTGTGACTGCAAGGCCAAGTGTCTGAATAGGGATCTGTTTGTTAGATTCTGAAATTTTGATAACACATTGTTTTTCAGAGTTGGCAAGACTGTCTGTTCTCCTAATTCCTGGTCTGTGTGCTAAGTTATTTTTCTTCTATACTGGTGTAATATTTTCAATGATGCCATGGCTGGTAAAAGGGGTGTGTCTACTATGGGGGCGGAGCCATAGTGATCCCGCCCCTGGATGGGTAGGGGCGCCGACTAATAGACTGCAGGAGGGCGCTAGAAACCCTAGGGCCCTGTTCACAATTGAACATGAAGAAAAGACATATCAAATCTTCTGACACCTGATACAGACCAGATTTAATGTCTGTTTTAACTACCCTTAATAATAAAATGATGTGACTGTGACATATTGGACATTCTCTTGACTTGGGACCTCACTTTATCTTCACTGCAGTTTATTCCATAAATCAGGTATAATCTCTGAAAATGCTGCCATAAGAATATAAGCACACAAGAATTGCCACATGGGTCAAGGCAAAGGTCCACCAGGCCCAGTATCTTGTTTCTAATAGTGGCTGATCTGGGTCACACGTACCTGGCAGGATTCCAAAAACCAGATAATTGTCATGCCGCTTACACTCAGGGATTAACTGTTGGTTTCCCCAAGCTTAGTTTAATAACACTTTGGGGCTCATTTTCAAAGTGCTTAGACATGCAAAGTACTATAGAACTTTTCCTCCTGGAATTTATCCAAAACTTTTTTTAAGCCAAACTTTTACTCATTCTCTGGTAAGTTATTTCAGAGCCTAATTATATATTGAGTGAAAAATAGTTTCACCTATTTATTTTTAATGTACTACTTTTTAACATCATGGCTTGTCCCCTAGTCTTGGTATTTTTTGAAAGAGTAAACAATTGATTCGTGCTCACCTGTTCTATTCCACTCATGATCTGATAGACCTCTATCATATCTCTCCTCAGCCAAGTGGAAGAGCTCTAACTTATTTAACCTCTCCTCATATGAAAGTCATTCCATCCCCTTTATCATCTTGGTCATCCTTATCTGTATATTTTCTAATTTTGCTATATCTTTTATAAGATGTAGCAACCAGAACTGCACACAATACTCAATGTACAGTCACATCAATATGATATTCCTTGTTTAATTATGTATTCCTTTCCTCATTTATTTATTTAAAATACAGTAGCGTCTCGCTTATCTGATCTTGTGGATTATCCAGCATACCTTGGTGATGTCACAGCATTGTCATTGAGATGTGCGCGGGATTCTCCTTCTCTTTCCCAGCATCACATTTAGTTACAAGACAACAGTGCTAGGTAAGATTCTTGAGCTGCAATGAAAAAAAAAAACTTGTGACGAGTTTTAACCAAATGATAGTCCCATGAGGCGGGCAATTGCTACAGCCTATCAGTCTCAGAGCACAATTGCTGAACCGGATTATTAAGCCGCAAAGATTGTAAAAAAAAAATAATAATAAAAAGGATCTTCCCCAGCCAAAACCTTAAAAATTAAACAAAACACTTTAAACTTCACATGCCAAGAAATTGGTAACCAATGAAATTTGAAGAGCAAAGGCAGGATATGATCAAAACAAGAAGTGTTTCCAAGCAACCGAGCTGCCAAGTTCTGAACAGATTGAAGAGCTCTAAAAGTAGATAAAAGCAAACCAAGCAATAAAAAAAATTGGTGTAATCAAGGTGCACAAGAATTAGTGCTTGAAGAACAGTCTAAAAATCTTTGAGAGAGATGTATTTCAAAAGATGACACGATCTGAATTGATAATAATAGTTCAAAATTAAGCTGCTCACCAATCATTCCTAGCATTCTGTTTGCCTTTTTGGTCACCACCACACTTTGCAGATTTCAATATGATGCCTATGATGACATCTAGATCCTTTTCATGTGTGATGATTCCTAGTTTGGAGCTTAGCATCATGTAGTTATAATTAGGGTTATTCTTCACTATCTGCCTTATTTTCGAAAGAGAAAGACGCCCATATTTCGACCCAAATCGGGAGATGGGCGTCTTTCTCCCGTGGGCGGCCAAATCTGTATAATCGAAAGCCTATTTGGGCGTCTTCAACTGCACTCCGTCGCAGAAACGGCCAAAGTTGACGAGGGCATGTCGGAGGCGTGGTGAAGGTGGGACTGGGGCGTGGTTATTGGCTGAACAGAAATGGGCGGCTTTCGCCGATAATGGGAAAAAAAAGGAGTTTTTAGTGAGAATTTAGGTCACTTTTTTTTTACCCTTTTTTTTTCACGAACAAGTCCCAAAAAAGTGCCCTAAATGACCAGATGACCACCGGAGGGAATCGGGGATGACCTCCCCTGACTCCCCCAGTGGTCACTAACCCCCTCCCACCAAAAAAAAAGAACTTTAACAACTTTTTTTCCCAGCCTGTATGCCAGCCTCAAATGTCATACCCAGCTCCATCACAGCAGTATGCAGGTCCCTGGAGCAGTTGTTAGTGGGTGTAGTGGACTTCAGCCAGGCGGACCCAGGCCCATCCCCCCCCCCACCTGTTACACTTGTGCTGGTTAATGCTGAGCCCTCCAAAAATCCCCAAAACCCACTGTACCCACATGTAGGTGCCCCCCTTCACCCCTTAGGGCTATGGTAATGGTGTAGACTTGTGGGTTTTGGGGGGATTTGGGGGCTCAGCACACAAGGGAAGGGTGCTATGCACCTGGGAGCTCTTTTACTGTTTTTTGTTAATTTGTAAAAGTGCCCCCTAGGGTGCCCAGTTGGTGTGAGGGGGACCAGTGCACTACGAATCCTGGCCCCTCCCATGACCCAATGCCTTGGATTTGTTCATTTTTGAGCTGGGCGCCTTCGGTTTCCATTATTGCTGAAAACCGATAGCGCCCAGCTCCTAGGCATTTGCCCCGCACAACCCGTATTATTGGAAAAAAGATGGGCGCCCATCTTTTTTTTCGAAAATACGGGTTGTCCCATTCATGGAAATAGGTGCCCATGGATATAGGCGCCCATGGAGATGGGCGTTCGTGTTCGATTATGCCCCTCCACGTGTATCACTTTGCACTTGTCCACATGAAATGTTATCTGTCATTTGGATACCTAGTCTTGCAAGTTCCTCCTGCAATTGCTCACAATCTGCATGTGGTTAAAATGTGATTTAACATCTTCTAATAATTTTGTCATCTGCAAATTTGATCACTTCAGTCATTGTTAAAAAGCACCGGTCCCGGTATAGATCCCTATGGACTGCACTATTTACTATCCGTCATTGACAAAATTGGCCATTAAACCCCATACTTTATTTTCTACCTTTTTACCAGTGCCCAGTGCATAACAGGACATTGCCTCCTATGCCACTGGATTTTAATTTCCTTAGGAGTGTCTCATGAGGGACTCTGTCAAACACTTTCTGAAAATCCAGGTACATATTAGCTGGCTCCCCTTTATCGACATATTTAATCATATCTTCAAAATTTAATCATATCTTCAAAATGTGTAACAGATTGGTGAGGCAACACTACCTTGGCTAAATCTATATTGACTCTGCCCCACTAAACCATGTCTGTGTGTCCAGTAATTTGGTTTATAATAGTTTTTACCATTTTGGTTGACATTGACATCAGTCTTACCAGTCTGTAGTTTCCCATCTCCCCTAGTACCCATTTTAAAAATTGGGGTTACATTGGCCACCCTCCAATTTTTAGGTATCAGAGACAACTTGAGTGTCAGATTACTAATAGTAGATCTGCAATTTCATTTTTGAGTTCTTTCAGCACTCTGGGGAGTGTATCATCTGGTCCAAGTGATTTCCTACTCTTTGTTGATTTGGTCTATTATATCTTCTAGATTCATAGAGATTTGCTTCAGTTCTGAATCATCAACAATAGAAACTATTTCTGGTATGAGTAGTTCCCTTTTATCTTACGTAGTAACATAAAATAACATAGTAAATGATGGCAGATAAAGACCTGTAAGGTCTGTCCAGTCTGCCTAGCACTGTTCTTGTACTATAACTTCTGATGCTAACGTCAAAGCCCCTTAAAATTTACACTCCAGCCCATCCATATCTATTCAGTCACAATCAAGGCACAGACCATAGAAGTCTGCCCAGCACTAAAGACTGAAGCAAAGAATTCATTTAGGGCTCCTTTTACAAAGCCACGCTAGTGATTCTGGCTCACCACATGTGATGAAGCCCATAGGAATTGAACTGACTTCATTGCATTTGACGTGCCAGAATCACCCTTAGTCTCCACTATAGTCTTGTCCTCTCTGAGTGCCACTTTTACCCTATAATCATCTATGGTAAAGGTTCAACTGACACTTCATAGACTTCCTGCTTTGAATGTACCTGAAAAAGTTTTTATTATGGTTTTTTGCGTCTACGGTAAGCTTTCTTTTAGTCTTTATATATGACTTGCAAGTGTTTATACTATTTCTTGTTTTCTTCATTGGGATCCTTTTCCCATTTTTTGAAAAATATTCTTTTGGCTATAATAGCCTTTTTCACCTCATCTTTTAACCATATCAACTATTTGGAAAAAATAGGGCAACATGTTTTTGTTGGACTAACTTTATACATTTTTGACTAGCTTTCAGAGTCCAAAATCTCCTTCCTCAGGTCAAGACAGTATGAGCAAAAGATGACAAAATACCAGAATATATAAGTGAAACATAAAAACATTCCAATGAAAATCTCAAGGGGAAAGGGGAGTGGGGGAGGACAGAAAGAGAGATGGATGGGTGATAGGAAACTCAGATATAAGACCTTTCTTATTAATTACAAAATGTCATCCGATCTTCCTCCTGACTTTAATATGTGGCCTACATCTGGCCTGGGCTTCCAAAGTTGTATTTTTGAATAAACTTTTATATTTCTTTACCTTTATTTGGATCTTAATAAACAGTCTTTTATTTATCACAGCATGATGGTTTACCAAAAAAAAAAAAAGAAGAAAGGAGTTCCATAATCATATAGAGAAAATAGAGTAGGATAGAAGACCAGGGAGTTAATAGGCAGCAATCACCATACATGCTCCCCCTTGATTGTCATCTCAAAATGCCTGAGTAAATAAATGGGTCTTAAGGGCCACTCTGAACTTCATACATGAAGGATCAAGCTCAAGGTGAGTCCAGATGAATGAGTTGAAGGAAGTCCACAAAGTAGTGCCAAGGAAAATGAATGCTAAATGGATTCGACATAAACACAGCTAGCAGGGGGAATGACTAATCATAAACCACAGGAGCAGCAAAGAAAATGAGAAGAGGAAACTGGAGTCACCAACAACACTAAATAAGATGTAGAACCAGTATAATGAATTTTGTGTAAGAAACTGTAAGCCAGTGATGATGCATGAACAAAAGGGTTATGCGATCAAATTTGGAAGCATGATATAGGAGCTGAATAGCAGTATTTTGCACACATTGTTTATCTGATGTTAACTCTTACGCTCTTCAGAGCCAGTCTTAGGCATGGGCAACAGGGCGGTTGCACTAGTCCCTGCGCTCCCAGGGGCCCCGCGGTGGCTTTGGCATCTCCCTCCTGCTCCTAGTACTGGCAATCTAATTACTTTACTTCTCCTCCCCTGAGCCACAGGATGTCCTCCCGGCACATACCTGAAGCCACCCTGGTGGTCTAGTGGATTCTTTGGGGCAGGAAAGGTCCCCAGTCTTTCTTACCTGCTGTCGCTGACCCTCTTGCTGCTGCACTGCCTTTTAAAAATGGCTGCTGAGACTTCCGCTGAAGTCATGCGAAGCCGCCGTTGGAAGTCTTGACAGCCATTTTAAAGAAGAAGTTTTTGGGGTGCTGTTAACACACCTAGGTGGTGAACTTTTGCCTAATTTTTAAAAATTATTGATTTTTGAACAGCCTTGCTGTTTTATATGAAAGGCGGTATATCAAATACAAATAAAACATTTAATTACCTGTAGCAGATGTTCTTCAATGACAGCAAGACTTGAATCCTCACTCATGAATGACAATTGACTGAGTCCAGCACAGGAAATGGCATATCAGCAACTTTTTCTAGAAGCTTTTGGGCAGTCTCATCACACATGTGCATCCATTCCTATCTGTGGCTGTAACACAGGACCTCCTTAGTCTGTTTGAGAGGTGGGAGGGTTGTGAGAATTCAAGTCCTCATGTACTCGGAGAACACCTGCTACATGTAAGTAACTTTCTTTTCTCAGAGGACAAGCGTGGAACTCCCTAGATACAGAATGCCTTCAAAAGAAAAAGGGGAAAAGAACACAAGTGAAACGGCAACAAGCACACACCAGTTAATTTTGGTGACACCAGGTCGTTTTTTAAATAATTTTTTCCTTAAAAAATTTTTTTAGAAGGTAGCCTGAAACTGAAAATGAACGGCCTATACCCCAAATAGATCTGGAGGACTGTCTGGCTAAATCTACTATTGTGTCTAAAGTTCTGTTCTAGACACTAGTGGGATGTGAATGTATGGACAGATGTCCATGTCACAGCTCTGCATATTTCCTTGATGGAAGCTGACTTCAAGTGGGCTACTGCAGCCCACAGCTCTGACATTATGAGCTGTGACATTACCCTCTAGAATCAGCCCAGTTGGGGTATTATGTGAAGAAAATGCAGTCTGCAAGCCAATTTGAAAGTGTGTGTTTGCAGATGGCAGCTTCCATCCTGTTTGGGTCAAAAAGAAACAGAAAGCTCGGTGGACTTTCCATGGTCTTTAGTCCATTCCAGATAGAAGGTCAAGACTCTCTTCCAATCCAAAGTGTGCAGTGTGTTTTCACCCTTATGGGCATGCAGTTTAGGAAAAAAATTGAAAGAAATATTGACTGGTTAAGATCAAACTCTGACAAAACTTTAGGAAAGAACATTAGATGAGTGTTCAACATCATTTTATTATTTATAATCTTTGTATAAGGCAGATCAGTTACTAGGATCTGGAGCTCACTCACCCTGTGCATTGAAGTAACCACCACCAAAAATAAGACCTTCCAGGTCAGATACTTCGTGGCAGGTAAGTAATGGCAAAAATACCTTTCATCAGCTCGCTAAGTATAACATTGAGGTCCCATGACACTGTGGGAGGCTTCACAAGAGGTGTCATAAATAGGAAGTCCTGCATAAATGGGATCTTTTACTAAGCTGCAGTAGCATTTTTAGCTCATGGTAGAAATTAGCTGGTGGTAAACGCTGAGATGTGCATTATATTCCTATGGACGTCTCAGCATTTACCGCCAGCTGATTTCTACTGTGAGCTAAAAACGATACAGCGGCTTAGTAAAAGACCCCTAAAGTGAATAGCTAAAGGCTGTACAGAGATGGGTTTATCTTCTACCCAATGACAAGCTCCAACTGCACTAAGGTGAACCCTTACTGAGTTGGTCTTGAGACGTGCTTCTGATTAAAATGTAGAAGGCATTCAAGCAGTTTTTGTATAGGGCATGTGAAGGCATCTATAGCCTTGTCCTCACACCAGATGACCTCTTCCATTTAAACCTATCTTAGTGGAATCCTTTCTAGCAGAACAGATCTTTCTGCACTTTCCTGAGTTCTGTGCTTGACCAGCCAGTCATCCAAATAGGGAAATACTTGTACCCCCAGTCTGTGTCAATATGTTGTGATGACCACTAAACATTTTTAGAACACTTGAGGTGCTGCAGCAAGGCCAAACAGCAGTGCGCACAGTATTGATAGTGGTGTTTGCCTATGATGAATTGCAGATACTTGTTTTGTGGGATATTTGTTCAGGGCCCTCAGATGTAGGATTGGGTATTATCTTCCCAACTTTTTCATGATCTGAAAATATTTGGAATAAAATCTCTGCCCTCTTTACTACAGTGGAATGGGCTCAACCACAATGGCCTGTAAGAGGGAAGAGAATTCCTTTATAAGTATTTCCTAATGCTGAGAGCTTAACCTTGATGCTCTTGGTGGGCAGTTTGCTACTACTACTACTATTTAGCATTTCTATAGCGCTACAAGGTGACGCAGCGCTGCACAAACATAGAAGAAAGACAGTCCCTGCTCAAAGAGCTTACAATCTGCTGGCTGGTCTGCCAATTGAAGACATTTTATCCTGTCTATTTTAAGAAACCACTTATCTGAGGTTATAAGGGGTCCTCTGCTAGCAAAAATGTTTAACCTCCCTCCTGCAGATAGGCTATATGTTAGGGGTCGGCAACTTATTGTACAGTGTGTGCCATTTTTTCCAAATTTGAAAGACAATAAATGATTGCATGCTATCATGCATTTCCTCACTCTCCCCCCCCCCCCCCCCACTGCTGTCTCATTAAAATTAATAACTTGGCTAGCGGTGATGCCCAAGCCCCCCCAGCTGAAGATTTTATCTGGTGTCCCCCCCCCCCCCCCCCCCCCCGCATACTTAGAGCAGAGAAGTCAGCAATGCTTCTAACTGCTGACACTGACGTTCCCTGAGCATGCACGGGGGTCCTGCATCAGCGGCTGAAAGCACACTACTGACTTCTCCCACTGCTCTGGCAACCACCAAGTGTGGTACAGAAAACCCAAGTGTGCCATAAGTTCCTAACCCTCGTTGTATGGAATAGATATGGGAACTGAGGCTATATTTTCATGGAAGCTGTCAAAACCCCCTCCCTGGTTTTGGCTGTGATACAGGTTGGGACATTTAGGCCTTCTGCTGTCTGGGACAAGAGCAAGAATCATATCAAGACTGCGAGGAGTGGGAGGGTGAAACATACCTACACCTATGAAAGTAATAGGAGCTCTATTGCTCTCCACTCTGATACCTTCTGGAGGTGGAGGCCAGGTCGGAAGTGGGCATGGAGAAAATTTTAAGGCTGTCACTGCTTGATGAGAGTAGCAGCATCCTGCATCTCATCTCCAAAGAGATTCTCTCCATGGTACAGGGTGTCAGCATTCTTTTACTGCATGACTTGTCTAAGGTCTGAGGCCAGCAGCCAAGCAAGTCTGCAGGTGTCAATCCCCAAGGCAGAAACTCACAATGTTTTGTATTTTATTTTTTTATTAGGATTTATTTACCACCTTTTTGAAGGAATTCACTCAAGGCGGTGTACAGTAAGAATAAATCAAACATAAGCAATAGACAATTACAGCAGTACAAATATTCAGATAATACAAAGTATGGCATAGTATACTACTTACAATGCCAACACAATACATAATAAAACATTTTAATTACAGCATAGGGTATAAGCAAAGATGGGACATATAGATAGGTAGAGTAAAAGGAGTTAGAAAATAAGGGGGACTGATTTAAAGAAAGTTGCACATGAGGTCAGAGAGGGGACTAAATATTATCTCAGCTAGGGTAGGAGTGGATAAACAACATATCCTGCTGCAGTATTTGCTGCCCTGTCATTCCTTGTGTGCATGTGTGTGTGAGACTAACAGGTTAGTTACTTCTTCTATTAAAGGCCTGGTTGAAGAGCCAAGCTTTCACCTGCTTTCTGAAGTAGAGATAGTCTTGTGGGTATCACATCATGTAATGTTTTTTAGACGGTGTGGTTAGGGATACTCCTTGGGAGGATCTTAGTGCCCTTGGCACTGGCGTAGCAAGGGCGGGGCGGTGGGGGCAGTCCGCCCCAGGTGTCAGTGGGTGGGGGGGTGCTCCATCCCGCTGCTCCCACCCTGTCCTGCCTTAAAAAAAATTTTTCGAAGCACCGGAGTGGCAGGCAGCGCCTCGCGTCTGCCCTGCTAGTAAAAATCTCCTCGACATTGTCGTCAGGTCTTCCCACATTGAGTCCCGCCCTCCTCTGAGGTAATTTCCTATTACCACGAGGGCGGGCGGGACTCAATGTGGGAAGGCCCGACGACGGCGTCGAGGAGATTTTTACTAGCAGGGTGGTGTTGCATTGTATGCAGAGTCTGGCATCGGGGGTTCAGTTTAATTTTTGTCTAAATAGAAAGTTTATGATTACTTATTCTATAGTGGATTAGGGCATAGGCTTGGAGGGGGTTTAAATTGTTGATTTGCAGCAGCTGCAGTGAAAGCCCGTCTCTAGCCTTCCAGTTGTAGAAATTGGTGTAATTTGATTACCTTACTGCTGGGAGAGCAGGGGGGTTGGCTGGAGGTGTCCTGGGTTGTCAGGGAGATATTTAACTAGGATCATGAATTCCTGCACATGAGCAGTTCACACCAAAGAGACTTGCACTGACCCCTGAAATTTTTTTTTTTAAATTTCTTTATTTATACATTTCACATATACAGTACCAAGAACACCTCTTGTACAATTAAGGAGAACTGTAAGTACATCTTTACACAGGAAATCTCTACCCCCAACAGACCCCTGAAATTTTAAATGTGCTAACAATAAGTTTTAAAAGTATTTGCATTAAATCTAATTGCAGAATTTAGGTGCTAGGAAGTGAGATTGGTATGCTATGTACTCAAATTTGCTCAGGCCATATGCAAATTAGTCCGTTTTTGGGAGGTTCTCATTTGCATATTTATGGGTAAAAATGGTTGGAAATGTTTACAGCCTTAATGTTAGGGCATGGCTCTGATCACAAATGTGAAGTTTGATCCAAAAACGAAGGGTTTATCTAGTATTTTTGACTAAAAATTCCCATTAGAGTGAATGTTAATCTGCATTCAAATAGAGCTCTCTGATTGGATGAGCAGCTTCTGTTAGAAAATCTGCCCAGTAATAGAGAGATTTGACTGAGACAGGATCTGCAGGTTTGAGCTCCATGTGTAAAAAAGGAAAGAAAGAATTGTTGTTTGATCTAAGTTGACTGAAATTATAAAAGAGTGCCTGATTATGTGGTAAATAAGAAAATATGTGAAAAGAGATTGGTGGAAATTTACAAGTTTGACGTTTCTCTATTGAGAAAAGGATCTGAATATTTCACTTGTAAGCCTTCCCTTCGTTCCCGTCAGTGTCACGCCTTCTTCTGACATCATTTCCTCTTTCTGCGAGGGCGGGACACTGACGGAAATGAAGGGAAGGCTTACAAGGCTGGAGACAGGCTTTCACTGCGGCTGCTGCGACGGAGGCAGGGGAGCGAGGAGAATTGTTGAGGGTGGGTATGGATGGCTGGAGGGGGGGCAGGGGGATGAAGAGAATCGCTGGGTGGGTGTGGATGGCTGGAGGGGGGCAGGGGAGAGGAGAGAATCGCTGGGTGGGTGTGGATGGCTGGAGGGTGGGCAGGGGAGAGGAGAGAATCGTTGGGTGGGTGTGGATGGCTGGAGGTGGGGCAGGGGAGAGGAGAGAATCGCTGGGTGGGTGTGGATGGCTGGAGGGGGGCAGGGGAGAGGAGAGTTGCTGGACATGGATGGAGGAGAGGGAAGGTAGAGAGAAGAAATGCTGGACATGGATGGAGGGGAGGGAAGAGTGAGGAAGGAGATGAGATGAGGGAAAAGGAAGAGAGAAAAACTGCACATGGATGAAGAAAATAGGCAGAAGCTGGATCCACTGGACAGTCAAGTCTGCGGAGGACCCAGCTTTTACTTACGGATGTAGGACAAGAAATGAAGAAGAAAGGCGGAAAGTAAAGAAATAAATGGAAAGGAAGCCCTGGAAACGGAGTTAAGAGGGCAGATAGCAGCAGAATCGGATACTGGCCCAGCATGATCAGAAAAACAAAGTCACCAGACAACAAAGGTAGAAAAGATAATTTTATTTTCATTATAGTGTTTGGAATATGTCCACTTTGAGAATCAGGTGCTCAACATTAAAAGTTTATATTTATTTACTTATTTATGGCATTTTAGCCCACATTAAACATGAATTAGGATGTTTTGTGGCTCTACATGAGAATTGTGATATTATGATCCCTTGTTTCATATTGTTGACGGTCTGCATTTTCCGTATGGGTGGTATATTGGTGTATTAGGTTCTGCCCAGTGTAATATTTATGGTACTGTAAGGTTCTGAGTGTGTTTTTGCACAAAGTTGTGCATAGTGTTTTGCAGTTGAGCGATTGTGGTTAGTATATGCTTTGAGCAACCACTTTATTCTTTGACATATGATACATATCTAATATCTAAATTTAATAAAAGGTATTAATTGTGACTTTTATTTTTATTTATTTTTTCTGTGTTATCAGACAATTATGGATTTAAGCTCCACCCCTGGCCCCACCCCTAACCCCGCCCCCTTTAGCCTCCCCAAACTGTTGGGCCACCGACCGCCTATGGATTAGGGTGTATCTGTGTTTGTGAAAAAGACATGGTTTTCAATTGGCATTGACTGTGCTGGATCGACGATCTGTACTATTCTGTCTGGTTTCATTTTACAATAGGTGAATTGATGTTCTAGTGCTCACTGTAGTGTTTAAGATGCTTTCCTTTTCCTTGTGTGACTCGTAGAAATGACTTCTTATGGTATGGTAGAGTTGCTCTATAGGTCCTGAGTGTTTTGTATTCTCGGTATGCCTAGTACTGGATTTGGGTGGGGGGGTGTTAAAAAATGACCGGCCCTGGGTGTCAACTAACCTAGCTACGCCACTGGTCCTTGGAGGTGTGTAGAGGGTGATCCTGTTCTTCAAATACTTGGGGACATTTTTTTTAAAGGGCCTTGAAGATCAGACATAGAGTTTTAAATTTAGCCCTGTACTGTACTGGTAACTTGTGAAGCTTTTGCAAAAATGGTGTGATGTGGTCACATCACTTGCAACCTTCTTATTAGTCTTGCTGCAGCATTCTGAATCAATTGGAACTGGTGACGACCCCTTGTAGTCAGACCAGTGTAGAGAAATCCAGTCTTGACGCTATCATGGCATGCACAACTGGGATATGATTTGCCTTCTCAATGCAAGGAGAGAGGAAGCATAGTTGTCACAAATAGTAGAAGCAGCTCTTGAAGGTTGCTTGCATTTGGGGAATCAGAGTAATTGTTGAATCTAACTGTAGTCCAAGGTTCCTGACTTGTGGTTTGAGGGGTAGCTCGTACTTCCCAAAATAAATTTTGATGTCAGGTATGTATCCACTTGTGTTAGCTACCCAGAAAAACTCAGTTTTACTTGGGTTTGGCAAAGTTTGTTGTGTTTAGCCCATTCTTGACTTGATGTTAGACAGGTAATCAGTTTATTCAGAGCTGTAGGTAAATCAGGTTCAGTGGGAATGAGTAGCTGCACATCATCTGTGTAGATGTAGAACTGAGTGTCCATCGACTGAATCAGCTCAGCTAGTGGCTTGAGGTAGATGTTGAACAGAATAGGTAACAGTATAGATCCTTGTGGTACCCCACAGGTCAGTGCCCATGGTAGCAATGAGGTGCTGCCAAACATTATGGACTGTTGCCTGATAGATAAGATCTGAACTAAGCAAGTAATGTTCCATTGATGCCTGTTTCTGCCAGTTGTGCTAGCATGATATTGATCCATAGTGTAAAAAGCCTCTGAGAAATCTAGCGGTACTAATACCGAGGCAAATCCCCTGTCTCGGTTTCTGTGAAGATCATCAAGTAGGGTTACGAGGACTGTTTCTGCTCCATAACCGGGTCTGAACCCAGATTGACATGGATCTCACCAGTTCTTCTAGCCAATCAATGAGTTGAACAAAGACTGTTTGTTCTATAAGTTTTCCTAGAAATGAGATGTTGGATATTGGCCTTCCATTTAGTTACTAGGGAGTGTAGTTCCTCAGACGTATCTTTAGGAAAAGTTTCCATGAACTCACTGTACACTGTGTTACACAAATTGTTCTATGTTTGGTTAATACCTACTTAATGGCCATGTTGACTATTCCATACTAGTAAATAAGTACATGCCCATAAACAGCTGATAGGATTTTATGTAGGAGACGAACAAAACATTCTGAAACAGTCTCTTCCCAAAAGACGCCAGTGTCCAAGCCTTACTCACAGGGAGCACTGAGGAGTGAGTCATGAAACTCTTGGCTCTTTTGAGAATGTATTTTACCACCTTGGAATGGTGAGGAAGCTGCTGCTTCTCAAATCCTGGAGCCTTTTGGACTGTTTACATAGAGTTAACCTTCATTCTGGTTCTGTGCATAGGTACTGTCACAGCTTCATTAGGGGGGGGGCGGGGAGATCAAGGAATTGAAGGGTACCCAATATTTCTGCTCTGGCCTGCTTCTCTGTCTGCAACTGAAATGGGATGGCTTGAGCCACCTCCCTTATAAAATCAATGATAGCTTTTCTGGTAGGAATGTGCATCTCTTGTGGTGGGGAGTGATCTGACAACAGACCAGTGGACCTCTCCTTCAGCTCTGAGAAGCCCCATGGCTCCTCATCAGAATTATAGAAGAAATCAGCTGGTAAAGTCTGAGTTTCAGCCTGTCTCACACTACTAACAGAATGGTCAGGCCTCCTATGGCACTGAGACACTAATGATTCCCAGTGCTTGGATGATGCTTCTTCCCCCAAAGCACATGCAGCCAACTGACTCTGAGCCCCCTGCAGACCTCAGTGTTGAGGTGTCTCATTCAGGCATGGCTTGGATCTCGAATATCAGCTAGATGACATCTGCTCTCAACATCGATGATATCAAAACTGCAGAATCACAATAAGCAAACAAGCATTCCATCTGCTCCTCCAACTTCTGCATGAGCTGCTCTTTGAAGAATGCCGTTTATAAAGGTGTGGGCTTCACAGTATGAGTGGCCAGGTCCTCCCTGAGTTATTTAGGTATATCACAAATGGGGTCTTGGATTCATGAAGGCTAGTACACCATCCGTGAGAGCACAGAAGATAAGTGGTTCTCATTTTAAGGGCACTTCAAGGACTTTGGGGACCTTGATTCTCTCTGTGCCAAGCTTTGATAAGGAGCGATGTTGAGACACCTTAGCCTCCACCTGATGAGACAGAGCAGCTTTTAAACTAGAAATGGGGGGAAGGCCGACAGTCGCTCAAAAGCGCATGGTTCGGGATAAGGTATCTTGCAAGGATACCTCACAAAGAGGGAAGATAGGGTTTCTGGATAGTGAGGTTGCACAACAGACTGTGGTAGGCCAGGTGCCCTTAAATACAACTAAAGATCAGACAAAGATGGCAAATCAATAGTGTCAAGTACTAAGCATCATGCAAATAGGAACAACAAACATACTCTGAAATGTCTATATGCAAATGCTAGGAGTCTAAGAAATAAGATGGGAAAGTTGGAATATATTGCACTAAATGAAAAATTGGATATAATAGGCATTACTGAGACCTGGTGGAAGGAGGTTAACCAGTGGGACACTGTCATACTGGGGTACAAAGTGTATCGTAGTGATAGGGTGGACCGGACTGGTGGAGGGGTAGCATTGTATACTACTACTAATAGCATTTATATAGCGCTACCAGACCCACGCAGCGCTGAACATTTGATAGAGAGAGACAGTCCCTGCTCCTTGACTCAGACAGATTACAAATTCAGCAGGACACAAATCATACCTTTGAATCATTGTGGGTTGAAATTCCATGTATAAAAGGGAAAAGGACGGTGATAGGAGTGTACTACCGTCCAACTCACCAGGATGAGCAGGTAGACACAGAAATGATAAAAGAAATCAGACGCAAACAAAATGGGCAATGTGATAATAATGGGTGACTTCAATTATCCAAATATAGACTGGGTAAATGTACCTCTTTAGCGTGTCCCGATGTTACAATTCCTAGATGAATTCAAGGACAGCTTTATGGAGCAGCTGGTGCAGGAGCCGATGAGAGAAGAAAAAATTCTAGACGTGGTCCTTAGTGAAGCACATGATCTGGTGAGGGACGTTATGGTACTGGGGCCGCTTGATAACAGTGATCATAATATGATCAGTTTTGATATCAACCTTGAAGTAACTATACACAGGAAGTCAAATACGTTAGCGTTTAACTTTAAAAAAGGAGACTATGATAAAATGAGAAGAACGGTTAAAAAAAAACTTAGGGGGGCAACTGAGAGGGTAAAAACTGTACAACAGGCATGGACGCTGTTTAAAAATACCATCCTGGAGGCCCAGGCCAAACATATTCCGCGAATTAGAAAAGAAAGATGGGAAGTCCAAAAGACAGCCGGCATGGTTGAAAAGTGAGGTGAAGGAAGCTATTAGAGCTAAAAGAAATGCCTTCAGAAAATGGAAGAAGAAACCGTCTGAAAATAACAAGAAGCAGCATAAGGAGTGTCAAAGCAAATGCAAGGCGCAGATAAAGAAGGCCAAGAGGGATTACAAAAAAAAGATAGCATTAGAGGCAAAAAAAACATAGCAAAAACATTTTTCGGTATATTAAAAGCAGGAAGCTGGCAAAAGAATCGGTTGGGCCGCTGGATGACCGAGGGGTAAAAGGGGCGATCAAGGAAGATAAAGACATAGCGGAGAGATTGAATGAATTCTTTGCTTCGGTCTTCACCGAGGAAGATTTGGGTGGGATACCGGTGTTGGAAATGGTATTTCAAGCAGATGAGTCGGAGAAACTTACTGACTTCACGGTAAACCTGGAGGATGTAATGGGGCAGGTCAGCAAACTGAAGAATAGCAAATCTCCTGGACCGGATGGTATTCATCCTAGAGTACTGATAGAACTGAAAAATGAGCTTGCGGAGCTACTGTTAGTGATATTGTAAACGGGCCCGCTGCTCCAGTATGGGGAAGGAAGCTGCCTCCCCTGAATAGCCAGAACTTCACAAAACTGCCACCAGGAAATACTTCAAAAACATTCCTTTATTTTCCAGATTCATAAACAAAACTTTCCTCCAGAGTAGAGACTGGCTTCTCAGGCAGGGCTGTTCTGCCTTACTTAGTACATCAACCAATTACACAAAGACTTTGCCCCCTTCCTGGAGGGGAATGCAATAGTCCTTTGGAAATCCCTGCTTTTTTGGTCCCAATCAGTAGCAAACAAATAGTACTTGTCCCACAAGCAGGATTTCCCCTCAAGACAGTGTTAATCACCAAGCAGCCTTTACTTTCAGGAGGTTCAATACTTTTGGGACTGCTTCAGTTCTTTAGGGACCTGTCTTGCCCAAGGATTTTCAGCCTGCACTGCTCCTCTCCTCCTGAACTGAACCCCTCTTCCCACCAGGCAGCCCTCCTTCATAAACAAGCCTTCCAACTTCAGAGGTTCTCACAATAATCAGGTTTCAAAACAGGTTAGTAATTCCACCACCACTCAGGGTTTCCCCAAAAGAAAACCAGGCTTCTCTACTTAAGCAGGGTTTAAACCAAAATAAATTCCCAAAACCATGTAGGTTTCCAAACCTTCAGGGGATGCCTTCCTCAGCTCTCAAGCTCCCATTCCGTTCTGCTCTCTTCCCCTGCTCAGGCTGATTAATTCCCTCTTCCATCCAATTCTCCTCCTGCTTCTCAGCCCACCCCTCCCTATTACAGGTGGGCACCATGATATACTGATTGCTGGTCCCGGGAACTGGCTCCTTCATTCACCCTCCCTCTTGTGGTCAGAGATGGTATATGGCCAGCTTGCCTACCCCTGGGATCTCACTGCTAGGACTGGAAATGCACTGTGGGATATGTAGTTCATGGTTTTGCTGCATCACTCTATACCTCGGGGATGTAGCCTTGTCACAATATGCAATTTATCCTTAAAATCGAGCGTGGTACCGGAAGATTGGAGGGTGGCCAATGTAACGCCGATTTTTTAAAAAGGTTCCAGGGGAGATCCGGGAAATTATAGACCGATGAGTCTGACTTCGGTGCCGGGGAAAATGGTAGAGGCTATTATCAAAAACAAAATTACAGAGCACATCCAAGGACATGGATACTGAAACCAAGTCAGAACGGCTTTTGTGGGGGGAAATCTTGCCTGACCAATTTACTTCAATTCTTTGAAGGAGTAAAAAAACATGTGGACAAAGGTCAGCCGGTTGATATTGTGTATCTGGATTTTCAAAAGGCGTTTGACAAGGTACCTCATGAAAGGCTACAGAGGAAATTAGAGGGTCATGGGATAGGAAGAAATGTCCTATTGTGGATTAAAAACTGGTTGAAGGATAGGAAACAGAGAGTGGGGTTAAATGGGCAGTATTCACAATGGAGAAGGGTAGTTAGTGGGGTTCCTCAGGGGTCTGTGCTGGGACTGGTGCTTTTTAATATATTTATAAATGATTGAGAGATGGGAGTAACTAGCGAGGTAATTACATTTGCTGATGACACAAAGTTATTCAAAGTCGTTAACATGTGACAGGATTGTGAAAAATTACAGAAGGACCTTACGAGACTGGGAGACTGGGTGGCTAAATGGCAGATGACGTTTAATGTGAACAAGTGCAAGGTGATGCATGTGGGAAAAAAGAACCCGAATTATAGCTACGTCATGCAAGGTTCCACGTTAGGAGTTATAGACCAAGAAAGGGATTTGGGTGTCGTCGTCGATAATACACTGAAACCTTCTGTTCAGTGTGCTGTTGCGGCTAGGAAAGTGAATAGAATGTTGGGTATTATTAGGAAAGGTATGGAAAACAGGTGTGAGGATGTTATAATGCCGTTGTATTGCTCCATGGTGCGACCGCACCTTGAATATTGTGTTCAATTCTGGTCACCGCATCTCGAGAAAGATATAGTAGAATTGGAAAAGGTGCAGCGAAGGGCGACTAAAACGATAGCGGAGGTGGGACGACTTCCCTAAGAAGAAAGACTAAGGAGGCTAGGGCTTTTCAGCTTGGAGAAGAGACGGCTGAGGGGAGACATGATAGAGGTATATAAAATAATGAGTGGAGTGGAACAGGTGGATGTAAAGCGTCTGTTCACACTTTCCAAAAATACTAGGACTAGGGGGCATGCGATGAAACTACAGTGTAGTAAATTTAAAACAAATCGGAGAAAATGTTTCTTCACCCAACGCATAATTAATCTCTGGAATTTGTTGCTGGAGAATGTGGTGAAGGCGGTTAGCTTGGCAGAGTTTAAAAAGGGGTTAGACAGTTTCCTAAAGGACAAGTCCATAAACCACTACTAAATGGACTTGGGAAAAATCCACAATTCCAGGAAAGCGAATGATACATACTTGTAGCAGGTGTTCTCCGAGGACAGTAGGCTGATTGTTCTCATGACTGGTTGACGTCCACGGCAGCCCCCACCAACCGGAACAAAAACTTCGCGGGCGGTCCCGCACGCAGGGCACGCCCACACGCGCATGCGCGGCCGTCTTCCCACCCGTGCGCGACCGTTCCCGCTCAGTTGAATGACAAGCAAAGGAATGAGGAAAAACGCAACTCCAAAGGGGAGGAGGGAGGGTACATGAGAACAATCAGCCTGCTGTCCTCGGAGAACACCTGCTACAGGTATGTATCATTCGCTTTCTCCGAGGACAAGCAGGCTGCTTGTTCTCACGACTGGGGTATCCCTAGCTCTCAGGCTCACACAAAACAAGAACCCAGGTCAATTGAACCTCGCAACGGCGAGGGCATAACAGAAATTGACCTACGAAGAACAACTAACTGAGAGTGCAGCCTGAACAGAACAAAATCGGGTCCTGGAGGGTGGAGTTGGATTCAAACCCCAAACAGATTCTGCAGCACCGACTGCCCGAACCGACTGTCGCGTCGGGTATCCTGCTGGAGGCAGTAATGTGATGTGAATGTGTGGACAGATGACCACGTCGCAGCCTTGCAAATCTCTTCAATAGTGGCTGACTTCAAGTGGGCCACTGACGCTGCCATGGCTCTAACACTATGAGCCATGACATGACCCTCAAGAGCCAGCCCAGCCTGGGCGTAAGTGAAGGAAATGCAATCTGCTAGCCAATTGGAGATGGTGCGTTTCCCAACAGCGACCCCTTTCCTGTTGGGGTCGAAAGAAATAAACAATTGGGTGGACTGTCTGTGGGGCTGTGTCCGCTCCAGATAGAAGGCCAACGCTCGCTTGTAGTCCAATGTGTGCAACTGACGTTCAGCAGGGCGGGTATGTGGTCTGGGAAAGAATGTTGGCAAGACAAATGATTGGTTAAGATGGAACTCCGACACCACCTTTGGCAGGAACTTAGGGTGAGTGCGGAGTACTACTCTGTTATGATGAAATTTGGTATAAGGAGCATGAGCTACCAGGGCTTGCAGCTCACTGACTCTACCAGCTGAAGTAACTGCCACCAAGAAAATGACCTTCCAGGTCAAGTACTTCAGATGGCAGGAATTCAGTGGCTCAAAAGGAGGTTTCATCAGCTGGGTGAGGACGACGTTGAGATCCCATGACACCGCAGGAGGCTTGACAGGGGGCCTTGACAAAAGCAAGCCTCTCATGAATCGAACGACTAAAGGCTCTCCAGAGATGGCTTTACCCTCTACACGATGATGGTAAGCACTAATCGCACTAAGGTGATTCCTTACTGAGTTGGTCTTGAGACCAGACTCTGATAAGTGCAGAAGGTATTCAAGCAGGTTCTGTGCAGGACAAGAGTGAGGTTCTAGGGCCTTGCTCTCACACCAAACGACAAACCTCCGACACTTAAAAAAGTAACTCTTTTTAGTGGAATCCTTTCTAGAGGCAAGCAAGACACGGGAGACACCCTCAGACAGACCCAACGAAGCAAAGTCTACGCCCTCAACGTCCAGGCCGTGAGAGCCAGAGACTGAAGGTTGGGGTGCAGAAGTGCTCCGTTGTTCTGCGAAATGAGGGTCGGAAAACACTCCAATCTCCACGGTTCTTCGGAGGACAACTCCAGAAGTAGAGGGAACCAGATCTGACGGGGCCAAAAAGGCGCTATCAGAATCATGGTGCCGTGGTCTTGCTTGAGCTTCAGTAAGGTCTTCCCCACCAAAGGTATGGGAGGATAAGTATACAGGAGGCCGGTCCCCCAGTGGAGGAGAAAGGCATCCGACGCTAGTCTGCCATGTGCCTGTAGTCTGGAACAGAACAGAGGCAGCTTGTGGTTGGTCTGAGAGGTGAAAAGGTCCACCGAGGGAGTGCCCCACTCTCGGAAGATCTTGCGTACCACTCTGGAATGGAGCGACCACTCGTGCGGTTGCATGACTCTGCTCAGTCTGTCGGCCAGACTGTTGTTTATGCCTGCCAGGTATGTGGCTTGAAGAAGCATGCCGAACTGGCAGGCCCAACGCCACATCCCGACGGCTTCCTGACACAGGGGGCGAGATCCGGTGCCCCCCTGCTTGTTGATGTAATACATTGCAACCTGATTGTCTGTCCGAATTTGGATAATTTGGTAGGACAGCCGATCTCTGAAGGCCTTCAGTGCGTTCCAGACCGCTCGGAGCTCCAGGTGGTTGATCTGAAGAACCTGTTCCTGGAGGGACCTCAGTCCCTGGGTGTGAAGCCCATCGACATGAGCTCCCCACCCCAGGCGAGATGCATCCGTCGTCAGCACCTTCGTGGGCTGCGGAATTTGGAATGGACGTCCCAGGGTCAAATTGGTCCGAAGTGTCCACCAGTGCAGCGAATTGCGGCAACTGAGGGACAGGCAGATGACATCTTCTAGATTCCCGGTGGCTTGGCACCACTGGGAAGCTAGGGTCCATTGAGCAGATCTCATGTGAAGACGAGCCATGGGAGTCACATGAACTGTAGAGGCCATATGACCCAGGAGTCTCAACATCTGCCGAGGTGTGACCTGCTGAGACGCTCTGGTCTGGGAAGCGAGGGACAGGAGGTTGTGGGCCCTCGCTTCGGGAAGAAAGGCCTGAGCCGTCTGTGAATTCAGCAGAGCTCCTATGAATTTCAGAGATTGGACTGGCTGGAGATGGGACTTTGGGTAATTTATCACAAACCCCAGTAGCTCCAGGAGGTGAATAGTGCACTGCATGGACCGGAGAGCCCCTGCCTCCGAGGTGTTCTTGACCAGCCAATCGTCGAGATACGGGAACACGTGCACTCCCAGCTTGCGTAGATACGCCGCGACCACCACGAGGCACTTCGTGAACACCCGTGGGGCAGAGGCGAGCCCAAAGGGCAGCACACAATACTGAAAGTGCCGTGTCCCCAGGCGGAATCTGAGATACTGTCTGTGGGCTGGCAGTATCGGGATGCGAGTATAAGCGTAGTTTAAATCCAGGGAACATAGCCAATCTTCTTTCTGAATCATTGGTAGAAGGGTGCCTAAGGAAAGCATCCTGAACTTCTCTTTGACCAGGTATTTGTTCAGGCCTCTCAGGTCTAGGATGGGGCGCATCCCCCCTGTTTTCTTTTCCACAAGGAAGTACCTGGAATAGAATCCCTGCCCTTCCTGCCCTGGTGGCACGGGCTCGACCGCATTGGCGCTGAGAAGGGTGGAGAGTTCCTCTGCAAGTACCTGCCTGTGATGGGAGCTGAAGGATTGGGCTCCCAGTGGGCAATTTAGTGGAGTGGAGGCCAAATTCAGGGTGTATCCGCACCGTACTATTTGGAGAACCCACTGGTCGGAGGTTATCAGAGGCCACCTTTGGTGAAAAACTTTCAACCTCCCCCCGACCGGCAGGTCGTCCGGTACGGACACTTTGATGGCGGCTATGTTCCCATGGATCCAGTCAAAAGCCCGTCCCTGGCTTTTGCTGTGGAGGCGCAGGGGGCTGCTTAGGCGCACGCTGTTGACGGGAACGAGCACGCGCTGGGACTGTTCCTGTACCTGAGGAGGCCTTCGAGCCGGCTGGGTGTACCTACGCTTGTTGTAGGCGTAGGGCGCAGCCTGCCTGGCCTGGGAAAAACGTCCACCTGCTGAGGTGGATGCTGAAGGCGCCCGGTGGGAGAGCTTGTCGAGGGTGGTTTCCTGCTGGTGTAGTTGGTCCACCAACTGCTCGACCTTCTCGCCAAAGATGTTATCCCCCCAGCAAGGGACATCCGCCAGTCATTGCTGGGTGCGGTTGTCCAGGTCAGAGGCACGCAGCCAGGAGAGTCTGTGCATCACTATACCTTGGGCCGCAGCTCAAGATGCCACATCACAGGTGTCATAGATACCCCTGGACAGGAACTTTCTGCACGCCTTCAGCTGCCTGACCACCTCCTGAAAGGACCTGGACTGCTCCGGAGGGAGCTTGTCGACCAGGTCCGCCAGTTGCTTCACATTGTTCCGCATGTGAATGCTCGTGTAGAGCTGGTACGACTGGATCCGGGTCACGAGCATGGAAGATTGGTAGGCCTTCCTCCCAAACTAGTCCAGAGTGTGAGACTCCCGCCCCAGGGGCGCTGAGGCGGTATCCTTCGAACTCCGTGCCCTCTTGAGATAAGAGTCCACGACCGCCGAGTCATGAGGCAATTGGGGCCGCATCAGCTCTGGGTCAGAGTGGATCCTGTATTGGGACTCCGCTTTCTTGGGGATGGTGGGGTTAGATAAGGGCTTCAGCCAATTCCGAAGCAGTGTCTCTTTGAGGACATTGTGCAACGGCACCGTGGAAGACTCTCTAGGTGGTGATGGATTCTCAGCCCTTGGCTCATCCACAGAGACCACGGGGAAGGGAATGCAAATAGACATATCCCTGACGAAGGAGGCAAAGGAGAGGCTCTCAGGGGGCGAGAGCTTCCTCTCCAGTGAAGGAGTGGGGTCGGAGGGAAGGCCCTCAGACTCCTCTGAGGAGAAATATCTGGGGTCCTCCTCCTCCCCCCATGAGGCCTCTTCCTCGGTGTCGGACATGAGCTCTTGCAGCTCAGACCTGAACCGGGCCCGTCTCGACTGCGAGGAACCATGTCCTCGATGGTGGCATCGAGCGGTGGACTCCCCTGCCGGCGGGGATAAAGCTCCCTCCATCGACGTCGATTCCACCTGCGTGGCTGTCGACACTGGTACCGCAAGCGGTGTCGGAGGCCTCGGCATTGGGCTAGAGCACGCCGGTGCCTCCATCAACGGCGCCGGGGGCGCAAGCACCCCCGGTGCCAGCAAAGCCTGGCGCATCAGCCCTTCCAGAATCCCTGGAAGGATGGCTCGGAGGCACTCGTCAAGGCCCGCTGTTGGGAAAGGCAGGGGGGCCGGTGTGGGAGCCGGTAGCTGCTCGGGTCGAGGAGACGGTATCGAAGTACCCATGGACTGACGCAGCGACACCTCTTCGACCGAGGGGGAATGCTCCTCTCGGCACTGCCGCTTCCTCGGTGTCAAATCATCTCTGGAGGCGCCGGAGCTGGTAGTCCCGTGCGCCGTGGGCGACCGATGACGGTGATTTTTAGTCTTCTTTCGGTGCCCATCATCGGCGCTCGGCGGCAGAGATGAAGAGGAGGCAGAACCCCCCCCCCCCGGCCTTGAGGGATCGGGTCTGACAGGGTTCGGTCCCGATGGCCCTGGGTAGAGGGAGTGGCCAGGGCCGATTGTCCGCGTGGCTGCTCGCCGTCGCCGGTGGACCGGCGGGCCAACGGTACCTGTACTTCTGCGGTCGGTGCCATCGTCGATGCCGATTTCGTTGACATCGGTACCGGTACCGAAGATCCGGCCGTCGACATTGATGCCGTCGACATTGAGGGGCCGGCGCAAGTTCCAAAAAGATGGTCCTGAAGAACTTGCCTCGCCACCTGTGTCCGCTTCCACAAGCCGAGACACAAGGTGCACGTCTTGGTATTATGCTCCAGGCCAAGGCACTGGAGGCACCAAGCTTGGGTATCAGTTTGCGAGATCTGCCGGCCGCACCGACCACACTTTTTGAATCCGCTCGGGACCTTCGAGGACATCGACAGAAAAATCGCGTCGGCGAAGTCAAAGTCGTCTGGTGGCGGTGAAAAGCACACCCAAAAAAAGAAACGACCGCGCGGCCACAAGGCCGCAATGAGGCGCCCCCGCAGCTAAAGACGACGAGGGGACAAACTTCTTTTTTTTTTTTTAACAGAAGAAATAAAGAAAAGAGGCGCGCACGCGCACGAAAAGAGAAAAAAAACTCACGGCTAGGCCGCGATCCGGTTTCCAGGGCTAACAGAGAGAGAGACGATAACACGTCTCTCTCCAGCACGGAATCGAAAAAAACTGAGCGGGAACGGTCGCGCACGGGCGGGAAGATGGCCGCGCATGCGCGTGTGGGCGTGCCCTGCGTGCGGGACTGCCCGCGAAGTTTTTGTTCCGGTTGATGGGGGCTGCCGTGGACGTCAACCAGTCGTGAGAACAAGCAGCCTGCTTGTCCTCGGAGAATAACATGTATAGAATGTTTGTACGTTTCGGAAGCTTGCCAGGTGCCCTTGGCCTGGATTGGCTGCTGTCGTGGACAGGATGCTGGCCTCAATGGACCCTTGGTCTTTTCCCAGTGTGACATTACTTATGTACTTTTCATGCTTCATTGGTACCAATAAAGATGAGGTTGAATCCTTTCTCTTCTTCAGGTGGGAACTGGACAGTAACCGCTCCTGGAGCTCAACATCAAGGGTGACAGAAACACTCTCAATGTTGTTGCATCCCCAGGATCCAATTCAGTTCCTGAACCCATGGAGACGGATGCTTATGACGCCAATGTCAGTGGGCCATTCTTATCACCAAAAATGCTTTCTTCTGCTTTTCTCTACCACTAAATTCTTTCTTTGTCATCTGTGAACAGAGAATATAATGAAGAGGGATCATGGTTGGATTCCAGATATTGCTGGCCCCATGAGCGAGTATCTCTAATGAATATGATCCTGATGCACTGGGGATCTTCTTTTGGACTATTTTATCTGGAAAAATAACCAAAGTGAAATCAAATAACTCAATGATGACAAAAATACCCCACTTGGGAGCTCAAAGTTGAAAACATCCTGCACTGAGCTGATATGAAAAAGGAAATAAAAATTTGATGAGAAACTTAAGGAATTATTGGGTAGACATGAAAAACCATGTAAAAGCAACAGGGCTTACAGATTTCTAACAAAAATAAGTTTAGAGGTGCTGAGGCAACATGATGAAAAAAAAAAGGTCTGATCAGCTCAGTAGAAAAGAATAGACTGAGGAGGTCCCACATGACAATGGCAGACAATAGAGCATGAATCAAGATGAAGTTATAACCAGCCCAGATGTCATTAAATGAAGAAGAGATCTGCAGGGATGTCTCAGAATTTAAGTTGTACATTTTGAGTTCAATTACACGTCTAGGCTATTTAGTAGAAAGTGACACAGGGACAAAAACTCAGCCCCATTCCTTCCCCACAACTAAAACTTTTTTCCCATCCTCTCTCTAACCCTGCAGTCAAGCAAACTTTGTAACCCCATCCCCTCACCGTCCCTGCATTCTCCATCCCCGTCCCCTCACCATCCCCACAGTCTTAATTTTCTTTCCCACATCTCCCCGCTAAAAGCTGAAAGATTTTAATGCAATTTTATGGGCCTAACAGACATCTCTCTATATAAAAGGCAAGACCAACGTTCTATGAAGCCTCCAGCCGGAAGTGTGAAGGGGGCGAGATATCCGGTTTCCCTATGAGTGTCTGCCCCGCCCTCTCTGTAACACAGTCAGTGAAGGAAAACAGCAGAGCACGAAATCAAATCGCTGGCTCTGTAACAGTGAAGGACTCAGAGGGGGGAGGGGAGAGAGGCCAGAGGGCAGGGACACACACACTTCCACATGCACACAGAAGAAAACATTGCTAGCCCCCGTTTCATTTGCATCAGAAACAGGGCTTTTTTTACTAGTTGTAAATAAACAACTTAAGCCTATAGTGGTGGATGCTTGGAATGCCCTTGTTGGGCAGACTGGGTGGACCGTGCAGGTCTTTTTCTGCCGTCATCTACTATGTTACTATGTAAAAGACAAATAATGTTTAATTTTAATAATGAAACACTAATAATAATAATATAGTTCATTTTTTTAATCCATGAAGAAACAGTAAATCGACTGTTTCCATGTTTAACTGAGTCCACCAATCAATTGTACGACCAGCTAATGAGAACACATGTTCAGAAGATGCTTCTGTGGCTGGAATTACCAAGATAATTCTGGCAACAGATGAAAGCTTCAACCAGACATCAGATTTTAGTTGCCAAAAGCTTAACGAGTCATCCGATGATTCTGTGGAAGTCAAATACAAATCCAACTCATCAGATTCTGGGTCTACAGAAGTAACAAATGAGCCATCAAGAAAATTATCAACATTTAGCTTTGGTTTTTTGGAAGGAAGTGATTTGACTTCTTCATCAACAATTGATGAGTTGTCCATCAAATCAGTCACAGGGTGATTAGAAATGTCTGAGACTATCTTACAGATGCCCTCAATGGCAGCCTATTGTTTCTCTGATTCCATGAGGTTTGTATTTTGCTTTAGGTGGGGATCCATAAGGGCAGTCATATAGTGGAATTCATGCAAAGGGAAATGGCTGTCAAGAAAATGACACAATTTCACTTTGAGATGCCAAATTGGTTCAACTTCATCACCAATGATTGAAAGACATTTTGAGGCGTAGTTTCAAAGCACTTAGCCTTACAAAATTCCATAGGTTACTATTTTGTAAGTCTTAGTACTTTGAAAATGAGCCCCCTTGCCAGCTTCAGAGGAACAGCAATTACTAGATGCAGCGTTGGTATCTGATCAGATGAAACGAGTCTTGTTGCATCAAATGGTACAAGTTCCTTAATTACATCTGAAAGAAGGTCCTCATTAACATCCATGAGATGCTTGGCAAGTATGCGGTCTTTTGCACTATCAGCGAGTAACTTCAAGTGTTCTAGATTTTCTGAGACAGATTTAAGCATTGTCAGCATACTGTTCCATCTAGTAGAAGCAACCTGCTTAAAACTTACTTTTCTTCCTCGATGTGGGTGTTGACAATGACACCAATATGGTGGATTTAGGCCTAGCTAGCCTTGGGGAACATGGGCTGGAGGATCCTTTGACCTCCACAGAACTTTCAGACTTTCTCCAATTTCACACTGACGTTACCAAACAGCTTTTGTAGCAAATGTTTCGTGATTTACAGACTGATTTAAAACAGGATTTAAAGTTGGAGCTGTATGCTACTATGTCCGAACTTAAGGGCATGCTGACTGAACTTTGCTCAGACTTGCAGACTATAGGCACCCATGTGGAGGAGGCGGAAAAAAATTGGATGAGTACCGGGGGATCTGAACAAATTAGTAGCCCATACATATCAGTTAGAGAGGCAGACCGCTACACTTTTGGAGTGTGTTGAAGACCTGGAAAATGGGTCTCCTCGGAATAACCTATGGATTTGGGGCCTTGCCGAGCCATAAGGAGATGAAGACTATGAGAGCCTTGTAAAAGACATATGTTCCTCCATATTATCCTCAGGGTCAGAAGGCCTTTCTGGACTCCCGCCTATAAAAATTGAGCAGGTGCATCGAGAATTGGGCTTGTGCAGGCATAACCTCCGTGATGTAATTGCATGCCTCCATTCCTATGTGATTAAAAATACCATTATCGGCAAAGCTAGAAAATGGGTCAGATAAAATGGAAGGGTGATTCCATCGAGGTCTTCATCTCTTCTACTACATTACAGCATCGCAGAGAACTGCATCTTGTAACGCAGGCACTACAAAAAGAAGCTGTCAAATATCGCTGGATCTTCCCTTTTGGATTACAATTCACCATCCAAGAGGATGTATACAAGATTAAAACACTGGAGGAAGGGAAGCAAGCCCTTACAAAAGAAGGCCTCAATATTCCAGTGGAACATTCCAGTCATCTACCTTCATGGCCACAGCGTGATAAATCTAATATGTGGCACTGGGTATCTGCCCTAGGCCGACGCCTTATCAGACAGAACACTACAACCTGATATCCCTTTGTTGTATATTATATTATTTCATACTGTATTACATTGTATACTTATGGCTGTGCTGTGTTTAAGGATTTCTATGTGGGACACATAGTTGCTGAGTGGATGGAAATTATTGATAGTTAGTGTCTTGAAAATTTGGGATGGTTGGGACCTGTGCCTGGAATTACATTTGATGGGTCTAAAGGGTGAGTGCCTTGTTTTTGGTTTTGGGAGATTTTTATTGTTTTCTCTTATCTTTTGTTTCTCTTGTGTTATTGCCTTTAATAGGTGTGGAGGTGGTATCAGAGGATTATGGAAGGGAGTATTCCCTTCTGTATTTCTTTCTTGTAACCATGAGACTTGATAAAATAATTACTTGGAATGTGGATGGCGTGGGCTCTCCTATCAAATGCAAAAAGATACCCAAAACGTTTGAATGCTGGTTTTGCTATGTTACAGGAAACACATTTGAATGATACAGAACATAAAAAATTGGTGCGAGAGTGGGTTGGTAAAAGTTTTTACTCATCTTGCTCAGTGAGCTGTAGGGTGGGGGGTGACTATTCTTATACATAAACACATTATATTTGAGGAACAACAGGTTCTGAAGGATTATAGTGGGTGATGGTTGATAGTTCAGCATATATGTTTTGGGGAACCACTGACCCTGGTGGTGCTTTGTGCCCTGAATGACCAAAAGAAAGACTTTTTCTTACTGCTTTACTTGGAAATAACATAGTGGGGTGCGATTTTAATGGTATCATAGACTCCTTCCTGGATCGATTGAGTGCCCTTGGTGAGCCTCACGGACTACAGTTTTTATTTTTTTTTTTTTTGGGGGGGGGGGGGGGGGGGGAGTTATTCCAACAGGATATTTGGCGTTTTATACATCCAGTAGAAAAAGAGTTTACACATTTATCTCAGGTACATGATACTCAAATCTGTATTGATTATTTTTTATTGCCCCCACATCTCTTTTCTAAAGTGATTTCTGCTGAGATTGGACCCCTGGCTGTCTCAGACCACATTCCTGTAATACTTCATTGGCACTTCTCTCGTTGGGAGGAGGTGAGATTGCGGCGCTATCCAAGATGGCTAGCGGAGGATGTAGCCTTCCCTGAGGTATTACAGTCTAAATGGGAAATGTACTATTTGTGCAATAGCCAACATGCATATAACTTGATATTATTTTGGCACACTGGGAAGGCAGTCATGCATGGGGAGATTATTTTCCTAGGAACCCAGCGGTAGCTGAACAAGAAAAATCCCACAGAGAAACCAATGGGAAATGCAGAAATGGGAGAAGGACTGCTAGGCAAACCACTGGTTCAACCAATCCACTTTATTCTTCAAACGTATATAAAGACTCAACATGGCAACCGTGTTTCGGCATACGAGATGCCTGCCTCAGGAGTCTGTTGTTGTTGATTTTAAAAAATGAGTAGTGGTGGTAGTAGAAACTGAAAGCTCTATGTGGGTATTTAAAAAGACCATGGACCTACTGACAGTTCTCTGACGGGAGAGTAGACGGCTTAAAACTGAAAGATTCAGTTCCGCAAGGCAAAGGGATCTGCCACATAGTGGAACTTGTGGAACTGTATGCCTTAAATATCTCACAAACTATCTCGACAAGTTCTCAATACTGCATGACGCCCAATCAGGATTCCGGTCTAATCACAGCACAGAAACAGTATTAACTACCCTAATGACAAAATTTAAGCAAATGATTGCAACCGGCACCAATATACTCCTCTTACAATTCGACATGTCAAGTGCCTTTGATATGGTTGACCACGGAATCCTATTACACATACTTGAATATTTTGGCATCGGAGGCAATGTCCTAAACTGGTTCAAGGGGTTCCTAACCTTACACTCATATCAAGTCACATCAAATTCAACTATGTCAGCCACATGGACACCTGAGTGTGGAGTACTGCAGGGATCCCCCCTCTCGCCAACTATTTTCAACCTACTGATGACTCCCTTGGCAAAACTTCTATCAATTCACAACCTTAACCCTCACATATATGCCGATGATGTAACGATATATATTCCTTTTAAACAAGACATTAATGAAATCTCCAACGAAATCAACCAAAGTCTACACATCATGAACACCTGGGCAGATGCATTCCGACTGAAACTGAACGCAGAAAAAACTCAATGCCTCATACTTACCTCCCAATACAACACGAAGAAATTTACCGCTATCAACACACCTAAACTAAATCTGCCAATATCAGAAAATTTAAAAATCCTTGGAGTCACTATCGACCGCCACCTAACACTTGAGACTCACGCGAACAGCATAACAAAAAAGATGTTCTACTCCATGTGGAAACTGAAAAGAATAAAATCATTCTTTCCAAGATCTGTCTTCTGCAACCTAGTGCAATCACTCGTACTCAGTCATCTGGACTACTGCAACTCACTATACGCAGGTTGCAAAGAACAAATACTGAGAAAACTTCAAACAGCCCAGAATACAGCAGCCAGACTCATCTTCGGAAAACCAAAATACGAAAGTGCAACACCCTTACGTGAGAAACTACACTGGCTCCCACTCAAGGAACGTATCACCTTTAAAGTATGCACGTTAGTTCACAAAATCATTCACGGTGAAGCCCCTGCATACATGTTAGACTTAATAGACCTGCCACCCAGAAATGCCAAAAGATCATCCCGAACTTTCCTCAATCTCCACTTCCCTAAGTGCAAAGGCATAAAGTACAAAGTACTACATGCATCAACCTTCTCCTATATGAACACGCAATTCTAGAATACACTACCATGCAACCTGAAAACGATCTACGAATTAACCGACTTCTGCAAACGATTGAAGACTTATCTCTTTGAAAAAACTTACTGCAAGGACCAAAACACATGAACTCCATACACACTAATAGAAATGCATCAATACACTCTCTTCTGAATTCTCTTCCCCTGTATTCTCTCCACACCTAAAATCTACCCACAGATAAAGTTGTCATACCCTAATGCCCTCTTGCTATTATTCGATCATCCTATCATTTCCCCAATGTCACATTCCATAATTTCCATGCCCCAAAGATGTTTTGACTTGACTTTGTCTTCCATAACTCTTCACAATGTAACTTTGTCTTCCATAACTCTTCACAATGTAACCTATAATCGCATTGTAACAAACTGTATTTCCATCATTCACAATGTATTGTAAGCCACACTGAGCCCGCAAATAGGTGGGAAAATGTGGGATACAAATGCAATAAATAAATAAAATAAATAAAATCAGACCCCTGCTGGCTAATATGAAAACTAACCTAGATCATTGGAAGGATTTACCTTTATCACGGGGAAAATAAATAAAAATATTGTTATCAAAATGGCTTTATGTGTTGCAGCATCTTCCCTTGAAACTTACAATTAGAGATTTGCGGCTTTGGAATAAACTGGTCACAAAGTTTTTGTGGGGAGGAAGAAAGCCTCATATGGGTCTTGCTTTGCTAACAGTTCCGAAGCTGGAAGGAGACTTGGGGTTCCTGATTTACAGGTATATAATGTAATTTGTGTAATGAAAATTCTCCGTGATTGGATGCTGGGTACTCATACCTTTTGTAATTTGGATTTTGAATCCCAAATGGTATGGCCTTACAAATTGTCGTATGTGCTGCATTCAAAATGTTTGGTCCTGTTGCATTTACCAGCCAATCCTTTGATCACTTCAGCCAGGTGGGCGTGGAGACAGTGCTGAAGGTGTTTTGGTTTGCCTCTGGCATGTTCTCCCTACCTGCCTTTGCTGGGCAATTCTGACTTTATGCTGGGTATGAGTGGAATGGGTTTTTGCCTTTGGGTGATTAAGGGACTTAAAATTGCTTCTTAATTGAGACATCCTGACACAGCCCTGCCCTTTAATGACCTGAAGGCCACTTATGATCTAGGAGAGATGGATCGTTATCTTTATATCTAGATCTCCCATTATGTTACCACATTACTGTGAACTTATCCTACCCATTGGACTACAGACTCCTTTCGACAATTTTGGCCTCAAGATGCAGTAGAAAAGGGTCTCATTGGAGTGTATTATTCAGCATATATGACAAAATTTATTGCCAACCCTTTTGCAGGAACCATTCAGCACTGGGCATATGATTTGGAGGATGAGTTCACTCCTAACGAATTTAGAGAAGGAGTGTCCAGAGCATTGGAAGTGACCAAGTCTATCTCCTTCCAGGAAACACACTATAAGGTTTTACATACCTTTATATAAGCAATGGTGTAACCCTTTCAAACTTAGATAATTTGAAAATCAAACGAGCAGTAGTGTTTAACAGATTCTGCATTTTCTTGATTACCAACTCACTACATTCCATGTAGGGATAAAACCATGGTCTGAACGATCAGACTATGGTTTCTATCAGAAAATTGTACTTTATACGTCTTAATTTCCACAACACCTTAAAAACTCTACTTGCTATTTCCTGAGCCTGAGCTTCAAATGTGAAATATTTATCAAAAATTAGCCCCAATATTTTCAGGATAGATTCCAAAGGAAAAAATAATCCCATCAAGATTCTTTATCGATGATTGTATTAAACTGATTGCAAAATAGCAAAAACTTGATTTTCTTCTTATTGAGTTTTAACTTGAAAGTGGTGGCCTAGTCCTCCAGTATTTCTATTTCCATTTTTGCAGTGGAAGCTACACCTGCAATCTCATCCTCAAAAGGAATAAACATTGTGATGTCATCAGCATACATTAATAATTGAAAGCTGTCTTTTGAGATGTTACGTCCTAAAGACACCATTATCAGATTGAACAATATAGGTGAGATGGGGCACACCACAGCTTGGTATCCATTCCTCAGATAACACTCCTTTCATCCACTCTATAACATCTACAAGACAAGAACCTATTGTATATCTGCAGCTTCAGTCATACTCTGAATCTATAAATGCATTGCATCCAAGGCAGTCAGGTCAGGTTTTAGAAAAGGATATAGTACAGAGACAGTAGTGACCGCATTCCTGAGTGAATTACATTTCTAGACTTAAACAAGGCAGGATTGCATTACTTATCTCGCTTGACCTATCTGCGGCATTTGATTGATCACACTTTATTGTTAGAACATTTGCAAGCACTGGGAATTTCTGGTACTGTCTATAACTGGTTCTCCTACTTTTTGAAAAGTCGTTCATACAAAGTGGTACAGAATTCATCTATATCGAAAGTTCATAATATTTCCTGTGGTGCAGTGGCGTACCACGGTGGGGGCGGTCCGCCCCGGGTGTCAGTGGGCGGGGGGGGGGGGGGGGTGCTCTGCTCCCGCTGCTCTTCTCCTGCCACCACCCTGCTTTTAAAGAAAAATCGGCAAAGCGGCGTCGCAGGCAGCACTTCGCGTCTGCCCTGCTTGTAAAAGAAGCAAATCTCCTCGTCTTCGTCGGGCTTTCCCTCACTGTGTCCTGCCCTCCTCTGAGGTAACTTCCTATTTCCGCGAGGGCGGGACATAGTGAGGGAAGGCCCGATGAAGACGAGGAGATTTGCTTCTTTTACAAGCAGGGCAGACGCGAGGCGCTGCCTGCGACGCCGCTTCACCAATTTTTTTTTAAGGCAAGGTGGTGGCAGGAGAAGAGGGCTGTCGTCTCTCGGAGGAGCTGGGGGTCAGGTTGGGGGGGGGGTTCAGATGGGAGAAAGGGGTGGGACTGGGGTGGGGGTCTCAGAGGGGTGGGGAGGGGAAGGGGGTCTCAGAGGGGAGAAGGGGACTGGGGTGGGGGGTGTTCAGAGGGGAAAAGGGGGCTGGAACTGGGGTCTGAGAAGGGGCCATGCAAGAAAATGAGGGCCATGCCTGGGGCTGGTGGGGAAATGGGTCTGGGGCTTAAAAGGGGGTCTCTAATGCAAGGCATGTGGATGAAGGGGGCTGAAAAGGAGGGTAGGTGTAATAAGGGGGCTAGTACTGGAACTGGGGGCTGAAAAGGGGCAGGGGCTGAAACTGTGGGGACTGGGGGCTGAAAAGGGGACAGGGAGAAGTGGCTGGGGCTGAAGCTCGGGACTGGTGAGAGAAAAGGGCTGGGGCTGAAACTGCGGACTGGTGAGATAGTGGAGCTGAAACGGGGCTGAAAAGGGGGGGCAGGTGGGAGATGTGGGCTGGGGCTAGAACTAGGGGCAGGTGGGATAAGGGGGCTGGAACTGGGGGCTGAGAAAAGGGGCAGAGAGAGAGGGGACAGATCCTGGATGGAAGGGGAGCGAGAGAGAGGGCAGACCCTGGATGGATAGGAGAGGGAGGGCAAATGGTGGATTGAAGGGGCAGAGAGAAAGGGCAGACAGTGGATGAGAGGGATAGAAAGGGCAGAGTGAATGGAAGGGGGAAGAGAGAGGGCAGACAGGGGCAGGTGGATGGAACAAAACCCCCTTCCTCAGGTCAGGATAGGATACTGTAACAGCACTATACTGTATTGACCTGAGGAAGAAGGTTTTGGCCTCTGACATAGAGGTCTGCACGGGAACGGGGTTTGCGGGGATCCCGCGGAGTCTGCTGGAATCCCGCGGGTTTCCCCCCCTGGTCAGCGGGAGTGCCGCAGGGACGGAATGGTACATACGGGATTCCCGTGGGGATCGAGGCCGCGGCAAAAAAAAGGCTGGCCAAAATCGCGGCCGGACAAAAAAAAACCCTGCCCAAAATCCGGCAACCCGCACACGGCATAAAAAGCCGCAGCAGGTCACGGAAAGGGGCAGCAGAAGATTCAAATTTCAAACAAAGCATGGTTACATGATGATTCAAAAAGAATGTCTGCTGCTGGTTCGCCCCTTCTTCTTTTAGTGGGCGGAGACACCAAGCTCTCCTCCAATGAGGCGCCACTCAGAGTCAGAGAGCAGGAGAATGAAATTTCTCGTCTTTTTTGCCAGCCAGTTGGACTTCGTTAATGATGTCATACTGCTGAGAAAAGCAGGCTCCAGCCAGGTCCGCTACCAGTGAATAAAGGCAGACTCTGACCATGCTTAGAATCAGACTCGTCATCAGTGCTGTAGGAGGAGAGAGAGGAGAACAGCAGCAAGCAGCAGGAGGAGCACTGCAGGCGGAGGAGGACTTCTCTCAGAGGTAGCAGGAGCAGATCAGCTGTGTCACAGAGGAGAGAGGCAGTGTTGCCAGGTGGGCGGTTTTACCGCCCAATTGGGCGGTTTTCCGCGACCCGCCGCGGGAAATTTTTGCCCGCGGCGGGTTGCGGTTTTTTGGGCTGGTTTTTGTGCTTCGGGCGGTTTTTTTAGGTGGCTTTTTCGGCCGCGGTGGGCGGGGTTAGTGACGTTTTTGGGCGGGGTTAGTGACGTGGGAGGCAGGGTTAGTGACGTGGGAGGCGGGGTTAGTGACGGGGAAGGCGGGGCCGATGACGGCGGGGCGGGGTTGATGACGGCGGGGGCGGGGTTGATGACGCGGGGGCGGGGGTGTCAGGGGCGGGGTTTGAGTTTGGGCGGGTTTTGGGCTGGATTTTGGGCTCCTTTAGGCTGGAAAAATATTTTCCACCTGGCAACCCTGGAGAGAGGGAGGGAGCAGGACGGAGCAACTGGCACTGAAAGAGAACTGGAAGGCAGCAGAAGTTCAGCAGCTGTGGTACTGTGACCAGAGCCTGACCAGAAGAGAAGTGAGTACTACTAGTGACTGTGAGTGAGTGACTGAGTCATCCACAGAAGAGAACTGCACAGAGGTGAGCTCAGCTAACTACTTTTATTTTTTATATGTATAGGCAGTTTATTTCTCTCGTGGTGGGAACTGGCTGTTTGTGAGCTGTTTTACTGCAGCTAAAGCATTAGCATACCCACTTGTTTCTTTTGTTGAGGGCATTGTGCTGTTTGGGTGACCAATAATTCTCTCTATTTCAGTGTAGAAAAAACTTCAGTTTGTTTTATGTATTTATTTTAGAGATAGTCTGCCTGCAGAGAACAGCTCTGTCTCTTAGGCTCTTGACCTCCCTTCCCCCACATTTTTCAAATTTAGTGGGTGTGACTAGTTCTTGCTGGGGAGAGGCGAGCAGATTTCAGCCTCAAAACCAACAGCTTTTTCAGAGAAAATACCTTTTAGAGATAGTCTGCCTGCAGAGAACAGCTCTGTCTCTTAGGCTTAGTCCCTCCCACCCCTAGAGTGATATCTCTTAAATAGCCTCCCTACAGCCAAATTATCACTACTGACCTCTTCCAACTACATCTATTCCTAATTCATCACCTTCCCCCAGTAGCCCAGCCTACCAGTTTCACCCATTCCAACATTCCAGTGTTCCAGCAATCCAATTCTGCATGGCCATGTCCCCTATACACACTCTCTTCCTGATGCTGTCCCTTCCCAACCTACTTCTTAACCCAAAAACACTTTGCACTGCTGCTACACTTTACCCTCCCCTTACCCTCATCACCTCACCTTCTCTCCTTTCCCCTTCCTTCTCCTGAGCCCTCAACCTTCAACATTTCCTTCCTGCTGTTGACCCATCTCCATTTCTCCTATGCACATCCCGCCTTCGTCGCCCTACCTCCCTCCCCTTCGTCAGGGCCGTGCCTAGGGTCTCTGGTGCCCCCCTGCAGACTATCGGTTGGCGCCCCCCCCCCCCCCCCGTCCAGCAGAGCAGGAACAGAAGGGGGCAGGCAAGTAAGCCGGACCTCAGGAAAAAATAGCACTGTATGCATCCCTCATTGATAAGTCTCTGACTCTAAAGTTTAGCAATTTCATTAAAGCAAAATGTATTTTCACATATCACATCCTATCCAAGGAGAATGTTTTATATATGTCACCCGTCTGTGGTAAAACTTCACACAGTATCAAAATACCTCTAATATGTAGTCGTGCCAGCCGAGGAAACTAACTGTGCTCAGCTCACAAGAGACAGAGTGAACATAAAATAAAACTTCATCCTTAAAAGATAATATTGGATGAATGCATGAAGGTGAATATGAATTCCTGTGAATGGAATCAATTTGATTTACAATAAATCCAGATACTACTCCCTCATATATATAACAAAAAATTATTTAAGTGGAATGGAATTATTTGACTGTACTGGTAAACAGAAAGAAATACTCTATTGCATTCTAATCTCCTTTGCACCAAAGGATATAATTCAGATCAAACATTTATCTCTGATCAACTATCTCAGATCAAATATTTATTTCAGGTCAAATATTAAGGTTTCCTTGCTTACAGTCACTTAAATCTACCTAGCCTTTATATAGCTTATAGGATTTAAACACTCTTAAACTGAAATTCACCCTTTTCTATTCTTCATAAACTTCAAGTAATCCTGAAATATTCAGATCCTTTTCTCACTAGAGAAACTTCAATCGCCACCAATCTCTTTTCACTTATATTTTCTCATTTACCACAATCAGGCACTCTTTTATAACTTCAGTCAACAAACACAGGAAGTCACAGCTGGATGTCTCTCTTGGCAAAGGACAGCTCTCACTCTGTTCACTTCCTGGGCAGATTTCTTAACAGAAGCTGATCATCCAATCAGAGAGCTCTATTTGAATGCAGATTAACATACAGACACTCATGGGAATGTTTAGTGAAAAACACCGGACTAATTTGCATATGATTTAAACAAATCTGAGCATATGACAGCCAAGTACAGACTCCCAGCACCTGAATTCTGCAATTAGATTTAAGGCAAATAACTTTTAAAACTTATTTTTAGCACTTTTAAAATTTCAGGTTCTCTTTAATTTGAATGCTGTTTCAAGCTCTGAAACTCACCCTGACTGAGGAGCTAGCCCCAAACTGAAGCATAAATAGCAATCTGGTTGTATTCTCATGTAACTTGAAGAGCGTGCCTGCCTCAATTAATACTGCTCCTTTGCATGAAAAGGGGAGGGCAGCGGAAATAGGAGAATCACAAGTTCAGGTGAAAGATTTTGCAAGTGAGCAGACGGACGGACGGCAGGGCAGTGGTGCCCCTTGTCGTATTCTCTTACTCCTTCTCCTACTATCCGCAGGGGACATCAATCCCAATCCAGGTCCCCCACACCAATCCTCATCCTATCTATGCAGACCACTCCGGAATGTCTCCAACCTCATTTCCATTCCCCTCCTCTCCCACTCTTCCCTCCCCTTCTCGTGCGCCCTATGGAATGCCCGATCTGTCTGCAACAAACTCTCCTTTACCCATGATCTCTTCATCTCCTGTTCTCTCCAACTCCTGGCTCACCCCTGACTACTCTGCCTCAGTCGCAGCCCTATGCCATGGAGGCTATCTTTTCTCCCATTCTCCCCGCCCAGTAGGCCGCGGTGGCATCATCGGGTTACTACTTTCGCCCTCCTGCAGTTTTCAACCTCTCCTCCTACTGCAGTCTCACTGCTTCTCATCCTTTGAAGTTCACTCCATCCGTCTATTCTACCCGCTGCCACTCAGAGTTGCAGTCATTTACTGCCCCCTGATAAGTCCCTATCTTCCTTCTTTACCGACTTCGATGTCTGGCTCTCCGTTTTTCTTGAGCCCTCATCCCTATCCCTCATTCTTGGAGAATTTAACATACACACTGATAACCCATCCGACTCATACGCTTCTCAGTTCCTCACTCTAACCTCCTCCTTCAACCTCCAACTGAGCTCCACCACCCCTACTCACCAATCTGGCCACTGTCTTGACCTCGTCCTCTCCTCTACCTGCTCACCCTCCAATTTCTGCGCCTCAGCTCTTCCTCTCTCTGACCATCACCTGATCACCTTCACACTTCATCACCCTCCCCCGCAGTCCCGCCCAACACTAACCACTACTTCCAGGAATCTCCAGGCTGTCGACCCTCCCATCTTATCCTCTAGTATCTCTAATCTCCTCCCTTCCATCATGTCCTCCGAGTCTGTCAACAAGGCTGTCTCTGCTTACAATGCCACTCTCTCCTCTGCTCTGGACACCCTTGCGCCATCCATCTTCCGTCCCACAAGGCGTACTAATCCCCAGCCCTGGCTGACCCCTTGCACCTGATACCTTCGCTCCTGCGCCCGATCGGCTGAACGCCTCTGGAGGAAATCTCGCACCCATACTGATTTCATCCATTACAAATTCATGCTATCCTCCTTCCAGTCCTCCCTATTCTTCGCCAAACAGGACTATTACACCCAATTGACTAATTCCCTCAGCTCTAACCCTCGTCATCTCTTCGCCACCCTTAACTCCCTCCTCAAAGTGCCCTCCGCTCCCACCCACCCCCTCACTCTCTCCTCAATCACTGGCTGACTACTTCCGTGACAAGGTGCAGAAGATCAACCTTGAATTCACCACCAAACAATCTCCTCCTCTTCACCCTATACCCTTCACCTCAACCAACCAACCCAGGCCTCCTTCTCCTCTTTTCCTGATATCACCGAAGAGGAAACCGCCCATCTTCTTTCCTCCTCGAAATGCATCACCTGTTCCTCTGACCCCATCCCCACCAACTTACTTAACACCATCTCTCCTACCGTCACCCCCCCCCCATCTGTCATATCCTCAACCTTTCTCTCTCCACTGCAACTGTCCCTGACACCTTCAAGCATGCTGTAGTCACACCACTCCTCAAAAAACCATCACTTGACCCTACCTGTCCCTCCAACTACCGCCCCATTTCCCTCCTACCCTTCCTCTCCAAGATACTTGAACGCGCCGTTCACAGCCGTTGCCTTGATTTCCTCTCCTCTCATTCCATCCTCGATCCGCTTCAATCCGGCTTTCGCTCCCTACACTCGACAGAAACGGCACTGTCTAAAGTCTGCAATGACCTGTTCCTTGCCAAATCCAAAGGTCACTACTCCATCCTCATCCTCCTCGACCTATCCACCGCTTTTGACACTGTCAATCACAATTTACTTCTTGCCGCACTGTCCTCATTTGGGTTCCAGGGCTCTGTCCTCTCCTGGTTCTCCTCTTATCTCTCCCACCGTACCTTCAGAGTACACTCTCATGGTTCTTCCTCCACCCTCATCCCGCTCTCTGTTGGAGTTCCTCAGGGATCTGTCCTTGGACCCCTTCTTTTTTCAATCTACACCTCTTCCCTGGGCTCCCTGATCTCATCTCATGGTTTCCAATATCATCTTTATGCTGACGAAACCCAGCTTTATCTCTCCACACCAGACATCACTGCCGAAACCCAGGCCAAAGTATCGGCTTGCTTATTCGACATTGCTGCCTGGATGTCCAACCGCCACCTGAAACTGAACATGGCCAGGACCGAGCTTATTGTCTTTCCACCCAAACCCACTTCCCCTCTCCCTCCACTCTCTATCTCAGTTGATAACACCCTCATCGTCCCCGTCTCATCTGCCCGCAACCTCGGAATCATCTTCGACTCCTCCCTCTCCTTCTCTGCCCATATCCAGCAGATAGCCACGACCTGTCGCTTCTTCCTCTATAACATTAGCAAAATTCGCACTTTCCTCTCTGAGCACACCACCCGAACTCTCATCCACACTCTCATTACCTCTCGCCTTGACTACTGCAACCTACTCCTCACTGGCCTCCCACTTAGCCATCTATCTCCCCTTCAGTCCATTCAGAACTCGGCTGCACGTCTTATCTTCCGCCTGGACCGATATACTCATATCACCCCTCTCCTCAAATCACTTCACTGGCTTCCGATCAGGTACTGCATACAGTTGAAGCTTCTCCTACTAACCTACAAATGTACTTGATCTGCAGCCCCTCCCTACCTCTCTACCCCAATCTCCCCTTATGTTCCTACCCGTAACCTCCGCTCTCAAGACAAATCCCTCCTTTCAGTACCCTTCTCCACCACCGTCAACTCCAGGCTCTGCCCTTTCTGCCTCGCCTCAGCCCATGCTTGGAACAAACTCCCTGAGCTCATACGCCAGCCCCCCCCGCCCATCTTCAAATCCTTGCTCAAAGCCCACCTCTTCAATGTCGCCTTCGGCACCTAACCACTACACCTCTATTCAGGAAATCTTGACTGCCCCAACTTGACATTTCGTCCTTTAGATTGTAAGCTCCTTCGAGCAGGGACTGTCCTTCTTTGTTAAACTGTACAGCGCTGCGTAACCCTAGTAGCGCTCTAGAAATGTTAAGTAGTAGTAGTAGTTATTGCTTTTTTTATAAGATTCAGTATATTAATGAGTGAAGAAGTGTTTTTTGTGTCAAAAGTGTTGGGCTACTTTCTGGAATGAATCGGGCTAGAAAATGTTTCGCCACATGGCAACACTGGCCCTCAGATCATGGAAAGAGAAAAGGCTGGCCCAACCCAACCCCTCCACCATGGTCTTTCATGATGGCATTTTGTTCAGTACAGTAGTAAATACATTTTTATTTTTATTTCTTTTGTGTTGTATCGTTTTATAGAGGCTGTCACTTGGTAGGTATGGCAACAGAAAAGAAAGCCAACATTCAAAAACTTATTGATTCAAACAGCGACCGTGTTTCATATACAAAAAATAAGGGTAAGAGTGGAGTATGGAATCTCTTTAAATCAGTATTGATCGATGCCAAAGAAGTGCCTTTTGTGCTTTGTTCGAGATGCAAGACAGTTCTCTCTTGGAGATCACGTGATGGCACCAATGGCTTATGGGCTCACAAGGACTACTGTGCAAACCGTATGCCAGCAACAAAGATTACAGCTATACCAGGCTTTTTTCTATCAAGTAATACCAACAAAGTACCTGCAAGCATCAAATCTGAATTGGCAGACAGTGTGGTCACCATGTGTGCAACAGATGTGAGGCCTTTTTCTATTGTTGAAGGAGATGGATTCAGGAATTTAGCTTCAAAGCTCATCTCCATTGATGCTAAATATGGGAACGTTGACCTGGACCAAGTCATGCCCTGTGGGTCAACTGTGTCTCGTCATCTTGATGGTGTTGTTGAGAAAGAGAAGACCACACTCATTGACAAGCTAACTTTGGTGCCACATTTTGGTGTGACAACTGACCTCTGGACACACAAAGCAACCACAGCTACATAACTGTGACTGTACAGTATACTGATAACTGGCAAACTGAATCGTGTATCTTGGCTACTCGATTACTGGATAAAATTATACCTCAGAAAATATAAAACTGACAGTGAAGTCGATTCTGGGCGAGTTTTGTGTTCAACGTCAAGACAATGTGTTCACTACAGACAAATTAACAATCAGCTAGTAACAACACTTAAACAATGTGTAGTAACACGATGGAACAGTATGCTGTTAACACTGAAATCAGTGGCAACAAATTTTTCAGATCTCCATACTCTTGAGTGCTGAGCCAGGTTTTTAATAGAAATTTGTTTTGTCTGCTGGCTCATATCAATGAAGACTTATTGGTTGATGTCATTCAAGTTTTGGAACCAGTTGAAGTGGCCACAAAATGCCTCTCTACTGACAAAAGCCCTTCAATGCATCTGGTGTTACCTACCAAAATAAAGCTTCAAAAACATTTCACTGAAAAGGCTTCTGACAGTACCATCATCTCACAACTAAAAAAAACATATAGTTAACTTGCAGAATAAATACTTCACAATTCATCATTTGCATTGTACCGCTGCTTTGCTGGATCCACGTTTTAAAAACAACTTTGGAACATTAGCACTAATTGAATATGCACAGGCACTGTCCAGCTTGAAAGAGATGGTAGATAGACTGCCAGCAGCAGACATTTGACTTCCAGATGACTCGTCTGTCTTGCAGCAACCCAATAAAAAGATGAAACTAGAGGAACATTTCTTGGAAGACCTCTATTCTTCTTCTTCATCTTCAAATATATCTGAGGTATGTATATATTTTCTTTTGTTAGCTATTTCAATATGTTCTATCTATTTGTAATTTAATTAGTAGTAATGATCACTACTAATTATTAAATGCTCCTTCAGTTGATGTATTGCTGAATCCTAATTGATTGACCCCTGAGGAAGGCTGATATAGCCGAAACACGGACCGTGTTGGGTCCTGATTAAAGTTTTTTGGAGCATCTTACCCTTGTGTGTGGTGACTGATCTCTTGACATTGGGTCCTCTCCACCCTATTTCTGTTCTATCTATTTGTAATGACAATACTACTGTCATTGCAAAATATGCCTTCACACAATCACATTCAAAACGATACCATCTGCTTTTTCACGGGTGGATGCATACATGACTACCACTGACAGAATTACTGATGACATCTTGTCTTACTGGAAGTCAAAAACAACTAAGTGGAAAAGTCTTTCTAGAATTTCCAGACGAGTCCTTGGAGTGCCTGCTGCCAGCACATCATCCGAACGGTCATTTTCATCAGCTGGGCTTGTTCTTGAGGATAGATGATCACAGCTAGGACCACACACTGTTGATGGACTTCTGTTTCTGAATGGACTAAAGAAATAACTGCCAAATATTCCTGACTGGTTTGGGTCCTCTTGGTGGATGTTTGCATTTTGTATTTTCATTACAACTCAATAAAGACTAATTAAAATTCAGAAATACATACTTCCTTTTTTTATGGGGATGGGCGGGGATGGAGGAGATCACTCACGGGGATGGAGATTACTCATGGGGATGGGTGGGGACGGGTTAGATTCTGGCGGGGATGAGCGGGGACGGGCGGGGATGGATCGCATTTCTGTCCCCGTGCAACTCTCTACTCTGACAGTTAAATGTATTAGTCCAATAAAATGGTATTTTATTTTCTATATTTGTTTTACTTCTATTTGTTAATTTGTAAAGTGGTGATTGGTATTTGTTAGTTTTTTCAAATTTACATCTGCTGTCTTTATATTTTGCACATTACTAGGGGACATTTTCAGTTTCTGTGGTGTTGCATTGTATGCAGAGTCTGGCATCTTGGGGGTTCAGTTTAATTTTTGTCTACATAGAAAGTTTATGATTATTTATTCTATAGTGGATTAGGGTGTATTTGTGTTTGTGAAAAAGACATGGCTTTCAGTTGGCATTGACTGTGCAGGATCAACGATCTGTACTATTCTGTCTGGTTTCATTTTACAATAGGTGAATTGATGTTCTAGTGCCCACTGTAGTGTTTAAGATTCTTTCCTTTTCCTTGTGTGACTCATATAAATGACTGCTTATGGTATGCTAGAATTGCAATATAGGTCCTGAGTGTTTTGTATTCTCGGTATGCCTAGTACTGGATTTTGGAGGGTGTGTTAAAAAATGACCAGCCCCGGGTGTCAACTACCCTAGGTACGCCACTGCTGTGGTGTTCCACAAGGTTCAGTTTTGTCATCGTTATTGTTCAATTTATTTGTCAGTCCATTGGCATTGCTTATTCAAACATTGGGTATCAGTTCATATTCTTATGCTGATGATTTCTTGTTGATTAACTATGTAGATCCATTAAACTTAGATTTAAAGCCTATACAAGAATGTCTGTCTCAGCAAGGTTGCCAGCTGGCTTTCTGAGCATAAACTACTACTAAATCCTGAAAAGACAATAGCTTGTTGGATAACAGGTCATAGTTGAATACCAACTTCAATTCCTACTTTGTTTGACAGGCAAATTGTCCCAGTACAATCTGTCAAATACTTAGGTGTGATCATAGATTCAGCTCTATCATTTAATGATCAGATATCAGAGGTAGTAAAAAAATCTTTAGGCAATTAACCTCCATTAAAAATATAATAGATAATAACTCATTGCGTACCTTGGCCTATGCATACATTATGACATGCCTTGATTATTATAACATCTGTTATGCGTGCATTACAAAATTCAACTTGAAACGCTTACAAACTATTCAAAACACAGCTGCTTGTATAATTTGTAGAGCTTCAAGATATGATAAGGCCACGCCTTTATTATGTCAACTACATTGGATTCCGATCCACTTGAGAAGGTTCTCATCCTTACATATAAAGCACTATATTTATCTAAACCTTCATATCCTGCAAATTTAACTATTCCATACACACCATCACGAACTTTACGTTCACTTACTGATAATAGGTTGGTAATCCCACCGCCTTCAAGAGCGAGGTGGGAATCAACGCGAGCTTCAGCATTCTTTTTTTTTATCACCATCATTGTGGAATTCTCTCCCAAAATATATTAGGGTAGAAGAATCATTTATGCTCTTTAGTAAAGCTTTAAAGACCTATTTCTTTCAAAAAAGCTTTTGACATCTAGTGCTGTTTATATAGAGAAATCCAGTGTCATTTATTAGAGAAAACCACTCAGGAAATGAAATATGGTTTATTTGAACAGGGAATATGTACTATTTTAAGGTAGCAGCATTATTTGATGTGATGTGTATGAGTGATATATGTAATTGGTTTGTCTTCTTTGGTATGGAAGTTTTTGTTAGAGCAAATGGATTTCTTTTATGTTAGAATATTGTTGTATGTTATTTGTATTTTAAAGATATTATTATATGTCATTTATATTTTAAAGATGTAAACCGTTCTGATTTGCTATGTAAGAAGTAACGGTATAGTAAATAAATGATAAACCAACTCAAAACTGAACCACTAATGCCATAATAATCCAAGATGATTAACAGGATCTCATGGTCCACCAAGTTGAAAGCACTCAACATACTGAATTGGATTAGGAGAACTCTCTTTCTTAAGCTAACCTCCCTCCTGACTTCTGTCAATAATGTTGCCAGTACTGTCTCTCCAGAACTTATACCAACAGAGGGATAGATGCAACAGATCTATATTTTGACTCAATATTCAACTGCAGTGTGGGATTTTTAGGAATGGGAGTAAGTACAATGTGACCCTTTTTCTCTGGAAATCTGCCTTCAGCCAGCAGCTTAATAATTCCTTGATGCAAGAAAGAAAAAAATTCACCAGGTCTGTTCCACAAGTGGGCTGGACAGACATCCAGTGAACTGTGGGGCCTAGCGTACTTAAATATGTTCTAACTGAAGTAATGGATGAGAGAACTTCTCCCAGCATCTATTTGCATACACACCATCCAACTCATGATCGAACTCTTGAATATAATCTAATGGCTGCAATTTTTGAATGAGAATTTCCTTCCTTGCCTTTTCTATTTTAGTCTTTAAAAATATGGCAAGCAAGTCCACGGATGGAGCAGAGTCATTAGAAACTAGTAATTCTCTTAAATTAGTCATACTGTTTACCAAAGAGTACAGTTTTTTTAAGTCCAAGTGCCCCTATCCACATAACAGTAATAGTTTAATTTTGCTTGTTTTATCTGAAATTTATATTCAGGCTGTCTTATTTGATTCAGTAGGATCTTTATGCCATGCTCTCCTCAACTTCCTACATCTCCTTTTAAATACCAATAAGTTCTCTTTAAACCATCTTGATTTCTTTTTGCCTCTACCTTTATTAAGTTGAATAGGAGCTAAATCATCTAAAACTTCACCATAAATATTATCTCAGCTCTCTCTTAAATCCTCAAATCCATTCTGCTGCATTAAACTATCACCTTATTCCAGAACATCCGAGAATCATGTTTTCTTTTTGTTTCAAACTAATGAATCAAGTCTTCTCTTTACATTAAAGTGTGAATTGCAGTTTAAAATGCTCAGACCATATAATAGGTTCCCAGGCCCAATCTTTAACAATAGAATCATCCATAGTGTCAAATCTAACTAAAAAGATCGATCTGATGACCTTTATCATGGGTGGGCCCTACACCTAGAGTCACATAACACAAGTATTTTAACATGTCTATACCATTTTTTGCAGCAGAGTCATCTACCTGCTCTAAATGAACATTAATATCACCAAACAATAAAATTTTTGCAAAGCTCAAGTTGCCATCAGAAATAAAATCTCTGACTTGAAAGTTCCCCATTTTATTTGATTAACACACTTTTCTAAATACTCTGTCCCTGTCATGCATAATGCACTTAGAATAGCCATACTAGGTCAGGCCAATGGTCCATCTAACTCAGTATCCTACTTCCAGCAGTGGCCAATCCAAGTCACAAGTAACTGGAAGAAACAAAATTAGTAGCATCATTCCATGCTACCAACCCCATGGCAAGCAGTGGCTTCTCCCATGTCCATCTCAATAACAGCAGGGCTAAATGAATACTGATTCTCAGTGAAGAAGGGTAGATAGTGGGATTCAACAGGGGTCTGTACTGTGACTGCTGCTTTTTAAATATATTTATAAATGATCTAAAGATGGGAGTAACTAGTGAGGTAATTAAATTTGCTGATGACACAAAGTTATTCAAAATTGTTAAATTGCAAGAGGATTGTGAAAAATTGCAAGAAAACCTTATGAGACTGAGCATCCAAATAGCAAATGACTTTTATTGTGAGCAAGTGTAAAGTGATGCATGTGGGAAAGAGAAACCTGAACTATAGCTATATGATGCATTAGGAGTCACCAACCAGGAAAGGGATCTAGGTGTCATCGTTGATGATACATTGAAACCCTCTGCTCAGTGTGTGGCAGCGGCTAAGAAAGCAAATAGAATGTTAGGTAGTATTAGGAAAGAAATGAAACCCAAATTGGGGATGTTATAATGCCTTTGTATCACTCCTTGGTGCAACTGCACCTTGAAAACTGTGTGAAATTCTGGTCACTGCATCTCACAAAAGATATAGTGGAATTAGAAAGGGTACCTAGAAGGGCGACGAAAATGATAAAGGGATGGGACGACTTCCCTATATGGAAAGGCTACAGCAGCTAGGCCTCTTCAGCTTGGAGAAAAGATGACTGAGGGGAGATATGATAGAGGTCTATAAAATAATGAGTGGAGTGGAATGGGTAGACGTGAATTGCTTGTTTACTCTTTCCAAAAATACTAGGACTAGGGGACATACAATGAAGCTGCAAAGTAGTAAATTTAAAACAAATTGGAGATAATATTTTTTCACTCAATTTGTAATTAAACTCTGGAATTCATTGCCAGAGAATGTGGTAAAGGTAGTTAGCTTAGTGGGGTTTAAAAAAGTTTGGATAGCTTCCTACAAGAAAAGTCCATAAGCCATTATTAAGATGGACTTGGGAAAATCCACTGTTTATTTCTAGGATAAGCAGCATAAAATGTGTTGTACTGTTTTGGGATTTTACCAGGTACTTGCATCCTGGATTGGCCACTATTGGAAACAAGATGCTGGGCTTCATGAGCCTTCGGTCTGTACCAGGATGACAATTCTTATGTTCTTATGTTAAACCTTTTTAAAACCTCATAAATAAGAAACCGTATTGGAAATGTATCATAAAAATGTTTTTTGATTTTTAATATGCTGTGTTAGTGAGTTAAACGATAATAAACTTATAAAAATTTTAAATAATTATATATTAACAGATGAGTGCTCAGTAAAATGCCGGTTGCTACGGTTGGTCTACAGAGTTACAACAGGCAAAGTCCACCATCATCGCACTTAGCCCTACCTACCATCCCTACATCTTGTTCAATGGTATACGTCACATAACGCTGAATCAAAAAATAGGAAAATATATGCTAGATGGTAAAGACTGGTACTTAGCTTGGGGCTGAATTCACTGCTGTATCAAGCTGCTGTCGAGGTACCGTAATGTAGACCAGCTGGGCTTAGTTGAAAGGTGCATGTGCTCGTGATAAAAATAAATTACAAAATCTTATTAAATCTTCTTCATAACTCTTTGATGTATATCTCTCTCAATAGTACTCAGGTCCACTCCCGTATTCTCTCTTGTTCTCAACATCACGTGTGTTTCCTGTTCTAAGCATCTTCAGGAGAACTTAAACAACCCCCAGAGCATTGCTCCCACTGGACAACGTAGCTCTGCAATATACAATTATTATGTTACCATCTTTCTTCAATCCATCCATACACTCTTCTTCAAAACATGTGTGCTAAATCTCATGATTTGATCAAATAATAACACCAAGGCTCACCTGAAAAGGAGGGGAGACCATCTCATACGGGGCCAACCGTCAAAGAAACGCTGGTGCATGCGCCCTACAGATATATACAGCCGCAGCTGACGTCATCTCATGATTATTCATGAAGCCATTCCACTTCTCGATTCAGGCCACCAGGGGCAACAGTATCCCATTGGAATATAAATCGTTGTTCCTTACATTTAAGTAATCTGGCTACATTGCCGCCAAATGGCATAGTCACTTGCTTCAATATTACATATTTTAAATCCGAGATGACATGATTGTAATTTGCCCAGTGTTCTACCAGAGGTGCCTCTCTCCTCTGGACTCTTAGGTTGCTGATAGGTTCCGCAATACGCTGCTTGATTTTTCTGGTGGTATAGCCAACATACCATTTCTGGCATGGGCAGATAATTCCATATACAACCTGAGCCAACTCACAATCGGTATCAGTAGTGAGATGGAACGGACGACCCGTCTTAGGGTGAACCACCCGGTCAGTGCTCCACACGTATCGACAATACACACATTGTGTACACGGGTGATGTCCTCTGGTAGTACTAGTCCCAGGTCTACTGTCTGGTACAGAATGGGTCCATAATAGTTCACTACTTAATCAAGTATGGGATTGAAGCAATAAACCTGGTGTTGGATATCGTTCAATGCTTAATGTCACCAGTATCCAAATCTTTAATATTTTTATATAAATTTTATATGCTGTGCTCAGTCACACTGTCGTGCCCGTTATACCAAAACTAACTCTGGACAGGGTACACAGTCACCAAACATCATCGCACATGCCCTTCCTTCCATTTACAATGCGAGATACTCTGAATATTATATACTGTAAACATTTATAGGAGAATGAAACTTATCTTGATTGGCGATGTGCGCTGACTGTGGCACCTCCAGACAGGAGGTGCCATAGTCGGTGCACATCGCCAATCAAGATAAGTTTCATTCTCCTATAAATGTTTACAGTATATAATATTCAGAGTATCTCACTCGCATTGTAAATGGAAGGAAGGAAGGGCATGTGCAATGATGTTTGGTGACTGTGTACCCTGTCCAGAGTTAGTTACGGTTCCATAATAGTTCACCCAAATTACTGGCTCTGGTGTAATCTGTCTGTATCTTAGTGTTATGGAGTTGTTTAATTAAAATTTCTTAAGGTACTAGGGATATCAGATTAATATAAAGAACCTTAAGACTATATGGTATAATGTGTAATTTATTTAGTATTTTCTTCTCAGAAACAGATTTGAAGCTAACCTAGTAATCAGATTACCTAGTAACATTTGCAAGTATTCTACTTCCTCACACCTTAATTAACACTTACTTCAGGCCAGTAGCAGTGCTATCCCTCCAGCAGCCAAAGAACAGAAAATAACTTTCTTTTAGGACAAAGTTTGAGCCCTGCTACTATCCTTTTAGTGCTCTTGGCTGTTAAACCCCCACAATGTTGCCATTATCAGAAACCACGAAGGGGGTATTTCTATAAATGTCTACCTTGTTCCCTGGAGATAAAGGGCTGCCTGCCTGGGTGACAGTGGATGATTTACTGTTTCTTCATGGATTAAAAAAATGATGATATATGGCTGGCTTGACTTGGCTGGCAGGCTGGCTGGCCTCTTTGGGGCAGGACAAAGCCCACTCTTTCCTGCCTGCTGCTGCTGCTCTGCCCAGCACACACACTGGTAGTCTAGTGGCCTTTTCGTGGCAGGAAAGATGCCTACTCTTTCCTGCCTGCTGACGCTGCACTGCCCAATACTGCTGCTGCTTCAAAATGGCTGCCAAGACTTCATGTGGCGGCTTTGCAAGAGAAGTCCTGGCAGCCATTTTAAAGAGGCAGCCATAGGGCAGAGCAGCGGCAGCAGGCAGGAAAGTGTGGGTTTCTTTCCTGCCCTGAAGAGACCAACAGGGCGAGTTAAGGTAGGTTGGATGGGGGGCAGGGTGGTCAGACCTTCATCCCTATTACTGCAGGGATAAAGTAATGGCCATTCCTGCTCTTGCAGCACTACCGTTACTGTAATAGTACCACATAATCTTTTTTTAAATTCCACATTACCATGGTACCCACGGTATTACTGCAGTAATCGCCACTGTGTCAGTGCTTACTTAGGCCTATTCATGTATACATAATTTGGACAACTCATTTGAAAATGAACCATCTTTTGCCTTGCACATTATCCCCATAATATCAAAAGCTATCTTTCTTCTCCTGTTCATATAAACATAGAACAGTATTATAAGTTCTCAGTATAACATCTATGCTCTCCTGCTTTTTAGGTATTCAGGTTTGATCCACGGAATGGCTCTTGGCTACAGGTGGCACGGATGTTGGAAAGGCGGACGCGTTTTCATGCAGATGTGATCTCCGAAAGAATCATCGTCGTAGGAGGGGGAACACTGTTAGGAGGCCTTACCCAAACAGTGGAAGAATACAGCCCTACTGAAAATAAATGGGAGTTCACAGCACCATTCCCAATGGCTGTAGCAGACCATGCAGGCAGTAACTACAAAGGGATTCTTTATATTTCAGGTGAAAAGGATATTACAATCCATCAGTAAGCAATATGTTGCAAAAATATTTATCTATTTTAATTAAGGATGAACTTAAAATAAATTTTAGTTACAAAATTCTAATTTAAATGACTAGAAGAGAAAACGGAATGACTGAGGTGGAGGAATGGTGAGGGAGTTTTCCTTTGATAATCAGATTGCTTGTGAGTGCATCCCTGTAACTTTTTCGAGGAACTGAAAAATGGCTCCCATATGACTATTCTCCTACATTATGTAACCACTAAGCTGATCATGAAGCTTAGGACACTGTGGAAAAGTGTTTCAAGTCACATGCTGTGGTGCTTGCAGTTAGATTTGATGTTTGGATTTCTTTATTCATATATGCTTGAATTTTCAAAAGGATGCATGAAAATGCAAAACCCTCCTCAGCACGGCCCCTGGAAATGCCTCCAACTAATCTGGGGAAACCTATGTGCGTTAGGGAGGTTAAATTCTTACATGTAATAAATGACTGCTTCTTACATAGTAACATAGTAAATGGCGGCAGATAAAGACCTGTACGGTCCATCCAGTCTGCCCAACAAGATAAACTCATTTTACATGGTATGTGATACTTTATACGTATACCCGAGTTTGATTCATCCATGCCGTTCTCAGGGCACAGACTGTAGAAGTCTGTCTAGCATTATTCTTGTACTAAACGTTCTGAAGCTAATGTCGAAGCCCCTTAAAATTTACACTCCAGCCCATCCATATCTATTCAGTCACGATCAGGGCATAGACCATAGAAGTCTGCAACGCAAATCCCATACCATTTTTGTAGCTTTTCTTTGCACCACGGCCTCCAAAACTGAACATGATACTCCAATTGGGTCCTCACCAATGACTTGTAGAGGGGCATCAACACTCCTTTCTTCTGCTGGTTATACTGCTCTCTATGCAGCCTAGCATCCTTCTGGCCATGGCCGTCACCTTGTTTCTTCACCTTTAGATCCTTGGACACCAACACCTCAAGGTCTCTCTCCTGAGTTGAGCTTTCTAATCTTTCCCCTCCTACTCAGTAGTGCATCACTCTGCACTTCTTGGCATTAAATTTTAACTGTCACTGACAATAATAGATTATTAACAAGTTATTATCAAATTCTATTTATTACCATAACAGTTGCACACATTCAACACATTCAATAACTGAAACTTAAGTTGTCTATATCATTCTCCACACTATAGTTGACATGTGACCCTTAACCAATTACTTTGTTCTCCTGATGGATTGTTCACCAAAATTAGATGATCACTTGTCCACGTCTCTCTGTGTTATGCACTTTGTAAAGGGGTCTGCTTCCTCCACTCTGGGTTGGGACTGGCAGCCCTGTTAGGCTCACAGGTTTCCAGCAAAGAACCAGACTGCCATACGGACTTAAGACCAAAGTTCTTTATTCTCAATTCAGTTCCACTCTCAAAATTGAAATGCAGTTCACAAACAGGGTTCAGGCCAGGTTTCAAACTCCAGCCAACATTTAGTTCCTTAACAGTTCAGGCCCACTTACTTTGCACTACCTTCCCCTCTCCCTCAGAAGGGTTCAGTCAAAGTTCAGCCTGCTATTCTATACATCCCAATAATTCAACCCTTTCACAAACAGTCTCTTCAAAGGAAACCACTACTTAATGCCCCTGTCCTCTTCACAGCACCCTGGAGGACCCTGTACCAAACAGGGCTAGCAGCTTTCCTCCTACCTCACAGCACCACACCCCTGTGGCCTCTCACACTGCTTTCATGTGCTAGACAGCGTTACATCTACATTCTCACACTCCATGGCAGCTTACTCTTCCCCCCCCAGGGAAGCTCCAGTGGCAGGCCCTTTCCATCCTCCACCTACTCCATGGCAGCTTCTCTCTCAATCAGTTTCCTCTCCCTCCTGGTGGCTGGGAGCCACCCGGAAATCTCTCCCTCCTCTCACAGCTGGAGGGAATTATATACTGGCGATGCAGCTAAGGGACTGAGCTTCATCTCCCCTTCTCCATCTAATGGGGAAGGGAGTAACTGGCTCCCCTAGCACTGAGTCACTGCTCCCCCTGCTGGGGTTGGAAATCCGTTCCACCCTTTTGGGGCTACCCTCCTCTCTCCTGCTTGCAAGGGCTTCTGGGAACCGTAGTTCAAGGATTAGCTGCTTCTCTATGGGGCCTCGAGTGCTAGCTTTGTCAGAACTTCTTTAATTCACTCGTAAATATAACATATTAAACACCACAGTACCTGATCCATGCGGTTCAAACGATGTTTGTATCACTCCAATATTGCATACCAATGAAGATCTTTTCTCATATAATCTTACAGATCTACACAGGGTTGTGTTTCGCCAAAGGGCGTCTTCAGGAGCTGTTCAAATGTCATTTCAATCCAGTGACTACAGATCATTCAAAAGTCTTTCAACTGCCACTTCCTTCAAGTAGCGTTGCTGTTGATCATAACACAGAGATAACGCTATTTACAATCAATATAACTTTTTTTTTGTTAATAATTTTTTTTGACAAGAGCAATGCACACATATATTATCCATCCTTCAATACCCATCATACAATACAATACAGTATTCTGATCTCACATCTCCCAATGTACATGCCCATCACAAAGTTATACATCCCTTATAAACAGCTTCTTCGTTAGTCATTTAACCTAAATATAATAAAATGACAACTTATCTTAATAACTTCAGTGCAAACTAAAATACCTACGGGGTACTGCCATCACCTCTACCCATCACTCATCCAGTTGTCCAATGCACTCCTCTCTCCTTCTTCATAATCAAGCTGTGGCATTCCCTCTTGCACAAATTTTTCATTTTTCTCCCCCTCCCCCTAGGTGTCCCCTCTCCCCCTCCCTTCCAGAGACTTGCTGGAATTATTATCTCATCACATATTTGTTTTTGATTGTTCATCCTTCCGCTTACAGTGTAACTTTTTTTCCACACCAGGTGTCCCTTGGGCAGGCGGTCCCTTTCGTCCTCAATCTCAAGTTCCTTCCCCCTCTCCCACTCTGCCATTTGCTTCATAGCAGCATACCATTGGGCAAGGGGTGGGGGCGATTTGTCTATCCAATGTTGTAAGATGACTTTTTTGGCTAATACTGGGGACAGTAGCACAAACCTGCATTGTAAATTGGACAGCCCCTGCTCTGCCAGATTGGTATCCAGACCCATCATTAGTATCTTGTAACTCCATTCTACCTGCACTCCAACCACCTCTTCCAAGTGTTCCAGCACCTCTTTCCAGAAAACCCTCAGAACTTGACACTCCAGAAAATGATGTATTAAAGTGCCCTTGTGATTTACACACTTATCACAATCCTCCGTTTCCCACAGCCCCATTGCCTTGCCCCTGCTCCTTGTCAAATATGCGTGGTGCAGAATTTTTAGCTGAGTCTCATGGTAACTCACATTAGGAGTTATCAGGTATGCCAAATCGAAGGACCTCTGGAGCTCAGGTACCAAAACCCCCGCCCCTATCATATCACTCCATTTTCTTGCTAATGGGTCTAATACCTTGTTGGGGTCCATGCTTTGCCCAGATGATACCAACCACAGAGCCTATTATTCTCCGCTCCGCTGGCATCTGTTTAAACGCCACGTCAAGTGCTGTGAATACCGGAACTCGCTTCTCCCTGGTTCACACCGATAGCACATAGTGTCTTAGCTGTAAGTATGAGAAGGACAAAGCTTTGGGTATGTTCCACCTTGCTTGACACTCCTCAAACGACAGGTCTGTAAGTACCCCCTCTGATCCCACTTGCCCCAAATATCTGCACCCTTGCTTCGCACAAATTTGAAAGCGGGAAGGCCCCTGCCCTGTGGGAAAGTCGAGATTATCCTGGAATTCTATAAATGGGGAGGGGCCCCCCTCTCCCCCAACTCTCCGTCGCCACCAGTCCCACGCCAAGCGAAGTGGTCTCAGTAAGGGGGAAAGTTTAATTCCCGATTGCCTGGCATGTAGTGCATTGAAGACCGACCAAGGGCTAGCTGCGTTTTCCCAAACTTCAGAAGGTGCGAACACAAACTGCCCTGAGTGTACTTCATATATCCATCTAATAAGTGCAGCTACATTGTACAACCTAAGGTCTGGCAGATTCACTCTCCCTTCATTCTGTACCCGGATGAGTTTACTATATCCAATTCGCGCCCTGCGCCCCCTCCAGATGAAAGATGAAATTACTCCTCTGTACCCAGCCTCATCCCTGCTAGATATCCATAGCGGCATCATTTGTAGTGCATACAGCACCTTAGGGAACAACACTATTTTAACTACTCGCCCTACAAGTGATACCGGCATTTCCCTCCATTGATTACATAGTTGCTTAATCTTGTCTAATTTTTCGCGCACATTTTTCTTGTACATGACTGTAAAGTCTGTATGCAGGTAAACCCCCAAATACTTCATGGACCCTGTGGTCCGGGTTAAAGGAAAATCGGGGCAATTTCTACAAGCACCATTGGCCGACAGCGCCATAGCTTCTGACTTATCAAAATTGATCCTGAGACCAGAAAAGGATCCAAATTGCTGAATAATTGCCCTAGGTCTATTAGCACAGGGATTCCACTGGATGCCTTTCCTAGGAAAATCAGCAAGTCATCTGCAAAAAGATTGATTTTATACTCCCCTTTCCCAATTTTGATGCCCTGTACCTCCACTGATTGATCTTACTTGCCAGAGGTTCCAGTGCCAGTACAAAGAGCATGGGCGACAGAGGACACCCCTGTCGAGTTCCCCTATGTAGTTCAAAAGACGGAGACATCGAGTTATTGATCAAAATCTGTGCAGTAGGATTTCTATATAGAGCTCTGATCCCCTGCAAAAACTCTCCTAAGATGCCAAATTGTGGCAGGACCCAAAAAAGATGGTCCCATAGTATTTTATCGAACGCTTTTTCCGCGTCTAAGCTCACCAATAGGTCATCTCCCTGCTTTACCCCCTTCTCCTGGATCACACTTAGAGCCCTTAGAATGTTAGTGGAAGCGTATCTCCCGGGGACAAATCCTGTCTGGTCAGTGTGTATCAGCGAGGGTAATACCTGTCCCAGCCTAGCGGCCATAATACCAGCAAATAGCTTGATGTCTTGATTTAACAGGGAGATCGGGCGGTAGGAGCCCAACATCTCCTTGTTCCTCCCCGGTTTGGGCAAAACTACAATAGACGCATGCGTCAGAGAGCCCACGCCTTGTCGCTCCTTGCATAGCGCATCACATAATTCAGCAAATGGTCCTGCTATCCAACCCCCTAGTATTTTATAGAATTCAGGGCCTAGCCCATTAGGGCCCGGTGCTTTGGCTAGTTTGAGCTTCTTTATAGCCTGTATTATTTCACACCCCTATACTGGCTCATTTAGTAAATCTCGCTGCTCCTGAGTTAGGGATGGGAGCCTCAAGTCCTGAAAGAAGTTGTCCCTTTTCTCCCTATCACATTGCCCCTGGTCTTTCAAGTCTACAAAGGCCTGTTGTAGCTCTTCTTCTTTGTCTGCCCACTGTCCACTCCCCGCCTTAATGCGAGTTATCACCCGTTTCATTGCTCTGTTTCTCACCATGTTACCTAGCGGTTTCCCAGTTTTGTTCCCCCATCTGTGGAGGCGGTACTTGTATAACTGAATGTCTCTCAGGGCTCTTTGACTCAGAATATCATTGATCTTAGCTTTTATCTCCTTGAAGGTGTGTCTGGCTTCCTCCTCCCCCCCCCCCCCCCCCCCCCCCCCCCCCCCCCCCCCCCCCCCCCCCCCCCCCCGTTCTACCACTGCCCTAGCTTCTTGTAGCTGGCTTAGGTTCTCTAGCAGGTCCTTTTCTTTCTTTTTGCGAGAACTTGCTGTATATGCTATTATTTTCTCTCTCACGACTGCCTTCCCTGCTTCCCATAGTACCAGTGGATCAGTATCTCCGAGCCTATTATTTGCTATGTATAGCTCCCATTCTGTTGAAAGGTACTTCCTGAATTCCTGGTCCCGATACAAAGTAGGATTCATGCGCCACCCCACTTTTTTCCTCTCCCCCATTCCACCTATTTCCACCCACACTAAACAGTGGTCAGAAACAGCACCCGCCTCAATGGTTGCTGATCGATTCACGAGAAGACGGACGGGGACACCAATATATAATCCAGTCTGGCATGGCATTGATGTGCATGTGAGAAATAAGTATATTCTCTTTCATCCGGATGCAACGCCCTCCAGACATCTACTAATCCCATGCCACTCTGTAATAGTCCTATTCCTCTCTCCCCCAGTCCTTTAGGCCGATTCTTTGGTGGACTACAGTCTATGAGGGGGTCCGCCATTATGTTGAAGTCCCCCCTTACCATCACTCGGTAGTCTTGCAACTGCGTTAAGGCTGCTAACAGTTGGGAATAGAATTTCTTAGAGTAAACATTTGAGGCATACACCGAACATAAGGCTATTCTCACCCCTTGGATTACTCCTGTCCAAATCACTTACCGTCCCTCAGAGTCCTGAATAACTTTATGACAAACTGTGTCGAGACCCTTTGTCATTAGCATAGCCACCCCCTGTTGTCAACTATTATATGATGAGAATACCAGATCCCCCACCCAACCTTGCTTCAATTTGAGATGTTCTGGAGCAGACAAGTGCGTTTCCTGTAACATAAAAACGTCAACTTTCATTTGCTTCCCATAATGCAGAATTTTCTTCCTCTTAATTGGGGAATGAACTCCATCTACATTAAGTGAAGCTACCCGTAGGCTACCCTTTGTCCCAGATAATTTGCTTACTGGTGTACAGCCAATGAATCCTTATTGCTGTCCAGGATGCCGTCCCAGCCACGCCATCCCTCATATTCTCCCATCCAGCTCTAACCTGCATTCCAGGCTTCTGCTTTACTCCTATTGGTGCGATTTCCTGCAGTCTCCTTCTCTTAGTACCTCCCCCCTTCCTAACCCCTCCCTCGCTCCGTCCCCAATTCCCATCCACCCCTCCTCCCTTCCTCTGTTCTTCCCCCACTTACACAATCTCGCCCCCCTCCGTCCGACCCCCTGAGACCCTCCCGTTCAGTTCCCATCCACACCTCCACTCATACACTGCCGCACTCCGACATACCATCCCCAAGCCCCAATATGAACCACAGAACCTTTACCCATCTCCCTCCCCCCTTCCGGTTGATATCCCCATCCCTCAACCACTCCCCGTATATTAACAGCCACAGCCTCCCCTCCCCCACCCTCCCTGTTTCTACCATTAACAACAACAACACCAATGTATGACTGGCCTTCTGTAAATTGCTGCCTCCTTCTTTTCTTAAGTTAACCACTCTCCCTTGAGGCATATGGTAACTATATGCACCTATAACGTGCTAATCTGTCCGTTTTTATGGAGCACATTAGTCCAGTTGTGGGGCACCTCTGCTTGGCGAATGCCTGCCCAGCCTCCTCTTTCTCCCTGGTGCCACTCTCGAACACTGGCGAGCAAACCCACCATATCAGTACTTGTGCTCCCTTTCCATACCTCATCCTCCAATTCCTTACTGCACCTGTCGTATGACACAGTTCAGGCTCCTTAGTCTAATTGCATGCCCCACGGGGTCCGTCAGGTATCTTGCCATGTATTCTTCTGCGTCACCCAAGGTACTTACACAGTGGCCGTTTAAAAGTATCATCCTCATGCTCAGTCAATGTTAAACTCAACTGCAAACAACTTTAATCAATCTTCCTTGCACCTCCAGATTTCCACGAATTGCTCTCCTTCTGGCTTCAGCTACGCTTCACCGGGCCTCCTCTGCTCTGCCTTGCTCTCTCGGCACTTTGTCCAGGAAAGCTTGCAGTTCCTCTGCTTTCGTCAGGGTGCAAGAGCTGTTGTTATATGTGATTCGCACTCTGGCTGGGTATTGAAAGGCAAACTTAATTCCTCTCTCAAATAGTTTAGAATAGTACGGAGCCAGTAGCTTTCTCTGTTCCATAACCCTTGCCGAAAAATCTTGGAACAGCAGGATCTTTGCTCCCTCATATTCCACCTGACGTATCTTTTTAAATTTCTCAAGGACTGTGGCTTTGAGCGTATAATTCAGGTATCTTGCATTGACCAAGCGCGGTCTCCCATTAGCCTCTCTCCGTGGGCCAACACGATGGATTTGCTCCACTTGCCCTCGACTAAACTCTGGAGTCAAGCCCAATTGCTGAGGGAGCCTGGTCTCTGTCCACACTTTTAACTCTGTGTCTGTAACAGATTCGGAGATACCGACAATACGGATGTTGTTTCTCCTCCCTCTGTTTTCCTGATCTTCCAACCGATCTCTTAACGTGTTCACTTGTGCTTCCAACTCTCTAAGCCACCCCTCTACTGCCGACATATGATCTTCCTGCGAGGAAATTCGTTCTTCCACTTCTTGCAGTCTGGTTGCGTGAGTAGCAATACATTCTTTTATTTCCTCCATGCCTTCGTGTAGCTTTGCTAGCTTGTCATCCAGCAACTGTGACATATGTTTCAGCGAGATCTGAACCATTTCTTCATGTGCCGGGGTTGGCGGGCTCGGCGAGTTCATTTTGTTTTTCAGCGCGCTTTTTTCTTTCCCAGCTCTCAGCGCTTTAACGGGCATTCTGCTCCACCAATACCTTTAGCCGTCCACTCTTCCGTTCTCCTTTCCTTTATACACTGCTTGAGCCCTTTTTCAGCCCAATCTGGGTGTCGCAGATACCATTAAAAGGTGACAGAAGGACATAGGGGAAGGGAGCCGAACTTCTAGGCGTCCGCTTAGCCTTGTGACATCACGTGACCCGCCACAATCAATATCACATTAAAATAAACTGTTTTACAGAATTATTATAGTATAATTCCACTTACATTGTACAATTCTTCATCATTTATGCGCAATCCTTCAGATGGAAAACTCTTCAGGTCAAACAAACCTTCCCTAAGTTTGAACCACCAAAAACACTAACACATGCGTGGCAGGTGACCCTTAAATTTCAAAGATCCACTTATCACGATGTGTAGCCTCAATTGTGCTTAACTACATATTACTGTTTCTTAATTGTTTCACAATATCTCTGTCCACTCTCACTTTAATCCAAAGGGATAATAAGTACACTAGGAGAATATCATGTGTTTTGCTACATTTAACAATTTCTGAGTCATATTACCCTTTCCCCTTCATATTAATTTGTATTAAGATTGAAAACTTCAAATCTTGTAATGTGTGATTCTTCTCCATCCAATGACTCACTAAAGGCGCTTAAACACAACCCCTTCTGATGTTACTTAGGTGTTCTCCAATTCTGCTCTTTATCTTTATGCTTGTTTGGCCAATATACCACAAATTGCAGGGGCAGATGACAACGTATATTACTCCTACGAAGTTACAATTCACTTGACTTCTCAAATAAAATTTTTTATGTAAATGCTGATTATATATAGCATACCCTCAATTGTATGACTACAATAACGGCATGATGAACAACTTGTAAAGACAACCTCGCCCACTGATTGACATTCTACTTGGTTATTTACAGACATTAATTCTCCCAAATTTCGGCCCCTGCGATATGCAAATTTAGGGGATTCACTAAACACCGAATGCACTTTCAATACATTCCGTAATTTCATGGCCTCTGTTGAATAAGGCAATACACACACTAAAGAGTGATGAAGTAAAGATTTTTGAGAATCCTGGATTAACCAGTCTTGATTAGGATATTTAGTTCTTTGATATGCTCGTCTAATCACTCTCCTAGGATATTTTCTCTGCGCAAATTGATTTGTCATTATTTTTGCATCATATTGAAAACTCTCTTGATCTGAACAGAGTCTCTTGACTCTAAGGAATTGTCCTGTGGGAATACTTTCTCGTAGATGTTTTGGATGGTAACTTGCAAAATGTAGAGAATCCACAAATGTGGAGAACTCAACGAAATCCCACGGATAGTCACAATATAACAAAACAGTGGGTAAAAAACCAGGAGTTCCAGAGTAAAGATGAACCAAACTTTATTAATCAGTATATTGACTCAACACAACGTTGTGTTTTGGCCAAAGGGCCTACATCAGGAGTCTAAATACTTGAGAATGATAATGATGATCCAGAATTAGCAATGTTGTAAAATACAGTCTGTATTGTAGTGGTCTTTAAAAAGACCTTTGTTCTGAAGCATGAGCCAGATCTCACGCTTCAGAACAAAGGTCTTTTTAAAGACCACTACAATACAGACTGTATTTTACAACATTGCTAATTCTGGATCATCATTATCATTCTCAAGTATTTAGACTCCTGATGTAGGCCCTTTGGCCAAAACACAACGTTGTGTTGAGTCAATATACTGATTAATAAAGTTTGGTTCATCTTTACTCTGGAACTCCTGGTTTTTTACCCACTGTTTTGTTATATTATAACTTGCAAAATGTAACATTGAATTTTATTTTTTTGATTTGAAAGAAGTCTTTATTGAACTTTCACAATAAACAGCAAACAATATGGATCAAACTGTCATTGCCTTATAATACAATGTCCTAAGAAAGGTGTAACTAGCCAGTACAGTTTGCCACTCCAACATTACAATCAAGTGTAACTTTTTATAGCAACTCCAATACTTTATATACAATTTTTATCCCCTTAGCTAAACCCTCCTCCCCTTCAAAGTCCCTACCCTCCACCCCCCCCTTTTCCCTCCCCCTCTCCTCCCTAATCCGTTCAAAAGGCCTACTACGTACCGCTCACACATCAGTATTGTACATTTTTTTTAAACATTATTAACAGCATGAACAAAAAACTTCCACACAGAGTGCCATTTAGGTGTTTGGTGTTTTCTAGCTGCCAGTAGCCTCTCCATCTCACATACATATTTCAGTTTATTGTGCCATCTCTTAACTGAAGGGACTCCCTGCTGTTTCCAATGCAGTGCAATAGTCACTCGAGCAACACAGAACACCTGCCACAACAGCTTATGTTGAGGCAAGGACAGTCCCTCTACTTTTGCAGCAAAAAGAAACACCTCCGGAGCCCAAGGTACAGGAGTCTGCAACCAACCCTGCACCCTGCTGTGAATCGCCTTCCAGAATGCTCTTACTTCTCTTATTTTAAGGCAACTCCACCATAAATGACCCATGGTTCCTCTCACTCCGCACCCCCTCCAACACAGGCCAGAAACCCTTGGATATATGTGCTCTAGGTGATCAGGGGTGAGATACCACCTGTATAACACCTTCATGGCATTTTCCTTAAGCAGGACATTGGCAGACACCCCCATTACCGCCCTTTGTATTCTCTCCCACCCTGGCTCACCCAGGGTCACCCCCAGCTCCGCCTCCCACCTCTTCCTGTGACAGTTGTAACTGGGTACCTGAGCAAGGGTAGATCTGTACAGTTTACCAATAAGGCCACGGGAAGTGGTCAGCTTTTCGCATATCTCTTCCAGGGGGCCTTTTTTCTTCTTGATTATTAAACTAACTGTTTCAGTGCGGATAAAATGTGCTAATTGGTAGTATGCAAATTCGTCCTTCACCACCCCAGGGAATCGCAACTGTAGTTCTGCAAATTTGTGCATGGTGGCACCCTCAAAGAGCTGATCCCAAATTCGCAGTCCTTCCCCATACCACTTTGTAAAAACCCCCTTCATGTTCCCCGGCAGAAATTAAGGATTGTGTGCTATTGGGGCCATACGCGTCAGGACACAACGACCCCCCAGTAATGAAGAGTAACCTCCACCGAGGGGCAGACCCCTTCACCCAGCTTTCGAAAGGGCTTCGGAAGCCACATGAGTGCCCCCAACGGCGTCACTCCCAAAGAGTGTTGCTCCAGGTGCACTCACTGTCTATCCGGGTAGTCTTGATACCACTCCAAGGCTGCCTTCCCCTGGGCCGCCCGATAGTACCAAAAGACATTCGGGACAGCCAGGCCCCCTCGCCTCTTCTCTTGGTATAATAGAGTACGAGACAACCTAGGATGCTTTCCTGCCCAGATGAAGCGCACTAACCGATCCTGCAAAGATGCAAGAAATCGCCTGGGCATCATTACAGGCAGCACTTGGAATAGGTATAAAAGCCGAGGTAGCACGTTCATCTTAAGGATGGCTATTCGTCCGAACCCTGAAACTTCCTGTGCACCCCAACGTTCCATGTCGTCCACAATATTTCGGACCAGTCCTCTGTAGTTAGCTGAGAAAAGGTCTGATAGGTTGGGTGTGAGATTTACCCCTAAGTATCGAATATGTCGGACAGCCCATCTAGATTTCAGGTCTAGCACTATGTCCTCTGGGATGGTGACATTCAAGGCCTCTGATTTCACCATGTTGACCTTAAACCCTGACACTGCAGAATATTCGTCAATAATGTGTGTAAGCCTAGGGAATGCAGTCCGGGGTCGAGTCACATACAGCAGAACATCATCTGCAAAGAGTGCCATATTATGCATTCTCCCAGCTATAGTAGGTCCCACTATCAGCGGGTCTTGTCTAATCCATGATGCAAATGGTTCCATAACCATAGCGAACAATAGGGGAGACAGGGGACATCCCTGTTGCGTGCCTCTGTGTAAAGAAAACAGTCCTGAATGGCTACTGTTGATTTTAATGCATGCCCGGGGGGAGTGATAGAACGCCTTTATCCAGCCTCTAAACTTTGCCCTGAAACCCAGGGCCTCCAAGACCTTGTACATGAAGGGCCAGTGGACTCTGTCAAATGCTTTTTCTGCATCGAGGCTTAAGAGGCACAAAGGTCTCTGATTTCTCTTAGCCAAGTGCATAAGATCTAGCGTACGCCTGACATTGTCCATTGCTTTTTGATGAGAAACAAAGCCCACTTGGTCCGGGTGCACTAGGGTCGGGAGTAGCGGTGCCAGCCTATTTGCTAATACCTTCGCCAGTATTTTAACATCTGCATTTAATACAGCTATAGGCCTATAGGAGCCACACTCACTATGATCTTTACCTGGTTTGGGAATCACCGCTATCCAGGCTTCCATCATCGTGTGGCAAAATTCCCCCAGCCCCCACCCGATTAAACAAGTCTGCCAACAACAGTGCCATCTCAGGTGCAAATGTCCTATAAAATTCGTTGTGGAAGCTGTCCAGTCCTGGGGACTTGTATGAGGGCATGCCACCAATTGCATCCTGGATCTCTTTAGGTGTGACAGGCTTCTCCAGTAACTCCCGGTGTTGCCTAGTCAATGGGGTAAGATCACTCTCTTGCAAGTATTGCTCTACAGTTTCCCGGGGAGGATCAATCTCCGTAACATTGAATTTTGATCTGTTTCCTTCCTATATAAAGGACATTTTAAACTGACCATTTTGTAAATGTATAGTTATGTCTAGAAAGTATGTCTGTTTTAAATCACACTCCATGTTGAATGTGATATTTTCATCACAGGTATTCACATAATAAATTCCCTCAATTGTTGTCTAGTACCTGTCCAGATCAATATAACATCATCAATGAATCGTTTCCAACAGAGAATATATTGTGCATATCGGGATGGATAAATAAACTCTTTCTCAAATTGGGCCATATATTGACAAGTGATAGTCTGTGCTACCGTGGCGCCCATTGCTACTCCTTTGATTTGTAAATAAAATGATTGATCATATTTTTAAAAATTATGATCTATTATCAGAGTAGCCATGTCTATTATTAGTTGTCTGTGAGGTGTTGTTAATGAAGTGCAGCTAATACATTCAGCTACTATTTTCTTTTTGCTCCCTGCTGTGGTATGTTAGTATACAAGGCATTAACGTTAAGAGATGCTAGAATCACTGATGTATTATTGGGAACCTGCATCTCATTTAATATTCATATTAGATGTGTTGAATCCCTGATATATGAAGGATTGCGCATAAATGATGAAGAATTATACAATGTAAGTGGGATTATACTATAATAACACAGCCCTGTGTAGATCTGTAAGATAATATGAGAAAAGATCTTCATTGGTATGCAATATTGGAGTGATATAAACATCATTTGAACCACAAGGATCAGATACTGTGGTGGTTAATAGAATTTGTTATATTCACGAGTGAATTAAAGAAGTGCATAACACAGAGAGACGTGGACAAGCTGATCATCTCTCCACAAAGATCATAAACTCGATGTTCATCCTGGAACTAAGATTGAAAGACACTGCAGGAAAATTTTGGTGAACAATCCATCAGGAGAACAAAATAATTGGTTATGGGTCACATGTCAACTATGGTGTGGAGAATGATATAGGCAACTTAAGTTTCAATTATTGAATGTGTGCAACTGTTATGGTAATAGAATTTGATAATAACCTATTCTTGTCAGTGGGAACTATATATATTTGAAGAACAGTTATAGTACGATATTCCCTGATTTGGTTTTAAATTAAATTTTAACTTCCAGACCCTCAACCATTCTTCTAACGTTTGAAGATCCCTTCTCATTGTTTCTACTCCCTCCAGGCTATCCACTCTATTGGCTATCTTCATGTCATCTGCAAAAAGGCAAACATATCCTTCCAACCCTTCAGCAATATCTCCCACAAATATATAAAACAGAATCGGCCCCAGCACCGACCCCTGAGGAACTCCACTGCTCAACTTTCTTTCCTTGAAGCGGATTCCATTTACCATCACCCTCTGCCACTTGTCGGTCAACCAGTTTTCTATCCTATGCCTAACTTCACCTTAGGAGCAACAGGTCCAAGAACCGGCAAGTTGGGGAGCTATTTTAGATCTACATAAGTATTTCCACACTGGGACAGACCAAAGGTCCATCAAGCCCAGCGTCCTGTTTCCAACAGTGGCCAATCCAGGTCACAAATACCTGACAAGATCCCAAAAAAGTTCAATACATTTTATGCTGCTTATCCCAGAAATAAGCAGTGGATTTTCCCCAAATCATTTTAATAATGGTTTATGGACTTTTCCTTTAGGAAGCCGTCCAAACCTTTTTTAAACCCTGCTAAGCTAACCACCTTTACTACATTCTCTGGCAACAAATTCTGGAGTTTAATTACACGTTGAGTGAAGAAATATTTTCTCTGATTTGTTTTAAATTTACTACTTTGTAGCTTCATCGCATGCCCCCTAGTCTTAGTATTTTTGGAAAGAGTAAACAAACAATTCACGTCTACCCATTCCACTCCACTCATTATTTTATAGACTTCTATCAGCAGTCTTTTCTCCAAGCTGCATTTCTTAATGGAATGCAGGGCATGGTACTAGGTGTTGGATTTGCTGGGAAACAATAATCATAGCATGATCAAATTTGAGTTGATATCTGGAGTGAAGTCACTAAAGAAATTTACTGTAGAATTTAATTTTCAAAAGGGTGGCTATGACAAAATGAGGAAAATGGTTAAAATGAAGCTGAAAGGGTCGGCTGTAAAGTATAGGACTTTAAATCAAGTGTGGACATTGTTTTAAAAATACCATAATGGAAGCCCAGAACAGATGTATTCCATGTATTAGCAAAGGTGGAAAGAAGAGCAAACAACAGTCAGCATGGTTAAAAGGTGACGTGAAAAGTACTATTAGAGTCAAAAGAGCATCCTTCAAAGAATGGAAAAAGGATTTGAATGAAGAAAATAAGAAGCAACATAAGCAGTGTCAAGTTAGATCAAAGAATTGGTAAAGAAGGCTAAAAGTGAATATGAAGAAAAACTTGCCATAGAGACAAAAACTCATAGTAATACTTTTTTCAGGTACATCAGAAGCAGAAAGCCTGTGAGGGAATCCATGGGATTGTTAGATCACGAAGGAGCAAAAGTGGCAATCAGGGAGCACAAGGCCATAGCAAAGAGACTGAATTAATTCTTTGCTTCGGTCTTTACAGAAGAAGATGTAAGAGATCTACCTAAACTAGAATGGTTTTCAAGGGTATTGATGTGTAGGAACTGAAAGAAATCTCAGTTAACCTGGAAGATGTACTGAGCCAAACTGATAAGTTAAAGAGTGATAAAATACCTGGACAGGATGGCATGCCCTCTAGGGTACTGAAAGAACTCAAACATGAAATTGGTAATTTGTTGTTAGTGATCTGTAACCTGTTGTTAACATCATCCGTAGTACCTGAGAATTGGAGGGTGGCCAATGTAAAGCTGATTTTTAAGAAGGGTTCCTGGAGCGGTCTGGGATATTACAGACCAGTAAGCCTAACTTCAGTGCTGGGGAAAATAGTTGAAACTATTATAAAGAATAAAATGATGGAACATACAGAGAAACATGGTTTATGGGACAGAGTCAGGATGGTGTAGTGGCAAAACAAGGGAACTCTTTCTTCACCAATTTGATTCGTTTTTTGAAAGGCATAAATAAACATGTGGATAAAAGTGAGCCAATTGATGTAGTGTACCTATATTTTCAGAAAGCTTTTGACAGTTCCTCATGAGAGACGCCTGAGAAAATTAAAAAGTAATGGGATAGAAGGCAATGTCCTTCTGTGGATTAGGAATTGTTTATTTTTAAACCCCGCTAAGCTAACGTCCTTTACCACATTCTCTGGCAACAAATTCCAGAGTTTAATTACACATTGAGTGAAGAAACATTTTCTCCGATTCGTATTAAATTTACTACTTTGTAGCTTCATCGCATGCCCCCTAGTCCTAGTATTTTTGGAAAGAGTAAACAAACAATTCACGTCTACCCGTTCCACTCCACTCATTATTTTATAGACGTCTATCATATCTCCCCTCAGCCTTCTTTTCTCCAAGCTGAAGAGCCCTAGCCTCTTTAGCCTTTCCTCATAGGGAAGTCGCCCCATCTCCGTTATCATTTTTGTCGCCCTTCTCTGTACCTTTTCTAATTCCACTATATCTTTTTTTGAGATACGGTGACCAGAATTGAATACAATATTTGAGGTGCGGTCGCACTGTGTACTGATACAAATATGATTGAGGTCTATAAAATCTTGAGTGTGTAGAACGGGTAGAAGTGAATCGATTTTTCACTCTTTCAAAATGTACAAAGACCAGGGGCCACTCAATGAAATAACATGGAAGTACTTCAAAAACAAATGAGGAAATATTTTTTCACTCAAAGAATAGTTAAGTTCTGGAACTCGCTGCCAGAGAATGTAGTAACAGCAGTTAGTTTATCTGGGCTTAAAAAAGGTTTGGACAAGTTCCTGGAGGAAAATTCCATAGCCTGTTATTGAGATGGACATAGGGGAAGCCACAGCTTGTCCCAGGATTGCTAGCATGGAATGTTGCTACTAATTGGGTTTCTGCCAGGTATCTGTGACCTGGATTGCCCACTATTGGAAGGAGGATACTGGCCTAGATGGACCATTGGTTGACCCAGTATGTCTAGTCTTATGTTCTTATGTACATAAGGCTTACCCACATTTGAGGAAAGCAATTTTCTAAAAGCCTTTTTCTGTAGGTAAATCACTATTTTATCTGTGGAACTGATTTTGAAAATAATCCACTTAAAGGGCAATTTTCAGATGTTTGTAAGTATAAAAGCTTGTGGATATTTCTTACTCAAAGATATTAAGTAAAGTTACTCACCTGTAGCAGATGTTTTCCAAGGACAGTGGAGCACACTGTCATGTCCCCTACCTCAACGCAATCTGTGTCCTTGGGCTGCGCAGGGTCCCGTCAACACGCACACTTGATTGGCACAGCCCTGAGCCATGTGTGTGTAGTTCTTCTCTTGCTGCAGGCTCCTTGATTGCTTTGCTTCCATGTACCTGGCTCTGCTCTTCCTCTGCCTGGCTTCCCTTGCTTCTCTCCTATTGGTCTTCCGGTTCCTCCTTCCCCTGCTCTTGTCCTATGGCTGTGCCCCTTCTCCCTGCTGATGTCAGACGCCAGCACTTTATCAGCTGAGCTCTCCCTAGACTCCTTGCTTTGGCTTCTAATTTGGTAGGTGTTACTTGCTCAGTAGTGTGCTTCTCCTCTACTTTGCTGTTTGTTGCTGACTCTGCCTGTACCTGGATTACTCTCGTGTCTGCTGCCTACTGACTTTGCCTGTACCTGGATTACTCTTGTGTCTGCTGCCTGCCTACTGACTCTGCCTGTACCTGGATTACTCTTGTGTCTGCTCCCTGCCTACTGACCTTGCCTGTACCTGGATTACTCTTGTGTCTGCTGCTTGCCTACTGACTCTGCATGTACCTGGATCACTCTCTTGCCTGCTGCCTGTCTGGCCGTCACGTTCATCACCCCGCTTTCTGCTCCATCTGGTATGCCCTGCAGGCCGCCCACACCTAGGGGCTCAACCTCTGGGGAACGGCAGTCAGCACAGGTGAAACCCGGGGTTGTCCAGCTGCCAAGCAGAACCTGGTCTGAGTACCGGGCTCGGCAGCACTCTACTTGGTACAAAAACTCACAGGTCTGACACACACATTCTCATTTGTAGGTGGCATCACTGATGAAGCCCGATGTGGGGACGCTCCCCAGCATTAATTTCCTTTAGAAGGCTTTGGCAGTATCCACCGCACATGCGCACACCTTCCTGCCCGCAATCTTTGTGCAGGTCCAAGGCAGTCTAATATAACAGCTTTGAGAATACAACTCCTAGGGGAGGTGGGTGGGTGGGTATGTGGGAATAAGTGTCCTGCTGTTCTTGGAAAACACATATGTCCTGTTTGTCCTAATTAGATTATAAGCTCTGTCACGCAGGGACTGTCTCTTCATGTCCAGTAAACAGAGCTGCATATGTCTAGTAGCGCTATGGAAATGATAAGTAGTAGTAACTTCGCTTTCTCTGAGGACAAGCAGGACACAGCACATTCTCATTTGTAGGGATCCCTAGCTACCAGGTTGTCGGAAAGAAAAATAGGGGAAAAAAACAATGCGGCCTGCAATAGGCAAGGCCCAAGAACTATTATTTTTTTTAATGTTTGTGCTTTTTTTAGGAGGGGGAAGGGGAGATACAGCCTGGAACATAAAATTGGGCCTAGGAGGGAGGAGTTGGATTCTAGATCCCAAATAAATGCTGAAGGATTGTCTGACCAAACCACCTGTCACATTGGGAATTCTGCTTGAGACAGTAGTGAGATGTGAAGGTATGGACAGATGACCACGTTTTAGCTTTGATTCTGCTTGAGACAGTAGTGAGATGGGAATGTATGGACAGATGGACCACGTTTTAGCTTTGCAGATCTCCACTATGGAGGCTGATCTCAGATAGCTACCGACAGAATCATGGTTCTGATATTATTAGCTGTGACATGACCCTCCAGAATCAATCCAGCCTGGTCATAAGCAAAGGAGATGAAATCTGCTAGCTGATTAGGCAATGTGCATTTACCAATGGCTGCCACCATCCTGTTGGGATCAAAATAAACAAAAAGCTGGGTGGACTGTTTATGGGCTTTAGTCCACTCCAGATTGAAGGCCAATGCTCTCTTGCAGTCCAAAGTATGCAGTGTGCTTTCACAAGGATAGGCATGAAGTTTTGGGGAAACTGTTGGCAGAGCTGGTGATAGTCAAATTCTGACACTATGTTAGGAAGGAACTTAGGATGAAAGCTGGGTTAGGACAACGTTGAGATCCCATGACAATGTAGGGGGCTTCATGGGAGGATTAAGCAACAGCAAACTCCTCATGAAGCAAACAACTAAAGGCTGTTCACAGATGGATTTACCCTCTGTATTGTGATGGTAAGCCCCAATTGCACTCAGGTGAACTCTTACTGAGTTGGTCTTGAGACCAAAAACAGAGAAAAATGTAGGCAGATAAAGACCATATGTCCTATCCAGTCTGCCCATTCATGCCATCTACTCACCCTATCACTCGCTTAGAGATCCTATGTACTTTTCCCTGCTTGTCCTCAGAAAAAAGCTAAGTTACTTATTTTTTATTTTTTTTAATTTTATTGCATTTGTATCCCACATTTTCCCACCTCTTTGCGGGCTCAGTGTGGCTTACAAAACATTATGAGTCATGAAATACAATTTGTTACAACTTGGTTATGGATTACATTGTGATGAGTTTTTTGAGTCAAAGTTAAAGTATCGATAAGGAGTATAGTCATGGAAAAAGCACTGAAACATTGGAAGGAATCAAGGGAGACAAAAAGGGGCAATATATGATAACAGGAAAACACTTGGTTTACATTTTCTGTGAGTAAAGGTATGAGTGTGGTAAGATTCCGGGGGATGAGAATTCAGGAGTGGCTGTATTAATGCATAACTGAACAATGAGTGTGGGCTTTATGTGTATTGGTTCTTTCCGTAAATTTTCTCAAAAAGATGGGTCTTCAATAGTTTGCGGAAGGTGGTTTCTTCGTAGATCGTTTTCAGGTTGCGTGGTAGTGTGTTCCAGAACTGTGTACTCATGTAAGAAAAGGTTGATGCGTGCAGCCCCTTGTATTTTAAGTCCTTGCAATTAGGGAAGTGGAGATTGAGGAAAGTTCGGGATGATCTTTTAGCGTTTCTGGGTGGTAAGTCTATTAAATCAGACATGTAGGCTGGGGCTTTGCCGTGAATGATTTTGTGGACTAGTGTGCATACTTTAAAAGTGATGCGTTCCTTGAGTGGGAGCCAGTGTAGCTTCTCTCGTAAGGGTTTTGCACTTTCATATTTCGGTTTTCCGAAGATGAGTCTGGCTGCTGTATTCTGGGCTGTTTGAAGTTTCCTCAGTATATGCTCTTTGCAACCTGCGTATAGTGAGTTGCAGTAGTCCAGATGGCTGAGTACGAGGGATTGCACTAGGCTGCGAAAGACGGATCTTGGGAAGAATGGTCTTATTCTTTTCAGTTTCCACATGCAGTAGAACATCTTTTTGGTTGTGTTGTTTGCATGAGTTTCGAGTGTTAGGTGGCGGTCGATAGTGACTCCAAGGATTTTTAACATTTCTGAGATTGGAAGGTTTAGTTTAGGTGTGTTTATAGCGGTGAATTCATTCGTGTTGTACTGGGAAGTGAGTATCAGGCATTGAGTTTTTTCTGCATTTAGTTTCAGGCGAAATACATCTGCCCATGAGTTCATGATGTGTAGACTTTGGTTGATTTCATTGAGGATTTCTTTAATGTCTTGTTTGAAAGGGATGTATATCGTTACATCGTCGGCGTATATATATGGGTTGAGGTTGTGGTTTGATAGGAGTTTTGCCAAGGGGGTCATCATTAGGTTGAAAATGGTTGGTGAGAGGGGTGATCCTTGTGGTACTCCACATTCAGGTGTCCATGCAGCAGACGTTGTTGAGTTCGATGTGACTTGATATGACCGCTGGGTTAGGAACCCCTTGAACCAGTTTAGGACATTTCCTCCAATGCCAAAATATTCGAGTATGTGTAATAGGATTTCGTGGTCAACCATGTCGAAGGTACTTGACATATCAAATTGTAGAAGGAGTATATTGTTGCCGGTTGCAATCATTTGTTTAAATTTAGTCATGAGGGTAATTAATACTGTTTCTGTGCTGTGGTTCGATCGGAATCCTGATTGGGCATCATGCAGTATTGAGTGTTTGTTTAGATAGTTTGTGAGTTGTTTAGTTACCATTCCTTCGGTTATTTTGGTTGTTAGTGGTATGGATGCTACTGGTCTGTAATTGGTTATTTCGCTTGCGCTTTTCTTTGTATTTTTGGGTATTGGGGTGAGTAAAATTTTTCCTTTTTCTTTAGGGAAAAGTCCGTTTTGTAGCATGAAGTTTACGTGGTTCGTTAAGTCTATTTTGAATTGTTGAGGAGCTGAGTTCATGAGGTTGCTTGGGCATATGTCTAGTTTGCAGTGGGATTTGGCAAATCTTTTAAGTGTTTCAGAGATGAGGTCTTCTGATATTAGTTCAAATTCGGTCCAAGTTCTGTCTGCTGGGTATGTTCCGTCTTCTGGGTCTAGACAGTCTAGAAGTGTGGCGTATTCAATAGGGCTGGCGGGTATATTAAGTCGTAGTTGTATAATTTTCTCCTTGAAGTATTTCACAAGGTTATCAACATCTGGTGTGTCTTTGCTGTTGTTTGTAACTGGTGTGGTATCTAATAGTTTGTTCACAAGGTTGAAGAGTTTATGTGTGTTTTTGTAATGTGGTCCTATTATTGTTTTGTAATGTAGTCTTTTAGTCTGTTTTATGGTATATTTGTATTTCCTCCGAAGTAGTTTCCAGGCATTTAGTGTTTGTTCATCTCTCTTTTTGTTCCATGCGCGTTCTAATTTCCTAACTTGTGTTTTAAGTTTTTTCAGCTCTTCGGTGAACCATGGGTTTGGTTTTTTCCTGTGTGATGATCTGGTTTGGATTGGGGCGATTTTGTCTAATGTTGTTGTACATAATTCGTCCCATTCTTGGAGGAATTGGATGGTGTCAGCATTTGTTGACCATTCGTTCTGGTAGATCTGTTGCCAGAATGTTATGGGGTCTATTTTTCCTCTCGTGGTATATGTTGTTCGCTCATGTTTGTTGATTGTGTTTGTGTGTTTTTCGCCAGTAGAGCGAGACATTTGCTTTATGGTGGTCTAACCTATAAATGTATTCACTCTGCTGCTCCCCAGTATCTCTCCACACTCGTCCTTCCCTACACCCCTTCCCGTGCACTCCGCTCCATGGATAAATCCTTCTTATCTGTTCCCTTCTCCACTACTGCCAACTCCAGACTTCGCGCCTTCTGTCTCGCTGCACCCTACGCCTGGAATAAACTTCCTGAGCCCCTACGTCTTGCCCCATCCTTGGCCACCTGTAAATCTAGACTGAAAGCCCACCTCTTTAACATTGCTTTTGACTCGTAACCACTCGCCTCCACCTACCCTCCTCTCTTCCTTCCCGATCACATTAATTGATTTGATTTGCTTACTTTATTTATTTTTTGTCTATTAGATTGTAAGCTCTTTGAGCAGGGACTGTCTTTCTTCTATGTTTGTGCAGCGCTGCGTATGCCTTGTAGCGCTATAGAAATGCTAAATAGTAGTAGTAGTAGTAGTAGTCTGACCATATCGTGGGTGTCCATCTTGTGTTAGTAAGTATGATGGTGGAGTCCGGGTCAGATTTGTGTGTTATGATGTCTAATGTGTGTCCTTTTTTGTGTGTTGGTTGCGTGTTGGGTGCGTGCAGGTCCCAGAGTTTTAAGAATTCTTTGCATTCTCGTGTGCCTGTTGAGGTGTCGTCTTCAAGGTGTAGGTTGATGTCTCCTATTATAAGGATGTTTGAGGCAGATACACATGTGTTCAAGATGAAGTCCATTAGTTGTGTTTGGGAGTCTTGCCATTTTCCTGGTGGTCTGTAGAATAGGATTGCGTTAAGGTGTCCTATTAGGTTTGGATGATTAATTCTTGTCGAGGCAATTTCAAGTTGTGGTGAGGTGGATTCACCCGTGGTTGTGATGGTGAATTTGGGTTTGTAAATTATGGCTATTCCGCCCCCTCTTTTTCCATTTCGAGTCCAGTGGGTGATTTTGTATTCTGGTGGGCATGTTTCTAAGATGGCGGAGTCTGTGGGGCTGTGGAACCAGGTTTCTGTGATAAATAGAAGGTCTAAATTGTCTGTGGTGATCCAGTCTAGTATATCTACTGAGTTGCTTACTGCTGATCTTGCATTGATGTATCCTAGTTGGATTGAGTGGTGTGGTTCTGTGGGGAGGTTCGTTGTATTTATTTTTATTAGTTGTCTGTTCCTTCGGTGGTTGAAATTGTTGTTGTTGTTTTCCTCTTTTTGTTGGTGATGTTCATGTCCGTGGATTTTTCCTTTTAGTTGGTTATTGTGTCTTTGGTTTGGTGAGTTGTTAAAAGGTTGTACATAGGGTTGGTGTATTGTGGGTGGTTTGTTATGGATGTTCTTTAGAGTGGGCATTGTGTGAGTGCTGTGTGATTTGTGAGTTGTGGGGTTGTTGTTGTCTGAGTTATGGGTTGTGTTTGCGTGTAGGAGTAGGATGAGAAAATGAATGGTTAGGAGTGTTTTACTGGTGTTCATATCTGTGTTTAAGGTGCTGTTGCAGACATTCAGTTGGTTTACATTCAAAGCAAAGCTTACATTTGCATTTAAGCTTAGCAACATTCAGTTGGTTTACATTCAAAGCAAAGCCTACATTTGCATTTAAGCTTAGCAGTATTTCATTCTGATCGTGCTTGGTTTATAATCAGAGCAAAGCAAAGCCTGTGTTTACAGTTGGAGCATAATATTGAGTGTTATACATTAGTCTAGTTATCTTACTGCGCATGGTGGTCAGAACAAGCCAAGTGAGATAATTACATTTAAATTAGGCTGTTAGCAGTGCAAGTACAAGCTGTTCCCTTACTTTGTTTTTAAAGCGAAGCAAGGTGATTGCACTAGATCATTATATAGAATAATGATATTTGGTTGAGCGGCTCATTTGCATTCTGCGAGTAATGTTTAAGATATTTAAAAGCATCTGCATTAACTCATTACAGGGAATGGTGCTTTTTGGCGTGGCAACTCACTTGTCTTCTATTTAAAGCAGTAAAGCAAAGCAAGTATAAACTTTTAAGTCCAATTTAAAAGCGGTGCATGCAATAAAAGCCTTATATTTAAAGCAAGCAAAGCAAAATGTAGACTTTTAAATTAAGCTGAATGAGTACATGCAGTTAAAGCAAAGCAAGCAGTTACTTTAGTTGTTATGGGTTGTGTTGTCCTTATTCTGTGGTCGGGGTGTTCTTCTGTCCACTGCTGCACCGGATCGGTATACGATTTCCAGGTTTTTAGGATTTGTTGCTGATTGGTTGGGCTATGTTGCGTAGGACCAGGAGTGGTGCAGGGTGGTCCCAGCGGTGCGCCTAGGGTTGAGGGCCGGTAGGAGACCTGCACTGTGCTCTTTAGCTGTCTAATCGGGAGGCAGGGTGCCGGCCCGTTCGCTGCCCCGATTCTCCTGCAAGCATTCGGGCCGCTATGCGTAGTACTTACCTGTAGCAAGTGTTCTTTGAGGATAGCAGGCATATATTCTCACATATTTTCATATGGGGTGATATCATCTATGGAGCCCAGTGTGAACACTACCAAGTGCACTATTACTTGAAATCTTTGAGACAGTGCCCCCACTGCGTATACATGGGTGCCTTCCCACCTGAGCGCAGGACCAGCAGTACAGTACTAAAGCTAAGAAGACAACTCCAAAGGGAGATGGGAGGGATGTGAGTATATATGCCTGCTGTCCTCGGAGAACAGCTGCTACAGGTAACTTAGCTGTCTGAGGTCAAGCAGGCACAGTATTCTCACATATGGGACTCACTAGCTGCCAGGCTCACAACATAAATGAATTTTGCAACTAAGTAGATAATGAGCCTGGTAGAAAAAAGGGCTGAAGGGCGGAGTTGATTTTTAAGTAGTAAAAGGATTCTGCAGGACTGCTTGTCCAAACTGGCTATCCTGCCTAGAATGCTGCGCCAGACAGTAGTGAGCAGTGAAGGTGTGGATAGAAGACCATGTAGCTGCCTTGCAAATGGCTTGGAGGCAGAGTTTAAATGGGCTGCTGAAGCCACCATGGCTTATACATTGTGAGCTGCGACGTGGCCTGAAGGGTCAGTCCAGCATGAGTATACGTAGGAGATACACCTGCTTATAATCGAACGAGAATAACGCCCAAGTTCCGACCTAAATCGGGAGATGGGCGTTCTTCTCACAAAAACAAATAAAGCGGTATAATCGAAAGCCGAACGTTGGACGCTTTCAACTGCACTCCGTCGCGGATGCGGACAAAGTTGACGGGGGCGTATCGAAGGCGTGTCGAAGGCGGAACTGGGGCGTGGTTATCGGGCGAACAGAGATGGGCGCCCTTCGCCGATAATGGAACAGTTTTGAGCTAGAATTTAGGACACTTTTCCTGGACCCTGTTTTTTGACGAATAAGGCCCCCAAAAGTGCCCTAAATGACCAGATGACCCCCAGAGGGAGTCGGGGATGACCTCCCCTGACTCCCCCAGTGGTCACTAACCCCCTCCCACCACAACAAATGATGTTTTACAACTTTTTACTTTCACCCTCAAATGTCATACCCTCCTCCCAAGCAGCAGTATGCAGGTCCCTGGAGCAGTTGTTAGGGGGTGCAGTGGACGTCAGGCAGGTGGACCCAGGCCCATCCCCCCCCTACCTGTTACAATTGTGCTGCTTAATGCTACTAGTCGTCCAACCCCCCCAAACCCACTGTACCCACATGTAGGTGCCCCCCTTCACCTCTTAGGGCTATAGTAATGATGTAGACTTGTGGGCAGTGGGTTTTGAGGGGGATTTGGGGGGCTCAACACCCAAGGGAAGGGTGCTATGCACCTGGGAGCTCTTTTACCTTTTATTTGGTTTTGTAAAAGTGCCCCCTAGGGTGCCCGGTTGGTGTCCTGCCATGTGAGGGGGACCAGTGCACTATGAATCCTGGCCCCTCCCACGAACAAATGCCTTGGATTTATTCGTTTTTGAGCTGGGCGATTTCATTTTCCATTATCGCTGAAAAGCAAAAAACGCCCAGCTCACACCTTGACGAATAAAACATGGGCGTCTTTTTCTTTTAAAAAATACGATCCGCCCCGCCCCTTCACGGACCCGTTCTCGGAGATAAACGCCCATGGAGATAGGCGTTTCTGTTCCATTATGCCCCTCACAGTCAGCCAGCCAAGTAGAGATAATATGTTTGGTAATGGGTATCCCTAATCTGTTAGGGTCAAAGGATACAAAAAAGCTGGGAAGATTTCTTATGAGATTCTCTATGCTCTAGATAATACGCCAAAGCACATTTGTAGTCTAAGGTATGCAGTGCTGCTTCTACAGGATGAGAGTGTGGCTTAGAGAAGAAGACAGGTAGTACAATGGACTGATTGAGGTGGAACTGCAACACCACTTTAGGGAGAAATTTTGGGTAGGTTCGGAGTACTCTGACTGAGTTAGTTTTGAGGTCAGAATCCGAAATATGGAGGAGGTACTCCATAAGGGTAGGAAGAGAGCAAGGAAGAGAGTCGAGTGCTATAGCTGCACACCAAAGGGAAAATCTCTTCCACTTGAAATTGCAACATTTTTGTGTAAAAAGTTTCCTAGAGGCTAGGTGCATCCTAGAAACTCCTTCAGGAAGGTTTAAGGAATGTAACTCTATATCAGCAAACAAGCCCTCTGGGCTAGAGAGTGAAGGACTGGATAGAGGAGGGATCTCTTGTTCTGCGTTAGTAGGGTTGGAAAGGTATCTAACCTCAATAGTTCTCTGGATGATAAATCTAGGAGGAGAAGGAACCAGATTTGATGAGGCCAGTAGGGAGCAATTAGAATCATGGCCCTTTGGTCTTGATGAAGTTTGAGAAGAGTTTTCCCTATGAGAGGTAATGGGGGAAAGGTGTACAGAAGGTCTGTTCCCCAGTGGTGCAAGAAGGCATCCAGGGCTGTACGGTTGGCTGCATATTTCCTGGAACAAAAGCAGGGAAGTTTGTTGTTTTGAGAAGCGAAGAAGTCTATCTCTGGGGTTCCCCACTTCTGGAATATTTGACAAACTACAGAAATGCTGTCTGTCCATTTGTGAGGTTGCAGGACCCTGCTCAGTTTCTCTTCTACAGCATTTTGTTTGTTGGCTGGGTAAATGCAGCGGTGTTCCTAGATCAGCTGCCACCAGGGGTGGATTGCAGGTGCAATCACAACACCCCTGGCGCATCACCTCCACCCTCAAGTGCATTGCTCTTACCTTTTGGGGATGCAGGGAGCAGTCTTGTGGCTGTCGGCTCTCTGGTTCCCTTCCCTGGAACAGGGAGCAGGGAACTGGTGCAGCTGACAGCCGCACAACTGCTCCCTGCACCCTCCTGCAGCATGCACCTTTGGCAGACTGCCCCCACCACTCTGCTCTTGGTATACCACTGGGTAAATGGCTCTTAAGAGAGATGTTTCGTGAAGCTGCCCCACTCCATATCTGTACGGCTTGCTGACAGAGGAGGTGGTAAGAACCTATTCCCCCTTGTTTGTTCAGGTAATACATTGCAACCTGGTTGTCTGTGCGAAAGAGTATTATTTAATCAAGAATGCAGTCTTGAAAAGTCTAGAAACTGCCCGCAATTTGAGGAAATTGATATGTTGTTTCTCCTGTGGGGACCAAAAACCTTGTATGTGGAGACCTTCAAGGTAAGTGCCTCTACCTACCATGGAAACATCCATGGTGAGGCCCTTTGATGTGGAGGGGACTGAAATGGAAGACCCTGGGTGAGATTCTGGGACACCATTCACCACTGTAGAGAGTGACATAGCTGTGGAGTGACTCAAATTTGAGCTGAGAACAATTCTGTGGTTTGGGACCACTCAGAGGATAGCATCCACTGAGGAATTCGGACGTGAAGACAAGCCAACGGCATTACATGAACTGTTGAAGCCATGTGACCAAGCAGATGGAGCATCTGACGAGCAAATACTTGGGTGCATTTGAAAACCTAAGTGGTGAGAGTCAGTATAATGTTTGCTTTTAGTGAGGAAGGAAGGCCTGGTGCTGAGTAATATCGAGGAGAGCCTGTATGAACTCTAAGGTTTGAACTGGTTGAAAATGTGATTTGGGATAATGATCAGAAACCAGAGGAACTCGAGGAGTTTGTGGCAGATAGAATGGAGATGTGTTCTGACTCCCAGGAGTCTGCCTTAACCAGTCATCCAGGTAGGGGAAGATGTGGTTACCCCACGTGTGATGTGTTGCAGCTACCATTATCAGACACTTCATGAAGACTCGATGAGCCGAAGCCAAACCAAATGATAAGACTTGTATTGATAGTGCAGAGTCCCACAGTTGGAAGCACAGGAACTTTGTGGGTGCAGGGAGAATAAGTATGTGCGTTTTTGCCTTCTTGAGATCTAGAGAGCAAAACCAATTGTACCATGGGAAGTAGCTTTCTCAAGGGTACTATACAAATTTTTCTTTGAGTAGAAACTTGATTAAGTCTCGCAGTTCGAGAATTATAAGTACTAGCCCCATCTTTTTTTCACATCTAAGTCCTACTCCTCTATCATGCGCAAATGTTCTTCACCCCCTTGGGTTTTTACAGCCCAAATGCATAACCGTACATTTTTTAGCATTAAATTTTAGCTGCCAAATTCCAGACCATTCCTCTAGTTTCACTAAGTCCTTCCTCATGTTATCCACTTCATCGAGGGTGTCTACCCTATTGCAAATTTTGGTATCATCCACAAAGAGGCAAACCTTACCCGACAGCCCTTCAGCAATATCGCTTACAAAAATGTTAAAAAGAACCGGCCCAAGAATCAAACCTTGTGGCACACCACTGGTAACACCATTTTCTTCTGTCACTTTCCACTCAACCAGTTCACAACCCAGCAAGTCACTTTAGCACTCATACTGAAGGCACTCAGTTTATTTATTAGTTCTCTATGTGGAACCATGTCAAAGGCTTTGCTAAAATCTAAATACGCCACACCTAGTGCTCTCCTTCGATTCAACTCTTTGGTCACCCAGTCAAAGAAATTAATCAGATTTTTTTTAACTGTAATTTTTATTGAACTTTTTCAGTTATTATCCAAACACAACAGAGTGTGGTTAACATATAAAATACCAAAGAAATTAGCATGGACAGCCCTTTAATGACTGCCATCCACATTCACTAGGACCAAAAAGAAAACCCACCCCAGGTGTGCCCAATCCTCCAAATCACAAACACCCTCAGCTCACCCAACCACCAACTGTGCATAGACAAACAAAAAAAACCAGGTATAACCCAAAAGACATGGACTCAAGGTTGACGATTCCACATGAAAACAGTTACTCTCCTCTTTTTGGACTATCCCCTCCCCCTCACCCAAAGCATACCCCAACCACTCTAGTATAGGTGCATGTAGGTGGAATGGCAAGGCCCAGCAAAGCAAGCCATGAAGTATAGCCAACCTGGTGGCTCAAGAAACTTCTCTCCTTGAGGGGAGTCCCCATCCTACCCTCTAGTAAACCCGAAGTAATCCTCAAGAATTCCCAACAAAAGCCACCCTAAACCTCTACTACTACTACTACTACTACTACTATTTAGCATTTCTATAGCGCTACAAGGCATACGCAGCGTTGCACAAACATAGTAGAAAGACAGTCTCTGCTCAAAGAGCTTACAATCTAATAGACAAAAAAATAAAGTAATCAAATCAATTAATGTGTACAGGAAGGAGGAGAGGAGGGTAGGTGGAGGCGAGTGGTTACAAGTGGTTACAAGTCAAAAGCAATGTTAAAGAGGTGGGCTTTCAGTCTAGATTTAAAGGTGGCCAAGGATGGGGCAAGACGTAGGGGCTCAGGAAGTTTATTCCAGCCGTAGGGTGCAGCGAGACAGAAGGCGCAAAGTCTGGAGTTGGCAGTAGTGGAGAAGGGAACAGATAAGGATTTATCCATGGAGCGGAGTGCACGGGAAGGATGAGTGTGGAGAGATACTGGGGAGCAGCAGAGTGAGTACATTTATAGGTTAGTAGAAGAAGTTTGAACAGGATGCGAAAACGGATAGGAAGCCAGTGAAGCGACTTGAGGAGAGGGGTAGTATGAGTAAAGCGACCCTGGCGGAAGACGAGACGGGCAGCAGAGTTTTGAACCGATTGAAGAGGGGAGAGGTGACTAAGTGGGAGGCCAGCAAGAAGCAGATTGCAGTAGTCTAAACGAGAGGTGACAAGCATGTGGACGAGGGTTTTGGTAGAGTGCTCGGAAAGAAAGGGGCGGATTTTACGGATGTTGTAAAGAAAGAAACAACAGGTCTTGGTGATCTGCTGGATATGAGCAGAGAAGGAGAGAGAAGAGTCAAAGATGACCCCAAGGTTTCGAGCTGAGGAGACAGGGAGAATGAGAGAGCCATCAACAGAAATAGAAAACGGGGGGAGTGGGGAGGTGGGTTTGGGGGGAAAAATGAGAAGCTCGGTTTTGGTCATGTTTAATTTCAGGTGGCGTTGAGACATCCAGACAGCAATGTCAGACAAGCACGCTGAAACTTTGGTTTGGATGCAAGGTGAGATATCAGGGGTAGAAAGGTAGATTTGGGAGTCATCAGCATAGAGATGGTAGGAAAAGCCATGGGATGAGATTAATGAACCAAGGGAAGAAGTGTAAATAGAAAAGAGGAGGGGACCAAGAACAGAACCCTGAGGTACGCCGACAGGCAGAGGGATAGAAGTAGAAGAGGATCCACCAGAGTGAACACTAAAGGTGCGGAGGGAGAGGTAGGAAGAGAACCAGGAAAGGACAGAGCCCTGGAATCCAAGTGAGGACAGGATATCGAGGAGTATGCTGTGATCGACAGTGTCAAAAGCAGCGGAAAGATCAAGAAGGATGAGGATGGAATAGAGACCTCTGGATTTAGCCAGTAATAGGTCATTGGAGACTTTAGTAAGCGCAGTTTCGGTTGAGTGGAGAGGGCGAAAACCAGATTGTAGTGGGTCAAGAATAGCATGTGAGGAGAGAAAATCAAGGCAGCAGTGGTGAACAGCTCAAGTAATTTGGAGAGAAAAGGGAGGAGGGAGATGGGTCGGTAATTAGAGGGACAAGTAGGGTCGAGTGAAGGCTTCTTAAGGAGAGGTGTGACCATAGCATGTTTAAAGACAGTAGGGACAGTTGCAGTGGAAAGTGAGAGGTTGAGAATGTGACAGATAAAAGGAATAAGAGCAGGTGAGATGGCATTAAGAAGGTGGGTGGGAATGGGATCAGAGGAACAGGTGGTACATTTTGAGGAAGAAAGGAGAAGTGTAGTTTCCTCTATAGTAACTTCAGGAAAGGAGGAAAAGGAATAAGGGGAAGGAGAGAGAGGGGAACGGACTAGTGGAGGGAGAGGTGGCGAGGTAGAGAATTCAAGGTTTATCTTTTGAACCTTGTCATGAAAGAATTCAGCAAGGGTCTGAGGAGATAATTAAGAGGGAGTTGGGGAGGGGGCACCTTGAGGAGAGAGTTCAATGTGGTGAAGAGAAGGCGAGGGTTAGAGCCAAGAGAGTTGGTCAGTTGGATATAATAATCCTGTTTGGCGCGTAGAAGAGCAGATTGGAAGGAGGTCAGCATGAACTTAAAGTGTAAGAAATCAGCGAGGGCCCGAGATTTCCGCCAGAGGCGTTCGGCGGAGTGAGTACAGGAACGTAGGTAGCGGATATTAGAAGTACCACTTCTGTTGGTGTTCCTGCCAGTTTCTTCTCAATTCTGAGGTAACCTTATTGCAGAGTTGGACCTCTCTGAGAGCCATATGCCAGGTTTCCATTGTAGGGCCCCCGACCTCCCTCCAAGTTTGAGCTATCCCCATTTTAGCTGCTAACATCAGGAGGTGGGCTTTGCTTCTCAGAATGCCTACATCTGGGGAACAGTGATGGATAAGACCCAATAAACACACCAATTTATCATGCACCCAGTCTTCTCTCATCCATGCCTTAACCTGAGCCCATATCTTGCTCCAATAAGTCTGTACCACTGAGCATTTCCACCATAGATGTTCCATAGTTCCCATTTGCCAGCACAGTCTCCAGCATAGGCTAGATACATCTCTCCTTATTTCTGCCCCTTGAACTATAACTGGTTGAAATTGTAACTGGTTGTACTTGATAATAGCAGTGCATTTGTGTGCATACCAGTACATCACCCACCAGTCCTCCTCTTCCTCCTTCTCCTAATAATCATTTCTACAGCGCTACTAGATGTACACAATGCTGTACATATTATATGCAGGTACTTTTTCTGTCCCTAGAGGGCTCACAATCCAAGTTTTTTTTACCCGGGGCAATGGAGGGTTAAGTGACTTGCCTAAGGTCACAAGGAGCTGCAGTAGGAATTGAATCCAGTTTGCCAGGATCAAAGCCCGCTGTACTAAACTACTAGGCTACTCCTCCACTCCCAGGGAGAACCCCACCCAGACAGCCCACCTGCTCTCGGATTCCACTGACCCAGACAGAGAGAGAGTGATGATAACTCAGCATACAGATGGGAAACTAGCTCTTTCTTATCCAAGGGCTTAAACAACACCATTTCCAATGGGATTGGGTCACGAAAAAGATTTGTGCAGGCCTCTTTTAAGACAGCAGCCTGATAGTATCTCTTAAGATTGAGCACCCCCACACTGCCCCTTTCCCTAGGAGACTAAAAAAGTCTCCAACCCACCGTGGGTCTCTGTGGCCCCCAGAGAAAAACTCACAGCATATGATCCCATTGTTTGAATTGTTGCCCAGGTATCTTGAGGGGCAGTTGAGCAAACAGGAATAAAAATTTAGGCAACGTAATCATCTTTATAGTAGTCACTCGGCCCACCATGTCAACCAAAGACATTTCCAGGAATCCAGGTCCTGACTAATCTGTGTAGCGAGACAGTCATAATTCAGATGATACAAATCATAACATTTATTTATTTACAGCATTTCTATCCCACATTTTCCAATTAGTGTTGTTTCAATGTGGCTTACATGGAACTAAGAAATACAGTAAGACAGGGCATCTGAATTACATAGAATCAAAGTGGCTTGAAGAGGGATTAGGGGAAAAGTGAGGCAAGAGGAAATATGAAGGACAGGGGAAGGGCAGCAGAGTGGAGAGGTGGATCTATTAGCGGAAGCTAATGCGGGGTCATAACCAGGCAAGGGATGGAGGGGGGACATTGCTGAGTAAGAATGATGACTATTTATAGCTGATTCAGTGGAGCTTTGTGGAAGGATTTTTTTTGAAGACGTGGGCCTTGAGTCATTTACAAAAGATCAGGAAAGCATCTAGGCTCCTCAATGCCTTAAAAATCATAGTACCCAAGTAACAGAACCCCCTGTCAGCAACCTTGAATGGAAAATGAGGGAAGTCAGAGGGGGTCATATTAAACAGTAAAGTCTCTGTCTTGTCAATATTAGTTTTAAACCCAGAAATTTTACCAAATTGTTCAAGCTTGTCCAACAAACAGGCAAAGAATATTGGGGGTCTACCATAAAAATAAGAGTGTCGTCGACATACAGTAGGATCTTATGCTGGTTCCCTCAAATTGTTATAGGCACAATGGAGGACGCCATCCATATATGAGCTGCAAAAAGCTCTATGACTATAGCAAACAACAGGGGTGACAAAGGGCACCAGCTTATAACACACGCTACAGTTCGATCATTGGGCCAAAAAACTCCATTTTAAAAAAGGGGGCTCAAAAGTTTTTTTAATCGCCTCAATATTATATTGTTGATAAACAAAATAAGTTTCTTTCAATAAATTCAAATCGTTCAAGTGCTTTTTCAAGGAATTATCACATCAGCATATCAGAAAAAGTAACACTTAGCTTTTAAATGTGTTAGGATCAGGCACTCATCGCTGTCCGTTCTACGGGAACCCGTTTCGCCTAGAAACGTGGCTTCTTCAGGAACGGAGTGCTTTTGAAATATGCTGAAAATCTAAAGTAAATAAAAATCATCACGCAATCATAATATGAAAGAAAACAATATGATAATTGCAGACCTATAGATCACACCACGGTCAAACATACTTTTAACCGGACGTCTACAATGCTTCAAGATGGCGCCTTGGCATCCACGTACAATCAGCTGACTAAAATACTATCATGCACGTTACGTGTCAGGCGTTAGTAAAAATTGTGCCAATCAATGGCATTGTTTAGCCCATTAGGTTCCAAAGTATCGAGTTCAAAGACCACTCCACCCTATCAAATGCTTTTTCAGCATCTATGACCACACACATAGCCTTCTCCTGTCGCCGTTCTTTGTGGCTAATGAGAGTAATGGCCCACTGAACATTATCTCCCAACTGCCAACCCTGGACAAAGCCAGTTTGATCACAGTGAATCAACTTGGGCAGAATATGGTCCAACCTGTTTGCTAAAATCTTGGCAAATAATCAGTATTAAGTAAAGCTATAGGCCAGTAGCTAGCACACTTGGATGGATCTTTCCCTGGCTTGGGGAGGACCACCATATTAGCCTTGAACATTGAACCCACCAAGGGGGCCCCATCTATCACCTAGCAAGCAGAGGAGATACCTCCAGATTCATAAATTTGTAATATTCTGTGGGAAACCTATCTTTCCTGGGAGACTTGCAACTAGGCAGCCTGGCAATCACCTTACCAGCCTCCTCTAGTGTGATAAGAGAGTTCAGCGTAGCAGATGAGACGCTGTCCCGCTAGGTACCTTTGAACGTCAGCCTCAGAATTTTTAAGTTCAGAAGAATATAACTTCTAGTAAAATAGCTTAAATCCAAGGGCAATCTCCTCCTCATGGGTAGACTTACTATCCCCCCGCCTCAGAAAGAATTTTAGTGAGCCATTTCTCACGTTGTATTTTCTTTAACCGCTAGGCCAGAATTTTACCCATGCGATTACTGCCCTCCAAAAAATCCTATTTAGTCCGCCATAACAGATATTACATAAGTAATGCCACACTGGGAAAAGACCAAGGGTCCATCGAGCCCAGCATCCTGTTCACGACAGCAGCCAATCCAGGCCAAGGGCACCTGGCAAGCTTCCCAAACGTACAAACATTCTATACATGCTATTCCTGGAATTGTGGATTTTTCCCAAGTCCATTTTAGTAGTGGTTTATGGACTTGTCCTTTAGGAAACCGTTTAACCCCTTTTTAAACTCTGCCAAGCTAACCGCCTTCACCATGTTCTCTGGCAATGAATTCCAGAGTTTAATTATGCATTGGGTGAAGAAACATTTTCTCCGATTTGTTTTAAATTTACTACACTGTAGTTTCATCGCATGCCCCCTAGTCCTAGCATTTTTGAAAAGCGTGAACAGATGCTTCACATCTACCTGTTCAACTCCACACATTATTTTATATACCTCTATCATGTCTCCCCTCAGCCGTCTCTTCTCCAAGCTGAAAGGCCCTAACCTCCTTAGTCTTTCTTCATAGGGAAGTCGTCCCATCCCCGCTATCACTTTAGTCGCCCTTCGCTGCACCTTTTCCAATTCTATTGTATCTTTCTTGAGATGCGGCGACCAGAATTGAACACAATACTCAAGGTGCGGTCGCACCATGGAGCGATACAACGGCATTATAACATCCTCACACCTGTTTTCCATACCTTTCCTAATAATACCCAACATTCTATTCGCTTTCCTAGCCGCAGCAGCACACTGAGCAGAAGGTTTCAGTGTATTATCGACGACGACACCCAGATCCGTTTCTTGGTCCGTAACTCCTAACGTGGAACCTTGCATGACTTAGCTATAATTCAGGTTCTTTTTTCCCCACATGCATCACCTTGCACTTGCTCACATTAAATGTTATCTGCCATTTAGCCGCCCAGTCTCTGTCTCGTAAGGTCCTTCTGTAATTTTTCACAATCCTGTCGCAAATTAACGACTTTGAATAACTTTGTGTCATCAGCAAATTGAATTATCTCGCTAGTTACTCCCATCTCTAAATCATTTATAAATATATTAAAAAGCAGCGGTCCTAGCACAGACCCCTGAGGAACCCCACTAACTACCCTGCCCATTTAACCCCACTCTCTGCTTCCTATCCTTCAACCAGTTTTTAATTCACAATAGGACATTTCCTCCTATCCCATGACCCTCCAATTTCCTCTGTAGCCTTTCATGAGGTACCTTGTCAAACGCCTTTTTAAAATCCAGATACACAATATCAACCGGCTCCCCTTTGTCCACATGTTTGTTTACTCCTTCAAAGAATTGAAGTAAATTGGTCAGGCAAGATTTCCCCACACAAAAACCGTGTTCACTTGGTCTCAGTAATTCATGTCCTTGGATGTGCTCTGTAATTTTGTTTTTAATAATAGCCTCTACCATTTTCCCCGGCACCGACGTCAGACTCACCGGTCTATAATTTCCCGAATCTCCTCTGGAACCTTTTTAAAAAATTGTCGTTACATTGGCCACCCTCCAGTCTTCCGGTACCATGCTTGATTTTAAGGATAAATTGCATATCACTAAAAGTAGCTCCGCAAGCTCATTTTCCAATTCTATCAGTACTCTAGGATGAATACCATCCGGTCTAGGAGATTTGCTACTCTTCAGTTTGCTGAATTGCCCCATTACGTCCTCCAGGTTTACCGTGAAGTCAGTAAGTTTCTCCGACTCGTCTGCTTGAAATACCATTTCCAACACCGGTATCCCACCCAAATCTTCCTCGGTGAAGACCAAAGCAAAGAATTCATTCAATCTCTCCTCTACGTCTTTATCTTCCTTGATTGCCCCTTTTACCCCTTGGTCATCCAGCGCCCAACCGATTCTTTTGCCGGCTTCCTGCTTTTAATATACCGAAAAAAATTTTGCTATGGTTTTTTGCCTCTAATGCTATCTTTTTTTCGTAATTTCTCTTGGTCTTCTTTACCTGCGCCTGCTCCTGAGTGCTGGAACCGGGTTATCGCTTTAAGGCAATCACCCAGGTCCTGACAGCAGCAGGAGAGAGACAGACCCCGGTGCCGGGCCCCCCTTGGAGGCCGGGCCCAGGGAATTTTCCCCCATCTGCCCCCCTCTCAGCAGCCCTGTTATGTCCCAATTACTGGAGTAATAGTTGATGCCCACTCCAACCCTTTCTAATCTGAATGTAGAAGCCTGCCCAGCACTGGTCTTAGTTCTTCAGAGCTGGAGCTGCTGTCTAAGCACTACTCCTGTTCATTAGAGCACATCAACATCTATGATCTCATTTCTGTTTTGTTTTGATACCATCCTCTTTCTATTTAGGGATCCTGTGTATTTATCCCATGCATTTTTGAATTCCGTCACTGTTTTTGTCTCCACCACCTCAACCAGGAGGGCATTCCAGGCTCTGACAATCATCTCTGTGAAAAAGTATTTCCTGATATTACTCCTAAGTCTACCACCCTGCAACCTCAATTTATGTTCTCTAGATTTACTGTTTCCCTGTCTTTAGAAAAGAATTGTAATACCTTTCAAGTATTTAAATGTCTGTATCGTGTCTCCCCTATCCCTCCTTTCCGCTAGGGTACACATATTAGGGTCTTCAAGTCTCTTATTCATCTTTTGTTGCAACCCCATACCATTTTCATCCCCCTCCTCTGAACCATTTCAAGTCTTTTATGTCTGAATTAACCTTGGATATTCAATGTCTGGGCATGCACTGAACTGGAAATTAACCGGACACTGGCCAATGTTCAGACTGAGACCCAGTTATCTCGGCACATAAAGTTAAGGCAGCCTTTTTGCTGTCCTAACTTCATGTGCTTGCTTATCCAGTTGGCAGACTGAATATCATTGCTAACTGACTAAGTTGGCTCTACCCATGTTCTGCCCCTAATCTAATCAGTTAGGGGATGACTAGTTACGTGCTGCTGAATATTGGCATCCAGTGGGGTTTAACCAGGCAGCAGACTCTGCTGCCTGGTTAAATCATTGTTAGAACAGACCCTTTAAAAGGACTGGAAACCAAATTACTGCTATGATGACATGAGTGTCTGTGTGGTGCCAACTCTATGCCCCCAGCGCAATCCTCTTCACAAATCTGCCCCTATTCCACATATAATTATCTCTTTCCCCCACTCTACATCTGACACAAGGATCTTTCTCCCCCACCCATACTATCACAATCATGTCTCCCTCAGCCATATCTATGAAATATCACTCCCCTATGTTCTATTCTTTCTCCCATGCAATCATTTCGTTTCCTTCTACACATTCATCTCTGTCTTCCCTTCCCTCATTTCCTCCCAGGGCATGATCCTCTCCTGCCAAGAGGAGGAGAACACCTAATAATAATCCCATAGACTTCACACCAAACAAAATATTAGGTGTTAAATGTGCTCATAAGTATCATTGAACCATCACAAACCAAACAGGTCAATTACTTGTCCAAACTTATAATATAGTCATCACATATTCAAAAGATGACACATGTGCCTAATTTCAAAAGTGACATCGTGATAACGAAACAAAAATAACTTAGCTTTATAATTTTCACTTCATAATGTTGAAACACAGTATATTGAACTGGGCTTCCTACAAGGGTCCCGGCATGGACCATGTTTCGAGAGATTTTTCAAGGAACCCAAAGATCAATGACTGTTTGATATGCATTTTCTTCTTACAATATACACTTCATTGCTTCTCTAAAATCCAAAGGGCACATCCTGGGTTGGGGAGCTCACTGTCTGGGGCAGGTGGCCAAAAGGACCCTAGTGGAGTCAAGAGGCAATCAGGTCTATCCATGCGGTGCAACTAGCCCTGCGGGAGTCTGCCACATCTCAAAGGGAAAGTGGTCAGAGTGATGTTGAACAACACCAAGGCCATGGCTTACATCAACAGGGCAGGGCAGTATTAGGAGACAGGCTGTGGCACTAGAGGCAGCAAGCTTCTGTCAGTGGCAGAGAGCCATTTTCAGGCTCTTTCAGTGGTCCATATTATGGGCAAGGACAATGTGCAGGCAGACTATCTCAGCCACTGTCTCCTGGAGCTGGGGCAACAGACCTATCAGCTCATTGTGGACTCCTGGGACCCTCCTCAATTTGACCTGATGGCATCTAGATTGACCGTGAAGGTGGAGCACTTCTTTAGTCAACAGAGGGAGCCGGCCTCTCAGATCGATGCCCTGGTTCAACCTTGGCCATTGGAGGGGCTCCTCTGCGTCTTCCCTTTGTGGTTTTGATAGGCTACCTGTTGTACACGATTGCAAGCCACTGTTAACTAGTCATGTTGGTGGCTCTGGGCTGGCCTCGCAGGCCCTGGTATGTGGATCTTTGGCACCTTCTGGTGGAGGAGCCTCTCCCACTGTCCAGGGGTTGCGGTCTGTTTTGGCAGTGGCTGGTAGAAATCGAAGATCTGGATCATTAAGAGGAGGCATTTAGGTACGCGTGGTTTCTCCCCTGTGGTATTCTTTACACTGCTTCACTCAAGGAAGTCCTCCGCATCCCTGGCTTATGTCAGGGTTTGGTGTGCTTTTGAATCCTGGTGCAGAGAATGCTCCCTGTCTCCCTGGAGGGCTCAGATCCCCAATGATTTTGGGATTTCTGCAGCAAAGCTTGGATCAGGGACTGGCTTTGAGCTCCCTGAGCGTTCAGGTCACTGCTTTGTCCAATTTTGGGGGGATAGTGCTGGGCCCTTCTCTGGCTGTGCATAGAGAGCTGACCCACTTCCTGAAAGGGGTGGCACATCTGCGTCCCCCCATTCATCCTTCCTTTCCTTTGTGGGAACTCGATCTTGTCGGAGTCTCTGTTTGAGCCTCTGAACTCAGCCTCCATCAAGGACTCTATGTCACGATTGTGGTCGTGACCCCTCTCAGACTCACCTTATTTCCGGCGGTCAGCTTCTGAGCTGGCTTCTGTCTGTTCTTCCTGAGTTAGTTCTGTCTCTGTGTGCTGGCTGCTTCCAGCATGGCTCTGATTACTCCACTATACTGCACCTGTGTGTGTTAAGCCTCTCTCTGCTTCAGTATGATTTCTGCCTGTGTCTTGGTTTGTGTTCCTCTTGCCCTCTGGTGGCCAGAACCGGTGGCTGCCATAGACTTTCCAGACTTCCTTTCTGGTCCGGTCCAGATATTCCAGCCCTCCAGACTTGGTTTGAAGTTTGGCAGCTAACCTCACCCGTAGCTGCCTCATGATTCCTGCAGCTGAGTTTCAGCTGCTGATGGGTTTATTACCACCTGGAACCTTCTGAGTTTGCCTTTGCATCGTCTAAGGTCCCTGGTTTGTTGGTGCTTTGGTGCACTTCTGCCTAGTCCAGTTTATTGTCTGAAAGTCTTGCCTGTTTCTAGTCTAGTCTTTGTGTAATTTATCTTGTACTGTATTGTTTGTTTCCCAGTCTTGTTTGTATTTCTTTGTTTAAGTTCTTGGTGGTCTGTGTTTCTTGTTTAGTGGCTGCCTGGCAGCTTTCAGTTCTGTCTCTAACCTGTCTGTTTCCTTTCTTAGTGGCTGCTTTGCAGCTTTTAGTCCTTGCTCTCAAGCCTGTCCATTTCCTGCCTAGTGTTGTATTGTCTGTCTGTGAGTCGTAGCCCAGTAGTCTGTCTTGCTGCCCATGTATATTCCTTTCCCCTGTGACCCTCAGTCCCTGTTCAGCCTAGTTGGTATCCAGTGCCTGCCCTGTCCGGTAAGTCCTGCCGGCCGCCTGCACCCAGGGGCTCAACTCCTGGGGAAGGGCAGTCAAGCGCAGGTGAAGTCTAGCTGTTTCTGTCAGAGTTCTGCCTTGTCTCTGGTGTGGGGTGGTTTTGTCTGCCACTGCTGCTCCACGGCAGTGGCCCAAGGGCTCACGAACCTAGTTTCTGCCTTGAAAGCCTGACACTCTACTCTTAAGGCAGTATTCCAAGTGGCTATTCTCTTCTGCCTGTAAGGTCTCTGAGCTGCAGGTCCTGTCTTGTTGAGACCCGACTAGAACCCACTGAGGGAAGATCCAATGGAACTAGAGCTGTACCGAATAGCATATTTTACTATTTGGCTAAATACAAATAATGACAAATATTATTAGGCTGAATATGAATATCGAATACAAATAATGGACATTGAGCTTTAACATAACAAATAATAATAAAAAAAGCAAAGTGAAATCAGAGATCAAATGTTTATTTTAGTAGGATTTAGCACAGTAGAGACCTGGATTACTCATATTTGAATTTAAATTACTATTTGGCCAAAATGAATAATTTATTCAGGGCACTACTCGGGGCTGAACTGACTCATATATGAGTATTTGGTACAGCCCTAAATGTAACCACTCTCAACAGATGACCCGGACTGTCCCACCAGGTCAGACTGAATCTTTTCTTAGGCATCAGAAGTAGATGATGATGAAAACTCTGTGAGGCCAGAGCCCATCATGACAATAGGAGCCACTGCAGAGGGCACATATGAGCCCTCACCCAGAGCACCACCTCCAGGGTTGCAGCCATGGTACCTAGGAGCTACAAATAATCCCAGACCATAGAATCTGGGAGCTCGCACAAACTGTGCCGTTGCGCACGGAGCTTCTCCATCCACTCCTTCGAAAGAAACGTCATCCCCCTGGCCATGTCAAGAAAGACTCTAAGATACTCCATGGACTGAGACGGAATTGGATGCTCTTGGGCTAGTTCAGTACCCAACCCATAGATTCCAGGAGGGGAAATTGGCCCACATCAGCCAATCATCCAGGTACAGATGCACCTGAACACCCTGGTACTGGAGGTGCACAGCCACCACCATCATGACCTTGGAAAACATACTGGGTGCCATAACCAGGCCAAAGGGCAAGTCCCAAAATTGAAAGTGTGCCCCAACACACAGAAGTGCAGATATCTCTTGTGATCAGCTACAATGAAGATGTGTAGACAGGCCTTTGTGAGGTCCAGGGAAGTCAAGAAGTGCCCCAGACACGACATGATGACTGAGTGGAGACTCTCCATTCAAAAGTGCTGGACACTCAGACAAGCATTTACACCCTTGAGGTCCAAAATGGGGCAAAAGGAACCGTCCTCCTTTGGGACCACGAAATAGATGGAGTATCATCCCAGGCCTCGCTCCACTTGTGGCACAGGTTCCACCAACCCACAGATGCTGCAGAGTAAGAGCAACAGTCTGCCACTTTAGGGACAAGCCACATGGAGAGGCCATGAAGGAGTCTGGAACTGAACAGGAGAACTCCAGAGAATAACTCTCCTCGACCACCTCCAGGATCCATTGATCCGAGGTGAAATAGGTCCACTCGTTCTGGAACAGAGACAACCTGCCTCCAACCAAAAACAATGATAAGCCCAGTGCACCTTCACTGAGAAGGGCAGGCGACTGGTCCCTTTGGAGGAACCTGAGGACCCGGTTTTCTTGGGACCACGAAAGGAACCCTGCTTGAAGGAACAACCAAGCTCCCCTCATCTGGGCTGAAGAGCGCCATGCAGACTGAGAGCGGTCTGTCCCATTTGAGCACCCCGTAGAGGCAGAGGCTCTCTGCGCACCCTTCTGCCTTAGCTCAGGGAGGCAGAGTCCTTATCTCCTCCATGTCCTTCACCAACTTCTCCCGGTCCTCACCAAAAAGCAAGTGCCCCCTAAAGGGCAGCTGACTCAACAGCAGCAGATACCCCCCCCCCCCCTCCATGGGGTCTGCAGCCAGAGATTTGAGCATGGAGAGGGCCCTTGTCACCTTGTCAAATAAGTTGAGATAGTTCCTCTCTACAAAAGAGATGGATTACATGGGATCACTCTTCTCTAGCTTCCCAAGGTAGAAGACCTTTAAAATCTGAACTTGAGGGGGACCAGGAGTCCAAAAGGGCCTCTGAGTCTTCCCCTGCCTCCTCTGAGGGTGGGACCCTCCAGAACCCTCAACTCTGCTCTGCACCTCTTAGAACCTACAAAGAGGTCCCCAGGGACCTCTCTAGTAGGAGGGGACCCACCATCTGCCTGTAAGATCTGTTCGACCAACTGGGCCAAGCTCTAGAGCCAAAAATCCCCAGGGTCACATCGAGGCCCTCCCTCGAAGTTGGACCCGAAGGAGAGAGGAAAGAAAGACCCTCCACTCCCCCTCCTCCAAAGTCCTGATGGGGACTGGGACACCTCCTGCTGCTGAGAAGCAGTAGCAGGATAAAAAAACAGCATGGCTCAAAATGGGCACTGGTCGTAATGATTCAGCTGGAGACAGACAGAGCTGGATGCTGTACTTAATTGCTGACTCTTGCAAAGCCTGCAGCTCCTGCCAGGTGGCATGCCCAACTATATGGCAAGTGTGCATGGGCTTCTCTGTCTGCTCAGGCCTGCCTAGGGCTCCAGCAACTCTGCCATTTCCCAGTGGAATAAAGCTAAGTCAGGCCAATCAGAAAATTTGTTTTAAAGCTTAGGAGCTGCAGGGGATCCTGTGGGGATTACACCAAAACACAGTGTATGAGCAATAAAGGTAAGGGGATGGGCCCTGGGCTCATCCTCCACTTCTACGGGGAATGGAATGGCATCAGCCATTTCCCGAACAAAAGATGTAAAAGAGAGGCTCTCAGGTGGAGACAGTCTCCTCTCAGGTGGAGGGGAGGGCTCAGAAGTAATCCCATTGGAATTGTCAGAGGAAAAGTACCTGGGATCCTGATTCCCATGAGTGCTCCTCCTCATTGTTGGATAACACCTCCCTAAGGGATGTCAGAGATTGGGCACGCCTCGATGCCGAGGACCCACGTCCTCGAGAGCAGCGTTGAGAAACCGTTTACTGTTTCGACTCCGGCAAAGCTTCCTCCACCGATGTCGAAGGGGTGCTGGCCTGGGTGGCTGCCGGCGTCAGAAGCCGCAAGTGGTGCCAGCGTCAGAGGCAGTACAGCAGGCTGAGGGCCAGACGGGGCCACAGCGGGAAGTATGGGAGGCACAAGCACCCTAGATACCGACGCACATTGCTGCATAAGGTCATCCAGAAGCTCAGGGAGCAAGGCCCAGGTGCGCTCATTGAGGGTTGACATTGGGAAAGACTGTGGTGCCGACTGAGGCACAGGCTGCAGAATCACTGGGGCCAGTGTGGGAGAAGGATCTCAGCTGCTTGGAGATGCACACGGCGGCACCTCCTGAATGGAGGGGGAGAGGTCTTCTTGGTGTCGACGCTTCTCTGGTGCTGAATCCCTTGGCATCCTGAAGCTCCCAGTACCATGTATCGAGGGAGATCAGTGATGGTGCTTCTTGGCCTTCGCCGATACACGTCACCCATGCTCCTCAGTGCTGACGAGGACGACGCTGAATCCTCCCATTGCCTCGGGGTCAGGTCCAACGATGGACGGTCCCGGGGGGCCTGCATAGCAGAAGGCCTCGAGACAGATGGAGACCCACTCAATGCCTCATTGCTCCCAGTGTCAAAGGGGTCTCGAAGCAGTCGACTCCTGATGCCAGTGTGACACTCGACGTCGATGCCAACACCTCCGACCTTAATGCCAACGTCAAGGAACTGGACCTGGCTCCAAAACGTTTTGCACATTGAGTCTCCTGGGAAACCTGGGTCCTCTTTTTCATACGAAGACAGAGGACACAGTTGGCAGGGCTATGGTCAGGCCCAAGGCACTAGCCCGTTCCTCAAGTCACTTCACTGGCTCCCTGTCCACTTCCGCATTCAGTTTAAACTTCTCATACTGACCTTTAAAAGCATCCACTCTGCAGCCCCCCATTACCTCTCCACTCTCATCTCTCCCTACATTCCTCCCCGTGAACTCCGCTCACTGGACAAGTCTCTCTTGTCGTCCTCCTTCTCCTCTACTGCTAACTCCAGGCTTCGCTCCTTTTCTCTCGCGGCACCTTATGCCTGGAATAGACTTCCTGGACCTATACGTCTAGCTCCATCTCTACCTGTTTTCAAATCTATGCTGAAAACCCACCTTTTCACTTTTGCTTTTAGCTCCTAGCCACAATTGCCCTCCCCTTGTCCCTTCCTCCCTTCTCACCCATTACTTCCCTCACCTGTAACTGTCTTGTCTGTCTGTATTATTTAGATTGTAAGCTCTTTTGAGCAGGGACTGTCTCTTTGTATAAGGTGTTCAGCGCTGCGTGCGTCTGGTAGCGCTATACAAATGCTAATAATAATAATAAAGACACCAAGAACAAGTGTCCTTCCCCGATAATGGTCCGGTTCCACCGGGTACAACGCTTGAAGCCACTGGGGGTCTTTGTGGACATGGAAGGAAAAACCGCACTTGCCAAATCAAAAGACGCAATGGTGCCTGAAAAAAGGAGAAACGCACAAAAAGAAGAAACCTGACCGGGCAGACCTGAAAATGGCCCAAGTCGAAAAGTAAAGGAAGACGAGGGGCAAAGAACTAAAAAATAAAGGTCTATTTTTTTTTTTGAAAAGGCAAAGCGGGGTAGAAAAACTGCCAAAAGGCACTTGAAAAAGAGGAAAAAAAACGTTCTGGGTATGTGAGGAGCCACCACAAAAAAGCAGGTGCTCCTCACGTGGAAAAAATGAAACTAAGGCACGCGCTTTCACGTGGTGGGCGGGAAGGCACTCACGCATGCGCGCTGGAACGCAGCTTGTGCTCCTTAAAGCTCTAGTTTTTTCTATGGCAAATTTGCCAGGTGGGCAATGCGAATTGTCTACCCATTTGAGAGAATAAACAAGCCTGATTGTCCTCGAAGAATACAGACATTGTGATCAGGGGACATGGGAAAGGAAATGCATAAATATTTGATCTTGCATGTCTGACATTGTTAATAATAATGTGATGAATCAATTTATTGTTTTAGATAACTATTGAATTAAAGATTTTTTTAAATACTTTAATATGGTTTGTGATAATATAGCATTATATGTTTACTAGTAAAAAAGGCCCGTTTCTGACACACATAAAACGGGCACTAGCAAGGCTTTCTTCGGCTCCCCTGCGACCCTCCTCTCCCCCTGCGCCCACTGCAGCCACCCATGTCCAGCGAACCTCCTCTCTCCCCTGCCCCCCTCCTGCCACCCATGTCCAGTGACCCTCCTCTCCCCTGCCCCCCCTCCAGCCATCCATTTCCAGCGACCCCCTGCCCCCCCTGCAGCCACCCATGTCCAGCGACCCTCCTCTCTCCCCTGCCCCCCCTCCAGCCACCCATGTCCAGCGACCCTCCTCTCTCCCCTGCCCCCCTCCAGCCACCCATGTCCAGCGACCCTCCTCTGGACATGGATCAGCTGTGAGGCATGGTTTTTTTTCCCCGGGTTCTGAAGTTGACATTATAATGGCTATGGTGATGTCAGCCTGATCTACGGAGCCTAGCAGACCAACTCGGAAGGAGCCACGGTCCCAGGCAGCAAGACAGAACGTTGGAGGTGAGAATTATTATATAGGATAATATAATGCTGTGTAATACAGCATTATATGTTTACCATTTTGTGGATGACACGAAGATGGGCCAATAGAGTGGATACCCCAGAGGGAGTAGAAACCATGAGAAGAGATCTCCTAAAATTAGAAGAATGGTCAAAGATCTGGCAGTTAAAATTAAATATTACAAAATGCAGGAAATAATAACAACAACAAAAATCCCTGTATTCCTAAAACATCAACCCCCAATAAAGCAATACAGTGTGGTAAAAGTATAATAAATAAAATTAAATAAATATGTGAAAGCAAAAAATATGCTCAGTAGAAACCATTCAAACCTTTACAACCTTAGCAAATCATTGGTTGAACCGGAGGAACCATCATTGCACATTTGATATTCCAATAAACATATGTATGCACATACACCCAATGACTCTCCGGGTGTACTACTGAACTTACAAAGGATCACACTCCTAGGCAATATTGAACATACATAAGAAATATAAATGTGCAAAGATCCCAACAAAATAAAGCACAGTACTTATCTCTTAAAGGAACTTTTTCTACCATATTATAGTTCATTGAAATGGTTTCATTACTTCAGTCCATCCCTGTCCTGCACCAAAGTGATGTGACTCTAAAACGTAGTGCCCAAAGCGCTGCCTTCAAACAAACTCCTCAGTGTTCCTTTGATTCTGGCCGAGGTTCTTTAAAAGGGAACCCCATTCAAAACATTCTCTAATGGTCACTTACCCTGTGGGAAGCAAAATCACGCACTGGAACATCAAATGTGCAATGATGGTTCCTCTGGTTCAACCAATGACCTGAAAAGGTTGTAATGGTTTGAACTGAGCACATTTTTTGCTTTCACATATTTATTTAATTATATTAATTTTACCACACTGTATTGCTTTATTGTGAATTAAAATTTAATGCCAAGAAGTGCAGAGTGATGCACTTGGGGTGCAGAAATCCAAAGTAGATTCACCAGATAGGAGGAGAGAGATTGATAAGCACAGTTCAGGAGAGGGACCTTGGGGTGATGGTGTCCGAGGATCTCAAGGTGACAAAACAATGCGACAAGGTGGTGGCCATGGCCAGAAGGATTTTGGCTGCATAGGGAGGGATGTAACCAGCAGAAGATAGGAGGTGCTGATGCCCCTGTACAAGTCGTTGGTGAGGTCCCATTTGGAGTATTGTGTTAAGTTTTGGAGGCCATATTATCTTAAGGACATAAAAAGACTTGAAGCAGTTCAAAGAACAGCAACCAAAATGGTATGGGGTTTGCGTCACAAGATATATGAAGAGAGACTCGAGGACCTGAACATGTACACCCTGGAAAAAAGGAGAGACATGGGTGATACAGATGTTCAAATATTTGAAAGGTATTAATTTACAAACAAACCTTTTCCAGAGACAGGAAGGTGGTAGAACTAGAGGATATGAATTGAGGTTATGGGGGAGCCAACTCAGGAATTATGTCAGACGTAATTTCTCACAGAGAGGGTGGTAGATACCTGGAATTCCCTCCAACGGGAAGTGGTGATGAAAATGGTAATGGAATACAAAAATGCGTGGGATAAACACAAAGGAATCCTGTATAGAAGGCGTGGAACCAAACAAGCTTAGTGGTGATTAGATGGCAACACCAGTAATTGGGAAGCAATGCCAGTGCTGGGCAGACTTCTATAGTCTGTGCCCTGATCATGGTGGATAGATTCAGCTTCCGTAACTGGAGAACAAGGCCAGCGATGTGCAGACTTCTATGGTCTGTGTCCTGAAAATGGCAAGGCCAAATCAAGACCAATTATATGTATCATACCTTATACTAAGAGTTTATCTTTTTGGGCAGACTGGATGGACCATACAGGTCTTTAACTGCCATCATTTGCTGTTACAATGTAGTGTCCTTTCATACTGATTATATTTATGACATGCAAAAAAGCCTGTTTTGTGAAAAATGAAACAGGCCCTAGGAAGGCTATCGTCTAAGCGATTTCTCCTCTCTCCCCTGCCCTCCCCTCCATGTCCAGCGATTCTCCCCTCCCATCCCATCCAATCCATGTCCAGTGACTCTCGACTAAGTGATTTCTCCTCTCTCCCCTCCCCTCCATGTTCAGCCATTCTCCTATCCCCTCCCATCCCATCCATGTCCAGCGATTTTCCTCTCCTCTCCTTTCCCCTCCCATCCACGTCCAATGACTCGCCCCAGCCCCCACCTGCCTCCCTTTTAAGCACCCAAGTTCGAGTTCAACCCAGCCCTCACCTGCCCGCCCTTGTCTCCCACAACAGCCCTCTTTTCCTTCCTGCCGCCCTGCCTTTAAAACTTTCCTTTTACCTCAGGTCGCAGCGGCAGCAGGCTCGGCTCGTGTCACCTCCAGCCTTCCCTTTCCTTCCCTCAGGTCGCAGCGGCAGCAGGCTCGGCTCGTGTCGCCTCCAGCCTTCCCTTTCTTTCCCTCAGGTCGCAGCGGCAGCAGGCTCGGCTCGTGTCGCCTCCAGCCTTCCCTTTCCTTCCCTCAGGTCGCAGCGGTGGCAGGCTCAGCTCGTGCAACCTCCAGCCTTCCCACCCTCCTCTGATGTCATTTCGTCTTTCCACGAGGGCGGGACACTGAGAGTGAAGGGAACGCTGGAGGCGAGCTGATATAAGCTCATTTGCATGCTGTTACGAACCCAGCTAGCCAGCCATCCAGGGAGGCAGACTGACAAATTATTATATAGAGATTGTTAAAATGATTATTTTGTCTTTGTATTTCTGATTAATTTTGTTTTTGTCTACATGTGTAAAATAATTATGTTCAACTATAGAGAAGAGATGTTTCTAGAGGTGAGTTAAGTTTGGGAGAGAAAAATGACACACACAGATTACATTTTCAACTATAAGCAAGTTGTTTCATGTTAAACAAAAATAAAGGTACCAGCATAAAAAACAGGTGCAAGTGTGTGTTTGTAGGTATTTTCTACCAACACCAACTTTGAAGCAAAAGGACAAGCATACTTTCTCTTTAAAAACTGGTGCAACTGGGCTTTTGTCCCAGTGTGTTCGATTTGAAGATTGCTCCCTCAGTAATGGAATTTTGAAATGTGCTTCTATTCTGAAACATAATTTATATAGTTTCCAAATTTTTAATTGACCCAGAACTCATGGCTGTGTTGGAATTTTCTTCTTTTTAGGAGGATTTACTGCAGGGAAAACAATAAATGACTTAAACACCTATTTACCTCGTCTACGACGATGGGTCAGCAACCGGGCTATGACTTTTGCCCGCTGTGACCATGGAATGGCAACAATAGGAGAGAAAATTTTCTGCATTGGAGGACGAACATTTAATTCTGTAGGTGAACAATTTGTAATAGGCTTAACATTTGTGAATATGCGTTTTATATTCTGCAAATGCTACCCGCCTCTAATTTTAAAGAATCCTATTTTAATTTCTTTGTGATACTAAGTTTCAATAGTATATTAAGCTGTTCATGTTTCAACATTGCAACTCACAGACCCTGATGACTCTGAAAGCATTTATAAGAATAGGATCTCCCTGTCTAGAGATGAGTATCAAGGGTTAAATGCAAGGACAAAGGAATGAAATAGGGCAAGAGTTTCTGTTAAGCAAAACAGATTTGTAACTTTTGCCATGTAGCTAATATCTGAAGCAGGGACCAATCAACAAGGCTGTTAAAAACTTCCCAAAGTGACTGAAGGCCTTTATTAAAGCTGGGGGTGGACACTTTGAGCATCCATAGTAACTGCAAAATTCTGACACATTGTTATTGTATTATTTTAATGACGTTATTTTACTGTTTTAGCATGAGCATTTTTAATGCGCAAAAATCACTAGGTAGGAATGCTAAAATGTCAGTGACATCAACATAGCTTAAGATAATTAAATGTTGTTTAATAGTAATATGTAAGTATGATGACTAAATAAGTCCATAAAATTTCTTGTTCACATTCAAAGCTGTTGCTAAGAAAACTGTAAAAATCTGTAGGGGTTTTTTTTTTTTTTTTGCCTCACCATGTTTTGGTCCATTAAAAAAAAATGTTATGTATATATTCTTACTTTACTTTTAATGTTTAATATTTGTTTCCTTATGGTTTGAACTTAAGTTTGTTCACTAATACCAACATGTATATTTTACAGTTTCCATTCGCCCCTAAGGCCATGTTGGGTGAACTAGTTTAAACCTAGGATCCAGTCCAATATAATTCCACTGCTAAGTGGACTCTGTGACTACTCTGCAGAGGCCTTTGCTATCTAACAACATACAGTAATTTGTGTGTATATGAATTTCTTTTTCTTGACCTCTCAAGAGTCAGATAGGTAATCTGCCCAGGTGGAGGTCGTAAGCAAACAACCCAAATTCAGTTTTTAGACTTAATGTTTGCTCCTTGGGCTCAGAGCACCAGAGAGCCATTGGACCTGATGCCTCCCAACTAATCAAAAAGTGTATTTTGTGACAAACTAAAGGATGCTGTGATCCATGTACCTGCAACAGGGAAGTGCTAAACTATCATCTGTCTCTGTAAGGAGGAAAATGAGTATCCATGGTCTATCAGTTACAGGACGTTTACCTGCTACCACATTAGCCAGGCAGCAAAGCGAATGATACATACCTGTAGCAGGTGTTCTCCGAGGACAGCAGGCTGATTGTTCTCACGACTGGGTTGACGTCCATGGCAGCCCCCACCAACCGGAAAAAAACTTTGCGGGCAGTCCCGCACGCAGGGCACGCCCACCGCGCATGCGCGGCCATCTTCCCGCCCGTGTGCGACCCTTCCCGCTCAGTTGAATGACAAGCAAAGGAATGAGCAAAACGCAACTCCAAAGGGGAGGAGGGAGGGTAGGTGAGAACAATCAGCCTGCGGTCCTCGGAGAACATCTGCTAAGGTATGTATCATTCGCTTTCACCGAGGACAAGCAGGCTGCTTGTTCTCACAACTGGGGTATCCCTAGCTCTCAGGTTCACTCAAAACAAGAACCCAGGTCAATTGAACCTCGCAACGGCGAGGGCATAACAGAAATTGACCTACGAAGAACAACTAACTGAGAGTGCAGCCTGAACAGAATAAAATCGGGCCCTGGAGGGTGGAGTTGGATTCAAACCCCAAACAGATTCTGCAGCACCGACTGCCCGAACCGACTGTCGCGTCGGGTATCCTGCTGGAGGCAGTAATGTGATGTGAATGTGTGGACTGATGACCACGTCGCAGCCTTGCAAATCTCTTCAATAGTGGCTGACTTCAAGTGGGCCACTGACGCTGCCATGGCTCTAACACTATGAGCCGTGACATGACCCTCAAGAGCCAGCCCAGCCTGGGCGTAGGTGAAGGAAATGCAATCTGCTAGCCAATTGGAGATGGTGCGTTTCCCGACAGCGACCCCCTTCCTATTGGGGTCAAAAGAAATAAACAATTGGGCGGACTGTCTGTGGGGCTGTGTCCGCTCCAGATAGAAGGCCAACGCTCGCTTGCAGTCCAATGTGTGCAACTGACGTTCAGCAGGGCGGGTATGCGGTCTGGGAAAGAATGTTGGCAAGACAATTGACTGGTTAAGATGGAACTCCGACACCACCTTTGGCAAGAACTTAGGGTGAGTGCAGAGTACTACTCTGTTATGATGAAATTTTGTATAAGGAGCATGAGCTACCAGGGCTTGAAGTTCACTGACTCTACGAGCTGAAGTAACTGCCACCAAGAAAATGACCTTCCAGGTCAGGTACTTCAGATGGCAAGAATTCAGTGGCTCAAAAGGAGGTTTCATCAGCTGGGTAAGGACGACGTTGAGATCCCATGACACTGCAGGAGGCTTGACAGGAGGCCTTGACAAAAGCAAGCCTCTCATAATTCAAACGACTAAAGGCTCTCCAGAGATGGCTTTACCCTCTACACGATGATGGTAAGCACTAATCGCACTAAGGTGATTCCTTACTGAGTTGGTCTTGAGACCAGACTCTGATAAGTGCAGAAGGTATTCAAGCAGGTTCTGTGCAGGACAAGAGTGAGGTTCTAGGGCCTTGCTCTCACACCAAACGACAAACCTCCTCCATTTGAAAAAGTAACTCTTTTTAGTGGAATCCTTTCTAGAGGCAAGCAAGACGTGGGAGACACCCTCAGACAAACCCAACGAAGCAAAATCTACGCCCTCAACATCCAGGCCGTGAGAGCCAGAGACTGAAGTTTGGGGTGCAGAAGCGCTCCGTCGTTCTGCGAAATGAGTCGGAAAACACTCCAATCTCCACGGTTCTTCGTAGGACAACTCCAGAAGTAGAGGGAACCAGATCTGATGGGGCCAAAAAGGCGCTATCAGAATCATGGTGCCGTGGTCTTGCTTGAGCTTCAGCAAGGTCTTCCCCACCAAAGGTATGGGAGGATAAGCATACAGGAGGCCGGTCCCCCAATGGAGGAGAAAGGCATCCGACGCTAGTCTGCCGTGTGCCTGTAGTCTGGAACAGAACAGAGGCAGCTTGTGGTTGGTCTGAGAAGCGAAAAGGTCCACCTAGGGGGTGCCCCATTCTCGGAAGATCTTGCGTACCACTCTGGAATGGAGCGACCAGTCGTGCGGTTGCATGACTCTGCTCAGCCTGTCAGCCAGTCTGTTGTTTACGCCTGCCAGGTATGTGGCTTGGAGAAGCATGCCGAACTGGCAAGCCCAACGCCACATCCTGACGGCTTCCTGACACAGGGGGCGAGATCCGGTGCCCCCCTGCTTCTTGATATAATACATTGCAACCTGATTGTCCAAATTTGGATGATTTGGTAGGACAGCCGATCTCTGAAGGCCTTCAGTGCGTTACAGACCGTTCGGAGCTCCAGGAGGTTGATCTGAAGATCTTGTTCCTGGAGGGACCACAGTCCCTGGGTGTGGAGCCCATCGACATGAGCTCCCTACCCCAGGCGAGATGCATCCGTCGTCAGCACCTTCATGGGCTGCGGAATTTGGAATGGACGTCCCAGGGTCAAATTGGTCCGAATCGTCCACCAGTGCAGCGAATTGCGGCAACTGACAGACAGGCGGATGACATCTAGATTCCCGGTAGCTTGGCACCACTGGGAAGCTAGGGTCCATTGAGCAGATCTCATGTGAAGGCGAGCCATGGGAGTCACATGAACCGTGGAGGCCATATGGCCCAGGAGTCTCAATATCTGCCGAGCTGTGACCTGCTGAGACGCTCTGGTCTGGGAAGCGAGGGACAGAAGATTCTGCGCCCTTGCTTCGGGAAGAAAGGCCCGAGCCATCTGAGAATTCAGCAGAGCTCCTATGAATTCCAGAGATTGGACTGGCTGGAGATGGGACTTCGGGTAATTTATCACAAACTCCAGCAGCTCCAGAAGGTGAATAGTGCACCGCATGGACCGAAGAGCTCCTGCCTCTGAGGTGCTCTTGACCAGCCAATCGTCGAGATACGGGAACACGTGCACCTCCAGCTTGCGTAGATACGCCGCAACCACCACGAGACACTTCGTGAACACCCATGGTGCAGAGGCGAGCCCAAAGGGCAGCACACAATACTGAAAGTGCCGTGTCCCCAGACGGAATCGGAGATACTGTCTGTGAGCTGGCAGTATCGGGATGTGAGTATAAGCGTCCTTTAAATCCAGGGAACATAGCCAATCTTCTTTCTTTTTTTTTTTATATTTATTTTTATTAACACAGTACAGCAGTGCTCACTCAGACATATCCAAAACTTCCAGTTATGTATGTACAGTAACACATAAAGACTCCATTTTGAAGCTTACAAAACATCTAACCATAAATCATTGGCCTGGTTCGCACTACACACTGCATTTTCTGTTTTATTCCCCTTCCCCAATCATACTACACACTCAGCACTTTATCCCACTCCAGAACTCAACAGCTATCCCAAACGCTCCCCTCATACCCTCCCATTCCCTTCCCCCCCCCCCCCCTCCCTCATTGCCCTGTAAAGGTAGCACTTTTAAACAGGCTGTCCACAGACCACGATATTGCCTGATAGCAAGCTTTGCTGAGGTGGCATAGATACGGCACTCGTTCTCGCCCACCATTCTCATTTTATTGTACCACACTTCTACCGGGGGGTGGTCTGGTTGTATCCAAAATTGTAGAATGGTCTTTTTGATCAATAAGAGGGATGTATATATAAATCTCCTATGTGACTTAGGAAGGCCCTGGGCAATCAGAAGGTCTTGGTCTCCCAACAGTAAGGTTGCATAATCCCACTCTATTTGTCTATTTGTGACTTGTTTAATCACCTGAAATGCCTGATTCCACAGTGAAAGAGACGGGCATTCTAAAAAGGAATGAATAAAAGTCCCCCACCCTGTCTGGCATTTGGTGCATTGACCCTCTCCCCAGAGTCCCATGACTGCCCCCTTAGCCTTTGTAATGTATGCTCGGTGCAATATCCTGTATTGGGTTTCTTGCAGGTTTGCTACTTTAACCATATCATAGATATTGGAAAAAAGCTTACTAAATTCTTTTATCGTGTAGTTTCTATTCAACTCTCTGTTCCACTGGTCCATCAATCTTTCCATCCCTCCCAGAGGCCTATGCATCTGCAATATTTTATACCATGTGGATAGGCTGTTCGCCTTGTACGGTATACTCAATAAAATCTTGTCCATTGGCCCCCACAGCCATCGATCTCCGTGTATCCGTTGTAAAGAAGTGTGATAATGCCGTGCTTGAAGATATTGTAGTAAATGCTTATTGGGGAAATCCCACCTCTCCTTCAGCTGATCAAAGGATTCTAACTGTTCCTGCCCTTGTGCCATGAGATGGATCAGCATCACACATCCCTTCTCCTTCCACTTGTCAAATATAGAATATCCTAGGCCTGCCGGGAAATCTGCATTGCCCACCAACCCCAGGAAGGGAGATGCCTCTGGTGCTCGGTTCTGATGCCCTCTCCACCATGCCCACGCCCTCCGCAGAGGTTGCAAAAAGGTCAATCTCCCTGCTGTGTCATATATATTACTAGGCCTCATATGTATAAGATTTATGAATGACCATGGGGCACTCCAATCCTCCAGTCCTCCGCTCGGCAAAAACCGATAAGTACCCGTCATTCCCTCAAAAATAATTCGCATAAGTGCCGCCACGTTATATAGGCGTAGTTCAGGCAGTGCCAGGCCTCCCTCGTTCTTACTCAGAGAGAGCTTCTGGTGCCCTATCCGTGCTCCCCTCCCCTGCCAAATGAAGGAACGTATGATAGATCGGTATAAACGTTCGTCTCTCCTTAACAGCCATATGGGAGCCGCTTGTAATGGGTATAAGATCTTTGGCAGCAAAACCATTTTAACTAGGGCTATTCTGCCCATCAGGGAAAGCGGCAAGTGCTTCCATCTGTCACACAGCTTCCTGATATTTTCTATTATATCGACCACATTCTTTTTGTAGAATATCAATGTATTAACACTAAGAAAGATTCCCAGATATCTCATAGCTCCTCGTGCTAGGGGTATTGGCAATCCCGACCAGCCCGGGTCTGTAGTGCTTCCTGATAACGGGAGCACCTCTGATTTTAAACAGTTGACCCGCAGCCCCGATATATCCCCGAAATCACCTATTATTGCCAGCACCCGGGGGAGATCCCTAGGCCCATTAGCCAGGTATACTAAGATGTCATCTGCAAATAGATTTACTCTAAATTCCCTTCTGCCCACCCTAATCCCCCTCATGGCCCTTGTTTCCCTGATTGTTATTGCTAACGGTTCTATAGCTAGCAAGAAAAGAAGCGGTGACAAGGGGCATCCCTGCCGGGTTCCCCGTTGTAAGGGGAAACTCTCTGTAAGTGTGCCATTGAGCAGCAATCTGGCCACAGGGAGGGTGTAAAGCGCTTTAATCCAAGATATGTATGCCCCTGATATGCCATAACGGTTCAGGACCCAAAACAAATACTGCCATGAAATGCTGTCGAACGCTTTTTCCATATCCAACCCCACAATCCCTTCCAGGCCCCCTCTGCCCCTACATTCCTGTATAGCCAGGAGGGCTCTCATAATATTCATCGAGGCATGCCTTCCCGGGACAAATCCCACCTGGTCCTCATGAACCAAGGAACAGATCACCCCGTTCATTCGCCGAGCCATTATGGCAGCCAGGATTTTAATATCCTGATTTAGCAGCGAAATGGGTCGGTATGAGCCCACCTGATTTAAGTCTTTGCCCGGCTTTGGTATTAGTACTATATGGGCCATATTGTTTTGTATAGGTAAGTTGTTCTCCACAATCCCATTGAACCAATCTCCCAGGGGGCCCGCCACCAAGTCCACCATTATTCGATAATATTCTGGGCCATAGCCATCTGGTCCTGGCGCCTTGGTCAGCTTTAAAGACTTGATGGCTTGTCTGATCTCTTGTTCCACTATAGGACCATTAAGGGTTTGTAATTGGTCATGTGTAAGTGTAGGTATGCAAATATCTTGAAAGAACCCCTCGCATGCTTCGGAGTCAAACCCTCTTGCCCCGTATAAGGAGCTGTAATAGGTGACGAATTGTTGTGTAATATGTTTATCTGTGGTGTGTTCTATCCCTGCCTCATCCCTGATAGCTGTAATGGTTTGCCTTTTACGATATGGCCTGACCAGTGTTGCCAGTAGTTTCCCAGCTTTATTCCCCCATTTGAATAGTTTAAAACGTTGGAAGTATATATCCCGTTGCGCCCTCTGATTCAAGATGTCGTCTATCTGGTGTCTAACCTCTAATAAGCGTGAGCGATCTCTTGCATTCATAGTACCTATATGTGTTCTTCTCAATTGATGGTATTCACTAGACAGTCTCAGCAGGTCTGCCTCTCTTTCCTTCTTTTTCCCCGCGGTGTAAGCTATTATGTGACCCCTCATCACCGCTTTCGATGCTTCCCAATACATGCCAACATCTACATCCGTTGTTTGATTATATGTTTGATAATCTATCCACTTAGTTCGTATGTATTCCCTGAATTCTTTGTCATGATACAGTGAAGGATGAAACTTCCACACCCTCTCTTCCCTTCCCCCTGCAAAAGATATTGTCATAGTAACTGCTGAGTGATCACTAAGGGCGCAATCCACTATGTGAACCCCAGAGGACCTAGAAAGCAGAGATGGTGTGGTAAGCAGATAATCAATCCGGGAGTAGGTGTTATGCGGGTGGGAATAGAAGGTAAATTCGCTATCGTGTGGGTGCAAAAGTCTCCATATATCCACCAGCCCTAGCTGGGATGATAAAAAATTTACCCCTCTGCTCCCCCAATTCCCCCCCCTTAGCTTCCTGGGTTTACAATCCACCGTCTGGTCCGCTACACAGTTAAAGTCTCCCCCCATCACTATGTGACAGTCCGGGAAGGGCACCACTTTAGCCACTAACTCTGAGAAGAATCTATGGGAGTAAATGTTGGGTCCATAAATGTTACACAGTAAGATACTCTGTCCCCAGAGGTCTCCCAGTACCAGCACATATCGACCCTCCTTATCCGCAATCACTTTCTGTGTTTTAAAGGGCAGTTGCTTATGTATCAAAATAGCCACCCCCCTTTGCCTAGAGTTGTATGAAGCATATTCTACCTCTCCTACCCAACTCCTCCGGAGTTTTTGGTGTTCTGTTATGTTCAAGTGTGTCTCCTGGAGGAAAGCTATGTCGGATCTCTCCCTTTTCAGCCAGGAGAGCACTTTCGTTCTCTTAACCGGAGAATGAAGCCCGTCTACCTTAAGAGTGACCACTTTCAGATTAACCATTGGCACCATAGTTGGGATTCCTTGTTATCATTATGTTAGTATTCCATTCACTGGCCTCCCAGCTAAGCCAGTGAATTCCCTCTCGCCGCCCCTTCAGAGACCTTCCATTTCTCTCCCACACTCCTCTCCGTCCCCCTCCTCCTTGGATCAGAGCCTGAATCTTAGTTCCATTTTGTGTTCCCTTTACTCCCCCCCTGCCCACCCCTCTTCCACTCACTTCCACACACCAATCACACACACACTCATTCCTCTCCCCACCCTCCTCCCTCCCTCGCTCCCTCCTACCCCCCATCTCCTGTCTATCCCCTCTCCCTCCCAAAGTACTTCCCCACATCCTTCACCTACCCACAACAGCTTAAAGAAAGGACATCCAACCCCTCCCCCCACCCTAACTAGTTTAATTCAAAACAATACCAAACCATACTTTTTTTTTTTTTTTTTTTTGTTTTTGTTTCTGCTTCCCCCCTTTCTAAAACTGTGACTGTCTCATAACTGCCCAACAAACCCCAAAAGGGAAAAACAGAAACATATTCACAGAGATGATCAGATAAGCATTTTCTCTCAGGTACTGCGCTGGTCCCCACTCCGTTATGTCTTGAGTATAGGTTGTGCTCTGGCTTCCTGCTATATCAGTAGACATTGTTCACTTCTTAGCCTCTCGAAGCCAGGCAGAATGTCCGCAGTCCCCTTGTCAGCATGGCGATAACACTCTCTGCATCATGCCTCACCGTCCCTGTCCACAGCTCTCTGCTATTCCGGCTCTGGGTGTTCTGCAGCCTTCTCCTGGTTACATTTTTCCAAAAAAACCTTCGCTCCAGCCACATCGTTTATCAGCTGAGTCTTCCCATCCACCCAGACCCTCAGCTTGGCCGGATAAAGCAGCGCGAATCTGACCCCCTTTTTGTAAAGAGCAGTACATATAGGCGCCATTGCCTTCCTCATTAGGGCCACGCGCATGGAGTAATCATTAAATAGCATCAAGCGATGTCCCTCGTAGAGGAGCGCTTCCTTCATTCTTGCCGCTTTTAAAATCCTCTCCTTCGCCTGCCAGTTTATGAAATGGGCTATTGCCGTCCGGGGTCTTGTGTTCCCCTCGCCTCGTGCTCCAATACGGTGTGCTCTGTCACAGCAGAAATAGCCCTCCTGTTCCGCCAGGCCTAAGTGGTTTGGTAGCCATTTTACAAAGAAGTCATACAGGCCTTTGTCGGACACGGTTTCAGGCAGCCCGATCACCCGCAGATTATTTCGTCGCGCCCGATTTTCATGCTCTTCTACCTTCTCTTGCAACTCCGTGATATTCTTTTGAAGAGTGGCGACTTGCGCTGCAACGGCCTGCGCCTCCTCTTCTCTGGCGGAGATCCGGTGTTCCACCTCCGCGATGCGGGTCGTATGTGAGTCAAACTTCTCATTTATTTCGTCTACAGCGGACTGCAATTTGTTTAATTTGTCCTCCAGTGCTGCCGATACAGACCGGGAGATCTCCTGCGCCCAGTCTGTTGTTGGAATCACCAGTGTTGCCTGCTTAGGTGATTCCCCCGCCATTTTGTCCATGCGGTTACTCGTTGCTTTAGACAACTTTTTGGGGGCTCTGGTGGGCATACCTCGCGGGGGACTCCCTCAATCGACTGCCAAGGTGAGTCCTCTTCTCTAGCCACGACTCTCCCCCAAATCGCAGCCTGTTAGTCTGGTACTATTAGCTGATATAGATGGGAGGATTGCGGAGCCTCTCTTCTTTGCTGCCTTCTAGGTAGCAGGCATCACGTGACCCCCGCCAATCTTCTTTCTGAATCATTGGGAGAAGGGTGCCCGAGGAAAGCATCCTGAACTTTTCTCGCACCAGATATTTGTTCAGGCCTCTCAGGTCTAGGATGGGGCGCATCCCCCCTGTTTTCTTTTCCACAAGGAAGTACCTGGAATAGAATCCCAGCCCTTCCTGCCCGGGTGGCACGGGCTCGACCGCATTGGCGCTGAGAAGGGCGGAGAGTTCCTCTGCAAGTACCTGCTTTTGATGGGAGCTGAAGGATTGGGCTCCCTGTGGGCAATTTGGTGGAGTGGAGACCAAATTCAGGGTGTATTCGCACCGCACTATTTGGAGAACCCACTGGTCGGAGGTTATAAGAGGCCACCTTTGGTGAAAAACTTTCAACCTCCCCCCGACTGGCAGGTCGTCCGGCACGGACACTTTGATGGCGGCTATGTTCCCATGGATCCAGTCAAAAGCCCGTCCCCTGCTTTTACTGTGGAGGCGCAGGGGGCTGCTTATGCTCACGCTGTTGACGTGAACGAGCGCGCTGGGACTGTCCCTGTGCCTGAGGAGGCCTTCGGGCCGGCTGGGTGTACCTACGCTTGCTGTAGGCGTAGGGTGCAGCCTGCCGGGCCCGGGAAAAACTTCCACCTGCAGAGGTGGATGCTGAAGGCGCCCGGTGGGAGAGCTTGTCGAGGGTGGTTTCCCGCTGGTTTAGTTGGTCCACCAACTGCTTGACCTTCTCGCCGAAAATGTTATCCCCCCGGCAAGGGACATCCGCCAGTCGCTGCTGGGTGCGGTTGTCCAGGTCAGAGGCACGCAGCCAGGAGAGTCTGCGCATCACTATACCTTGGGCCGCAGCTCGAGATGCCATATCACAGGTGTCATAGATACCCCTGGACAGGAACTTTCTGCACGCCTTCAGCTGCCTGACCACCTCCTGAAAAGGCCTGGACTGCTCCGGGGGGAGCTTGTCGACCAGGTCCGCCAGTTGCCTCACGTTGTTCCGCATGTGAATGCTCGTGTAGAGCTGGTATGACTGGATGCGGGTCACAACCATGGAAGATTGGTAGGCCTTCCTCCCAAACGAGTCCAGAGTGCGAGACTCCCGCCCAGGGGGCGCCGAGGTGGTATCCCTCGAACTCCGTGTTCTCTTGAGAGCAGTCCATGACCGCCGAGTCATGAGGCAATTGAGGCCGCATCAACTCTGGGTCTGAGTGGATCCTGTATTGGGACTCCGCTTTCTTGGGGATGGTGGGATTAGATAGTGGCTTCAGCCAGTTCCAAAGCAGTGTCTCCTTAAGGACATTGTGCAATGGCACCGTGGAAGACTCTCTAGGTGGTGATGGATAGTCGAGGACTTCGAGCATCTCCGCCCTCGGCTCATCCACAGTGACCACGGGAAAGGGAATGCAAATAGACATATCCCTGACAAAGGAGGCAAAGGAGAGGCTCTCAGGGGGCAAGAGCTTCCTCTCCAGTGAAGGAGTGGGGTCAGAGGGAAGGCCCACAGACTCCTCTGAGGAGAAATATCTGGGGTCCTCCTCCTCCTCCTCCTCGGTGTCGGACATGAGCTCTTTCAGCTCAGACCTCAACCGGGCCCGTCTCGACTGCGAGGAACCACGTCCTCGATGATGGTGTCGAGCAGTGGACTCCCGTGCTGGCGGGGACGAAGCTCCCTCCATCGACAGGGACTCCACCTGTGTGGCGGTCGAAACCGGTGCCGCAAGCGGCGTCGGAGGCCTCGGCATCGGGCCAGAGCACACCGGCGCCTCCATCAACACCGCCGGGGGCGCAAGCACCCCCGGTGCCAGCAGAGCCTGGCACATCAGCCCTTCCAGGATCCCAGGAAGGATGGCTCGGAGGCACTCGTTGAGGCCCGCTGTCAGGAAAGGCAGGTGGGCCAGTGTGGGTGTCGATGCCGGAAGCTGCTCGGGTCCACGAGACGGTACCGAAGTACCCGCGGACTGACGCAGCGACACCTCTTCAACCGAGGGGGAACGCTCCTCCCGGCACTGCCGCTTCCTGGGCGTCGAGTTGTCCCTCGAAGTACCGGAGCTGGCAGTCCCGTGCGCCGTGGGCTACCAATGACGGTGCTTCTTTGCTTTCTTTCGATGCCCGTCATCGGCGCTCGGCGGAAGAGACGAGGAGGAGGTAGAACCCCCCCGGCCTCGAGGAATCGGATCCGACAGGGTTCGGTCCCGATGGCCCTGGGTAGAGGGAGTAGCCGTGGCAGACTGCCCGCGCGGCCGCTCACCCCCGCCGTCACCGGCGGGCCAACGGTACCTGTACTCCTGGGGTCGGTGCCAGAGTCGGCGCCGATTTCGTCGACATCAGTACTGGCACCGAAGACCCGGCTGTCGACACCGATGCCGTCGAGGTCGACGTCGAAGGGCCGGCGCAAGTTCCAAAAAGACAGTCCCGAAGAACTTGCCTCACCACCTGTGTCCGCTTCCTTAAGCCGAGACACAAGGTGCACGCCTTGGAATTATGCTCCGGGCCAAGGCACTGGAGGCACCAAGCATGGGTATCAGTCTGCGAGATCTGCCGGCCGCACCGACCACACTTTTTGAATCCGCTCGGGACCTTCGAGGACATCGACGGAAAAATCGTGTCGGCGAGGTCAAAGTCGTCGATGGTGGCGGTGAAAAGCACACCCGAAAAAGAAACGACCGCGCGGCCACAAGGCCGCGACGAAGCACCCTCGCGGCTAAGAACGACAAGGACACCTCTTTTTTTTTTTTTTTTTAATTCTTACGAAAAAAGACTATGCGAACGCGTACGCTAAACAAGAAAATACCGCGGTCGCGCATGGGCGGGAAGACGGCCACGCATGCGTGGTGGGCGTGCCCTGCGTGTGGGACCGCCCGTGAAGTTTTTTTCCGGTTGGTGGGGGCTGCCGTGGACGTCAACCCAGTCGTGAGAACAAGCAGCCTGCTTGTCCTCGGAGAAACACAATGACCCTGATGCTCATAACTACAGCGCTGGAAAAATAGCACCCGAACTGTGTGGCATAATAACTTCCTAATGCTCAATGCTAATGGTATGCAAATATAGGCATGTTGTTAGCATTGAGCATTAAAAAGGTAAGAGGGACGATTGTGTGTGGCACAGGCGCACAAGACCGGAGCAAGCTCTTTTCATGTGCACCCTCTTACTCTGGAGAGTGCTGATGATAGACTACTGGCAGAGATAGAACTTTGTGACTGGCAGAGAACTTATATTTGAGCAGGGATTGTCTTTCTATGTTAAATTGTACAGCGCTGCGTAACCCTAGCAGCGCTTTAGAAATGTCAGATAGTAGTAGTAGTATATTGCAGAAAGGGAGCAAGAATGGCCAGGGCTGCCTCTGTTAAGGGAACTGATGGCTTTGAGGAAAGTTTTATGAGGTAATGCAGACTGTCTCTTGTCTAAGCAAAAACTTATTGATCTTGAAAGAAGGGAAAAGTGACCTCTGGAATCAAGACAGCTACTTCTTCCCAGCTGTGCCCCCCCAGCTAGTTAGTATTGCTTTGCATATTATTAAATGCCTTTTTATGAGAATTATAGAACGTTCATGCCCTTTCTGTTGTACATAGCACATCAGTTCCACACGGGAGTATATTTCCTGCCATTCGGTCCTTGCCTCATGCAATCTCTTATCACGCACATGGTATCACCAGCACAGGAGGACCAGATGAGACACCCTAACGCCAGCTCTGAGCTGGTGTAGGGGTTTCCAGTGGTAAGGGTGCCCTTGTGAAGTGCACTGTTCTACGGGCATCAGAGAGAATAGGAAATGACTCCCATTTACAAGCTTTTGACTATATTAGCATGCTACTTGCGCTGATGGTGGGTGCATTCATTTTCCACAGTACGGGTCTTTCAGCATTGTGCGCTAACAAATGTGGGTGCTCGTCCGGCGCTAATGGCATCTAGTGCCCACATTTGCTTCTGACCATCAGGACCCTAGTAAGGTGGTCCTTGATGGATGGATGTGAACACCTCTGGTACAAGTGGCAAGTTCATTCTTCTGCATCACTTTGAAGGAGAACTATATCAGGCTCTTTCTTTAAGTAAATTTCTGGTCTACTCTCATTACCCATGTCATAAAACTGAATCCCAGTTCTCAATAACAGAACAACCTTTGTATCATTGATAGTAGAACTGTTAAAAAATAAAAAAAAAACAAGAAAACAACCTATAATATTATTAGAATAGGACAGCTGGTTTAGTTATGATAGAATAGCTCATTTTTACACAGTAATTTAACAAATGATTGCAGAAAGAGATCATCCAGCCCATCCAGTTTGTCTAGTTATCCTGTCCACATGGATATGGATACTTTATTTTATTTCAACATTTATAATCCTGACATACATAATAATTAAAATGACATTAAGACAACAATAAAACTTAAAACAAACAATATCCAATATAATAAACTTGGCTATTTGGATTTTTGTTACCTCTAGGACATCTACATTTCATTTTAATCTCTATACCATACATTCTGGGAGCCCCAGCAACTGTTGCTGACTCAGCAGAATATGGCACTATGAATATTTTCAATGTGTAATACTAGATCATGCTTTGTTCTCTACTACCCTTTTTGTGGCTACAAATTCTCTTTGCTGATCCCATGCATTCTTAAACTGTCTTACTGTTTTAAACACTATTTTGTTTCTCTTTTTCCTCCTATTTCTCTGACCCCTCTCAGTAAACAGAGCTATGTTCATTTTTTTCCAGACAGAGGGGTGGAGCCATGTGAATGAAACAGAATACTATTGTCCAGCATCTGACCAGTGGAGCACTCTGAAGATCTCCCCATTTGCGTGTTGCCAGTTCAGCGTCATTTCCCTGCAGTCTAAACTGTATATTATGGGAGGAGGAAAACTCAGAGACATGAATAAAGAGAATGGAGTATTCACATATGATCATGCCTCGAATGTGTGGGAAAAGGCAGGCTCACTGCCCAAGCCTTTGGTAGATCATGTCTCATGTACTCTTAAACTCTCCCATCAGTTGCAAATGAAGGTGCAGAACAAAGGTGTGGTACGCTCATCTGCTCCTACCATTAAGAAATCCACTCTTAATTTGTTCATAACAGAAATGTAGAACTGAAAAGCTTTATAGGGCAATGCAAGACAATATCATCATACCCTAGCAAATGTCAACAGGCATTTTCCTAAAACTGTAATACATTCAACAATACGTATGTGTCAGAAATCAGCTATGTATGCAGAAGCACACTTCACATTACATTCAAATTTCTATTAGGTGACAAATGTCACTATGGAAAAATGATAGTTCAAGGTTCAGAAAATTATACTCAATACCTGCCCAATTTATTGGTTACAGTTATAATGCAATGTTCAGGATGTGTTTTTTCTATAACTGAGGCCATTCCATAGTATTACAGTCATGTACTGATATCTGTTGCAGAAAAAATACCCTGCAGCTTCTATTCTGTGTTCTCTCTAATCCCCCTCTCCTTTTACAAAGACATGTGGCAGCGCTAGTGTGGCACTGTAAAAGGGGGGGGGGGGGGGTAAATGAGATTGAAGTCAGAGAAATACCAGGTACTAGAATTTCTTGCCTGTCACAGGATATGTGAATTTATGCAAATACAAACAATTTAAAGAATTAAAGCAGGTTTATTTGAATAGATTAGCAGTTTCAGATTGGAGTTTTTAAAACGGTTGTGAAAAACATATTTTTGAGACCACATAAGTCTCTTGTTAATCACACATCATGGAGAGGGGACCTATGGGGTCTTGAAAGCTGATAAATCACATCTTTTTTTTAGGGGGGGGGGGAGGAAGATTGGGGTTTATTAAATTCTCACATTTTACAAAGACTACCCAGGACTGTGTTGCAATTAAATATCAGGTAAACAGTAATCATGCTAATGTTGTTTGCACAAAACATAAGTATAGGGTGTGGGCTGAAATTGGTCCTTCTTGATTTTTTGGTTGAAACTGAGAATCTGTGTAATATGGAAAGGGAGTTAGTGCTCTCACATTGATCCCAGTTTCACCATTGCCAAAGCAGGAGGATTAAATACTGTTGTAAGGGGGAAAACTTGCTTTTATAATTCATGAATTAACAGAGCCTATAAGAAGTAAGGAATCCTAGTAAAGATGGGGCTTCACGTGGTGCTGTCCACCCCTGCCATAGTTTAAATTTATAATCCGCTAACTGCATTAAAACTTAGTTTTTCCATAACTAGACAGAGATAATTTTACTAAAAGTACAAAATTCACCATTAAGATTCCTTTAAGTGTGATAACCTACTTGAGAATATTAAAATCATAAGAAAATATGTTAAAAAGCCATACTGATTCAACAAAGGTTCATTGAGCCAGTATCCTGTCTATGATATTGATCAGTCTGGGTCACAAATGCCCAGTAGATCACAATAAGTGGATCAATTTCTTATAGCTTATTTCTGGGGATAAGCAGTGGCTTTCCTAAGTCTACCTGACAAATTTTTATTGGACTATTCCTCCAGAAATTTGTTCAAACCTCTAACCTTGCTGTTGTATTGACCACAACCTCAACAAGAGATTTCACTGCATGAAAAAAATACTTTCTATGATTTAATTTCAGTCTACTGGTGGTTAATTTCATGGTGTGTCCTCCTTGTTTTAGTGTTGTTTGAAAGGTTAATTACCATCCCCTATTTAGCTATTCCACCCCACTCATGAAAACTTCTATTATAACGCCTCTTTCCCAAAATGAAGAGTTCTGATTTGTTTATCCTTTCTTCATAAAGGTGTCCCATCTCCTTTCTCATTTTTTTTTTGTTTTTCTCTGAACGTTTCAACCTTCTATATGCTTTTTGAGATGGGGTGACCAGAACTACATACTCAAGGTATGGTTCACACCATGAGCTTGTTCAGAAGTATAATGATATTCTCAGTTATATTCTTAAGCCCTTTTTGAATATCACCTAATATTCTATTTACTTTTTTGGCAGCAGCACAATGGTCAAAGGTTTCAGGGGCAGTAGTTCTGGCTGGAGAGTGCGCTAATTCTGGCTCTCTGTGAAATTTTTACTTCCCTAGCGTGGCACTAACTTGGCGATAATCGGGCCCTTACCACCACCTTAATGGGCATGGCCTCGTGGTAAGCGTTACCGTGGTATGTTATTGTGTGGCCATTGGGGGGGGGGGGGGCATTTTACTGGCTGTGGTAAAAGGGCCCCGCCGCTACTGTCTTATCTACAATGAAATTAAGATTATTTTCTGTGATGACTCCTAAAGTGGAACCCAGAATCATGTACCTATAGTTAGAATTATTTTCCCTATGTGCATCATATTGCACTTGTCCACATTAAATGTCACCTGCCATTTAGATGCTCACTCTCCTGGTGTCACAAGATTCTTTAACAATTCCTTGCACCACCCTGCTGTTTAAATGATTTTGAATAATGTTGTGTCATATGCAAATTTGATCACCTCTCTCACTGCTCCGTTTTCCAGATCATTTATGAATATGTTATATAACACAGCTCACAGTACAACTGGTAGCGCTCGAAAATCGGAAAAACTCCTGCGCCGCTCACTGCCGACAGAGACCTCCATGCTTCGTCGGCAGCTCTTTAAGCGGCGCATGGGGCACCCCTGAAACCCCGCCCCCTTCCGGCCTCCCAACGGCAGGAAGGGGCTCCTGCCACGTCACCCAGACCGTTGGGGAGGCCGGAAGGGAAGTGTTGCCCAGGCCGGGGAGCTACCGTACGGCAGCCGCCATGTCCTAAGCCCGCCCGCAACACACCCCCCATGTGATATGGATGCACTGTACATGAATTGCATAGATAAACATCTGCAAAATAGGTTTCAAAAATACCAATTTGGACATTTTGAGAACAAATTTGTCCAAATGCTGCTTTATGACATTTTATGGACATATTTCTCTTTCGAAAATGAGCCCCATAGTGCATTTTGATTTTCAGAAGGCATTTGAAAAAGTCCATCATGAGAGACTCTTCAGGAAATGGGATAAGAGACGGTTAAAAGATAGGATACAGAGACAGAGAAAGACTAAATGGTCTGTTTTCCAAATGGAAAAAGTTCAATAATGTGTCTCAAGTTGCTGTACTGGGAGCTGTGTTATATAACATATTCATGAATGATCTTGAAAAAGGAGCAGTGACAGAGGTGATCAAATTTGCATATGACACAACATTATTCAAAATCATTTAAACAGCAGGGTGGTGCAAGGAATTGTTAAAGAATCTTGTGACACCAGGAGAGTGAGCATCTAAATGGCAGGTGACATTTAATGTGGACAAGTGCAATATGATGCACATAGGGAAAATAATCAACTAAACATCATATAATTAGGAAGTGCCCATATCTGAACTGGAATAGAATTCCAAATCCTGCTAGACAAAGTTAAATGAACTTTCATGAATGCATTTATAGCAAACCTAAATTACAGGAGGACTACCCAATCTTAGTAATGATCCAAAGCAAGAGGCAGAACGAATAGTAGGAAAAGTAATTAACTGAACAAGGGCTTGAGGGCAACACCATTAATTATTTTTAAAACCCAGCATGACAACTTAAATTCAATGCAAGCATCTATTGACAGCCAATGCAAGTCCCTTAATAGCGGGATCACATGGTCAAATTTTTTACAGCCAAAAATCACTCTCACAACTGTATTCTGCCAGAGCTGAATCCTATTTCTAATATTGTGAGCAGTGCCCACCTGCCTGGGACAATAATATGGCTTGAACTAATGGTCACAAGTGCTCTGGGTAAAAAAAAAAAAAAAGATCTTCTAGATCTTAGCGGAATGTAAAAAAGATTTTTTTTTACTAAGGTTATTAATCTAATTTTCCATTGTTAATAGTGTCCAAAATGACAATACCTTAGCTGATGTCATATAATCAATTTGTTCACCAGATTTTAACCTTGAGTATTTAGGAACATCTAGCCCAAGCCTGAACTTTCTCAATATACTCCAGAAGCAAATTGTTGGAGACCTCAGTTTTCAAACATAATGGAACTAAAATAAAAATATCATCTGCTTAAGAAAATATAGGCGTCTTTTACTAAGGCGCGCTCACATTTTTAGCACGCACTAAAATTGTGGTTGCGTTAAACGTTAAGAGATGCCCATAAGAGTGCATTGGCGTCTCTAACGTTTAGTGCACCTACAATTTTAGCGTGCGCCAAAAATGTGAGCATGCCTTAGTAAAAGACCCCCTATGTGATATTTAGAAGCTTCCAACAGAGATCCCAGTGTGTTCATAAAAATATTAAACAAAATTGGTGACAGTGGCAAACCCTGTGGATCCCCATAAACTGAGTTCCAACAGCCAGAAAAATTCCCTGTATTGATGAAACCCCCTAATCCAATCATATAACTTTCCAGAAATACCCAGTTCTAATAACCTATCTAACAGAGAATAATCAACTGTATCATAAGCCACAGATATGACAAATTGTAATAGTACTGATGATATTTTCTGGCTTAACAATAATTTTACTTTTGATATTAAGGTTAAGAGTAGCAATTCAGTACAGGCATTGTTCTGAAACCATGTTTCGAATAATGCACACAGTGAAAGGACTCCATAAAAGATGTGACCTGTGATGCAAGAAGAGATTCAATTGACTTGGTAAACCAAGGTATACTTGTTACTGGGCAAAAGTTTGAAACCCATGGACGGTCCCAGGGGCCCTGAAAAGCAGGAGGCCTTGAGGCAGGTGGAGACCCACTCGATGCTTCACTGCTCCCATTGTCTAAGGGTCTAGCAGCAGCCATTATTCCAATGCTCCCGATGCCGGTGCAATGCTCAACATCCTCGAAGCTAATACAGACGTCAAGAAACCAGACTTGGCTCCAAAAATCCTCTCTCATTGAGCCTCTCTGGAAACCTGGGTCCTCTTCTTCATGCGAAGACAGAAAACACAGTTAGTGAGGCTATGGTCAGGCCCAAGACACTGTATTACACCAAGAATGGATGTCTTTCCCAGAGACTGTCCGATTGCACCGGGTAGAGTGTTTGAAGCCACTGGGAACCTTCATGGACATGGAAGTAAAACTTCCTCAGCTAAATTAAATGAAGCAATGGTGCCTGAAAAAGGGACAAGGTATGAAAAAAAGAAAAGGAAAGCTCCCAGCCAAAGTCAAGGCTTAAAAGCGACCTGATAACGACGGAAAATAAAGGAAAATTAAACCTGGGCAAAATCACTAAAACTTAAAGGAAAAATAAAAGGACGGAGGTTCCACAATAAAAACACAATTAAGGAAGAAAAAATAAATTAAAAAATAGCCAAAAGTGACAAAAAAAAGCTCTCTAGGACCAAGCGATGTAAGGAGAGAGTTAAAAAACACACCCTCTCCTTACTGCGGTAGAAAAAGAAGACCACATTCTCGTTGCAGGTGGGAAGGCACTCACACATGCACAATGAAGTGTTTCTCGTGCGCCACATAGCTCTCATTAGACTTTGGTAAATTCTGGACCAGGTGACCAGTCAGCGTCACACATTTGTGAGAATTATAAGCCTGCTTGTTCTCGGAGAAGAATAGCCATACTGGGTCAGACCAATGGTCCATCTAGCCCAGTATCCTGCTTCCAGAAGTAGCCAATCCAGGTCGTAAGTACCTAGCAGAAACCCAATTAGTAGCACCATTCCATGCAACCAATCCCAGGGCAAGCAGTGGCTTCCCCTATGTCTATTTCAAAAACAAACCATGGACTTTTCCTCCAGGAACATGTCCAAACCTTTTTTAAACTCAGATAGGCTAACCACCGTTACCACATCCTCTGGCAAATAGTTCCAGAGCTTAACTATTCTTTGAGCGAAAAAATATTTCCTTCTATGTGTTTTAAAAGTACTTCCATGCAATTTCATTGAGTGTTCCCTGGTCTTTGTACTTTTTGAATGAGTGAAAAATCAATTCACCTCCACCCAATCCACACCACTCAGAATTTTGTAGACCTCAATCATACCCCCCCTCCCCCAAGCCACCTCTTTTCCAAGCTGAACAGCCCAAACCTCTTTAGCTTTTCCTCATATGGGCCAGTTCCATCCACTCTATCATTTTGGTCAATCTTCTTTGAACCTTTTCTAAACTCAGCTATACCTTTTTGAGATATGGTGACCAGAATTGAACAGAGTACTCAAGGTGAGATCGCATCATGGATCAATACAGAGACATTATAATATTCTTGGTCTTATTTTGTATCCTTTTCCTAATAATTCCTAGCATCTTGTTTCATTTTTTTTTGCTGCAGCTGCACACTGCACTGAAGATTTCAGCGTATTGTCTACAATGACACCTAGGTCTTTGAGTGCTGACTCCTAAAGTGGACCCTAGCATCGGATAACTGTGATTCGGATTATTCTTTCCAATGTGCATCACTTTGCATTTGTCTACATTAAATTTCATCTGCCATTTGGATGCCCAGACTTCCAGTTTCCTAAGATCTTCCTGTTATCAATAGAAATCAAACAAAATAAAACATGGAAAAGAAAATAAGATGATACCTTTTTTATTGGACATAACTTAATACATTTCTTGATTAGCTTTCGAAGGTTGCCCTTCTTCGTCAGATTGGAAATAAGCAAATGTGCTAGCTGACAGTGTATATAAGTGAAAACATTCAAGCATTATTATGACAGTCTGACAGGGTGGGAGGATGGGGGTGGGTAGGAGGTATGCATGGGGACATCAAAGCATATCATTGATATTCTAACAGGATAGATGTGGGGAGGGTGATAACAGAGAAATACAGCTTTATGGTTTATAATGGGCTAGGAACCCCAGATCCTTGTTAAGTCCTTTCTGTTGGGTGTTAAAATATTCAATCATTCTGACTTCAAAGGTCTTAAGTTCTTGTATGGTTTTAAAGTTACCTTTCAGGATTCTCACTGTGAAGTCACTGGTACAGTGTCCTGGTCCTGTAAAATGCTGACCAACAGGGGTGGGAGCCCTACTAGCACCAGTATTGTTCATGTGATGTCTATGTAAATTGAATCTTGTCTTAAGCATCTGGCCTGTTTCTCCAATATAGCATCCTTCGTTACAGTTTTTACACTGAATGATATATACCACATTGGAAGATGAGCAAGTGAAAGATTCCTTTATGTTGAATATCTTTCATTTGTGGATGACTGTGGGGTTCTGTGAAATGTTTTGGCATAGTTTGCAACTGGATAAATTACAGGGAAGTGTGCCCTTCTGTTCCTTTTCAGTCTGTGATGGAAGTTTACTTCTGATTAGCTTGTGTTTTAAGTTGGGTGGCTGTCGGAAGGCCAGTACTGGTGGGGATGGGAATATCTCTTTCAGTAATTCATCCTCCTGGAGTATAGGTTGTAGATCTCTTATGATTTTCCTCAGTTTTTCCAGCTCTGGATTGTATGTCACTTCAAGGGGGATTCTGTCTGTGGCTTTTTTCTCCTTGTACTGTAGCAGATTCTCCCTGGGTGTTTTGAGGGAGGAGGCAATATTCTTGGAGATTATTTTGGGGTTGTAGCCTTTCTGTTTGAAGGATGCAGTCAGGCTTTTAAGGTGTCTGTCTCTGTCCCCTGGGTCAGAGCAGATACGGTGGTATCTTGTGGCTTGGCTGTAAATGATGGATCTTTTTGTATGTGAAGGATGGAAGCTGGAGTTGTGGAGGTAGCTGCATCTGTCTGTGGGTTTCTTGTATATAGATGTTTGTATACAGCCATCACTGATTGAGACCGTGGTGTCCAAAAAATTGACTTTTTCTGGGGAGTAGTCAATTTTGAATCTGATTGTAGGATGGTATGTATTGAAGGAAGAATAAAATTGTTTCAGAGTTTCTTCACCCTCCGTCCAAATCATAAAAATGTCATCGATGTACCGGTAGTATTTTAGAGGTTTGGTCTGGTGTGTATTCAGAAATGTCTCTTCCAGCTCAGCCATAAAAAGGTGCTGTCCTGGTGCCCATCGCAGAGCCCATTATTTGTAGATAGATAGATATTGTTAAAGCGGAAGTAGTTGTGAGTTAAAATGAATTTGATTAATTTTGTAATAGTTTCTGGTGAGTATTGATGGTCCAGTGTGGATTTTTTTTAGGAGTCTTCCACATGCAGCTATGCTATCCGCATGTGGAATGTTGCTAAGATCTTCCTGCAATTTTTCACAATCCGCATGCGTTTTGACAACTTTGAATAGTTTTGTGTCATCTGCAAATTTAATCACCTCACTCATTGTTCTGATTTCCAGATAATTTATAAATATGTTAAATAGCACCAGTCCCAGGACAGATCCCTGCGGCAGTCTACTATTCACCCTCCTCCATTGAGAAAAATAGCTATTTAACCCTACCCTCTGTTTTCTGTCCAATAACTAATTCTTAATCCACAGAAGAACATTGCCTCCTATCCTATGACTCCTTAATTTTCTCAGGAATCTCTCATGAAGTACTTTGTCAAAAGCTTTCTGAAAATCTAGATACACTACATCAACCACCTTTATCGACATGTTTATTCATGCCTTCAAAGAAATGAAGCATATTGGTGAAGCAAGACCTTCCTTGGCTGCATCTGTCCCATAAAACCATGATTGTCTACGTGTTCCATAATTTTATTCTTTATAATAGTTTCCACTATTTTGCCTGGCACTGAAGTCAGGCTTACCAGTCTGTAATTTCCCGGGTCACCCCTGGAACTCTTTTTAAAAATTGATGTTACATCGGCCACCCTCTAGTCTTCAGGTACTATGGACAATTTTAACGACAGGTTACACAGATCACTAGCAGCAGATCAGCAATTTTATGTCTGAATTCTTTCAATACCCTAGGGTATCACTCTTTAAATTGTCAATTTGGCTCAATCCATCTTCCAAGTTCACTGAGATTTCTTTCAGTTCCTTTGCATCATCGCTCCTGAAAATCATTTCCGGTATAGCTAGATCTCTTGCATCTTCTTCCATAAAGACTGAAGCAAAGAATTCATTCAGTCTCTCCACAAGAGACTTGCTGACCTGAACATGTATACTTTGGAGGAAAGGAGAAACAGGGGTGACATGATACAGACATTCACACAGGTATTAATCCACAAACAAGCCTTTTCTGGAGATGGGAAGGTGGTAGAACTAGAGGACATGAATTGAGGTTGAAGTGGGGGGCAAACTCAGGAGTAATGTCAAGAAGTATTTTTTCACGGAGAGGGTGGTGGATGTGTGGAATGCCCTCCCGCGGGAGGTGGTGGAGATGAAAACGGTAATGGAATTCAAACATGCGTGGGATAAATACAAAGGAATCCTGTTTAGAAGGAATGGATCCACGGAATCTTTGCAGAGATTGGGTGGCTATGCTGGTAATTGGGAAGCGAAACCGATGCTGGGCAGACTTCTATGATCTACACCCTGATCATGACTGAATAGATAGGGATGGGCTTGAGTGTAAATTTTAAGTAGCTTTGACGTTAGCTTCAGAACAGACTTCTACGGTCTGTGCCCTGAGAATGGCAAGGCCAAATCAAACTCGGGTATATATATGAAGTATCGCATGTCAAGTAAAATGAGTTTATCTTGTTGGGCAGACTGGATGGGACCGTACAGGTCTTTATCTGCCATCACTTACTATATGTTACTATGTCGGGGTTCCTTTTGCTCCTTCCTGATCTAACAGCCCCACAGATTCCCTCACAGGGTTCCTGCTTCTGATACACCTGAAAAATGTGTTAGTATGAGTTTTCATTTCCGTGGCACGTTTTTCTTCATATTCTCTTTTAGCCTTCTTTATCAATACTTTGCATCTGGCTTGATAGCGCTTATGTTGCTTCTTATTGTCTTCATTCGGATCCTTTTTCCATTTTTTTGAAAGGTGTTCTTTTGGCTCTAATAGCCTCTTACACCTCATCTTGTAACCATTCTGACTGTCATTTGCTCTTTTTTCCACCTTTGGATAACAGTCTTGATAAAGACGTGATCCAAAATTAGGGTCAGCGTATTCATACGCTGACCCTAATTCTGGATCAAGTCTATCAAGACTGTTATCCAGAAATTCCTATACCCTTCAGCAGTGGTGTGCTGAAGCCGGCTCGCCCCGGCTCGCAAGAGCCGGTTGTTAATCTTTCTACCGACTTGCGAGCCGGTTGTTAAATATCGCGAGCCGGCTCTGGCTCTCCTCCCTCCCTCCGGATCCGGTCCCGCTCACCGATTCCTTGTTCTTCTAATTCTTCGGGGCAGGCAGTCTTGCCTGCCTGCTGCCAGCTGACTCTCCCCCGCTGCCGATTTGCGCTTTAAAAATGGCCGCCTCTCGCGAGACTTCTACTGAAGTCTCGGCGGCCATTTTGAAACGCGAATCGGCAGCGGGGGAGAGACGAGAGTCAGCTGGCAGCGGGCAGGCAAGACTGCCTGCCCCGAAGAATTAGAAGAACAAGGAGTCGGTGAGGGACTGGATCCGGAAGGAGGGAGGGTGGGCGGAGAATTCGCTGACAACTCGGGAGGGGGTGGCAGGGGAGAGAAGGGAGTCGCTGGGCATTTGTGGATGAGGGAAGCGAAGGGTCGCTGCGGGTATGGGTGCATGCAGGGGAGAGGAGGGTCACTGCTGGACATGGGTGGATGGAGGGCAGGGGAGAGAAGGGTCACTGCCTGGACATGGGTGGATGGAGGGCAGGGGAGAGGAGGGTCACTGCTGGACATGGGTGGATGGAGGGAAGGGGAGAGGAGGGTCACTGCCTGGGTGTATGGGTGCATGCAGGGCAAGGGAGAAGAAGGTCACTGCTGGACATGAGTGGATGGAGAACAGGGGAGAGGAGGGTCAATGCTGGACATGGGTGGATGGAGGATAGGGGAAAGGAGGATCACTGCTGGACATGGGTGCATGTAGGGCAGGGGAGAGGAGGGTCACTGCTGGACATGGGTGCATGCAGGGCAGGGGAGAGGAGGGTCACTGCTGGACATGGGTGGATGGAGGGAAGGGGAGAGGAGGGTCACTGCCTGGGTATGGGTGCATGCAGGGCAGGGGAGAGGAAGGTCACTGCTGGACATGGGTGCATGCAGGGCAGGAGAGAGGAGGGTCACTGCTGGACATGAGTGGATGGAGAACAGGGGAATGGAGGATCACTGCTGGACATGGGTGGATGGAGGACAGGGGAAAGGAGGGTCACTGCTGGACATGGGTGCATGCAGGGCAGGGGAGAGGAGGGTCACTGCTGGACATGGGTGGATGGAGGGCAGGGGAAAGGAGGGTCGCTGCCTGGGTATAGGTGCATGCAGGGCAGGGGAGAGGAGGGTCACTGCTGGACATGGGTGGATGGAGGGAAGGGGAGAGGAGGGTCACTGCCTGGACATGGGTGCATGCAGGGTAGGGCAGAGGAGGTTCATTGCTGGACATGGGTGCATGCAGGGCAGGGGAGAGGAGGGTCACTGCTGGACATGAGTGCATTTAGGCAAGGGGAGAGGAGGGTCACTGCTGGACATGGGTGGATGGAGGACAGGGGAAAGGAGGGTCACTGCTGGACATGGGTGGATGGAGGGCAGGGGAGAGGAGGGTCACTGCTGGACATGGGTGGATGGAGGGCAGGGGAAAGGAGGGTCGCTGCCTGGGTATAGGTGCATGCAGGGCAGGGGAAAGGAGGGTCGCTGCTGGGTATGGGTGCATGCAGGGCAGGGGAGAGGAGGGTCACTGCTGGGTATGGGTGCATGCAGGGCAGGGGAGAGGAGGGTCGCTGCTGGGTATGGGTGCATGCAGGGCAGGGGAGAGGAGGGTCACTGCTGGACATGGGTGGATGGAGGGCAGGGTAGAAGAGGGGGAGAGAAGAAATGCTGGACATGGATGGAGGGAAGGGAAGAGTGAGGAAGGAGATGAGTTGAGGGGAAAGGAAGAGAGGAGAAAAACTGCACATGGATGAAGAAAATAGGCAGAAGCTGAGAACCAGAAATGAAGAAGAAAGGAGGAAAGGAAAGAAATAAATGGAAAGGAAGCCCTGGAACCGGAGTTAAGAGGACAGATAGCAGCAGAATCGGATACTGGGCCAGCATGATCAGAAAAACAGTCACCAGACAACAAAGGTAGAAAAAAGTCATTTTATTTTCATTATAGTGTTTGGAATATGTTCACTTTGAGAATCAGGTGCTCAACATTAAAAGTTTATATTTATTTACTTATTTATGGCATTTTATCGCACATTAAATATGAATTAGATTGGAACCTGGGATCATTTAAATTTTTTTTCCTGAAGGAATGCATTGCCACCCCCCCCCCCCCCCCCCCCCCCAGGCTCTCTCCCCGGTTATAGTCAGCTCTGCAATTTGGGGGGGCGCAGAGGGGGACTGGGGAGAGAGCCTGTTGTTAAACATTTACCAGCACACCACTGCCCTTCAGTGATCTTGTGTACAGACAGACCCCTGATGTAGGCTTCACGCCGAAACACAGTGCTGTGTCAGGTCCTGAAGAATAGCGAATGCTACATACCTGTAGAAGGCATTCTCCGAGGACAGCAGGCTGATTGTTCTCACTGATGGGTGACATCCACGGCAGCCCCTCCAATCGGAAACTTCTCTAGCAAAGTCCTTTGCTAGTCCTCGCGCGCCCGCGCGCACCGCGCATGCGCGGCCGTCTTCCCGCCCGAAACCGGCTCGAGCCGGCCAGTCCAGTATGTAGCAAGACAATACACTTCAAGGGAAGACACAACTCCAAAGGGGAGGCGGGCGGGTTTGTGAGAACAATCAGCCTGCTGTCCTCGGAGAATACCTTCTACAGGTATGTAGCATTCGCTTTCTCCGAGGACAAGCAGGCTGCTTGTTCTCACTGATGGGGTATCCCTAGCCCCCAGGCTCACTCAAAACAACAACCATGGTCAATTGGGCCTCGCAACGGCGAGGACATAACTGCGATTGACCTAAAAAATTTACCAACTAACTGAGAGTGCAGCCTGGAACAGAACAAACAGGGCCCTCGGGGGGTGGAGTTGGATCCTAAAGCCCAAACAGGTTCTGAAGAACTGACTGCCCGAACCGACTGTCGCGTCGGGTATCCTGCTGCAGGCAGTAATGAGATGTGAATGTGTGGACAGATGACCACGTCGCAGCTTTGCAAATTTCTTCAATAGAGGCTGACTTCAAGTGGGCTACCGACGCAGCCATGGCTCTAACATTATGAGCCGTGACATGACCCTCAAGAGCCAGCCCCGCCTGGGCGTAAGTGAAGGAAATGCAATCTGCTAGCCAATTGGATATGGTGCGTTTCCCTACAGCCACTCCCCTCCTATTGGGATCAAAAGAAACAAACAATTGGGCGGACTGTCTGTGGGGCTGTGTCCGCTCCAGGTAGAAGGCCAATGCTCTCTTGCAGTCCAATGTGTGCAGCTGACGTTCAGCAGGGCAGGAATGAGGACGGGGAAAGAATGTTGGCAAGACAATTGACTGGTTCAGATGGAACTCCGACACGACCTTTGGCAGGAACTTAGGGTGAGTGCGGAGGACTACTCTGTTATGATGAAATTTGGTGTAAGGGGCCTGGGCTACCAGGGCCTGAAGCTCACTGACTCTACGAGCTGAAGTAACTGCCACCAAGAAAATGACCTTCCAGGTCAAGTACTTCAGATGGCAGGAATTCAGTGGCTCAAAAGGATGTTTCATCAGCTGGGTGAGAACGACATTGAGATCCCATGACACTGTAGGAGGCTTGACAGGGGGCTTTGACAAAAGCAAACCTCTCATGAAGCGAACAACTAAAGGCTGTCCTGAGATCGGCTTACCTTCCACATGGTAATGGTATGCACTGATTGCGCTAAGGTGAACTCTTACAGAGTTGGTCTTGAGACCAGACTCAGACAAGTGCAGAAGGTATTCAAGCAGGGTCTGTGTAGGACAAGAGCGAGGAGCTAGGGCCTTGCTGTCACACCAGACGGCAAACCTCCTCCATAGAAAGAAGTAACTCCTCTTAGTGGAATCTTTCCTGGAAGCAAGCAAGACGCGGGAGACACCCTCTGACAGACCCAAAGAGGCAAAGTCTACGCTCTCAACATCCAGGCCGTGAGAGCCAGGGACCGGAGGCTGGGATGCAGAAGAGCCCCTTCGTCCTGCGTGATGAGGGTCGGAAAACACTCCAATCTCCACGGTTCTTCTGAGGATAACTCCAAAAGAAGGGGGAACCAGATCTGACGCGGCCAAAAAGGAGCAATCAGAATCATGGTGCCTCGGTCTTGTTTGAGTTTCAACAAAGTCTTCCCCACCAGAGGAATGGGAGGATAAGCATACAGCAGGCCCTCCCCCCAATCCAGGAGGAAGGCATCCGATGCCAGTCTGCCGGGGGCCTGAAGCCTGGAACAGAACTGAGGGACTTTGTGGTTCACTCGAGATGCGAAGAGATCCACCAAGGGGGTGCCCCACGCTTGGAAGATCTGGCACACCACTCTGGAGTTGAGCGACCACTCGTGAGGTTGCATAATCCTGCTCAGTCTGTCGGCCAGACTGTTGTTTACGCCTGCCAGATATGTGGCTTGGAGCACCATGCCGAGACGGCGAGCCCAGAGCCACATGCTGACGGCTTCCTGACACTGGGGGCGAGATCCGGTGCCCCCCTGCTTGTTGACATAGTACATGGCAACCTGGTTGTCTGTCTGAATTTGGATAATTTGATGGGACAGCCGATCTCTGAAAGCCTTCAGAGCGTTCCAGATCGCTCGCAACTCCAGGAGATTGATCTGTAGACCGCGTTCCTGGAGGGACCAGCTTCCTTGGGTGTGAAGCCCATCGACATGAGCTCCCCATCCCAGGAGAGACGCATCCGTTGTCAGCACTTTTTGTGGCTGAGGAATTTGGAAAGGACGTCCCAGAGTCAAATTGGACCAGATTGTCCACCAATACAGGGATTCGAGAAAACTCGTGGACAGGTGGATCACGTCTTCTAGACCCCCAGCAGCCTGATACCACTGAGAGGCTAGGGTCCATTGAGCAGATCTCAGAAGACGGGCCATGGGAGTCACATGAACTGTGGAGGCCATGTGGCCCAGCAATCTCAACATCTGCCGAGCTGTGATCTGCTGGGACGCTCGCACCCGCGAGACGAGGGACAACAAGTTGTTGGCCCTCGTCTCTGGGAGATAGGCGCGAGCCGTCCGAGAATCCAGCAGGGCTCCTATGAATTCGAGTTTCTGTACTGGGAGAAGATGGGACTTTGGATAATTTATCACAAACCCCAGTAGCTCCAGGAGGCGAATAGTCATCTGCATGGACTGCAGGGCTCCTGCCTCGGATGTGTTCTTCACCAGCCAATCGTCGAGATATGGGAACATGTGCACCCCCAGCCTGCGAAGTGCCGCTGCTACTACAGCTAGGCACTTTGTGAACACCCTGGGCGCAGAGGCGAGCCCAAAGGGTAGCACACAGTACTGGAAGTGGCGTGTGCCCAACTGAAATCGCAGATACTGTCTGTGAGCTGGCAGTATCGGAATGTGTGTGTAGGCATCCTTCAAGTCCAGAGAGCATAGCCAATCGTTTTGCTGAATCATGGGGAGAAGGGTGCCCAGGGAAAGCATCCTGAACTTTTCTTTTACGAGATATTTGTTCAGGGCCCTTAGGTTTAGGATGGGACGCATCCCCCCTGTTTTCTTTTCCACAAGGAAGTACCTGGAATAGAATCCCAGCCCTTCTTGCCCGGATGGCACGGGCTCGACCGCATTGGCGCTGAGAAGGGCGGAGAGTTCCTCTGCAAGTACCTGCTTGTGCTGGAAGCTGTAGGATTGAGCTCCCGGTGGACAATTTGGAGGTTTTGAGGCCAAATTGAGGGTGTATCCTTGCCGGACTATTTGCAGAACCCACTGATCGGAGGTTATGAGAGGCCACCTTTGGTGAAAAGCTTTCAACCTCCCCCCGACCGGCAGGTCGCCCGGCACTGACACTTGGATGTCGGCTATGCTCTGCTGGAGCCAGTCAAAAGCTCGCCCCTTGCTTTTGCTGGGGAGCCGCGGGGCCTTGCTGAGGCGCACGCTGCTGACGAGAGCGAGCGCGCTGGGGCTTAGCCTGGGCCGCAGGCTGTCGAGAAGGAGGGTTGTACCTACGCTTGCCAGAAGAGTAGGGAACAGTCCTCCTTCCCCCAAAAAATCTTCTACCTGTAGAGGTAGATGCTGAAGGCTGCCGGCGGGAGAACTTGTCGAATGCGGTATCCCGCTGGTGGAGATGCTCTACCACCTGCTCGACTTTCTCTCCAAAAATATCGTCCGCATGGCAAGGCGAGTCCGCAATCCGCTGCTGGAGTCTATTTTCCAGGTCGGAGGCACGCAGCCATGAGAGCCTGCGCATCACCACACCTTGAGCAGCGGCCCTGGACGCAACATCAAAGGTGTCATACACCCCTCTGGCCAGGAATTTTCTGCACGCCTTCAGCTGCCTGACCACCTCCTGAAAAGGCTTGGCTTGCTCAGGGGGGAGAGCATCAACCAAGCCCACCAACTGCCGCACATTGTTCTGCATGTGTATGCTCGTGTAGAGCTGGTAAGACTGGATTTTGGCCACGAGCATAGAGGAATGGTAGGCCTTCCTCCCAAAAGAGTCTAAGGTTCTAGAGTCTTTGCCCGGGGGCGCCGAAGCATGCTCCCTAGAACTCTTAGCCTTCTTTAGGGCCAGATCCACAACTCCAGAGTCGTGAGGCAACTGAGTGCGCATCAGCTCTGGGTCCCCATGGATCCGGTACTGGGACTCGATCTTCTTGGGAATGTGGGGATTACTTAATGGCTTGGTCCAGTTCGCAAGCAATGTCTTTTTCAGGACATGGTGCAAGGGAACAGTGGACGCTTCCTTAGGTGGAGAAGGATAGTCCAGGAGCTCAAACATTTCAGCCCTGGGCTCGTCCTCCACAACCACCGGGAAGGGGATGGCCGTAGACATCTCCCGGACAAAGGAAGCAAAAGACAGACTCTCGGGAGGAGAAAGCTGTCTTTCAGGAGAGGGAGTGGGATCGGAAGGAAGACCCTCAGACTCCTCGTCAGAGAAATATCTGGGGTCTTCTTCTTCTTCCCACGAGGCCTCACCCTCGGTGTCAGACACAAGTTCACAGACCTGTGTCTGCAACCTCGCCCGGCTAGACTCCGTGGAGCCACGTCCACGATGGGGGCGTCGAGAGGTAGACTCCCTTGCCCACATCGGCGAAGCTCCCTCCGCCGACGTAGTCGGGGAGCCCTCCTGGGAGGTGGCCGCAGTCGGCACCGCACGCGGTACCGACGTCGGGGACCTCACCCCGGGCGATGGGCCAGCCGGCGCCACGCTCGACGGTACCGGAGGCGCAAGCACCGCCGGTACCGGAGGGGTAGGGCGCAACAGCTCTCCCAGAATCTCTGGGAGAACGGCCCGGAGGCTCTCGTTCAGAGCGGCTGCAGAGAAAGGCAGGGAGGTCGATGCAGGCGTCGACGTCAGAACCTGTTCCGGGCGTGGAGGCTGGTCCGGGCTGTCCAGAGTGGAGCGCATCGACACCTCCTGAACAGAGGGTGAGCGGTCCTCTCGGTGCCGATGCCTGCTGGGTGCCGACTCCCTCGGCGACCCAGAGCTCTCGGTGCCGACGCGGGGAGGAGACCGGTGTCGATGCTTCTTCGACTTCTTCCGAAGCATGTCACCGGAGCTCCCCGGCACCGACGAGGAGGACGTAGAATCCATCCGTCGCTTCCTCAGGGCCGAGGTCGAAGCAGGTCGATCCCGGGGGGGCTGTACCGCAGGAGCCCTCAGGGTAGGGGGAGACCCACCCGAAGGCTCACCGCCACCAGCAGGGAAATGGACAGCCCTCACCTGCACTCCACCCGATGCACCACCGTCCGACGACATCAGGAGACGAGGTCCCGGTACCACCGACGTCGATGCAGCTATCCGATGTCTCGGCGCCGATGCCTTGATGCACTCGATGCACTGTCGGCCAAGGATGAAGGTCTGGACGCTGATGACGTCGATGCACACGATGACCCCGGTGCCGATGCCGACGAAGAGCCCAAGAACAAAACGTTCCACTGGGCCAATCTCGCTACCTGAGTCCGCCTTTGTAACAGGGAACACAGACTACAGTTCTGAGGACGGTGCTCGGCCCCCAGACACTGAAGACACGAAGAGTGCCTATCAGTGAGCGAGATTACCCGGGCGCACTGGGTGCACTTCTTGAAGCCGCTGGAAGGCTTCGATGTCATGGGCGGAAAAATCACGCCGGCGAAATCAAAATCCGAAATGACGAATTTGGAGCACCAAAACTTTAAGGGAGAAAAATCTCGACCGAGGCCGAAAAGAGGCCTACCCCGACGACGAAAGAAAACTTACCGGGGCAAAAACTGGAAACACGGGAAGGGGCAAACGAAACCCAAGGGGGTTTCTGGAGCACTTCCCGAACAAATTTAGAACTTTTCCGAAGAAAAAAACACGTCTATTTTAAAACGGACGCGCGAGGTCGACTCTCCGGGGCTCGACACGACAAAAACACAGCCGTACCGAGTGCGGACGAAAGAAGACTGGCCGGCTCGAGCCGGTTTCGGGCGGGAAGACGGCCGCGCATGCGCGGTGTGCGCGGGCGCGCGAGGACTAGCAAAGGACTTTGCTAGAGAAGTTTCCGATTGGAGGGGCTGCCGTGGACGTCACCCATCAGTGAGAACAAGCAGCCTGCTTGTCCTCGGAGAAAAAGGTTTTATTCATCATATTCCTCAACCTTCTGTTTCTTCACAGAACAGCCCTGCTGCTCACACTACTCCTTTCACTGTTATCCACCTGGGAACATATGGCCTGGCCAAGAATATCACACTTATAGTGCACAGAGCTTTCTAGGAGCTGGGGGAGTGCTTAAAGCCTTTGGTATGGACTGTAGTACTATCTAGCTATGGAAAGGTAGAGGAAAGATTGCAAAATGCTTTGAACTTCAATAGGTGGTTCAAAGCCTGGTGTCATCAAGAAGGTTTTAGGTACGTAATGATTTGCTGCATCTCACTTTTGCAGGAAAAAGAACGCTTGGTGAGAAATTCAGACAATAGGTTTCTAGGCATTTAAACTAGAAGGTGGGGATGACATATGGAAGCTGGTCACTACAGGTAAAGAAAGTATCCACTTTGTGCATCCTTGTACCAAGTAGAGCACTGCTGAGTCCGGTAAGCGGACCTGGTTCTGCTTGGCAGCCGGAAAACCCTGGGCTTCACCTGCGATGACCATCGTTCCCCAGAGTTTGAGCCCCTAGGTGCAGGAAGCCTGCAGGACTTACGAGACTGGAAGCGGGGTGATGAACGTATTGGCCAGGCGGGCCACAGACAGAGAGAGTAATTCAGGTACAGGCAGCGTCAAGAGGCAGGAACAGGCAGCATCAAGAGGCAGGCAGCAGAGAAGAGTTCCACAGAAATAATGCTGGTGTCAGCCAGTAACAGGAAACAGCTGAGAGGGAGAGCTGCCACTGTTTGGAGGAAGACCAGAGGAACAGCCAGTACCCAATAGGAGAGTGCAGAGAGAGCAAGGGAGAGCCCATAGGTCAACAGGACAGAGAGCCAGGACACTACAGCCAATCTGTGTGGGGCTGGGAGGCAGGGCACAATGAGTGTGCCCAGCCAGCATCCGTTGGGGAGAAGAGAGATGCGCCAAATGGAGAGAAGGAGCAGCACGGGTGAGGGTGCCAGTAGAGCGTATGTGTGCACTGGTGAGTTGAACAAGGAAGTGCCTGCTTGCCCGCCGGCGGACAGATGGGAGCAAGTGCTACAGGAGGGAACCCCGGCCCAGAAGTAACAGCAGAGGGCCGCGCCCCCAGAAGCACCATCACCGGCAAGGTGAGGAAAGCGACAGTACCCCCCCCCCCCCCCCCCGGCCCCTGAAGGCTTCCCCTTCGTCCTTGTCCAGGTTTGGATGGAAAGCGGGCATGAAATTCCCGGACCAATTCAGGAGCATGGACATTGGCCACGGGCTCCAAGCAATTGTCCTAGGGACCAAAGTGTTTCCAAGATAGCAGATAAAACAGTTGGCCCCTCTGACAAATTGAGTCTAGAATATCCTCTACTTCAAGTTCAGGATCAGGCTCAGAATCGGGGACGATGATCTTCTTGGGTTCCGGATGCCATTTGGAAGTTAAAAATGGCTTAAGCAGGGCCACATGGAAGGCGTTGTGGACTTTGAGGTTAACCAGTAACTGGAGACGATAAGTGACAGCCCTTACCCGAGATTGCACTGGAAATGGTCATATAAATCGGGGAGTAAATTTGAAGGGAGGGTAAGCGAAGCCTCAAGTATTTGGTGCTGAGCCAGACCTTCTGTCCAGGTTGGAAAACTGGTGCAGTTTGTCTCTTTCAATCTGCAAAGAGCTTGTACTTAGCCGAGGCTCGCTGGAGATTTTGCTGGACCTTGGCCCAAGTATCCCAAATGTCAGTTAGAGTCCGTTGAAGCAGAGGTGAGGCTTGAGTCTGAGGGATCGGAAGCTGCAGACGAGGATGGCGTCCATGCACTGTAAAAAATGACGAAGTATGAGAGGCGGTATGAAAACTGTTGTTATAGGCAAATTCTGCCCAGGGGAGTAATGTAGAGACCGGTCATCCTGTCGACTGTTTGTGTACATCCTAAAAAGGTCTTGACAGTTTGATTGACTCGTTCCACGAGTCCATTTGTCTGTGGGTGATAGGCGGATTTGAAGTGAGTGGTAATCTTAAAAGTAGGGCACAGCGCTTTCCAGAACCTCGAAGTGAATTGACAGCCCAATCACTTATGATCAGTAGAGGGAGACCATGTAAGCGGAAGATGTGTTGGATAAAGGCAGTGGCAAGAGTGGCAGCAGAAGGAAGGGACTTCATGGGAGTAAAATGAGCCATCCGGGAAAATCGGTCCACCATTACCCAAATGACAGTGTGCCCTTGGGACTCAGAGAGGTCAGTACCAAAATCCATTGATATTTTCTGGGAGTTGCGGAACTGGTAAAGGCTGCAGGAGTCCCCACGGCTTGCCAGGAGGGGACTTGTTCCGGGCACAAGTGGGACAGGTAGAAACAAAATGTAAGATACCTTGAGCCATGCGTGGCCACCAATAATACTGAGATATTAAATGAAAAGTCTTAAGGAATCCGGGGTGACCAGCAAAAGTGGAGGAGTGTCCCCATTTAAGGATCTTCTTCCTGGACTGAAGTGGCACGGAAGTTCTCATAGTGTTGGGCGAGACCAAGGTTGTGGAGGCAATGCAGGCAGGATTTAGCATGGGGTAACACTCCTCTGGTTCTTCAGAAGAGTTGAAGGCCCTGGATAGGGCATCAGCTTGCGTATTTTTCTCGGCCGGTTGGAACACCAGGCGGAAGTTAAAACAGGCAAAGAATAATGACCACCGTGCCTGCTTTTGGCTTCCTGAAGGTATAGGAGATTCTTGTGATCCGTGATTACCATGATGGGGTGCAGGACCCCTTCCAGGAGATAACGCCATTCTTGGAGGGCCAATTTAAGGGCCAACAATTCCTGGTTTCCGATGATATAATTTGTTCTGTGGAGAAAATTTTTTTTTGAGAAAAAGAAACAGGGGTGACGTTTGCCAGAATCTGAGGCTTGAGATAGAAGAGCACCTGCCCCCAGAGAAGAGGGGTCTACTTCCAATAGGAATGTTTTTTTTATATCGAGACTTCGGAGCACGGGCGCAGACAGGCTTGTTTTAAAGTGGCAAAGGCATCTTGGGCCTCAGGGGTCCAGTTCTTCACATCGGCACCCTTCTTGGTCAAGGCAGTGAGAGGGGCCGTAATGGTGGAATATTGATGGATGAATTGCCGGTAGTAGTTTGCAAAACCCAAAAAACATTGCAAGGCCCGAAGATCCTGGGGTACCGGCCAATTTTGGATGGCCTGGAGCTTAGTAGGATCCATCTGGAGACCCTCCGGAGAGATGATGTATCCCAAAAACGGGATTGATTGCTGGTGAAACAAGCACTTTCAAAGAGGCTGTATTCCCGTAGACGCTGAAAAACCGTGCGGACATGATGGGGGTGTTCCTGGGGGGAAGCAGAGAAAAGCAGGATGTCATCCAAATAGACTATGATGAAAGAGTAAAGGAGATCTTGGAAGATGAAGTTGATAAATTTCTGAAATACCGCAGGCGCATTACAAAGGCCAAAAGGCATAACCAGATATTCAAAATGTCCTTCATGGGTATTAAATGCAGTCTTCTATTCGTTCCCCTGACAAATTTGGATCAGATAGTAGGCCCCCCCAGAGAACTAGCTTGGAAAAAATGGAGGACCCTTGAAGGCAGTCAAAAAGTTCTGGAATGAGGGGAAGCGCATATCGATTCTTAACGGTTATTTCATTGAGGCCCCCGTAGTCAATGCAGGGTCTGAGGGAGCCATCTTTTTTGGTAACAAAAAAGAAACCTGCCCCCACCGGAGATGAGGATGGCCTGATGAAGCCCTTCTTCAGGTTTTCTTGGACATAATCTCGCATGACTTTAGATTCCTCCCGGGAGAGGGTATAGAAGGGGGTACCTTGCCTGGAATTAACTCAATGGGGCAGTCAAAGAGACGATGAGAAGGTAAGGAGTCAGCCTCCTGTGTATTGAAGACATCCCGGAAATCACTGTATTCCTTGGGAAGAGAAGCATCACAGGGAGTCAAGACCCCCGGGGAGACAGTGATCGTCCTCTGGGGAAGAACCACCGTAGTAAGACAAGTAGAAAAACATTTGCAACCCCACCTGCCGATATCGCTAGAGGTCCAGTTGATACTGGGTGTGTGTTGCCGTAGCCAAGGTAAACCCAAAATGACAGGATGGATGGCCCGGGGAAGAACTAGGAGCTGGATCTCTTCCTTATGCAATATTCCGACCTGCATCAACAATGGCCGAGAAATGTGGGTAATAGAATGAGGAAGAGCTATTCCCTGAATGGAGGTCACTTGTAGCGCAGGCTTGCAAGAAATTGGCGAAGCTCCCAGTTGGGACAGGTGCTTGGCATCAATAAAATGTCCTCCTCCCGCCCCAGAGTCAATTAACACCATGGTGCTGATCCAGAAGTCCTTCCAGTGCAGAGAGACAGGAATGGAGACCAGACTGTCAGGAAGAGGAGAGTATCGGCCCAGAGCCACCCCTTCAATGGCCCTGGGTCTAGGCATTTCCCGGTTTATTTGGACACGTTCTCAAGAAATAGCCCACCTGACCACAGTAGAAGCATAGTTGATTATCCCGGCGATGAGCCCTCTCCTTCTCCGAGAGGTGATGACGCCCAATAACCATTGGTTCTTCAAAAATTCCAGGGGCGGAACCAGTAGCCCCCTTGGGAGAGGAAGGTCACAAAATCTGAGGGGGTGGCGTCGGTGACCTGAGCTGAGTAGAACGTTCCTGGGTCCTTTCTTGGAACCGTACATCAATACGAATGCATAGGGTGATCAGGGCATCCAGAGTAGTCGGAAGTTCTCTGCCGGCCAACTTGTCCTTGATTATATCAGTTAACTCTTGCCAAAATATGGCCATGAGAGCTGCCTGGTTCCATCTTACCTCAGAGGCTAAGGTTCGGAAGTGCACAGCATAGGAGCCCACAGACCCAGTACCCTGTTGGATTCAGAGGAGCTTCCTGGCCGCTGGACACCCAGGAACATCGAAAACCAACCTGAAGCAGCGGAGGAATTCCGTGAGGTCAGAGAGCAAGGGATCCTGTTGCTCTCAGAGGGGGGAGGCCCCTGCCAAGGCTGCTCCGGACAGTAGGGCGATTATGTAGGTAATCTTGAGTCTATCCGAGGAGAAGGCGGCAGGTTGCATCTCAAACATCATTAGACATTGATTGAGGACCCCCCGACAAGCTGAATGGGTGCCATCAAACTGAGGAGGTTCTGGCAACTGCAGTCCAGGTGTGGGTAACACATGTCCAGCTGGAGAAACTGGGAACAGACGTCCTGCAGGACTCCGGAAAAGCAGTTCAACTGAGCCTGTTTTTGTTGAAGAACCTGGGCTAAGTCAGGCAAGACGGGTTTGTCCGACGAACTCATGGCTTCGGCTTACTGTCCGCTTTGTGAGTCCTTGTACCAAGTAGAGCACTGCTGAGTCTGGTAAGTGGACCTGGTTCTGCTTGGCGGCCAGACAACCCCGGCCTTCACCTGCGATGGACACCGTTCTCCAGAGGTTGAGCCCCTAGGTGCGGGTGGCCTGCAGAACTTACGAGACGAGTCTGGAAGCGGGGTGTTGAACGGCCAGGCAGGCCGCAGACACAGAGAGTAATCCAGGTACAGGCAGCAAGCAAGAGAGTAATCCAGGTGCAAGCAGCGGGCAAGAGAGTAATCCAGGAACAGGCAGCGTCAAGAGGCAGAAGGCAAGAGAGTAATCCAGGTACAGGCAAGTTCAGCGACGAGGGACAAAGTAGATAAGAAGTAATCAACAGAGCAAAGTAACACCTACCGGAGTAGAAGCCAAAGCCCAGAAGCAGCGAAGAGTTCCACAGAAATAGTGCTGGTGTCAGCCAGTAACAGGAAACAGCTGGGAGGGAGAGCCGCCATTGGTTGGAGGAAGACCAGAGGAACAGCCAGTACCCAATAGGAGAGTACAGAGAGAGCAAGGGAGAGCCCATAGGTCAACAGGGCAGAAAGCCAGACACTACAGCCAATCCGCGTGGGGCTCAGAGGCGGGGCAGAGAACCCGGCATGCTGAGTGTGCCCAGCCAGCGTCCGTCGGGGAGAGGAGAGACATGCCCAATGGAAAAAGGGAACAGCACGGGTGAGGGTGCCAATAGAGCGTGTGTGCGTGCTGGCTGATTGAACGGGAAGTACGTGCGCCCCACCCGCTGGCGGACAGACGGGAGCAAGCGCTGCAGGAGGGAACCCCGGCCCAGAAGTAATGGCGGAGGGCTGCGCTCCCGAAGCGCCATCACCAGCATGGTGAGGGGCGCAACAGAATGAAACACTTTAAACGATAATCTTAGCAATTCACTTCTTAGCAACACAATAGAAGGTGAGACTAACAAAAGCTATGTATAAGATGAGACTGTCATTGAAATGTAGCTAGAAAACAATGATCACAGTCTAAGCAACAAAGTTCATGATCTGCAGATTTAGATATTGCTGCTATCACAGAGACATGGTTCAATGACTCCCATGAAAGGGATGCAATTATAGTGGGCTATAATCTATTTAGGAAGGATACAGACAGAAATGTAGCCAGGTGGGGCGCAGGGGGAGCAGTTGCTCCCCTAAATAGCTGTTTTAAAAAGTGGCGCCTATGCGCCTCAACCAATAAATGTTTTTTTTCTGCTCCCTCTTCTTCTGTCGGTGCTCTCCCGTCCGCGAGGTCACTTTGTACTTCCTGATGCGTTCTCCCTCCTTGCGCCGGCAATTATCATTCAACCTGCCAGCGTCAGGGCTTCTGCTGCTTCTCCTCCTCAGGCGCACGTCCCACCTCTGTGCAAAACAGGAAGTTGCTTAGAGTAGGCGGGACACGCGCCTGAGGAGGAGAAGCAACAGAAGCCCCGACGCTGGCAGGCTGAATGATAATCGCCGGCGCAGGAGGGAGAACGCATTGGGAAGTAAAAAGTGACCAGAGACGGGCAGAAGAGAGGGTGAAGCCAATTTGTAGTATGCTGGAAGGAAAGGGGAAGACGGCAGGGAGCTGGATGGGAGGGTCAGAGTGAGAAAGGGAAGGGACACGTGCTGGTTGGAAGGAGGAAGAGAGGGGCTTGATGAGAAAGAGTCAGAAAGAAGGTGAGGAGAAAGATCTGGAAGAGACAGTTACTGAGTGGAGAGTGGGAAGGGACAGGTGCTGGTTGGAAGGAGGAATAGAGGGGACAAATACTAGAAGGAATGGTCAGAGAGAAGGGGCAGGTGCTAGAAGGAAGAGTCAGTGAGATGGGTTAGAAAGGGGACTGATGGCGAAAGGAAGGTGGAAGAGAAGGGACAGACTCTGGAAAATAGGGAGAGAGAAGGGAGAAAGGGGGCAGACATTGGATGGAAGGGGAAAGAGTGCAGGCTGGATGGAAAAAGTAGAGGAGGCACACACTAGGTGGAAGAGGGTTAGGGGCAGACACTAGATGGAAGGGGGGAGAGAGGGGCATCCTATTATTTCACAGTTTTTTTTGCTAACTCTCCCCCTTTTTCCAGCACCTTCTCTTTCCTCCCTACTGTACAGCACCTTCTTTCTATTTTCACTCCTCTACCCAGTATATTCTCTCTTGTTTTCTCTCACCGCCTCCAGCATCTCTCCCTAACACTCAATCCAGCTGGATGGAAGGGGATAAGCCTCTAAAGGGGTTGAGTGAGGCAGTGGCGTTCCTAGGGGGACTGACACCCGGGGCGGATCGCCGATGTGCCCCGCCCCCCGGGTGCAGCGCCCCCCCGGAACAGCGCGACGCCCCCCCCCCGGCGAAAGAACCCCCCGGGTGCACGCCGCTGGGGGGGGGGGGTGCCGTGCACCTGCCGACTCTTCGTTTTCATGCTCCCTCTGCCCTGGAGCAGGAAGTAACCTGTTCCGGGGCAAAGGGAGCATGAAAACGAAGAGCCGACAGGCACGCGGCACCCCCCAACGTCGTGCACCCGGGGCGGACCGCCCCCACTGCCCCCCCCCCTTGGAATGCCACTGGAGTGAGGGCAATTGTTGGCTTGGAAGAGGGAGGGTATCTTGGAGGATGCTAGACATGAGGTGAGTAGGAAGACGGGGGAGATGCTGGACAAGGGGGAATAAAAAAAAACAGAGGGGGGTACTGGACATTACACAGGGATGAGGATCAAGAAGGGGTATGCTGCACATGGGAGGAGTAGGGACATAGGGGAGATGCTGACATGGAAAGCAGAGAAGGACAAGGAAGAATGCTGCATAGTGCATACAAGGGGGGAGTAGGGTGTCAGGGAGAGATGCTGGATGGAGGTGAGGGAAAGAGGACATCCTGGACGGAGGGGGGGTAAGAGAAAATGAAAGAGAATATACTGATCAGAGGAGTGAAAATAGAAAAAGGGTGCTGTACAGAAGAGAGGAAAGAGACGGTGATGGAAGAGAGGGGATAGCAAAAAAACAAACAAACTATGAAATAGGATGAAGAATGGGAGGGCTGGAGTAAGGGAGATGAAAACTGTAGGCAGATGTGGTTAAAAATAAAAAGGAAGATTGAAGACTGAGTAGTAAAAATGAATGAAGTCTAAGAGGCAGAAAACTAAATGAAGGAAAGCTGAAAGGAAAAGATCAATTCAGAGGTGGATATAGGAGAGAAAGTGAGGAAGGAAGGAAGGGAGAGAAGAAGTGGCAGATGAACTGGAGATCATGTGAAGAAAGTTAAGAAAAGCCAGAAACTGGAGACTGAGACAAACATGACGGGAAAAAGAAAACAAATTGACCAAACAACAAAGGTAGAAAGAAAAAATTTCTTTTTAATTCACTGAATGGAAAATGTCAGTTTTACAGTAAGTTTACACTGCTTTCTTTATATTTTGCAGAGTGCTGTTTTGATTTCTCTTTCTCTAGTGTTGCAGTGTGGCTTCTTGGGTTTTAAGTTTAGTCTATATATTCATATTTTAACTTTGTGGTAATTTATTCTTTACCTGGCAAGGGTGTTCAGTGTTTGTGACTGAGGCCAGTACTCTGTTTGCACCTAGTTTCTGTTTAAGCATCTGTAAGAATTCAACTTGTTCCAGTTTTCTAATGGGCATATTGATGTTCTAGTTCCTACTGTAGTATTTCCTGTGTTGCATTTTTCTAGATAAGGTCTTTGTTGTGTTACTTCTGTAAATCAGTGGTGTTATGGTCAAGTAGATTATATAGATTTTGGGTGACTTTTGTAGGCTTTGTATTACAGGTACAGCTGTTCCTCGGTAGAGTACAGGGGCATTCCTGCTAATGGTGTCACCAGACTCATGGCTGAAGAATGGAGTGTTGGTTCTCCTGAACCACAGAGGAAGGGCCAGCACCAGTGGCACCAGCACTGCACTCTTCAGTCATGATCATGACAACACTAGCAGCACGAGCACTCCTGGTTGACAGAGTATGAAGTGCAGCTAAGTGCTAAAGAGCCAATGTGGGGTGAGGATGCTCTAAGTTAAGAGTGTGAATGGTAAATGACTGCAAATACTTTGCTTCATAGGTCAGGAAAAATTCAGTGAAAAATGTTTGGGCAATTCATAATGTGTTACCGAGCAGCATTCTTAGATGACTATCAGCTAACTAACCATAACAAAAATATAAATTTTTCTATTGTGCAATGCGTTTCTCCACTACCAGGGAAGTAGACACATACTCATACTGTTTCCTGTGGTTTCCAATTTGACTTCTGCTAGTTCAGTTGTGTGATCGTTGTTGGCGCCTATTTTACAAAAGTCTGCTCCCCCTGACCTTAAAACCTGGCTACGCCTCTGGATACAGATGGTTGAAAAGATGGAGCAACAGCTCTGTATGTGAGAAACGATATTAAAGTGACTGAAATGCAGGGGTCTGGGAAAAAGAAGAAACGATATGGGTTGCTTTGAAAAGAGTAGATGGAACCACTATCCACCTCTAACACAAACAGAGCACCTTGACAAAGATCTGGTTGTACCTTCTCGATACTGATGCATTCCCAGTGGTAGAGGTAGTCTGGGGAGCTGTCAAGGTTGATGCTTCCGGTGCTGATGTTGATGGACCAGTCTTCAAGGAGCCAAAAAGGTTCTCCTGCTGGACCTGATGCACATTCTTCATCCTCAACTGCCTGGTGGTTAGGCCCTAGACAGGCACTCAATGCACCAATTGTGCTGGTCTATGGCAGAGATCACCCAATTACATTGGGCGCACATTTTGAAGCCACTGGGGTTGGTTTTAGACATTGAGAAAAAATAGCTGCCAAATTAAACTCAATTTTGAAGGTCAGAAAAAGGAGCCAGACACAAATGGAGGCCCATGAGCAGGCCTAAGCGGGTCTAATGAGCCATGAAAAATAAAGAAAACTTGAAAGGCCAAAAAAAAACCTAAGAAAATAATAAGGAAGGCAAAACAAAGGAAATAATGAGGGAAAAGAAACCAAAAAAGTGCTGAACCCACATGGGAAGGCACTTGAAGTTTGAAGGAAATACGCGCTGAAGTGAGACCGCAAAAATGCATCCTCCCAGCTCTGTGGAAAAGAAGAAACTAAGGTACCCGTGCTCGCATGTCAGGTAGGAAGGCACCTGTGCATGTGCAGTGGGACGCTGTCAGAACTTTCCTAAAGCTATGCAGCATCCACACTGGAGTCCATCGGATGACATTACTCACATGTGAGAATACGTTGGGCCTGCTTGTCCTCAGAGAACTATGGATACTGCATGCAATATTTATTTATTTATTTATTTGCATTTGTATCCCACATTTTCCCACCTATTTGCGGGCTCAGTGTGGCTTACAATACATTGTAAAAAATGGAAGTGCAGTTGATTGCAGTACAATTATGGGTTACATTGTGAAGAATTATATAAGACAGAGTAAGTTCAAGATATTCTTAGGGGATCGAATAGTGGAATATAACAGGGGTGAGTTGAGAGTGGGGGAAAACATAGTCGAGGGAATAGGGAGGTCTGACAAATTTGGTCAGTAGGTAGGGTTTAAGAGTGGTGGGAGCGCGGGAGTAGAGGTTCAGAGAGTGTATTAGTGCGTGTCTATGAGTTTACATGGGCTTTATGTGTTTTGATCCTTGCCGTAGATTTTCTCGAAGAGATAAGTATTTAGTAGTTTGCGGAAGTCGGTCAGTTCGTAGGTCATTTTCAGGCTGCGGGGTAGTGTATTCCAGTATTGTGTGCTCATGTATGTGAAAGTCGATCCGTGCAGTGCTTTGTATTTTATGCCTTTGCACTTAGGGAAATGGAGATTGAGGAAGGTTCGGGACGATCTTTTAGCGTTTCTGGGTGGCAGGTCAATTAGGTCAGACATGTATGCAGGGGCTTCACCGTGAATGATTTTGTGGACCAAGAGGCTCATTTTCAAAGCACTTAGCCTCCCAAAGTTCCATAGAAACCTATGGAACTTAGCCTCCCAAAGTGCTTTGAAAATATGCCTCTAAGGCGCATACTTTAAAAGTGATGCGTTCCTTGAGTGGTAGCCAGTGTAGTTTCTCCCGTAAGGGATTTGCACTTTCATATTTTGGTTTTCTGAAGATGAGTCTGGCTGCTGTATTCTGGGCTGTTTGAAGTTTCTTCAGTATTTGTTCCTTGCATCCTGCGTATAATGAGTTGCAATAGTCCAGGTGACTGAGTACGAGTGATTGCACTAGACTACGGAAGACAGATCTTGGAAAGAATGGTTTAATTCTTTTCAGTTTCCACATGGAGTAGAACATTTTTTTTGTTGTGTTGTTTGCATGAGTCTCGAGAGTTAGGTGGCGGTCGATAGTGACTCCAAGGATTTTTAAGGTTTCTGAGATTGGCAGATTTAGTTTAGGTGTGTTGATGGCGGTAAATTTATTCGTGTTGTATTGGGAGGTAAGTATGAGGCATTTAGTTTTTTCTGTATTCAGTTTCAGTCGGAATGCATCTGCCCAGGTATTCATGATGTGTAGACTTTGGCTGATTTCGTTAGAGATTTCATTGATGTCTTTTTTGAATGGTATATATATCGTTACATCATCGGCATATATATGTGGATTGAGGTTATGGTTAGGTAAAAGTTTTGCCAGGGGGGGTCATCATTAGATTGAAAATAGTTGGTGAGAGGGGGGATCCTTGCGGTACTCCACAATCAGGTGTCCATGCAGCTGACGTAGTTGAGTTTGATGTGACTTGATATGAACGTGAGGTTAAGAACCCCTTGAACCAGTTTAGAACATTACCTCCTATGCCAAAGTATTCGAGAATGTTTAGTAGGATTTCGTGGTCTACCATATCAAAGGCACTCGACATGTCAAATTGTAGTAGGAGTATATTGGTGCCGGTTGCAATCATTTGTTTGAATTTGGTCATTAGGGTAATTAGCACTGTTTCTGTGCTATGATTTGACCGAAATCCTGATTGGGAGTCGTGTAGTATGGAGAACTTGTTGAGGTAGTTTATGAGTTGTTTGGTAACCATCCCTTCGGTTATTTTAGTTATTAGTGGTATGGATGCTACTGGTCTGTAGTTTATTTCGCTTGTGTTTTTCTTTGTGTCCTTGGGTATTGGGGTGAGTAGAATGTTTCCTTATTCTTTTGGGAAAAGTCCGGTTTGTAGCATGTAGTTCATGTGGTTAGTTAGGTCTCTTATGAATTGTTGAGGGGCTGATTTCATGAGGTTGTTTGGGCAGATGTCTAGTTTGCATTGGGATTTGGCGATTCTCTTGAGCGTTTTGGAGATTAGGTCTTCTGATAATAGTTCGAATTCGGTCCAGATCCTGTCTGCTGGGTATATTCCGTCTTCTGGGTCTAGACAACTTAGGAGTGTTGTGTATTCCGTGGGGATGGTGGGTATTTTGAGCCACTATGGAACTATGGAAGTGCATATTATGACATATGTGTGGATTCTGCCTCTGATGCCCTACTTATGGTTACCACAGCCGGTCATGCAGTTAGCTGCTGTCTGGAATGCCACATAAATGTTCATCCAATGTACTATAGACAGCTGAAACATCTGATGCCACATAGGCTGGCTTGAAACTGTGCCATACACGCAGCTTCCATAAATGAACTATACAAACAGCTGCTGGAACTGTACTATTTAGGCAGCCGGTGCCATACCTGCTGCTGTAGCAGTTGCACATACAGGATTACAGAGTAGCTATGCTACACAGCTGGCTACTAGAACAGTGCTATACAGCTAACTTATAGACGACTGCTGAAGGTAAAGTAAAAATTAGATTATTTCAGCTGCTAGCATAGTTGACTATGCAACCATTTAAGACAGAAGGTTGTCGCATCTATGAAATACCAGTACTCTGCGACCCAGGAGGATGTTGAAGGCACAGAAAATAGGCGGCTGCTTAAGATGAGTAGTACCGTTGGTTGTTGCAACTATGGAAACAACCTAGTTATTGGAGGTAAGCAAACAGGTAACTGTTTCAACTGCACAACAGAGGTGGTGATAGCAGGAGTGACACAGGCAGATGTTGCAGGATAGCTAGATTGTCAGCTGCTTTAGGAGAGCAATACAGGTGGCTGCTGCTTTAGAAAAGCAATACAGGTGGCTGCCACTTTAGAATGTCTTCAGTGCACTGGTATTTCAGGTTCTGTCCTCTCTTGGTTTTTGAGTTCTATCTCCAACCGCACCTATCAACTTATTTTCAGTGGGACTTCAACCTACTACTACTTATCATTTCTATAGCGCTACTAGACGTACGCAGCGCTGTACACTTGAACATGAAGAGACAGTCCCTGCTCGACAGAGCTTACAATCTAATTAGAACAGACAAACAGGACAAACAAGGGAATATTAAAGTGAGGATGATAAAATAAAGGTTCTTAGCCTCATTCTCTTCAACATCTTCTCACCACTTCTGACCGTTATTCAAAACTACTCCTGTACCTCCTTTTGCTATGCTGATGATATTTAAATTTTGTGTCACATCTCTGACACTGCTGCAATCACTCACCTGAACAATTGCCTCTTACGTGTCTCCTCTTGGTTAAGGGCTAATCTCCTTTTTCTAAACTCTGCAAAGTGTGAAGGTATTCACTTTTCTTACTCTGCTAACATCTCTCTCCCACCACCCTCTATTGACAGCCATTCCCTATTCAATTAAGATATTAGGAGTCACTTTTAACTCATTCCTCACATTCAAACCCCAGACAGACTCAGTTAGCCACTCTTCTTTCTTTGCCCGCCACCATCTTCATTCAGTTTGCTATCTATTACCATCTTTGCTCCTTCACCCCACCTTATTCATGCCCTGGTTATCTTGCATCTTGATGACTGCAACTCCTTGTACTCTGGTGTTCCTCTTTATTCTTTCAAACATCTTCATCTCATTCAGTCAACTGCTGTCAAACTACTCCATAATGCCAGCTGCTTTGACCATGACTCTTCCCTCCTCTGTCATGAGCACTGGCTACCTGTTACTGCACATATTATATACAAGCTACTTCTACTAGTGTACAAATCTTGCCTTCCCTCTTCCCCTTCGTACCTTAATTCCCTCATTATCCCTTACACCTCCCCATTATCATTGTTTCACTGACCAGAACCTCCTTGCTCTTCCCTCACTAACTGCCCTTCATCACAAAATCTCTCATGACTCTGCCCTCAAATATATTGGCCCCAAATTCTGAAATGACCTTTTCCGGATGAGGAACCAACCCACCATTGCAGCCTTCAAAAAAGAACTTAACGTTTAACTGTACCTAGAATCCTTCTCTTCTTTTCGATCTTAATCCTCTGTTCTTTCCTTTATCTGCTATAATTTTGTTTTTACTCTGTTAACCACTTTGATGCCTATCAAATGTGATAAACAAATGAGAGCAATACAGGTGGCTGCCGTTTTGGAAGAGTGCTACAGGGGAGCAACCCAGAGGAGTGCTGCAATTGTGTAATGCAGATGGCTACCACCACCATGCAACCAAGATGGTTGCTGCAAATGTGAATCCAGGTAGTTGCTGCTATGGGGAAAAGAGCAGGATGTTACCACTGTGCAATACAAATGGGTGCAGTTAGTGTGCAACAGCAGTAGTCGGTGCAACTGTGTGGTTTGCACCATTTGAGCAACCCTGATGATGGGTGCAAGTGTGAAACCCAGGTGGTTGGTGCAATTTGCAACCTAGGTGGTCAACTGCGCACACAGAGGCTGTGAAGCCCAGGAAGCTATAGTAAGAACTGTGCAATATATATGGAAGTGAACCAAAGCTTAACAGAAAAACTGAAATTGGACAACCTCCAAATCATCAGTGTCTGCCAAATTTCTTTGGCCATACTATTGCCGTAACTGAAAAATAGAGCAACCACACTGAAACAGACAGTAGGGTTAAATGGTCAGTATTCTCAATGGAGATGGGTAGTTAGTGGGGTTCCCCAGGGGCCTGTGCTGGTACCCGTGCTTTGTAACATATTTATAAATGACCTAGAGATGAGAGTAACTAGTGAGGTAATTAAATTTGCTGACAACACAAAGTTATTCAAAGTTGTTAAATCGCGAAAGGATTGTGAAAACTTACAAGAGGACATTACGAGACTGGGAGATTGGGCATCTAAATGGCAGATGACGTTTAATGTGAGCAAGTGCAAAGTGATGCATGTGGGAAAGAGGAACCCGAATTATAGCTACGTTCCACGTTAGGAGTCACTGACAAAGAAAGGGATTTAGATGTCGTCATTGATGATACATTGAAACCTTCTGCTCAGTATGCTGTGGCAGCTAAGAAAGCAAATAGAATATTATGTATTATTAGGAAAGGAATGGAAAACAAAAATGAGGCCTTTATAATGCCTTTGTATCGCTCCATGGTGGGACCGCACCTCGAATACTGTGATCAGCTCTGGTCACTGCATCTCAAAAAAGATATAGTGTAATTAGAAAAGGTGCAGAGAAGAGCGACAAAAATGATAAAGGGGATGGGACGACTTCCTTATGAGGAAAGGCTAAAGTGGCTAGGGCTCTTCAGCTTGGAGAAAAGACAGCTGAGGGGAGATATGACAGAGGTCTATAAAATAATGAGTGGAGTGGAAAGGGTAGACGTGAATCGTCTGTTTATTCTTTCCAAAATTACTAGGACTAGGGGACATCTAATGAAGCTACAAAGTAGTAAAGTTAAAACGAATCGGAGAAAATGTTTCTTCACTCAACGTGTAAATAAACTCTGGAATTCATTGCCAGAGAATGTGGTAAAGGTGGTTAGCTTAGTGGGTTTTAAAAAAGGTTTGGACGGCTTCCTAAAGGAAAAGTCCATACACCATTATTAAAATGGACTTGGGGAAACTCCACTGCTTATTTCTGAGATAAGCAGCATATGGAGCTTTATGGAGCAGCTGGTACAGGAACCGACAAGAGAAGGAAAAATTCTAGACTTATTCCTTAGTGGAGCGCATGATCTGGTGCGGGAGGTAATGGTGCTGGGGCCGCTTGATAACAGTGATCATAATATGATCGGATTTGTTATTAGCTTTGAAGTAAGTATACATAGGAAATCAAATACGTTAGCGTTTAACTTTAAAAAAGGAGACTATGATAAAATGAGAAGAACGGTGAAAAGAAAACTTAGAGGAGCGACTGCGAGGGTCAAAAATTTACATCAGGCATGGATGCTGTTCAAAAATACCATCCTGGAAGCCCAGGCCAAATATATTCCGCTTATTAAAAAAGGAGGACGGAAGACCAAATGATAGCTGGCGTGGTTAAATATTGAGGTTAAGGAAGCTATTAGAGCTAAAAGGAAAATGGAAGAAGGAACCAACTGAAAATAATAAGAAACGGCATAAGGAATGTCAAGTCAAATGCAAAGCGCTGATAAGGAAAGCTAAGAGGGACTTCAAAAAAAAGATTGCGTTGGAGGCAAAAACACATAGTAAAACTTTTTTTTAGGTATATTAAAAGCAGGAAGCCTGCAGAAGAATTGGTTGGACCGCTAGGTGACCGAGGAGTAAAAGAGGCAATCAGGAAAGACAAAGCCGTAGCGGAGAGATTAAATGAATTCTTTGCTTCGGTCTTCACCGAGGAAGATTTGGGTGGGATACAGGTGCCAGAATTGGTATTTAAAGCTGACGAGTCAGAGAAACTTAATGAATTCTCTGTAAACCTGGAGGATGTAATGGGGCAGTTCTACAAACTGAAGAGTAGCAAATCTCCTGTACCGGATGGTATTCATCCCAGAGTACTGATAGAACTGAAAAATGAGCTTGTGGAGCTATTGTTAGTAATATGTAATTTATCCTTAAAATCGAGCATGGTACCAGAAGATTGGAGGGTGGCCAATGTAATGCCAATTTTTAAAAAAGGTTCCAGAGGAGATCTGGGAAATTATAGACCGGTGAGTCTGATGTTGGTGCCGGGCAAAATGGTAGAGACTATTATTAAGAACAAAATTACAGAGCATATTCAAAAGCATGGATTAATGAGACAAAGAGGGGCATAATCGAACGGCGCCGGCCATCTTCGGGTCCGGCTCCACAAAGGGGCGGTGCCAACCGTATTATCGAAAAAGATGGCCAGCCATCTTTTCTTTCGATAATACGGTTGGGGCCGGCTAAATCTTAACATTTAGGTCAAATGTTGAGATGGCCGGGTTTACAGATGGCTGGCTTCAAAAAAAGTGGAAAAAAATCTAAGTACTCGTCAGGGACGTCCTAAATCAAAACTATTTTTGCTTGGCTTTTTCAGTAGTACCAGTGTGATTTGAACCGGCCACCTCTGGATTACAAGCTACAAGACTGGCCACCTCTGGATTACAAGCTACAAGACCGGTGCTCTAACCACTTGGCCACAGCTCCACTTACTTGGATGTCCCTCCCTTTTGATTATGCCCCTTCAGGTCTCTCTCAGCCAATCACAGACAGGGGTCTCTCTCAGCCACTCAGACAGCTAAATGCGCTGTGATTGGCTGAGAGAGACCTCAAGGGGCATAATCAAAAGGGAGGGACATCCAAGTAAGTGGAGCTGTGGCCAAGTGGTTAGAGTACTGGTCTTGTAATCCAGAGGTACAGAGGTGGCCAGTTCAAATCCCACTGGTATTATTGAAAAAGCTGAGCAAAAATAGTTTTGATTTAGGATGTCCCTGACGAGCACTTGGATTTTTTTTTTGGGTGGGAGGGGATTGGTGACCACTGGGGGAGTAAGGGAAGGTCATCCCCGATTCCCTCGGATGGTCATTTGGTCAGTTGGGGCTCCTTTTTGAAGTTTGGTCGTGAAAAAAAAGGGACCAAGTAAAGACGTCGAAATGCTTGTCAAGCCTGGCTTTTTTTTCTCCATTATCAGGCGAAGCCAGCCATCAAGTGAGCACGGCCCTGCCCCGCCCCCATCCCGCCTTCACTACCCTACCGATACGACCCCTTGAAATTTGTTGGCTCCGCGACGGAAAGCAGTTGAACCTGGCCAAAATCTGCTTTCGATTATACCGATTTGGCCGGTTTCAGGAGATCGCCGGCCATCTTCTGATTTGTGTCGGAAGATGGCCAGTGATCACTTTCAAAAATGAGATGGAAAGTCAACATGGATTTAGTGAAGGAAAATCTTGCCTCACCAATCTACTACATTTCTTTGAAGGGTGAACAAACATGTGGATAAAGGGGAGCCGGTTGATACTGTGTATCTGGATTGTCAGAAGGCGTTTGACAAAGTACCTAATGAAAGACTCCAGAGGAAATTGGAGAGTCATGGGATAGGAGGTAGTGTTCTATTGTGGATTAAAAACTGGTTAAAAGATAGAAAACAGAGAGTAGGGTTAAATGGTTAGTATTCTCAATGGAGAAGAGTAGTTAGTGGGGTTCCCCAGGGGTCTGTGCTGGGACCGCTGCTTTTTAACTTATTTATAAATGACCTAGAGATGGGAGTAACTAGTGAGGTAATTAAATTTGCTGATGACACAAAGTTAGATTGTGAAAAATTACAAGAGGACCTTATGAGACTGGGCGTCTAAATGGCAGATGACGTTTAATGTGAGCAACTGCAAAGTGATGCATGTGGGAAACAGGAACCCGAATTATAGTTACGTCATGCAAGGTTCCACGTTAGGAGTCACAGACCAAGAAAGGGATCTAGGTGTCGTCATTGATGATACGTTGAAACCTTCTGCTCAGTGTGCTGCTGCGGCTAAGAAAGCAAATAGAATGTTAGGTATCAGGGCCGTGCCAATGCGGTAAGCAAGGCAGGGGGGCGCCTGCCTTCGAGGGGCGCCGCTGCCCTGCCTTTTGCTCACTTGCAAAATCTTTTACCTGAGTGAAAGCAACTGAAGTGAAAGCAACGCAGCAGTATTCACTGAGGGCAGGCAGGCTCTTCAAGTTATTTGAGAGAATGCAACCAGATTGCTATATATCCTTTGGTTTGGGGATAACTCCTCACTCAGGGTGAGCTTCAGAGCTTGAACAGCATTCAAATTAAAGAGAACCTGAAATTTTAAAAGTGCTAAAAATAAGTTTTAAAAGTATTTGCATTAAATCTAATTGCAGAATTCAGGTGCAGGGAGTCTGTACTTGGTTGTCATATGCTCAGATTTGTTTAAATCATATGCAAATTAGTCCATTTTGGGAGGTTCTCATTTGCATATTTATGGATAAAAATGAGGGAAATGTTTACAGCCTTAATGTTAGGTCATGGCTCTGATCAAAAGTGTGAAGGTTGATCCAAAAATGAAGGGTTTATCTAGTGTTTTTCACTAAAAATTCCCATGAGTGTCTGTATGTTAATCTGCATTCAAATAGAGCTCTCTGATTGGATGATCAGCTTCTGTGTTAGAAATCTGCCTGGAACTGAAGGGAACAGAGTGAGACAGCAACTGACCGTCGGTTTGGCCAAGAGAGACATGCAGCTGTGAGTTCCTGTGTGTGTTGACTGAAATTATAAAAGAGTGCCTGATTATGTGGTAAATGAGAAAATATGAATGAAAAGAGGTTGGTGGAGATTGAAGTTTGAGGCTCCTCTAGTGAGAAAAGGATCTGAATATTTCAGGATTACTTGAAGTTTATGAAAAATAGAAAAGGGTGAATTTCAGTTTAAGAGTATTTAAATCCTATAAGCTATATAAAGGCTAGGTAGATTTAAGTGACTGTAAGCAAGGAAACCTTAATATTTGATCTGAAATAAATATTTGATCTGAGATAGTTGATCAGAGATAAATGTTTGATCTGAATTATATCCTTTGGTGCAAAGGAGATTAGAAAAAGAATCTTTGGAAACTAAGAGGACTCTGCTCACATTTTGAATTAGCATTCCTATTTTGAGTTGGAAATCTTTGAAGTGTTATGAAAATACATTTTGCTTTAATGAAATTGCTAAACTTTAGAGTCAGAGACTTATCAATGAGGGATACATACAGTGCTATTTTTTCCTGAGGTCCGGCTTACTTGCCTGCTCCCTTCTGTTCCTGCTCTGCTAGACGGGGGGGGGGGGGGGGGGGGCACCAACTGATAGTCTGCAGGGGGGCACCAGAGACCCTAGGCAAGGCCCTGTTAGGTATTATTGGGAAAGGAATGGAAAACAAAAATGAGCATTTTATAATGTCTTTGTATCGCTCCATGGTGCGACCGCATCTCGAATATTGTATTCAATTCTGGTCGCCGCATCTCAAAAAAGATATAGTGGAATTAGAAAAGGTGCAGAGAAGGGCGTCAAAAATGATAAAGGGGATGGGAGGACTTCCCTATGAGGAAAGGCTAAAGTGGCTAGGGCTCTTCAGCTTGGAGAAAAGGCGGCTGAGGGGAGATGCGATAGAGATCTATAAAATAATGAGTGGAGTTGAACGGGTAGATGTGAAGCGTCTGTTTACGCTTTCCAAAAATACTAGGACTAGGGGTCATGCAATGAAGCTACAATGTAGTAAATTTAAAACGAATCGGAGAAAGTTTTTCTTCACTCAACGTGTAATTAAACTCTGGAATTCGTTGCCAGAGAATGTGGTAAAGGCAGTTAGCTTAGCGGAGTTTAAAAAAGGTTTGGATGGCTTCCTAAAGGAAAAGTCCATAGACCATTATTAAATGGGCTAGGGGAAAATCCACAATTTCTGGGATAAGCAGTATAAAATGTTTTGTACTGTTTGGGATCTTGCCAGGTGAGTGAAGGAGTGGCCTAGTGGTTAGTGTGGTGGACTTTGGTCCTGGGGAACTGGGTTCGATTCCCACTGCAGGCACAGGCAGCTCCTTGTGACTCTGGGCAAGTCACTTAACCCTCCATTGCCCCAGGTACAAATAAGTACCTGTATATAATATGTAAGCCACACTGAACCTGCTATGAGTGGGAAAGTGCAGGGTACAAATGTAACAAATAATAATAATATTTGTGACCTGGAGTGGCCACTGTTGGAAACAGGATGCTGGGCTTGATGGCAATACTTATGTTAAGATTTGATTATCTGAGTCAACTAATTGTGGCCTAACCAGTAGACCTAAAAACTGAGTAATGAGATCATGTGCACCTGCAGTTTCTGATTGATATAGGTTACTGTAGAATTGATGAAAAATCTTTGAAATTCCCTTTAAAGAAGTTGTTGGATTATTGCTATTTTTCATAATTGGATAATTTGCAAGCATCTTGCTACTTTTGATTTTTCCAAGAAATAAGTTGTTTTAGTTGCAAAAAGCTCCTGTTGAGCTCTCTCGCTAGCTAGTTTGTTATAAGAGTATTGTAATTGGTATAGTTTTTGTAAGTGGCTAAGGCTGAAAGAGAGGCATTTTTTTGTTTGTAACGATAGGCTGCGATTGATATCAATTCCCCTCTAAGTGAGGTATTAAAAGCAGATGATCGCTGGGTTGCTCTCAGGCAAGGAATTAAACTGAAAGAATTCGGATATAAAGTTATTTATTCTAGATTTGACTTCATCATTATTGAGAATATGTGAATTGATTCTCCAAAGGGGAGATTTGTTTGAGGATTCAAAAGAATTGTTAATAGTCAGTAAAATAGGTGTATGATCTGAAATCATAATCAGATTAATAAAGAACCTGTAAAGTTAGACAATACAGAAGAGGAGACTAAGAAAAAATAAATTCTAGAAAAGCTAGAATGTGTAGAAGAAAAGTAAATATATTCTCTGGCATCAGGATGTAAATTTCTCCAGGGATCTGACAAATTGAATTGTGATATTAAAGATTTTAATGTGTTGTGGGCTCTAGTTTTAGAATATTTAGAGGTGGAATGTCTATCTAACCACATATTTTGTAGTAAATTAAAATCCCCTGCTATATATAAAGTAAGTGGTTCTTATTCTGAGATTACCTGAAATAGATTAAGAAAAAAGTCAAGAGACTCTACATTTGGTGCATAAACATTTACGAATATGAATTGTTCAGACTGAAATTAAATTTAAGTATAAGCCTTCTGAATCTATTTTTTTTCTAGGACTGTAATATTTAAATCTTTACGAAATAATATAGAAACACCATGTTTTTTTACCAGTGGAAGGAGAAACAACCGATAAAAAAATCCTGATAAACTTGGCAAATGGGTTTCTAGATTATGGAAGGTTTAAGTTTCTTAAGATAAGTAAAGACATTCTTTTTACTGGATGTTGTAATCCATTTACATTCCATGAACTGTACTATTAGTATTTCACAGTACCATAAACTCTTAATGTAAAAAACTGCATTAATAGGAGAAAACAAATCAAATAAGAAAAAAAAACATCCATTATTCTTCTGTTAGATGTCTCTGAAAGAGAGAATAAGAAAAAGAAGGGCAAAAGTAGAGCAAAAAAAGCTCAGCCAGTATAAACATGTGAACAAGATGGGGGGCAAAATAGGAAAAGAAAAATCAGAACACCCAACAGTGGAGTCTGATTCCGTGATTCCTCTAAAAAATAAGTAAAATAATGAAATCTGAAACCAATTAAACATCTACATAGTCACAATGGTTCTAAAGAACTATCTGACATTTAGTAAACAAGAGCTTATATCTCCAAACCCGAAGAAAAATGAATAGTAGAAACATCAATGAAAAGTTAAGTAATATCTACTATAATAAAACTCACCCTCAATGTTCTGAGGACACTGACGTCAGTGAAGCCAAGCCACTGACAACAGTTCCTTCAGGTTCGAAGGTTCGTGGTGGTGAAGCCACCAGGCCCCGCCCTCGCGTCAAACGTCAAGACATCGAGGGCGGAGCAAACGTTGAGGGTGAGTTTTATTACTGTATCTGTGCTCCGCCCTCGCGTCAAAACGCGATGACGTCGAGGGCGGCACAGGAAAATCGACACCCACACAGAGCAACGCTAACAACAGCGGCGGCGCACGAACCACCTACAACCGAAAAATAAAACCTGTCTGAAAAATAAGTGAAATTCTCCACCACTTAAATACAGACCATCAAATAAGGATCCTGGTTCTATATAAGTACGCACACAAACACATAACATGAGCTTTTAACAACTAAAAGATGCACCGATGCAACAAGCAGCAGAAGCTCTCTGCCACCATTTGCTAGGAAGTTCACGTTTACCTGCTGCTTCACATACCCGGGCTGAAACACCCCAAGCCCGCCCGCACTGCAGCAAACAGACCACTGGCACTCTGAGGCACCCGAGCTCTCCCGCTGCAACTCACAAAAACCACAAACCCCCAAGCCCGCCCGCACCACGACCAGTGGCACTCTGAGGCACCCAAGCCCTCCCGCTGCCACTCACAAACACCGCGAAACCACCCCCAGCCAACGAAACGAAACCGCCGTTGGCTGATCGCTCAAAGCAAAGCGACCACTGGCACTCTGAGACACACGAGACATCCCGTTGCCACTCACAAAAGCAAACCCGCCCGCAGCCAAGGAAACAGAAAACACGCTATCTTGCTGTGCACACAGGAGAAAAAAAAAACAACAACAGGTAACAGGAAAGTCTTCCCCCTCACTCCTATGGACTGACCCTTCCCCCGCACCACGCTCCAAGTTAAAAAAAAAACCCACTTTCACTTTCTGACACACAGACACGAGCAGACAGAAACACATACAAGGGCAGCTACACGACCACTCAGACTTGCAAAAACCAAACCCACCCCCCCCCCACCCCGTCACTGTCACACACACACACACACACACACACACACACACACACACAATTTAAGTATAACAGAGACCCACTCACACACCTGCACCCACCTCACCCCCACACCACCCATTTCCCCCCCAAAAAACAAAAAAAAAACAATCACACACACATTTATTGACATTAACACTTCCACATTCCCAGCCTGAACGATGGTGTGAGGGAGCCTGCCTGACCGTGGGAGTGGGAGGGAGGGATCCAACCTGAACAAGGGAGGGAGGAAGGAAGGAAGGGGGCACACGACCATGACAGGCGGAGGTAGGGGAGGCCACGACCCTGAAGCTGGGAGGGGGGAGCAGAGGAAAAACTGGAGGGGGATGGGAAAGGGGGAAGGAAGACAGGGGGGAGGGGGAAGGAGGCCGGGAGATGGAGGGGGGCCCCTGCCACACACTCTCAGTCTTTCTCACACACACACACTCTCATTCTCACACACACAGTCACACATACTCGCACATTCACTCTGTCTCTCTCTCTCACACAGTCACTCTCACACACACTTTCTCAAACATACACACTCAGAGGCACACCTTGCTAGCGCCCGTTTCATTTCTGTCCGAAACGGGCCTTTTTTTACTAGTCCATTGTATAATCAGCAAAACGTTGAATCTTGGATATACTGTTAGAACACTTTGCTGTAAAATTCAGTGTGATAACCAAGTTCAAGTGAGCGAAGATAGAGACAGTCAATTAGTTGTCATACCCTGATTCTGAATTTGATCTAGATACGCTTGAAGATGTTCCGGCAAGTCAAATGTTTTAGTAGAGTTATGTAATGTTATAGTCATTTTAGCAGGGTATTGTAATCCAAACCTGGTCCCCATTGATTTTAATTTTGCTCTCATTGCCAGAAAGGATTTCCTCTTCCTTGCCGTGGTACTTGCAAGATCCAGTACTATGAGAATTTGTTTTCCTTCTAATTGCAAGTTAGGGCAGGAACGAGCTGCATTTAGAATTTGTATAGTGAGTTGAAAACATAGCAGTTTAGCTACTACAGGTCACGGATATTTCTGGCCTCATCACATGTGCAAAGGTGTACGGTGCGCATGCTCAGACTCGAGTGACTGGTCAAATGTAATGTTGAGCAAGGCCGGAATCCATTTTATTAAGAAGTCAAGTAGATTTGTTCCTTTGACGGTCTCTCATAAACCTAAGATTCTTATGTTGTTACAACGAGAACTATTAGAATGATCTGATATTTCTGATTCCATTTTTTTTTTTGAAGTTCCATACTGTGGAATCTTGATGTTGGGTAAGTTGAAGCGGCATTTGATCAGATTGCTGCTCTAGATCTTCTAATTTAGCAGAGAAAGTTTGTAGTGAAAGGGTCAGTGCTGCAACTTCTGCTGTTAGCTCTCTCGTAGTTTCAAAATGTTGTGAAGAGATTTCTTGTAATGCTCGCAGTTCTTCAAGCATTGTGTCTGACGATAAGTCTTTGTTATGCACCATTTTAGCTGGAGACGGTGGATCTGGTTTTAAGCGCTTTGAGCTAGATTGCGAAAATCCTGATGTGTCATATTTCAGCAATTTGCAGTTAGACATGTCAGATAACAAATTCTTTACGTTGAAATTCAAGAAATACTCATTGAAGAGTTTAACTGGACAATTTTCTTGTCCTCTTGAGAGGAGAGGACAGATCAGACGTCCATCTTTGTTGAAAGCTCTTTGGCACTTCCCCCCTTGAAAGCTCTCTGGCACTTCCCCCCTTGATATTCAAATTAAACAGAGAGAAAAGTAGTAGAATCTGTATCTACTCAGGCAGCTACTAACGGTGACTGCACCAGAAATTATTGTTATATCAAATCACAGCATACACAAATGAACCAAAGAATATGAGTACATGTCTTAGTGTCATGATTCTGGGAAAGTGAGCCCTTGGACCACAGTTAGGTTGATACTGCCCACAGAACCCGGAGCCTTTGGGGGCAAGCCTGACTGGGTCAAGACCTGGGGGTGGCTCCGAAGAGCACTTGAGGGCAAGCCTGATAGAGTCAAGACTTGGGGGTGGCTCTGAAAAGAGCCCTTGTGGGCAGGCCTGACTAGGTCAAGACCTGGGGGTGGCTCTGAAAAGAGCCCTTGTGGGCATGCCTGACTGGATCAAGACCTGGGGGTGGCTCTGGAAAGAGTCCTTCTGGGCATGCCTGACTGGGTCAAGACCTGGGGCTGTCTCTGAAAAGAGCCCTAGGGGGCAGGCCTGACTGGGTCAGGGCCTGGGAAAAGCAGAGACCCACAAAGCTGGAGGCCAAAGACCTGCTGAGGCCTAGAATGAGGCAGAGAACTAGGCTGGAGATGGATCAGAAAAAGGACTGGAACCAAGGCAGGAACAAGGCACACTGGAACAACTCGAGGAGACCTATTGCCAAGGCACTGGAGAGAGGTGAGACTTCTCTATTGTACCCCCTGGACAGGAAGTGGGGCATTCCTCCATGTCCTGGAACTTGCTACTGCTGCCCCTTTAAGAGCAGCTCTTCAGCATGCACGCCTAAGGAGACCAGCACCAGCCAGTGCTGGGAAAGCAGCACGAGTATGAGCCGTCCAGCTGGAAGGGAACAACGGAGCACCAGTGATGGCCACGCAGGCGGCCTGCCCAGACAGACAGGCTGCAGGAGCCTGTGTAAATGCTGCGGGACCCAACTCCTGGGAGCGGGAGGTAGGTTGGGGCTCTGGGCCCAGCTGTAGCCATGAAATTTAGAAAGGGATAAAATACAGGAGCAAATCTAGTTGCTGTCCAGAAAAGAGAACAAAGTTGGAGCTAGAAAACCTGGCTCAAAGAAATGATAGGATAAAATCCCTTAATTTAGAGTCTGAGAGATACCCAGAAAGGACCCATCAAGAGCCATTAGCTTTTTTTTTTAAACTAGAGAAGAGCTAATAAATGTCTAGACTTGCTTACCGTGCATCAAACAGCCAGGAAACACTTGAGAAAAAGAACACCAGCTGACAGAAATGTAAAAAGAATTTTGGTGGGAAAAACTGTAACAGTCTGTTACACTGATGAAATTTTATTACATACAGAAAAAAGAGAGTAGCTAATCCTCTGCATAACAGAGTCAAAGTAATATTAGCTGCTTACTGTCACAGAGAAAAAAATAACTGCTTAAAGAAACCGGAAGAAGAAAGCTTCGCCCTGCTTTGAGAAATAGACAAGCCAGATACCTGTGTGTGCTTAAAAAGGAACAGAGGCACAAACACCACCACAGCACTGAGATAACTGAAATAAATCAGAACAGGCTCACCAAATGCAGGCTGACTTCCACAGGAGATGTTGGTGGTATGGGGGGGGGGGGGGGGGGAGGGGGAGGTAGGGAACTCATACCTCTCTGAGATATACCTCAACTTCATAGAACAGCTGCCCCCTTTTTTTCTTTTTAAACAGGAGCTTATGCCAAAAAAGGCACCCTAACTCAACTGAAACCCAGGCATTTAAACTGGATAAGGAGAACAAGCCCAGGAGGGCACCTTCAACTCAACTGAAACACAGATGAGAAGCTAGTTCAGGAGACAAGTCAAATAAGTACCCCAATTCAACTGAGATTCAGCATAAAACTGTCTTATGAACACATAATCCCAAAAGGGTAGTTAAGCTCAACTGAATAGTTAAAAACCAGGTCAGGAGCAGGGCTGTAAGCCTGTCATCCATCCACTTGGGAGACAGAGAAACACTAAACATTCTATGCTGCATAATATCCTTAAGGGGCGCATCACAAGAACTATTTTCTCCATAGAAGCCAGCTCTCTATGGGTGCTGTGGGTGCTTGAGCCACCCCCAATATTGAACAAACTCCTTGATTGTGTTCAGGAAGATGTAATTTCCATTGGGTTTAGCACCCCCAATAATTTTGACAAGTTTGCTACTATGTCTGTCTCCAGCCGCTGGTGGACGGACACAACCCATCTGTCTGGACTGGTCAAATAGGATGCTATGGAAATTCAGTTTACTGACAGTAATTCTACAAATCTAAGCTATTTTTTTATACAATGGAATTTTTAAAAGGCAAGATTTAGCACTCTCAACTTACCAACAAGATCTCGCAAACCGCTAATGTAGTCAGAATGGTGCAGAATTCTAGAACATGCAACCTAGAAAAAAGTCAAGCATAGCAATGTCACAGTTAGTAATTTAATAGCACACAGCTAACCTTCATGTTCTGGAGCTAGAAGCATCTATCCACACATAAGAACTATGCTAATTTAAGGACTTAATTTCTAAAGAGCTGAAAGACTATTTCTTTGTTAAAATGCATAACTGAGATTTACTTTGCTTTATGATAAGTCTTCTAATAGCTCTACAGTGTATTTTTAAGGATGCCTAGCCATCTAACACTATAGTTAGGAAGGTAGATTCTACACGGTGAAAATTTTAATCCGTAAAGTTGTTAAATCTAGCCACCTAGTTAACCACTCAAAAGGTGGCTACCTTTGAGGAGTTCTGGGGTCAGTGAATACTTAGCTAACTAGTATTCCTTTTCAGTTCTAGTTGGCTAAGTTCAGTCACCTAATCCTGAGTTCTCGATAAATTTAGCTGCCTAAAACTAGATTTAGGATTTCCACCTGAATACTAGGCTAGCTAAATGATTCTCTGATCCCAGGGCCACTAACTTTTTAAGCAGCTTTTTAATTTCTAACATGTTTTAAGGGAATAACACAGAACGAAGATTTGCCTCTAACCGCATTTTGAACAGCAAAACCATGTTATTTTACCATAACATGTTAGTGTAAGATATCTTGGGCAACATAATAATGAGATGCAAAACACTTCATTTATTATGTAAATTGTGTAACACTGATTGTGTTGACCTTCACAAGCTACATTATTTCAGGAAAAATAATACCAGCTCAAAGCTAATGTAATGTCCCTGTGAGCACTGGGTCAATAAGAATCCCCCTTCCAAAGATAGCCCCAACCCCACTACACCCCCCAGCCCACAAAGGCACATGTTGCCAAGTGTTTAAGCCCTGCCCGCTGCCCCCCTCCATAGGCCACCCCTCAGGCCTACCTTAAGTCATCACTGGTGGTCAAAGGATCATGGGACAGGAACAGTAATCTTATGAGACTACCACTAGGGGTTGTAGGTGCAGTTTTTAACTCAATGCCGCTAGCAACAGAAGCCACTGGTGATCACTCATATCCCATGACCCCTCGACCACCAATGATGACTGGGGCCTGGGTAGGCCTGGGGGAGGGATCTACAGGGGAGTAGGAGGTCTTGAGGGGTTTTGGGGGACTGAGATGGGTGGTAGTAGGGCTTACACACTTGTGTCTTCAGGAGGCGGGAGAAAGGGTTGGGAGATCTTTGCTAGGGGGAAAGAGCAACCCTTTGACTGTGCCTCTTAACACCAGCCCCTTTAAGAGAAGCTCTCCAGGAGCCTCAGGCTATGTATTAACAGCCTGAAGTTCCCAGGAAGAAAAATAATGCAGCTTGCTATGTTGATCGCAAACAGTGTGAATTAGTAGTCTCTAATGTTACATTACCATTGGCTAGTGACTCCTGTAGTAAACTACGCTGTGATAAAATGCTGCATTTTACCGCAGTTTAATAATCTGCCCCCTAAATCTAGCTGCTTTGCAGGATGAAATTTTCATCCTATATCAACTAGCCACCTAATGCCATTGTTTTACATTCATTTAGGATGAAAATTGGCCTGATAGCCAGTTAATGAAGGCTTTCAGAAGATGACTAAAAAACGTCTCTTAGAATTAAAACTATCTGTATTCCTGTTAAATTACAGGACCCAAATTCCACACAAGGGCAAATGTTCTGATCTACATTCCAACACAGTAAAAGAGTATTATTTTTTCTTCTCTGGCTAAAACAATAATGACTGCTACTGTGCATGCAGCTAATATAAGCTTGTACATTGATTATACTTTCCTTTGTCCTCACTGTTCTGTCCCCTGACAGCCTTATGCTAGTTTATAGTGTAGCCCTAAAATGTGTTTAATGCCTTTACTGTTACTCTCACTTCTAAGAATTTTTAATGTTGTAGTCCTCACTGCAAAGATATATGAGCAATGCATTGTGCATAATGTAGTATCACATGTAATGCAGTCACCCCTCCCTGCTTGTCTGTATAAAGCGAAGATACTTACCTGTAGCAGGTATTCTCCGAGGACAGCAGGCTTCAAATTCTCACAAGTGGGTAGATGATCTGCGTTGCTCTGGAATTGGTTGAAGGATAGTAAACCGAGAGTGGGGTTAAATGGGCAGTATTCACAATGGAGAAGGGTAGTTAGTGGGGTTCCTCAGAGGTCTGTGCTAGGACCGCTGCTTTTTAATATATTTATAAATGATTTAGAGGTGGGAGTAACTAGCGAGGTAATTAAATTTGCTGATGACACAAAGTTATTCAAAGTCGTTAACTCGCGACAGGATTGTGAAAAATTACAGAAGGACCTTACGAGACTGGGAGATTGGGTGGCTAAATGGCAGATGACGTTTAATGTGAGCAAGTGCAAGGTGATGCATGTGGGGAAAAAAAACCCCGAATTATAGCTACGTCATGCAAGGTTCCACGTTAGGAGTTACGGACCAATAAAGGGATCTGGGTGTCGTCGTCGATAATACACTGAAACCTTCCGCTCACAGTGTGCTGCTGCGGCTCGGAAAGCGAATAGAATGTTGGGTATTATTAGGAAAGGTATGGAAAACAGGTGTGAGGATGTTATAATGCCGTTGTATCGCTCCATGGTGTGACCACACCTCGAATATTGTGTTCAATTCTGGTCGCCGCATCTAAAAAAAGATATAGTGGAATTAGAAAAGGTGGCAGGGAAGGGCGACGAAAATGATAAAGGGGATGGGACGATTTCCCTATGAGGAAAGGCTAAAGCGGCTAGGGTTCTTCAGCTTGGAGAAGAGACGGCTGAGGGGAGACATGATAGAGGTATATAAAATAATGAGTGGAGTGGAGCGGGTGGATGTGAAGCGTCTGTTCACGCTTTCCAAAAATACTAGGACTAGGGGGCATGCGATGAAACTACAGTGTAGTAAATTTAAAACAAATCGGAGAAAATGTTCCTTCACCGAACGCGTAATTAAACTCTGGAATTCGTTTCCGGAGAAAGTGGTGAAGGCGGTTAGCTTGGCAGAGTTTAAAAAGGGGTTAGATAGACTTCCGGTGGAGCTGCCGGCCAAGATGGCCGCTGCACAGTAAGCTCCTGCAGTCGACGATCAGGGATACCACTAGAAAACGAAATCTTTTCCTTCAAAAAGCAAAACTGCAAATGCCCCCTGTCGCGGAAAGGCTCCTGACTCCGAAAATGTACCGCGAAGTCTAAAATGAGCAGGTGGTACGGAGCAATTCAGCGTACCCGCGAGTAACCGCCCTCGTGAAAAACCGCGATCAGAACGAGAAGAAGAGAGTCACAAGGCTGAAACCAACAGCAGATCCAAAGTAAGCCGGGGAAAAGACATAGGCTGGCAGTTGAAATGGCGGGTGACTAGATCAGCGATCTAAGCGGACGAAGGGTGTGGGGAAAGCGGAAGAATGAGAACGGGAGGCGCGGAGCAGGGGGCAAAGAAATGATTAAGTTCGACCCAAAGGACTGGAGTAGGCCACGAGGTTGCTGAAGAAGGGCAGACAAACAACACCTTCAGTTGCTGCTTTTGGTTTTTGCTTTTGGGTTCACATTAAAACGTTTACCCAGGAAGAAACACCCTACCACATAGAAAGAGTATTATGAAGCTGAGCAGGGGATTATCAAACTGAAGAGCCGTTGGAAATAGGAGAGTAGTGTGAAACCCGGTAGCCACCCAGAAGTGGAATTGAACAGCATTTATCTGCGTTTAGCAAACTATCAAACTGCTTAACAAGGAAGAAGAATCCTTTAATATAAAGAGGAGTACTATGAAACCGTGCAGGGATTTATCAAAACGAAGAGCTTGAGGAAATATGTGGAGAGTGAATTGAGACTTGGAAATCGCCCAGAAGCGGAGTGGAATAGTATTCAAACAGTAAGCAGTGTGATTAGCAGGAGCAGACCACTAATCCTAACAGGCAGACAAAATATAACTGCCCCCAAAACTTTTGTATGGCGACCAGAAGCTCCAAGAAAGAGCTAGATAAAAACAAGAGCGGGGGAACAAAAATGGCGGGGAAAAACTCGCCACCGTCACCATCAGTGAGCTCAGCCTGGGCCTCAGAAATTGTGGCAGAGGTGAAAATGGCAGTGGAGGACACTATGAACCATAAGTTACAACAAATCATCGATAAGCTAGATGATATGGATCAAAGGTTCACCACTTTTACTACAGAGCTCCAGGAAGTCCAGCAACGACTAGGAGATGTGGAAAACTCTTCACAAGAAGCTTCAAAATCTATAGAGCACCTCCAAAAAACGGTATCAACATTAGAAGATAAAGTAGATGATTTGGAGAATCGCTCTCGTAGAAATAATCTTCGATTGGTAGGAATACCAGAATCCATACAGGAAGCGGAACTGAGAGGCTTCTTGGAGCCTTGGCTTGCTAAGATTTTACCTAATCAGAGCGCGGCAGATCCGCTGAAGATAGAAAGAGCGCATCGCTTGGGACCGAGAAAGGAGACAAACATCCGCCCTAGGGTGGTTATTTTGCGATTGCTCAACTACCAACATAAGATGGATATATTAGCAGCGCTCCGGAAAGGAGGAACGCTGGAGGTGGATGGACACAAGATACTATGTTTTCAAGACTATTCCACTAAAGTATCCCTCCAGCGTAAGCAATTTTCGCAAATATGTGGGCGACTTCATAAAATGCAGATAAGATTTAGTTTGTTGTATCCAGCAAAACTCAGAATCCAGCATAATGGAACAACAAGATTTTATGACACTGTAGAAGCTGCGCAGGCCTGGGTGGAGAGATTAGAGAAAGACAACCCAAGAGCATCAAGGAAAACATGAAACAGATCCAAGAGTGACAACAGCACGACTGAAGCAAAAGCAGGAAGGAACCGGAAGACTTGTGAATATAAGTGGTTATGTTTGATAGTTTTGAAACGTTGTTTACTGTCTATGTTGATTGCATGTTTGATAAGATGGGAGAAAAGAGAACTAATAACTGTTAGAGAGTGTGGGGTCCCGGGTCAGAGACACGGAAGTAGGGCACTCTAGGTGCCGTTAAGAGATGGGGAGAATGGGAAGAAGGGGGAGGGGGGGGACGGGGGGTGAAGGGAATATGGGGAACCAGGAACTTCATGGTTAAAAAGGAACACGACAACACAGGCAAGATAATAGGAGTCACACGAGGAGTGTATGGCAAGGGAATTATGTTTAATCATAGGTGGGGGGGGGGGGGGGGTATAGGCTGGGATGCCCCCTAAACCTGCTTAGAGAAGATATCATTACCAAAGTTTTTGTGATGCTTGATAATACGTAATGGGTTTTAAAGTGGTAACGTGGAATGTGGGGGGTATCTCCTCGCCGATTAAAAGGCAGAAAGTGCTTCAAGCACTTCATAAGCAACAGGCATCAATTGCATTGCTTCAGGAAACACACTTAACAGCCAAGGAGCATGAAAAACTTTGTCGCTGGTGGGTGGGCTCATATTATGGATCCCCAGCGCAAGGGAAAAAAGCAGGGGTCATAATATTAATTAAGAAGGGGGTCCAAGTCATTACACACAAGACTATAGCGGACAAGGAAGGAAGATACGTATTGGCACACTTAACAATAGAGAGACAACCAGTAGTCATATGCAACGTGTATGCCCCCAATACATACAATAAGGCATTTTACAAAAAACTTTTACATCACTTCACGAGTTTTGAGGGAATTCCTATGTTGATAGGAGGGGATTTCAATGAAGTTGGAGACCCGACACTGGATAGATCTCAAGGGGGCAAAAAAAGATTAAGCGCGGAATCTAGAGGAATAAGTATGTTGAGTGAAGTCCTAGAATTGGTGGATGTGTGGCGCACGCTGCATCCCTTAGAGCGAGACTACACTCATTTATCTCGTGCACATGCCACCATGTCACGGATTGATTATATTTTTATTTCTCGCACACTATTCACAAAAATCAGGGAGGCAGAAATAGGACCCATAACAATTTCAGATCATGCAATGGTGAAAGTCAAATGGGATATATTAGATGGAAGCCCTGGTCAGTTTCAATGGAAATTCCCTATTAGGCTTTATAAAGATCAGGGATTTCGGGAATTTATACTAACTAAATACAAGCAGTTTCAAGACACTAATCAGGAACACATGGTAAACCCAATACTATACTGGGATACAGCTAAGGCTGTACTGAGAGGTGAGATCATCGCGTATACAAGTTATCAGAAGCGGACACGGGAGAAGGAACTGTTTAGGTTAGAAAAGGAAATAACGCGGACAAGACGGGAGTACGGACGCCAACATGACATTACACTAAAAGCTAAACTTCTAGAATTGCAGCAAACATTAAATGAAAGGCTCCACAATCAGGCCCAACGAAACCAAATGTACTTTAGATATCATTTATACAAATATGCAAATAGAAGCGGAAGGATGTTGGCCAGGTTAGCAAATCCCAGACAAGGCAATTATAAAATAAACACCTTGTATTCCTCAAAAGGAACTTTAGAAAATAAAGATGTGCTTATTAATAAAATCATGCAGGAATATTATCAGAAGTTATACGCTCTCCCAGACCCACCCCCGATGGATAGTGAGATCTATTTGGCGGGGCAAGAGCTTCCGCAGATAGATACAAACAATCTGGAGATGTTGAACGCACCCATAACGATAGATGAGGTGTCATGGGCTATACAGCAAGGACCATTGGGGAAGGCCCCAGGGCCGGATGGCTATAGAGGGGAATTTTACAAAATATTGAAAGATGAAGTCGTACCTCCCCTGACTTCAATGTTTAATGTCATAGCGCAGGAGAGGCAATTGCCTCTCTCACTACGAACAGCGCAGATAATAGTACTCCCCAAGCCAGGACGGGATACACAGAAGCCTGAATCTTATAGACCGATATCATTATTAAATTATGAAGCCAAACTATTCGCTAAAGTGTTAGCAAACCGCCTTTCTCGAATACTTCCAGATATCATAGAGGAATCACAGGTGGGATTTGTACAGGGGAGGACGATCACTAAAAACATGAGGAAGATATTGGTCACCTTGGAGGCGGTGTCCACGCAGGCCACTCCATCGATATTAGTTAGTTTTGACGCCGAAAAGGCATTCGACAGAGTGGTTTGGGATTTTTTATTCAAAACTCTAGACGCTTACGGTATACGGGGGTTCTTTCAGGAAGCGATTGGGGCATTGTACTATCTCCCACAAGCCCAAGTATGGGTAAATGGAATCCTGTCACCTCCCTTTGCTATACACAGGGGAACGAGGCAGGGATGCCCTTTGTCGCCTCTACTGTTTGTATTAACACTAGACCCACTGATTAGAGATATTCAACAGACACCGGACGTACAAGGGGTACGGATTGGAACAGAAACGTTTAAAATAGCAGCTTTTGCTGATGACTTACTGGCACACGTTATCCACCCTGAAACATCAATGAAGGCTCTCTTAGAATGTATGACAGAATATGGGGATTTCTCTGGCTTTAAGCTTAATTTGGAGAAGTCTGAAGTGTTACAGAGGGAGGGAGTCCAACTAGGAGAATGGCATGAACAAACGCCACTGAAATGGGCGGAGGAATCCTTCAGATATCTAGGCATACAACTAGCGATGGACACTAATACGCTTTATAAACTTAATATAGACAAATTATTACAGGATACCAGAGGCTCTCTTGAGAAATGGAACCATCTGCCCATCTCGTTAATGGGCAGAATAAATTTATTTAAAATGGTTATATTCCCGAGATGGCTTTATATTTTACAGGTGCTGCCAATATATATCCTTGGGAAAGATTTAAACAAGCTAAACAGGATGTGTCGGAAATTTCTGTGGGGGGGAAGGAAGTCTAAATTACGATTTGAACATCTGTATGATGGATGGGAGCAGGGAGGATTAGGATTCCCTTGTATAAGAAGATATAACCAGGCGTGTCTTTTAAGACACTTCAGGGATTGGTTACTTAATATGAATCAACATACGCCACTTAGTTGGGAACGCACATTATTTAGGCCATGGCACTTGAACTTCCTTCTTCAGGCGAAAACAAAGAGTTTGCCACCTGAATGCAGGAAAAGTGTATTACTGCAACCATTGCGACGTATTTGGCAACATCTCATGCGATCCTGGAGACAAGACCCCAATATAAGTGATCAACTTCCGTTAAAAGGGAACAGGGATTTCCCCCCGGGATTAGAGAAAGGGTTATTTGAAAGATGGCAGGCATCAGGAATCACTTTACTTGAGCATTTGAGGAATGAGGAAGGGGGATTGTATGGATTTCAGGACATGCAGCAGAGGTTTTCACTTACTAATAAAGATTACTATACATATAGACAATTACACCATTATTGGTTTAGTTTGGACCCAGCAGCTTTGGATATGAGGGTGGGACAAAGGTTGCGTGAGTTTATGAGGGGAGACGCTAATGGACAGGTATCAATATCAAGTATGCATAGAGCTTTAATGAGGCTCAATCCACCTCAAGTATATGACAAGCTTAAAGACTTATGGAGTAAAGATTTGGGATATGAGCTGAAAGGCATAAATTTTGATAAACTGATTAAGGACATACCCAAGCAAGTGAGTGGGGCGGAGCTGCAGGAGAGTCAATATAGGATTATACTCCGAGGTTACATAACACAATCACAAGCAGCAAAGGCCGGATGGATATCCGATGCCCAATGTCCGAAATGCAGTAAAGAGAAGAGCACTTTTATGCACACATTTTGGAGATGTAACAAAATTAAATCCTATTGGAAAGCAATACAAAACTATCTTGAAAAAATATCGGGGCAAAGGATGTTCCCCTCCTGGAGAGGGGTACTTTTGAATAAAAATAATGCATATGGAATTTCAAATAAAAATTTGGAGTTACTCTTCTGTAAGGCATACGCAGTGGGAAAGAAATGTATACTCAGGCACTGGACACAGGCGGAGCCACCCTCAGTGTGGCTCTGGAGGAATAGATTACACGAGCTAATGCTTTGGGAGGCCAGATCGGCATTAAACAGCCCAAAGAGAAGGAAGCATTTTATAACTATATGGAACCCATACTTACAAAATATTTCTCATAAAGCAAGAAGTGCAGTACTAAATAATTTAGGTAAACCCTAATTTGAGAAACACTTGGTCGAAATGTACTCCTTGTATAATTAGGTACAGATTGACGCTGGATGTTGAAAGAGGACTCCATGAAGTAAGGAGCTCAGAGCAGAGGCTATGAAGGGGGGGGAGGGGGGGAGGGAGGGGGAGGGACATGGTTGAAGGGGAGTTATCGTTATATAAAATTGATGGTCACTGATGGAACAAGTACGATGTGTATAAATATATATGCTGTATTGTTATGACTTTAATCTGTTTGTTTTCTACAACCTTGCTTAATAATATTTGATCATCAATAAAAACCGTTTAAATATAAAAAAAAAAAAAGGGGTTAGATAGTTTCCTAAAGGACAAGTCCATAAACCGCTACTAAATGGGCTTCGGAAAAATCCATAATTCCGGGAATAACATGTATAGAATGTTTGTACATTTGGGAAGCTTGCCAGGTGCCCTTGGCCTGGATTGGCCGCTGTCGTGGACAGGATGCTGGGCTAGATAGACCCTTGGTCTTTTCCTAGTGTGGCATTACTTATGTACTTATGGCACACTAGCCAGCAAAGAAAAATTTCCAGAGCCTTCTGGGGCGTGTGTTGCACCCCACCGCGCATGCATGGAGTGCCTTCCCGCCCGCAGCATCTCCGCGTCTCTTCAGTTTAATACAATAGCATAAAAATGAACAACTTACGATGAAACAACTCCAAGGGGAGGTGGGAGGGATTGTGAGAATAAGAAGCCTGCTGTCCTCGCACAATACCTGCTATAGGTAAGTATCTTCGCTTTCTCCGAGGACAAGCAGGCTTACGTTCTCACAAGTGGGGAATTCCTAGCATCCAGGCTCACCCAAAACAACAAACACCGATCAATTGGGCCTCGCAACAGCGAGGACACAACAAAGATTAACCTGAAACAAAACTAGATGAGAGTGCACCCTGGAACAGAATAAAACGGGCCTAGGAGGGTGGAGTTGGATTCTAGACCCCAAACAGATTCTGAAACACTGACTGCCCAAACCGACTGTCATGTCAGGTATCCTGCTCAAGGCAGTAATGAGATGTGAATGTGTGGACTGAAGACCACATCGCAGCCTTGCAAATCTCTTCAATGGAGGCTGACTTTAAGTGAGCCACTGTCGCAGCCATGGCTCTGACATAGCTGTGACATGACCCCCCAAAGTCAGCCCAGCTTGGGCATAAGCGAAGGAAATGCAATCTGCTAGCCAATTGGAAATGGTGCGTTTACCAATGGCGACTCCCCTCCTGCTGGGATCAAAAGAAACAAACAACTGGGCGGACTGTCTGAAGTGCTTTATCCACTCCATGTAAAAGGCCAATGTTCTTTTGCAGTCCAAGGTGTGAAAGCTGCTTTCACCAGGATGTGCATGAGGTCAGGGAAAACGTTTTGGCAAGACAATCAACTGTTTCAGATGGAACTCTGACACCACCTTTAGTAGGAACTTGGGGTGCGTGTGGAGGACTACCCGATTGAGAAGAAACTTAGTATAAGGTGCATCCCAATGCCACATCTGGACCGGCTTCCTGACACAGAGGGTGAGATCCGGTGACCCACCTGCTTGTTGGTGTAATACATCTCAACCTGGTTGTCCATTTGAATTAGGATAATTTGATGGGACAGCTGATCTCTGAAAGCCTTTAGAGCATTCCAGATCGCTTGGAGCTCCAGGACGTTGATCTCAAGATTTGTTTCCTGGAGGAACCAAGCTCCTTGAGTATGGAGCCCATCTATATGAGCCCCCCACCTCACAAAAGATGCATCCGTCATCAGCACTTTTTATGGCTGAAGAATTTGGAATGGTAGTCCCAAGGTCAGATGGGATCGAATTGTTCACCACTGAAGGGAGCATACAAGCTCCCTGGACACTAGGATGACGTCTTCTAGATTCCCCGTGGCTTGATACCACTGAGAAGCTAGTGTCTACTAAGCAGATCTCATGTGAAGTCGAGACATGAGTGTAACATAAATTGTGGAGGCCATGTAGCCCAACAATCTCAGCATTTGCCGGGCCATGACCTGCTGAGATGCCTGAATCTTGGACACAAGGGAAAGGAGGGTGTCCGCCCAAGCCTCCGGGAGGTAGGCTCGGATATTTCTCATATCAAACAGGGCTCCAAAGAACTCTAATTGTTGAACAGGTTGAAGATGGGGCTTGGGGTAGTTTATTATGAACCCTAGTAGCTCCAGCACCTGAATAGTCATCCGAAATGGACTCTCGAACAATGGCCTTGTCGAGATAAAGGAATACATGAAATCCCGGTCTGCGTAGCAATGCAGCGACTACTGCTAGGCATTTTGTGAATACCCTGGGAGCTGACACGAGGCCAAAAGGCAAAATGCGGTACTGAAAGTGATGTGTTCCCAACCGAAACTGAAGATACTTCCTGTGAGCTGGATGTATTGGGATGTGAGTGTATGCATCCAGAGAACATAGTCAATCGTTTTCCTGAATCATGGGAAAAAGGGTACCCAGGGAAACCATCCTGAACTTTTCTCGGACTACGAATTTGTTCAGGGCCCTTAGGTCTAGGATGGGATGCATCCCCCCTGTCTTTTTCTGCACAAGTACCTGGAATAGAATCCCTGCCCTTCTTCCCCTGGTGGAACGGGTTCAACCACATGGGCCTTGAGAAGGGTGAGAGTTCCTCTGCAAGTACCTGCCTGTGCTGAGAGCTGAATGAATGAGATCTCGGTGAGCAATCTGGAGGTTTGGAAAGCAAATTGAGGGTGTATCTGAGATGGACTATTTGAAGAACCCACCAGTTGGACGTTATGAGGGGCCACCTTTGGTGAAAATGAAGATACTTACTTGTAGCAGGTATTTTCCGAGGACAGCAGGCTGGACATCATCATGCATGGGTTGTCGTCCGCAACGGCCCAGGAGCTCCGGACTTAAAAAAATAAATTTTTAAAACTTCTGGAAGCGACACAGCGAGCGCAGGGACAACGCACCACTCATGCGCGAGTAACTTCCCGCCCGCGACGCCCGAATGCTTCCATCAGTTATATAACAAGCAAATTAGAAAAGAACTCCAAAGGGGAGGAGGGAGGGTTGTGATGATGTCCAGCCAGCTGTCCTCGGAGAATACCTGCTACAGGTAAGTATCTTCATTATCTCCGAGGACAAGCAGGCTGGACATCATCACGCATGGGGTATCCCTAGCACCCAGGCTCACTCAAAACAGTGGTCAATTGGGCCTTGCAACGGCGAGGACATAACTGAGATTGACCTGAAAACAAACACAACTAAGTGAGAGTGCAGCCTGGAACAGAACAGGAATGGGCCTAGGAGGGTGGAGTTGGATTCTAAACCCCAAACAGATTCTGCAACACCGACTGCCCAAACCGACTGTCGCGTCGGGTATCCTGCTGAAGGCAGTAGTGAGATGTGAATGTGTGGACTGATGACCACGTTGCAGCCTTGCAAATCTCTTCAATGGAAGCTCACTTTAGATGAGCCACTGACGCAGTGGCTCTAACTTTATGAGCCGTGACATGACCCTCCAGAGTCAGCCCAGCTTGGGCATATGTCAGGTTCTCAGGTTCAGAGCCCGCGGGGCCGGGCTCTGGAGCAAACGTGAGCCCTTGGGCTGCTGACGAGGAGCGACAGCAGCAGGCAAAACCCACCAACCAATGCTGGGCAAGCACACCGGCACCGACAGGGACTGCAGGCACCGCCCAGCGAGCCGGAACACACGGACTGGAATCCCCCGGACTGGAGGACACAGGACTGGAACACTGGACTGGAATCCCCCGGACTGGAGAACACAGGACTGGAACACTGGACTGGAGCACACTGGACTGGTCCGTACAGCTTCACCTGCACTTAGCCACTGCCCCCCAAAGGTTGAGCCCCTGGGTTTGAGTAGCCGGCAGGACTTACCGGATACCGGATGACACAGGGACCAGGACTAGAACAAGCTGAAGCAGGAGTGCTCCAGGTACTCAACTAACTGACGTGCTCGTAAATCTTAAACTGATAAACCTAAGCCCTATCCTACCAGGGGTGCTCCTAAGCCCTGCACAACAAAGGGACTTCCTAAGCCCTAAACTAGCAGGAGTGCCTCTAGGCACTGACCTAACAAGAGTGCTTCTCACAGCACCAAAAGGAAAAGCAGGGGAGCTACAAGGGAAAGGCAGGGAAACTAAACACATAAGCCAAAAGTGCTTCCAAAGCACCAGACCCAACCGTGCTTCTAAAGCACCAAACACAGCAGAGCTTCCAAAGCCCTAGACACAGAAGTGCTTCCAAAGCACCAAGAGGGAAAAGCAGGGGAACTACAAGGGAAAAGCAGGAAAGCTAAACACACAGTCACAAGTGCACACTCCACTAACAATAACCTGGACCCAAAGCAAGTAGCAAAAGCAAACGTTGCAAAGGCCCTGAAGGGAAGAGCACCACTTCCTTATCAAGGCCCTCACAGATGATGTCACACTCCCTAGAGCCAGGCAGACAGCACACTGAAACCCCGAGAGGCCCAACCCACACCAATGCAGCACCGTGAAGCTCTTGAAGCCAGTACACCCAAAGAGAGGTAGAGCTAACTCAGTCCACACATACAGCTGTAGTAAAGTGAAACAATTAGAGTCATGCTGCTGGAAGCTGCCAGCATAGAGAGAGAGAGAGAGCTAGCTCAGAAAGGACAGACAAAAGAAACAGAAGCCAGCTAAGAAGCTGACCCCCAGGAAAAAGGTAAGTTTGAGAGGGGTTCTGACCACGATCATAACAGCATAAGTGAAGGAAATGCAATCTGCTAGCCAACTGGAGATTGTACGTTTTCCAATGGCAACCCCCATCCTGTTGGATCAAAAGAACAAACAACTGGGCGCTCCATAGGGCTTTGTCCCTCCACGTAAAAGGCCAATGCTCTCTTACAGTCCAAGGTATGCAACTTGTCCTCACCAGGGCGGGCATGTGGACGGGGAAAAAATGTTGGCAAGACAATTGACTGGTTCAGATGGAACTCCGACACCACCTTCGGCAGGAACTTAGGATGAGTGTGGAGGACTACCCTGTTATGATGAAACTTAATGTAGGGAGCATGAACTACCAGGGCTTGGAGCTCACTGACTCTACAAGCTGAAGTAACAGCCACCAAGAAAATTACCTTCCAGGTCAAGTACTTCAGATGGCAGGAATTCAGTGGCTCAAAAGTAGGTTTCATCAGCTGGGTGAGAATGACATTGAGATCCCATGACACTAGTGGAGGTTTGACAGGGGGCTTTGACAAAAGCAAACCTCTCATAAAATGAACAACTAAAGGCTGTCCAGAGATAGGCTGGCCTTCTACACGGTGATGATAAGCACTGATTGCACTAAGATGAACCCTTACGGAGTTAGTCTTAAGACCAGACTCTGACAAGTGTAGAAGGTATTCAAGCAGGGTCCGTGTAGGACAAGAGAAAGGGTCTAGGGCCTTGCTGTCACACCAGACGGCAAACCTCCTCTATTTAAAACCATAACTCCTTTTAGTGGAATCTTTCCTGGAAGCAAGCAAGACCCGGGAGACACCCTCTGAGAGGCCTAAAGAGGCAACTTCTAAGCTCTCAACATCCAGGCTGTGAGAGCCGGAGACTGGAGGTTGGGATGTAGAAGCGCCCCTTTGTTCTGAGTGATGAGGGTCAGAAAACAGTCCAATCACCACGGTTCTTCGGAGGACAAGTCCAGAGAAGAGGGAACCAAATCTGACGAGGCCAGAAAGCTGCTATCAGAATCATGGTTCCGCGGTCTTGCCTGAGTTTCAGCAGAGTCTTCCCCACTAAATGAATGGGAGGATATGCATACAGGAGACCCGTCCCCCAATGAAGGAGAAAGGCATCTGACACTAGTCCTGTCGTGAGCCTGAAGCCTGAAACAGAATTGAGGAACTTTGTGATTGTACTGAGTGGCAAAAAGATCCACCGAGGGGGTGCCCCATGCTCGAAAGAATCTTGCGGACAATGTCTATGTTCAGAGACCACCTTGTGAGGTTGCATGATCCTGCTCAACCTGTCGGCCAGGCTGTTGTTTATGCCTGCCAGATATGTGGTCTGGAGAAGCATGCCGTGGCTGACTCGCCCAAAGGCCACATTCTGATGGCTTCCTGACATAGAGGGCGAGATCCGGTGCCCCCCTTCTTGTTGTGTAATACATAGCAACCTGAATGTCTGTCTGAATCAGAATAATTTGGTTAGACAAGCCGATCTCTGAAAGTCTTTGGGCATTCCAGAATGCTCGCAATTCCAAGAGGTTGATCTGAAGATGCGTTTCCTGGAAGGACCAAACTCCTTGAGTGTGGAGCCCATCCACATGAGCTCCCCACCCCAGAAGGGATGCATCCATCGTCAGCACTTTTTGCGGCTGAGGAATTTGGAATTGGCGTACCAAGGTCAGATTGGAGCGAATGGTCCCACCAGTGAAGGGAACTGCAAAATTCGGTGGAAAGAGGATGACTGACACCACTGGGAAGCTAGGGTCCAGTGAGCTGATCTCATGTGTAGATGTGCCATGGAGTCACATGAACTGTGGAGGCCATGTGGCCCAGAATCTCAACATCTGCTGAGCTGTGATCTGTTGGGATGCTCGAGCTGAGGACACGAGGGCCAGAAGGTTGTCCGCCTGTGCCTGGGGAAGATAAGCTCGAGACGTCTGTGTGTTCAACAGAGCTCCTATGAATTCCAATTTCTGCACGGGAATCAGATGGGACTTGGGATAGTTGATGACAAACCCCAGTAGTTCGAGCAGTTGAATAGTAATCTGCATGGCTCATAGAGCCCCTGCCCCCGAGGTGTTCTTCACTAGCCAATCATCGAGATAAGGGAACACATGCATGCCCAGTCTGTGTAGCGATGCTGCGACAACTGCCAAGCACTTTGTGAACACTCTGGGCGCAGAAGCGAGACCAAAGGGCAGTATGCAGTACTGAAAATGCTGAGTTTCCAGGCAAAATCGGAGGTACTGCCTGTGATCTGGAAGCACCGAGATGTGAGTATAGGCATCCTTTAAGTAGACAGAGCATAGCCAATCGTTTTCCTGAATCATGGGGAAGAAGGGTGCACAGGGAAAGCATCCTGAACTTTCTCGGACCAGATATTTGTTCAGGGCCCTTAGGTCTAGGATGGGACGCATCCCCCCTGTCTTTTTCTGTACAAGAAAATACCTGGAATAGAATCCCAGCCCTTCTTGCCCTGGTGGAATGGGCTCGATCGCATTGGCGCTGAGAAGGGCGGAGAGTTCCTCTGCAAGTACCTGCTTGTGGTGGGAACTGAAGGTAGTAGCAGAAGGTGTCCGGCGGGCGAGAGAATCCATAGCATCATGTTGCTTCTTGAGGGAGTCAACCATATCCTCAACCTTCTCTCCAAAAGATTGTCCCTCCGGCAAGGAACATCCGCCATTCGGTGCTGGGTCTTCTGATCCAGGTCCGAAACACGCAGCCATGAGAGTCTGTGCATCACGATACCTTGAGCAGTCACCCGGGATGCGGCATCAAAAGTATCAAAAGCTCCCCTGGCCAGGAATTTGCGACACGCCTTCTGCTGCCTGACCACCTGGTGAAAAGGTTCAGCAAGCTCGGGGGGAACAGCTTCAACCAAACTGGACAGTTGCTTTATCGAGTTCCGTAAGTGAATGCTGGTATACAGCTGGTATGTTTGAATCTTGGCCGCGAGAATTCCAGCCTGATACGTACGCCTCCCAAAAGAATCCAAGGTTCTAGACTCTCTGCCTTGGGGTGCCAAGGCATAGTCCCTAGTACTCTTGGATCTTCTGAGAGCAGAGTTCACCACCATGGAATCGTGAGGAAGTTGGGCCTTCACCATCACAGGCTCACCATGAACTCTGTACTGGGACTTTTTGTTGACAACTGAATTAGATAGAGGGCAAGACCAATTTTGCAACATCACTTCCCGGAGTGTACTGTGCAAGGGGGCCGTTGCAACCTCTTTTGATGGAGAAGGATAATCCAGGACCTCGAACATCTCGGCCCTGGGCTCATCCACAGCCTCCATGAGAAATAGAATGTCCCTAGACATTTCCCGCACAAAAGATGAAAAGGAGAGACACTCAGGTGGAGATTGTCTAACCTCAATAGGTGGAGTGGGATCAGATGGAAGCCCCTGAGAATCTTCCTCCGAAAAATATCTGGGGTCTTCCTCCTCTCCCCATGAGTGCTCCTCTTCGGTATCGGACAATAGCTCACGAAGAGCAGCCCGAACCCGAGCCTGCCGCGACCTCGAGGATCGATGTCCTCGTGAAGGGCGTCGAGAAGTGGACCCTTGCCTGGACTCCGGCGAAGCTTCCTCCACCAACGTCGAGAGAGAGTCAACCCAGGTGGCAACCGGCTCAGGCACCGCAAGCGGTACCGAGGGCAGAGACCTCTGCGCAGGAGATGGGCCAGATGCCGTCTCAGCAGTGGATACCCGAGGTGCAAGCACATCCGGTACCGAGGCAGATGGACGCATCATCCCTTCCAGACGGCCTGGAAGCATAGCCCAGAGACACTCATCTAGGGCTGCCATCGGAACAAGCTGTGGGGCCAGTACAGGAGTTGGTGCCAGAGTCTGAAGAGATTCGACAGGCGGTACCTGGCTGCCAACACGACCGACGCATGGCACCTCCTGAATGGAGGGTGAGTGGTCCTCCCGGCGCCGATGGCTTCTCGGATGTCGCATCCCTCGGCTCCCCCGGGAGCTCTCGGTACCGCGTGACAGGAAGAGATCGATGGCGATGCTTCTTAGCCTTCGCCCGACATCGACACTCCTCAGTACCGATGAGGACGTGGAATCCTCAGGCCTCCTCGGGGCCGGTTCCGACTCAGGGCAATCCCGGGGGGCCTGCATAGCAGTAGGCCTCGAGACGGGTAGAGACTCACTCGATGCCTCGCTGCTCCCAGCTCAAAGTGGTCTGTCGGCAGCCACTACCTGACCTCCTCGATGCCGCTTCCTCCTCCGACGTCGATGCTGGCCGACCTCGGTACCGATGCCGACGTCGAAGGACCGGACCGATCTGAAAAAAGATTCCCGCGCTGAGCCTCTCAAGCCAACCTGGGTCCTCTTTTTCATTAATTTACAGAGCTTACAGGAAGCTGGCAAATGGTCGGGCCCGAGCACTGGAGACACCAAGCGAGAGGGCCGGTCGACTAGATGGTCCGGTTGCAGCGGGAACAGCGCTTGAAGCTGCTGGGAGTCCTCGATGACATGGGAGGAAAAACAGCGGGTCGAAAAATCAAACAACTCGATGGTGCCAATGAAAAAGGCACAAAAACAGGGAAGAAGGAAACGCGACTGAGCAGCCTAAAGGCGGCTGCGATTGAAAAGAAAGGAAACTTAGAAAAGAGGGAAAACTGCTAGGAAAAAGAAAAAAAGGAACACTTCTTTTTGTTGTTGTTGTTTTAAACAAAAACGAAAAAGGGAAAAACTGGAGCGCATAAATGCAAACAAAAAGTCCCCTGGGCCGAAAAACACGAGGAGCGCCTGAAAACAAACCCTCTCTCACGAAGCGAAAAAAAAGGAACTGAGGGAAGCGCACAGGCATTGCGGGCAGACAGTCACTCACGCATGCACGGTGCGTTGTCCCCACGCTCGCTGTGTCGCTTCCAGAAGTTTAAAAAATTTCTTTTTAAGTCCGGAGCTCCTGGGCTGTCGGCGGACGACGACCCATGTGTGATTATGTCCAGCCTGCTTGTCCTCGAGAAAAAACTTAACCTCCCCCCCCCCCCCCCCGACCAGCAAGTTGTCTGCACGGACACTTTGATAGCAGCTATGCTCTGTGGGATCTAGTCAAAAGCTCATCCCTTGCTTTTGTGGGGAGCAGCAGGGTATTGGGGCGCACGCTGTTGACAAGAACGAGCACGCTGGGGTTGAGCCTGAGCAGGTTAGTGAGCCACAGGGGATGTACCTATGCCTAGAATAGGAATAGATGGCACTCCATGACCTACCAAAATACCTCATGGATGAGGAGGTAGCTGCAGAAGACGTCCAACTGAGAGAGAAGACATAGCCCCAGTGTGCTTTTTGACCTGGTCAGCGACCTCTTCGAACTTCTCTCCAAAAAGATTATCCCCCTGGCAAGGGGCATCCGCCATTCTCTGCTGGACCGAATGGTCCAGGTCAGAAACACGCAGGCATGAGAGTCTGTGCATTGCTATACCTTGGGCAGTGATTCTGGATGCCACGTCAAAAGTATTGTAATGCCCCTGCCAGAACTTGTGACACGCCTTCTGCAGCTTGACCAATTGGTGAAATGGCTCGGCATGCTCCGGAGGGAGCTCATCAAATTGGACAGCTGCCTCACCAAGTTGCGCAAGTAGATGCTCGTGAAGAGCTGGTAAGACTGAATACAGGCGATGAGCATAGCGGCCTGATACATCTTTCTCCCAAAAGAGTCCAGGGTTCTAGCTTCTCTACCTGAGAGAGCCGAGGCATAGTCCCTAGAACTCCTGGCTTTTTTGAGAGCAGCATCAACCACCATGTAGTCATGGGGTAACTGAGACCTCACTAACCCAGGTTCCCCAAGGATCCGATATTGGGTATCAATTTTCTTAGGGACCACAGGGACAGACAGAGGGGATGCCCAGTTCCTAACGAGAACTGCCTTGAGTATCTCGTGGAGAGGAGCCATCACTGCCAACTTAGGTGGACAGGTGTAGTCCAGGACCTCAAGCATATTGGCCCTGGGCTCATCCTCTACTTCTATGGGGAATGGAATGGCTTCCGCCATTTCCCATACAAGAGGTGAAGGAGAAACTCTCCAGTGGAGACAGTCTCCTCTCAGGTGGAGGGGAAGGCTCAGAAGGGATCCCATAGGACTCATCGGAGGAACAGTACCTGGGATCCTCTTCTGATTCCCACAAGCGCTCCTCCTTGGTATCGGACAGCACTTCCCTCAGGGATGTCCAAAACCGGGCCTGCCTCGATGTCGAGGACCCATGTCTTCAAGTACGGTGTCAAGGAGCCGGCTCCGGCCTCAACTCCAGCGAAGCTTCCTCCACTGACGTCAAAGGAGAACCGGCCTGGGTGGCAGTCAACACCGGCACCGCATCGTAGGCCATAGTGTGGGCTGGGGGCCAGGCGGGGCCGCAGTGGAAGGCATGGCAGGTGCAGGCACCCCTGATGCCAATACACATCACTGTATCAATCCCTCCAACAGCTCTGGGAGCAAGGTCCGGATACGCTCGTCAAGAGCCACCATCGGTAAAGGCTGTGGGGCCAGTGCAGGCTCAGATTGCCCAACCGCCTGGGGTGTAGCAGCAGGCTGCTGTGAGAAAGATGCATTGGCAACTCTTGGATGGAGGGGGAGCGGTCCTCCCAACATCAGTGCTTTTCAGGTGCCGAGTCCCTTGGCATCCCAGAGCTCCCGAGCACCATATGTCATCCAATTCACTGCATCCAAACTGCTCGGTGCCGATGAGGATGATGTCGAATCCTCACGTCGCCTTGGTGTCAGGTCCGACGATGGCCAGTCCTGGGCCTGCAAAGCAGGAGGCCTCGAGGCAGGTGGAGACCCACTCAACACCTTGCTGCTCCCAATGTCTCAGTCTTGCAACAGCCATTCCTACCTTGACTCCCACACCGATGCTTCCTTCGATGTTGACACCGACCTCGATGTCAATGTTGACATTGAAGAAACAGACCGAGCTCCAAAAAGTTTCTCCGCGTTGAGCTTCTTGAGAAATTTGTGTCCTTTCCTTCATACGAAGGCAAAGGACACAATTTTCTAAGCTATGGTCGGGCCCAAGGAACTGAATACACCAAGAATGTGTATCAGTACCCGAGATGGTCTGGTTGCACCAGGAGCAGCGCTTGAAGCTACTGGGAGTCTTTGATGACATAAAAGGGAAAATCGCTCCGGCAAAATCAAAGGTCGCGGTTGTGCCTGAAAAAAAGGAAAAGGCACAAATAGTATACCCGTCTCAGCAGGCCTAAATGGAGGCCCACGACGAAAAACAAAGCAAACTTAAATGTGGCACAAAACTAAGAGGATAAGAGGAAGGGTTCTTAAAAATAATAATAATAATAAGAAAGAAAAGAAAAAGCAGGAAAATAGAAAACAGCACCAAAAATGGTTGAGGCTCTTCCCGGCATGTGAGGAGCAATGTACAAAACAGCTGCTTCCTCTCATGGAAAAGAACAAACTGAAGAGACGCTGCGGGCAGGAAGGCACTCCACGCATGGGGGGGGGGGGGGGGGGGATGCAGCACGCGCCCCAGAAGGTTCTGGAATTTTTTCTTTGCTGGCTAGTGTGCTGATTCCCAGGTGACGCAGATTGTCTACCCACTTGTGAGAATATAAGCCTGCTTGTCCTTGGAGAAAGTCTGTTACTATTGGTCTTTCTCCTGCAAAGACCTCCTCTCTTTGTCAGCCAAGCATGGCTCCTTTGTCTACCTGTTATCACTTCCTGGTCATTCTTACTATCTCTGTCCTGAGGTCAGCTGGGTATGACCTTTCCATCCAATTGAGGACTGCCCCTGGAACCACCCCTGCTACCTGATGGCAGGCTGTCCCTATGTTTTCCCTTTTGTCATCCTCCCTGGGCTTTTGTGAACCTCTTCTTGACCTCTCCTTCTCCATGAGGCATTCTCTATCTTGTTTCTAACAGCACTTGTCCTCCTAATCCCCCTTGTAACGAACCAGTTTTTTACCTTGTTCATTCTTTCTCATAAGATATGATACAGACGTTCAAATATTTGAAAGGTATTAATCCGCAAACGAATCTTTTCCGGAGATGGGAAGGTGGTAGAACGAGAGGACATGAAATGAGATTGAAGGGGGGCAGACTCAAGAAAATGTCAGGAAGATTTTTTCACGGAGAGAGTAGTGAATGCTTGGAATGCCCTCCTGCGGGAGGTGGTGGAAATGAAAACGGTAACGGAATTCAAACATGCGTGGGGATAAGCAATAAAGGAATCCTGTGCTGAAGGAATGGATCCTCAGGAGCTAGTCAAGATCGGGAGGCGGGCTGGGGTTGGGAGGCGGGGATAGTGCTGGGCATACTTATACGGTCTGTGCCAGAGCCGGTGGTGGGAGGCAGGGCTGGTGGTTGGGAGGTGAGGATAGTGCTGGGCAGACATACGGTCTGTGTGCCAGAGCCGGTGGTTAGGAGGAGGGCTGGGTGGTTGGGAGGCGGGGATAGTGCTGGGCAGACTTATATCGGGCTGTGCCTTGAAGAGCACAGGGTACAAATCAAAGTAGGGTATACACAAAAAGCAGCAAATATGAGTTATCTTGTTGGGCAGACTGGATGGACCGTGCAGGGTCTTTTCTGCCGTCATCGACTATGTTACTATGTTATATTCCAGCCACCCAGCTCTCAACTGCTTGCATCTGTTAACTATTCTCCACCTCTGCAATAAAGCTCCTTCCCTTCAGTATTCTGTCTCCAACCACTGATACAGCTCTCAGAATTACAGAGTCTGTGGCCTCAATACTTCTGAACATCTGACTGAGTAAACTATCTATATTATTCAATAAAATACCATTTCAAAAAATAAGAGGCCTCAGGTGTGTGCCGAGGTTATACTTCTAGGATATTAAGGCTTCCACAGATATTAAGCTTTAAAAGGCCTTGACACTCACCAAAATTTTACACATTCACCATTTTTATAGACTTGAAACAGGCCTCTAGCAATAAAATCCATTTTGTAGGGATAGCTCAGTGGTTCAGTGGCAGTACTGCACACAGCTATTTTGCAGGGCTTGGAATTGTGACCTAAGTTGGGTCTTTTGTTCTTCAGGCTGGCCAGAGTGAGAATGGCTGCAAAAGCAAGGTCCACAACTCCTAGCGGGAGACTGAAAGAACATCCTAGTTATTGCACAATAATGACACCTCTTAGATGGGTGTGTGGCCCCTAGCCAGAACTACTGCTGTCATGACTGGGTTCAGTGTAGTAGGAGGAAGACTGAAATGGAGGGATAGAGACTCACTGTGCTATATCTCAATAGTCTGGTTCCAACTGAGCTGGAAGCCCAAGAAGGAGGAGGAATCCACTAGTCAAAAAAAGTAATTATTTGTGAAGAAAAAAAATCATTAGGTTTTAATGAGGCTGCTCTGTCATCCTTGTTCAGCTTGCCACTAAACTCCATTTTTTTACTCAGTTACCGAACAGGGAAAGTATTTTAAAACTTAAGAAGTTTCTTCCAGGAACCAGCATTAGATTTGAATGGATGGCTTCCTGCTGCTGGAAAAATGACAACAGAGCTTTCCATTCTGTTGGAGAATTTTCTCACCAAAGTTACTTACATTTTTGCTATAATTTATTGTAACACAAAATAATGTCCACCAGGATAAGGAAAAATGATTACAGTATATCTTTTAAAGTTACCTACTGCTTCAGTCTAAAGAAACTAATGCTGTAAATTTTTAATTTAGTGGACCGTCATATTAAGAACTGCTAGGTATAACACCACCAGGACTTTTGTTTTCAAGCAGTATGAGTGGTACTGCATATTGGCATCTTTTTACTGCCTGCAAATGCCTCGGGCACGCAGAGCAGAAGGAGATGTTGTTATTATGGTGCTTAATACAGTGGCGTAGCCAGACTGCCAATTTTTGGTGGGCCTGAACCCAAAGTGCGTGGGCACAAAATTTTCTCTCTACCCCCTCCCCCAGGAAATATTTAGTCACACTTTTCAGTGAGCTTTCAGAGGCCAAAACCTCCTGCCTCAGGTCAGTATAATGCTGTTACGGTATCCTCTCCTGACCTAAGGAAGGAAATATTGGTCTCTGAAACTTTATTAACCAGGTACCATATTACTTTATCCTAAATTAAAAATAAAATTATTTCTTTACCTTTGTTTGTATGGCCCATTTACTTTTTCTCATTGTGTTGCTCCCAGTCTCTAGATTCTGCTTTCCTTCGTCTTTCTTCTGCCAGGGTGTTCCTGTCCATTCATCACCTATGGCTTTTCATCTTTTCCTCACCCTTGTTCGCCACATGCCCCCTTCCTCTTATTCTCCAGTCTTTCCCTACTCTGTCCTCACCCTCTTTCCATCCAGCAACTCCCCGCTTTCTCTCCCCATCCTTCGTGTCTCCCCTCTTCTTTGGCACCCAGCGTCTCCTTTTTCTCCCTACCCTCCACTCCAGTGTCTTCCCTCTTTCTCTCCTTATCCTTCCACTCATCTACCCTCTCTCCTGATCCTTCCATCTAGTGTCTGTATCTCCCCTCCCTTCTATCCAGTGTCTATCTCTATCCTTTGTCTGTCAGTCTCCTCCCTTTCTCCACATCCTTCTAGGTTCTCCCTTTCTCTCTGCATCCTTTCATCCATCTCCCCTCTTTCTCTCCCTATCCTCCCATGTCCAGCAGCTCTCTTCCCTCTAGTCCCTTCTTCCTCTTTCTTCCTTGTCCAGCAGCTCTCCAGCCCCTTCCTCCTCTCCCTCCCATGTCTACTTCCCTCTAGTCCCTTCTTCCTCTTCCTCCCTTGTCCAGCAGCTCTCCAGTCCCTTCCTCCTCTCCCCTCCCATGTCCAGCAGCTCTCCCTTCCCGTTAGTCCCTTCTTCCTCTCCCTCCCATGTCCCAGACGCTCTCTCCCTTCCCTCCAGTCCCTTCTTCCTCTCCCTCCCATGTCCAGTAGCTCTCTCCCTTCCCACCAGTCCCTCCCATGTCCCAGCAGCTCTCCCTTCCCGTCAGTCCCTTCTTCCTCTCCCTCCCATGTCCCAGACGCTCTCTCCCTTCCCTCCAGCCCCTTCTCCTCTCCCTCCCATGTCCCAGACGCTCTCTCCCTTCCCTCCAGTCCCTTCGTCCTTCTCCCTCCCATGTCCCAGCAGCTCTCTCCTTCCCTCCAGTCCCTTCTTCCTCTCCCTCCCATGTCCCAGCAGCTCTCTCCCTTCCCTCCAGTCCCCTTCTTCCTCTCCCTCCCATGTCCCAGCAGGCTCAGCCACTTTCCCCCCAAGGCCTGCGAATCCACATCCTTCCCGCGCTGTCGCAGCCCTTTTGTCCCGCGGATGCCGCGTTTCCCTTCCCTGCCCTGTCTTCTCCCCCAGGCTCCGCTGCATCGTCCCTGCAAGAGGAATCGTTTTCCTTTTCGGCCGTCGTGCTGCGCTGCCATACACACAGGCAGCTTCGCTCCTCCCCCGCCACGTTCATCCGGCCCTAACAGGAAGTGATCAGAGAGGGCCAGAATGGACGCGGCGGGGGAGGAGCGAAGCTGCCTGTGTGTATGGCAGCACAGCGCGACGGCCGAAAAGGAAAACGATTCCACTTGCAAGCTGGGACGATGCAGCGGAGCCTGGGGAGAAGACAGGGCAGGAAGGAAACGCTGAACGCTGCCTCCGTGGGACAAAAGGGCAGCGACAGCGTGCGAAGGATGGGCGGGCCTGGCGGGAAAATAGGTGGGCCTGGGCCCATCCAGGCCCACCGTGGCTACGCCCCTGGCTTAATATACTACCACTTCTAGCAAAAGATCACAGAGGTTCACAAATCAGTAAGTTAAAATTAGGAAAAGAACTCTAGATATAAGGGGCAGGGGCGTAGCCACTGGTGGGCCTGGACGGGCCCAGGCCCACCCATTTTCCCTCCAGGCCCGCCCATCCTTCGCACGCTGTCGCTGCCGTTTTGTCCCACGGAGGCAGCGTTCAGCGTTTCCTTCCTGCCCTGTCTTCTCCCCAGGCTCCCGCTGCATTGTCCCGGCCTGCAAGTGGAATCGTTTTCCTTTTCGGCCGTCGCGCTGTGCTGCCATACACACAGGCAGCTTCGCTCCTCCCCCGCCGCTTCCATTCTGGCCCTCTCTGATGCACTTCCTGTTAGGGCCGGATGAACGCAGCGGGGGAGGAGCGAAGCTGCCTGTGTGTATGGCAGCGCAGCGCGACGGCCGAAAAGGAAAACGATTCCTCTTGCAGGGACCATGCAGCGGAGCCTGGGGAGAAGACAGGGCAGGAAGGAAACGCTGCCTCCGCGGGACAAAGGGCTGCGACAGCGCGGGAAGGGTGTGGATTCACAGGCCTGGGGGAAAGTGGCTGAGCTGCTGGACATGGGAGGGAGAGGAGAAGGGACTGGAGGGAAGGGAGAGAGCTGCTGGGACATGGGAGGGAGAGGAAAGAAGGGACTGGAGGGAAGGGAGAGAGCTGCTGGGACATGGGAGAGAGAGGAAGAAGGGACTGGAGGGAAGGGAGAGAGCGTCTGGGACATGGGAGGGAGAGGAAGAAGGGACTAACGGAAGGGAGAGCTGCTGGGATATGGGAGGGACTGGTGGAAGGGAGAGAGCTACTGGACATGGAGGGAGAAGAGGAAGGGGCTGGAGAGCTGCTGGACATGGGAGGAAGAAGGGACTGGAGGGAAGGGAGAGAGCTGCTGGACATGGGAGGGAGGGGAGGGAGGGGCTGGAGAGCTGCTGGACAAGGAAGGAAGAGGAAGAAGGGACTAGAGGGAAGAGAGCTGCTGGACATGGGAGGATAGGGAGAGAAAGGAGGGGAGAGGGATGAAGGATGCAGAGAGAAAGGGAGAAACTAGAAGGATGTGGAGAGAGGGAGGAGACTGAACAGAAAGGATAGAGATAGACACTGGATAGAAGGAGAGGGGAGATAGAGACACTAGATGGAAGGATCAGGAGAGAGGGTAGATGAGTGGAAGGATAAGGAGAGAAAGAGGGAAGACACTGGATGGAAAGATAGGGAGAAAAAGGAGACGCTGGATGCAAAAGAAAGAGGGGAGACACGAAGGATGGGGAGAGAAAGAGGGGAGCTGCTGGATGGAAAGAGGGAGAGGACAGAGTAGGGAAAGACTGGAGAATAAGAGGAAGGGGCATGTGGCGAACAAGGGTGAGGAAAAGATGAAAAGCCATAGGTGATGAATGGACCGGAAACCCTGGCAAGAGAAAGACGAAGGAAGCAGAATCTAGAGACTGGGAGCAACACAATGAGAAAAAGTAAATGGCCATACAACAAGGTAAAGAAAATAATTTTATTTTTAATTAGGATAAAGTAATATGGTACCTGTGTTAATAAAGTTTCAGAGACCAATACTTCCTTCCTTAGGTCAGGAGAGGATACCGTACAGCATTATACTGACCTGAGGCAGGAGGTTTTGGCCTCTGAAAGCTCACTGAAAAGTGTGACTAAATATTTCCTGGGGGAGGGGGGTAGAGAGAAAATTTTGTGCCCACCCACTTTGGGTTCAGGCCCACCCAAAATTGGCAGTCTGGCTACGGCCACTGATAAGGAGAGGATAGGGACAGAAACACAGAGGGGAGATACTAGACATGATGGGGAGGATAGGGCCACAGAGCTTGGACACAGAGAAGAAATGTCAAATGGACAGGAAACCCTGATGAGAGATGAGAGAAAACAGAGGAAAGCAGAAATTATTGACTAGGACCAACACAATTAGAAAAATAAAACGACCAGATGATAAAGGTAGAATTCTATTTAGTGATTAGAATATGTCAGTTTTTTAAACATACATCTGTCAAAGCTGGTGTAGGACCCAAAAGTCCACTATTAGGCTATGCCTTCTTCAGCTGCAGGCAGGCTTAGGGTCCTCTCTAGCCTGGGAGTTAGGGCAGTTGCCCTAGTTGCATACCTTAACATAGAGATTTTCAACCTTTCTCGTCTCACGGCATATTTACATAATGCTAAAATTGTCAAGGCACACCCTCACACATGGCCCAGCATTTTATTTTCTATCCCACTGCACCCCCATACATGTTCCAGCATTTTACCTTCTTCCTTCCCAACCCACTCACACATGGTCCCAGCATTTTACCTTTTTCCCCTCTCACCCCACCGGCACCAGTGGCATACCAAGGGGGGGGGGGGCGGTCCGCCCAGGTGCATGTCGCTGGGGGGTGCCGCGGCGCGCACCTGCTTTGAGTTCGCTGACTTCGCACGTTCGCTGCAGCTCCCTCTGCCCTGGAACAGGTTACTCCCTGTTCCGGGTCAGAGGGAGCTGCAGCGAACGCGCGAAGTCAGGGAACTCTGAGCAGGCACGCGCTGCGGCACCCCCCCCCCCTCAGAGGCATGCACCCGGGGGGGGGGGGGCGGGGCGCCGCCCCGGGTGTCCATCCCCCTAGGAACGCCACTGACCTGCACCCCCTCACATAGTCCAGTATTTTAACTTTTCTTCCCCCTCCACTCACACCGAATCCAGCATTTGCCTTCTCTTCCTCCCCCATCCTCACAAATAATCCAGCATTTACATTCTTTTCCTCCCCCACCCTCACAAATAGTCCAGCATTTACCTTCTCTTCCTCCCCCCTTACAAATAGTTCATCATTTACCTTCTCTTCCTCCCCACCTCCACAAAGTAGTCCTGAATCTCTCCCTCCTGTCCCCTCTCCAGCTGGCAGCCAGGCATCTCCCCTTGACTCCCTTGACCCACCCCAACCGTGTACCTTTTAAAAGTTTTCTTGTCTCTCTCAGTGGGCAGCAGCAAGCAGTGATTCATACAGCCTGCTCATGCCAACCCTGGAGCCTTCTATCTGACACTTCCCGCCTATGTGGAAACAAGAAGTTACATCAGAAAGAAGGATCTGGAGTTGGTGCGAGCAGGCTGTATGAATCGCTGCTCCCTGCATCAACTGCTAGAGATAAGAAACTTATTTCATTCTGGCACAAATTAAGAGATCAGCTGTGGCACCCCAATGTGCCAAGGCACACTGGTTAAAAACCGCTGGCTTAAATAATTGTTTTTATCTGCAGTATCCTATATAATAATTCTCACCTCCAACATCTGAGGCTGCCTGGAACCGTGGATCATGTTGGAGTAGATAATAGTGATTGTCACACAACCCACACCAGATTGGCCAGTAGAAGGGAGAGGGGCGGAGCACGATACAGGGAGCAGCGAATCAGCACAACACGGGGAATGCACAGCAGCAGGAACAGAAGCCCTCTCACACAGTCATTCTCACATACACTCTCTAAAACATACACACTCAGAGGAAAACCTTGCTAGCGCCCCGTTTCCTTTCAAACAGAACGGGCCTTTTTACTAGTATTAATAATTTGAACTGTGAACATAACTGGGGGCCTAAATGTCATTCAGGATGCTGCTTCTGCTGGCAAAGGAAGGCAGATGCAACCGAAGTCCCCCTGGGCCAGCTGTATGAAAGATGCCCCCCTTCCCAGTTATTTGCAGTGCTGGTGAAGATCTCACCTGCAACCACACATTGAAAAATACAAATTTACTCAAGGCTCTTGTCTTGGCTTTACATTAAATGTCAGAAACTCCAGCTGAAGGAAAAGAAACCAGTGGTGGATTAGGGAGGGAACTAAGACTCTCTGAGTTATCATGTTCCACCAAGGCCTGCATCCTGAAGCGCATCCCAAAAATTACTACTGGTATGCAGGCCAAGCCAGTATGAAAACCAGATACTTCAGACTAGGGGCTGTGAAAGAATCACAGCTTCCAGCCTGGACATTGACATCTAACCCCAGCTCCCTCAGCACTAGCCAAAGAAAGACAATCATCCCTCCTTGCGCTACAGGTGCATACTCATACCTGTTTCTGCTAACTACTAGTATAGCCTCGAACAAAGCTGTACAATTCTTCTGATGTCTTGAGGTGAGGGAAACAACTTCTCATCCAATTATGTATACCCCTTTCAGGGAAAGAAGAAAACAGTGGCGGGAAAGGGAGGGTATGGAAGAAGAATTCAGCCTCCTCAGAGTATCATCCCTGCTCCAGATCAAATTAAATTTGCTGAATGTCCTCTTTTCTTTCTTTCTTTCTTTTTTAGTTTAAAACCTCAAGTGAAGTATCCCTCTGCTCAACTGATATCCAGTTCTCCAACTGGGTCAGCAGATGCTTCAGTGACCACTCCAGAAGCTGCACAGTGTGCCTGTCCACCATGCACTGAGACAGAGAAATACTGAGCATCAAAGGCTGCACGGTACCCCTTAATAGGCAAAGCGGCAGAACTTTTTTTTTCTCTGACTCCATCTGGCCTGGTGAGGACACTAAGGAAAAAAGTTGTTAGAGAATAAAAGGGCCATAGTGCCTTTAAGCCTGGTGGGTCCGGAACCCTAAGAAGGCTTGAAATATCTCCTATCAGTATCCTGTGGGATTCTTAAGAAGGGACTAGAATTCTAACTTTAGTTATCTGTCCCACAGCTGCTGAAGATTGGCTCACTGGGATGTACTTGAGATAATACTTACCATTTGAACAGCCTCCTTTAAAATGAACGAAGATACTTACATTAGCAGGCGAGGACAGCAAGCTTATATTCTCACATGTTGGTAACAAGATCCGCGTTTTCTGGTCTAGAGCTTGTGACAAACTTTTACAGAGCTCTTTGGAGCATCAGTCATGCACGACTGCCTTCCTGACCCTACAAGAGCGCAGGACCATCAATACAATACTACAGCATAAAGGAAAAGAGGAGACACGCCAAGGGGAGGTAGGAGGGTATGTAAGAATATAAGACCTGCTGCCTTGGAGAATACCAGCTACAGGTAAGTATCTTCACTTTCTCCAAGGACAAGCAGGCCTATGAATCTCACATGGGGAATCCCTAGCTACCAGGCTCACTGAAAACAATAACTATTGGTAATTGGACTGCGCAACGGTGAGGGCAAACACAGATTAACTTAAACTATATACAATCTGAGTGAGAGTGCAGCCTGGGACAGAATAAATGGGCCTAGGAGGGTGGAGTTGGACTCTAGACTCTAAACAAATTCTGCAGACCTTATGCCCAAACCGACTGTTGTGTCAGGTATCCTGCTCAAGGCAGTAATGAGATGTGAATGTTTGGACCGAAGATCACTTTACAGCCTTGCAAATTTCTTCAATGGAGGCTGATCTCAAGTGGGCTACTGACGCAGCCATGGCCCTAACATTGTGAGCCTTGACATTATCCTCAAGGGCCAGCCCAGCCTGGGCATAAGTGAAAGAAATGCAATTTGCCAGACATTTGGAAATGGTACATTTCCCAATGGCGACCCCCATTCTGTTGGGATCAACAGAACTAAAAGCTGGGTGGAATGTCTGTAGGGCCTAGTCTGCTCCAAATAAAAGGCCAATGCTTACTTGCAATCCAAGGTGTGCAATGGACTTTTGCTAGGAGGGGCATGAGGTCGGGGAAAGAATGTTGGCATAACAATCGACTGGTTCACATGGAACTCTGGCACAACTTTAGGAAGGACATAGGGTGCATGTGGAGGACTACTTTGTTGTGATGAAACTTAGTATAAGTTGCATCCACTACTACGGCCTAAAGCTCACTGACCCTGTGACCTAAAGTAACAGCCACCAAAAATATGACCTTCCAGGTCAAGTACTTAAGATGAAGGTATAAAGCGGCTCAAAAAAGCTTTTCATCAGCTGGGTGAGAATGATGTTGAGGTCCCATGGTGGGGCTTTGTCAATAGCAAACCTCTCATGAAGTGAACAATTAGAGGCTGGCCAGAGATGGACTTACCCTCTACAGGTTGACAGTAAGCACCAATTGCACTGAGGTGAACCCTTACAGAGTTGGTTTTAAGACAGACTCAGAAAGGTGCAGAAGGTACTCAAGCAGGGCCTGTGTAGGGCAGGGAAACAGGATCTAGGGCCATGCCCTCAGACTAGACGGCAAACCTCCTCTATTTGAAAGAGTAACATGTCTTGCTGGAATCTTTCCTGGAAGTCAACAAGATCTAGGAAACACCCTCAGGAAGATGCAAGGAAGCAAATTTACAGCCCTCAACGTCCAGGCCATAAAGGCCAGAGACTGGCGGTTGGGATGCAGAAGAGATCCTTCATTCTGTGTGATGAGGGTCAGAAAACACTCCAATCTCCATAGCTCTTTAGAGGATAACTAAAAAAAAAAGGGAACCAGATCTGTTGAGGCCAATAAGGAACGATCAGAATCATGGTCCCACTGTCTTGCTTGAGTTTCAGCTAAGTCTTCCCTATGAGAGAGGTATGGGAGGATACGTATACAGAAGACCTGACCCCCAATGAAGGAGGAAGGCATCTGATGTTAGTCTGTCATGGGCCTGGAACAGAACTGAGAAAATCTGTGATTGGATTAAGTGGCAAAGAGATCTACCGAGGGGGTGACCCACACTGAAGATCTTGCGGGCAATGCCCATGTTGAGTGATCGCTCGTTCGGTTGCATAACCATGCTCAGTCTGTCGGCCAGGCAGTTGAATTTGCCTGCCAGGTACATGACCTTGAGGAGAATTATGTACTTAAGTACATAAGCATCTCCATGCTGGGACAGACCAAGGGTCCATCGAGCCCAGCACCCTGTCACTGACAGCGTCCAAAAGAACAAGCAATTTGTCCTGCCCATCCTAGAAATACTGTATTATTCCCTCGTCCATTCAATAACATTCTATGGCTTTTTCTTCCAGGAAGCCGTCCAACCCTTTTTTGAAGTCCGCTAAGTCACTGCTGGATTGCCCAATGTCATATCCTGATGGCCTCCTGACACAGAGATCGTGATCCAGTGCCTCCCTGCTTACCGGTGTAATACATGGCAACCTGATTGTCAGTTTGAATGAGAAAATTTGGTTCATCACCTGATCTCTGACAGCCTTTAGAACATTTCTCTCAATGGAGGAGGGTGAACAGTGGAGTGCCGCAAGAATCTGTACTAGGACCGGTGCTATTTAACATATTTATAAATGATATGGAAATTGGAATGACGAGTGAGCTGATTAAATTTGCAGATGATACAAAACTATTCAAGGTTGTTAAAATACGTGCGGTCTATGAAATATTGCAGGAAGACCTTAGGAAATTGGAAGACCAACTGGCAGATGAATTTAATGTGGACAAATGCAAGGTGATGCACATTGGAAAGAATAATACGAATCATAGGTATCTGATGCTAGGGTCGAACTTGGGGGTCAGCACTCAAGAAAAAGATCTAGGTGTCATTGTAGATAATGCACTGAAATCTTCTGCTCAGTGTGCAACGGCAGCCAAAAAAAGCAAACAGGATGCTAGGAATTACTAGGAAAGGGATGGTGAATAAGATAAAAAATACAATAGTGCTTCTGTATCGCTCCATCGTGCAACCGCACGTTGAGTATTGCGTTCAGTTCTGGTCGCTGTATCTCAAAAAAGATAGTGGAATTAGAAAAGGTTCAAAGAAGAGCGACTAAAATGATAAGGGGATGGAACTCCTCTCATATGAGGAAAGGCTAAAGAGGTTAGGGTATTCAGCTTGGAAAAGAGATGGATGAGAGGAGATATGATTGAGGTCTACAAAATCCTGAGTGGTGTAGAATGAGTAGAAGTAAATCAATTTTTTCTTGTTCCAAAAGTACAAAGACTAGGAGACACTCATGGAAGTTACACAGAAATACTTTTAAAACAAATAGGATAAAATATTTTTTCACTCAATGAATAGTTCAGCTCTGGAACTCTTTGCCGGCAGATGTGGTAATGGCGGTTAGCGTATCTGGGTTTAAAAAAGGTTTGAACAACTTTCTGGTGGAAAAGTCCACAGTTTGCTATTGAGACAGACATGGGAAGGCAGCTGCTTGCCCTGGGATTGGTAGCATGGAATGTTGCTAATAATTGGGTTTCTGTCTGGTATTTGTGACCTGGCTTGGAAACAGAATACTGGGCTAAATGGATCATTGGTCTGACCCAGTATGGCTACTCTTATGTTCATTCCAGATCGCCCAGAGTTCCAGAAAGTTGATGTGAAGATCTGTCTCCTGGGCTGATCAAGCACCTTGAGTGTGAAGTCTATCTACATGAGCTACTCAACCCAGATAGGATGCATCTGTTCTCAGCACCTTCATGGTCTGTGGAACTTGGAAAGAGAGTCCCAGAGGCAAACTGGATCAAATCGTCCACCAAAGCAGAGACTGAACCAGCTCCCCATGCCATGTGAAAGTGTTCCATAGGTGTCACATGAACAGTGGCATACTTTAAGTCCAGAGAGCATAGCCAACCATTTTCCTGAATCATGGGGAGAAGGGTGCCCAGGGAAACCATCCTGAACTTTTCTTTGACAGGGAATTTGTTCATGGCCCTTAGGTCTAGGACCCCCCTTGTCTTCTTTTGCACAAGGAAGTGCCTGGAATAGAATCCCTTCCCTTCTTCCCCTGGTAGAACGGGCTTGACCACTTGGGCCTTCAGAAGGGTGGAAAGTTCCTATGCAAGTACCTGCTTGTGCTGAGAGGTTAAGTGATTTGCTCTCGGTGAGCAATCTGGCAGTCTCTTTTGCCAATGTACGGCATAAACAAGACGGGCTATTTGAAGGACATATCGGTCACAGGCTAGAAGGGGCCACCTTTCTTGAAGAAACTTCAGCCTCTACCTACCGGCAAGTCATCCGGACAGTCAATTTTACAGTGGCTACGCTCTGCTGGAGCCAGTCAAAAGTTCGCCCCCTGCTTTTACTGGGGAGCTATCTGAGTCTTAGGCACACGCTGTTGACAAAAATGAGCACGCTGGGGTTGAGCCTGCTGAGGCTGGTGAGAAGAAGTGGTATACCTACACTTCTATGAGTAGTAAATACTCCTTTTTGACTTGCCGAGAAACCTCCTAGATGAGGAGGTAGTTGTAGAAGGCGCCCAGCGGGAGAGAGTATCAAAGGTATCTGCAACAAACTTTCCTTACCCATGATCTCTTCATCTCCCATTCCCTTCAACTGCTCGCCCTAACCGAAACCTGGCTCACCCCTGACGACTCTGCCTCAGTCGCGGCCCCTTGCCATGGAGGCTATCTTTTCTCCCATTCGCCCCGCCCAGTGGCCGCGGTGGGCGGCGTCGGACTACTACTTTCGCCCTCCTGCAGTTTTCAACCCCTCCTCCTACCATAGTCTCACTGCTTCTCATCCTTTGAAGTCCACTCCATCCGTCTATTCTACCCGCTGCCACTCAGTCATTTACCGCCCCCCTGATAAGTCCCTCCCTTCCTTCCTTACCGACTTCGATGCCTGGCTCTCCATTTTTCTTGAGCCCTCATCCCCATCCCTCATTCTTGGTGACTTTAACATACACACTGACAACCCATCCGACTCACATGCTTCTCAGTTCCTCGCTCTAACCTCCTCCTTCAACCTCCAACTGAGCTCCACCACACCTACTCACCAATCTGGCCACTGTCTTGATCTCGTCCTCTCTTCTACCTGCTCACCCTCAAATTTCTGCGCATCAGCTCTTCCTCTCTCTGACCATCACCTGATCACATTCACACTTCATCACCCTCCCCCTCAGTCCCACCCAACACTAAACACTACTTCCAGGAATCTCCAGGCTGTTGACCCCCCCCCCCCCCACCTTATCTTCTAGTATCTCTGATCTCCTCCCTTCCATCTTGTCCTCCGAGTCTGTCGACAAGGCTGTCTCCACTTACGCCACTCTCTCCTCTGCCCTAGACACCCTTGCACCGTCCATCTCCCGTCCCACAAGGCGTACTAATCCCCAGCCCTGGCTGACCCCTTGCACCCGTTACCTTCGCTCCTGTACCCGATCGGCTGAACGCCTCTGGAGGAAATCTCGCACCCATACTGATTTCATTCACTACAAATTCATGCTATCCTCCTTCCAGTCATCCCTATTCCTCACAAAACAGGACTATTACATCCAATTGACTAATTCTCTCAGCTCTAACCCTCGTCGTCTCTTCGCCACCCTCAACTCCCTCCTCAAAGTGCCCTCCGCCCCCACCCCCCCTCACTCTCTCCTCAATCACTGGCTGACTACTTCCGCAACAAGGTCCAGAAGATCAACCTCGAATTCACCACCAAACCTTCTCCTCCTCTTCATCCTATAACTCACTCCCTCAACCAACACACCCAGGCCTCCTTCTCCTCTTTTATTGATATCACTGAAGAGGAAACCGCCCATCTTCTCTCCTCCTCAAAATGCACCACCTGTTCCTCAGACCCCATCCCCACCAACTTACTTAACACCATCTCTCCTACTATCACCCCCCCCCCCCCCCCCATCTGTCATATCCTCAACCTCTCTCTCTCTACTGCAACTGTCCCGGACAGCTTCAAACATGCTGTAGTCACACCACTCCTCAAAAAACTATCATTTGACCCTACCTGTCCCTCCAACTACCACCCCATTTCCCTCCTACCCTTCCTCTCCAAGATACTTGAAAGTGCCGTTCACAGCCGTTGCCTTGATTTTCTCTCCTCATGCCATCCTCGATCCGCTTCAATCCGGCTTTCGCCCCCTACACTCAACTGAAACGGCACTATCTAAAGTCTGCAATGACCTGTTCCTCGCCAAATCCAAAGGTCACTACTCCATCCTCATCCTCCTCGACCTATCTGCCGCTTTGACACTGTCATCACAACTTACTTCTTGACACACTGTCCTCTTTCGGGTTCTAGGGCTCTGTCCTCTCCTGGTTCTCTTCTTATCTCTCCCATCGTACCTTCAGAGTACACTCTCATGGTTCGTCCTCCACCCCTATCCCGCTCTCTGTTGGAGTTCCTCAGGTATCTGTCCTTGGACCCCTCCTTTTTTCAATCTACACCTCTTCCCTGGGCTCCCTGATCTCATCTCATGGTTTCCACTATCATCTTTACACCGACGACACCCAGCTTTATCTCTCCACACCAGACATCACTGCCGAAACCCAGGCCAAAGTATCGGCCTGCTTATCAGACATTGCTGCCTGGATGTCCAACTGCCACCTGAAACTGAACATGGCCAAGACTGAACTTATTGTCTTCCCACCCAAACCCACTTCTCCTCTCCCTCCATTCTCTATCTCAGTTGATAACACCCTCATCGTCCCTGTCTCATCTGCCAGCAACCTCGGTGTCATCTTCGACTCCTCCCTCTCCTTCTCTGCACATATCCAGCAGATAGCCAAGACCTGTCGCTTCTTCCTCTATAATATTAGCAAAATTCGCCCCTTCCTCTCTGAGCACACCACCCGAACTCTCATCCACTCTCTCATTACCTCTCGCCTTAACTACTGCAACCTACTCCTCACTGGCCTCCCACTTAGCCATCTATTCCCCCTTCAGTCCGTTCAGAACTCTGCTGCTCATCTTATCTTCCGCCTCGACCGATATACTCATATCACCCCTCTCCTCAAGTCACTTCACTGGCTTCCGATCAGGTACCGCATACAGTTCAAGCTTCTCCTACTCACCCACAAATGCACTCGATCTGCAGCCCCTCCTTACCTCTCTACCCTCATCTCCTCTTAGGTTCCTACCCGTAACCTCCGCTCTCAAGACAAATCCCTCCTTTCAGTACCCTTCATTGCCAAGTCCAGGCTCCGCCCTTTCTGCCTCGCCTCACCCCATGCTTGGAACAAACTCCCTGAGCCCATACGCCAGGCCCCCTCCCTGCCCATCTTCAAATCATTGCTCAAAGCCCACCTCTTCAATGTCGCCTTTGGCACCTAACCACTACACCTCTACTCAGGAAAGCTAGACTACCCAACTTGACATTTCGTCTTTTATATTGTAAGCTCCTTTGAGCAGGGACTGTCCTTCTTTGTTAATTTGTACAGCGCTGTGTAAGTAGTAGTAATAGTGTGCTTCTTGACCAGGTCAGTGACCTCCTCCAGCTTCTCTCCAAGAAGATCATCCCCCCGGCAAATAGCATCCACCAACCTCTGTTAGACCGCTGGGTTCAAGTCAGAGACATGCAGCCATGACAGTCCTGGACGCTACATCAAAAGCGTCATAGACACCACTGGCCAAGAACTTATGACACGCTTTCTGCTGCTTGACCAGCTGGTGAACGAACAGATTCAGCCTGTTCCAATGGGAAAAAGTCTGCTAAATCAGATACACAATGCACCAAGGACTGCAAGTACAGGCTCGTGTACAGCTGGTATGATTGGATATAGGAGATGAGAATAGAGGCCTGATACATCTTCTGCCCAAAAGAATCCAAGGCTCTAGTTTCTCTGTCAGGGGGCACCAAAGCATAATCCCTAGCACTCCTGGCCCTTTTGAGCCACTAGGAATGATAAGGCAACCACTAGGGAATGATGAGGCAACTGAGGCCTATCAAACCCAGGAGAAGACTGAATCCAATAGAGTGACAATCTTCTTGGAAGGACAGGGACCAACAGAGCGGGCTCCCTGTTTTTCACTTGAACATCCCATAAGAATTTGTGAAGCAGGACTGTCACAGCCTCTCTAGGAGGAGACTCATAGTCCAGGACTTCGAACATCTTAGACCTGGACTCATTCTCCACTTCCAAAGGAATTGGAATGGCATTCGCCATTTCCTTAACAAAAGATAGGAAGGAAAGGCTCTCAGGTGGAGACTTTCTCCTTTCCTGTGGAGGGGAGGGAGCAGACTGGATGCTATACAACTCGTCCTCTGAGACGGACCGTGGATCCTCCTCTGACTTCCATGAGCACTTCTCATCAGTGTCAGCCAGGAACTCCTCATGGGAGGGCTGAGATCGAGCCTGCCTTGACAAAGAGGAACCATGCACCTGAGAGGGGCATCAAGGTGTTGGCTCCAGCCTCGACTCCTGTTCTCCATCGACATTCAGGGGATACCAAATGGGTGGCAGTCGATGTCAAGGCTGCAAGCAACACCTGCAATGAAGACTTTACCACAGGCTGATGGCCATGCAGGACAGCAGCAAGAGGCATGGCAAGCATAAGCACCCCAGATGACGATGCACTCTGTTGTACAAACCTCACCAAAAACTCATAGAGCAAGGCCCAGAGGCACTCATCATGTGTTGACATCGAGAAAAGCCTGGGCATTGGTGTAGAAGCAGGCTGCTGAACATGTGGGATCAAAGTGGATGTCTGGTCCTGGCTGCCTGGACACCCATGCATCGACACCTGTATGGAAGGGGAGCAGTCAAGGGCAAGTGATTCTGATGCTTCTTCTGATACTTGGCATCAGTGCTCCTTGGTGCAGATGAGGATGACGTCCTCACATCATCTCAGGGTCAGGTCTTGCATAGCGGCCGGTGTCGAGGCAGGTGGAGACCCACTTGATGCATGGTCACTCCCAGGTTCTAAGGGTCTCGCAGCCATACGGACCGACACACCCAATGCCGATGCAACACTTGATGCCAACGTTAGCAATGAGGCTTCAGAGCCTGGCTCCAAAAGGTTTCTCTCTTTGAGCCTCTCTGGCTGTGTTCTTTTCTTCACATGAAGACACAGAAGACAGTTGGAAGGGGTATGCTCATGCCCCAAACAATGGAGGCACCTAGAATGGGTGTCTTTGCCAGAGATGGTTCTATTGCACCGGGTACAGTGCTTAAAGCCACTGGGAACCTTCGATGACATGGAAGGAAGAACAGCTTGGCTAAATCAAAAGACTTAACGACGCCAAAAAAGGGACAAAGCATCAAAGAAAATGAAAGGAAGAACCCGACCAAAGCTCAGGCCTAAATGTGGCCTACTGAGTGCACTAAAATAAAGGGAGGAAAATAAACCAAAAATGTAAGGGAGGAAGAATACCCTGAACGAGGTAGAGAATAAAACAAACTAAAAGAGAAACTGGGAAGGTATTAGAAAAAGCTCTTGTTAGAAAACTGAACTGACAGCTGTGAAGATAGAAGAGAAAAACACATCCACTCCTCATCGCTGAAAAAAAAAATGATGGTCCCGCGCTCTCACGGCAGGCAAGAACGCACTTGCACATGCATGGTGGAGCACAACTCATGCTACAAAGAGCACTGTAAAAGCTTGTCACAAGCTCCAGACCAGGCAACACAGATTGTGTTACCCACATGTGAGAATCATAAGCCTGCTTGTCCTCAGAGAATCCATTTTCCATTTTTTTCTTTCTGTGAGGAGAGCTGAATCATGCATTTCTAGTAGTTCCAGAAATGAGAAGAAAACAGACAGCAAAGAGGTGGTTACTGGCACCGGATCAACCATGCATGCCCACGAAGCACACACATGGGCTTTGCTGAGCTTTAAGAGCGGAGTGATCATCCAACACAAGAGCTATCATAAGGATGTCACCCAGAAGTGTGGCTATTTCCCATGCTTGACCATCAAGAGCTATTTTATATAGGTATATGCATGCTTATGTTGTCTTTATCAACTAAGCATGTTCTTTTAAATTTTACATATGTGTTCTGTTATAAAATTACTCTTATTCTGTTTAGGACATTAACTCTGAGATCAGATTTTCAGCTTGATCATTGGTAATAACAAATGCACAACTTATCACCACTCAGCGCTGGAAACTGAAAACCTTAGAATGATTCCCAAGATTAGACATACAAGAGCTGCAAGCAGATTTTACCACAGGGGCGTAGCTACGGGTGGGCCTGGGTGAGCCCAGGCCCACCCAATTTCAGCTCTGGCCCGCCCACTCCCATTGCCGGCCACTGCTGCTTTTCCTGTTGAGCAGCAGGGCCGGCGCTACAAAAAGAAGTGCTCAGCTGATTGAGCTGAGCGCCGCCACCAACGCTAAAGACGAGAAAAAACGTTTTAAAAAAAAAGCTCGGCACCGCAGGCAGCCTCGAAGCATTGGCTGCTGGCTCTGCAGGCTCCTCCCTTCTCTTACGTCACTGCTCCTGCTTCGCTCCAGGGGCAGTGACGTAAGAGACGGGAGGAGCCTGCAGAGCCAGCAGCCAATGCTTCGAGGCTGCCTACGGTGCCGCGCTTTTTTTTTTTTTTTTACATTTTTTCTCGTTGTTAACATTGGCGGCGGCGCTCAGCTCAGTCAACTGAGCGCTTCTTCTTTTTGTAGCGCCGGCCCTGCTGCTCAACAGGAAAAGCAGCAGTGGCCGGCAATGGGAGCAATGGGAGTGGGCGGGCCAGAGCTGAAATTCCACCCAGGCCCACCTGTAGCTACGCCCCTGCCTCGAAGCATTGGCTGCTGGCTCTGCAGGCTCCTCCCGTCTCTTACGTCACTGCCCCTGGAGCGAAGCAGGGGCAGTGACGTAAGAGACGGGAGGAGCCTGCAGAGCCAGCAGCCAATGCTTCGAGGCTGCCTGCAGTGCCGCACTTTTTTTTTTTTAAACATTTTTTCTCGTCTTTAGCGTTGGTGGCGGCACTCAGCTCAATCAGCTGAGCGCTTCTTCTTTTTGTAGCTGGGGCTGGCGTGCCTGAATCGGGAGAGGGAAAACGGATGGCAGGATGGGGACTGGGGAGAAAGAGGGAAAACGGAAGGATGGGGAGAGAAAGAGGGAAAACGGATCGCAGGATGGGGACTGGGGATAAAGAGGGAAAACAGAAGGATGGGGAGAGAAAGAGGGAAAACGGATGGCAGGATGGGGAACTGGGGAGAAAGAGGGAAACCAGAAGGATGGGGAGAGAAAGAGGGAAAACGGATGGCAGGATGGGGACTGGGGAGAAAGAGGGAAAACAGAAGGATGGGGAGAGAGAGAGGGAAAACAGATAGGAGGATGGGGAGAGAAAGAGGGAAAATGGAAGGATGGGGAGAGAAAGAGGGAAAACAGGAGGATGGCAGAGAAAGAGGGAAAACGGAAGGATGGGGAGAGAAAGAGGGAAAACAGATAGGAGGATGGCAGAGAAAGAGGGAAAACGGAAGGATGGGGAGAGAAAGAGGGAATATAGATGGAAGGATGGCAGAGAAAGAGGGAAAATGGAAGGAGCGGGAGAGAAAGAGGGAAGACGGAAGGATGGGGAGAGAAAGAGGGAAAACAGACGGAAGGATGGCAGAGAAAGAGGGAAAATGGATGGAAGGATGGCAGAGAATGAGGGAAAACGGATGGATAGGGAGAGAGACACTAGATGGAAGGTTGGGGAGAGAAAGAGGGGAGATGGATGAAAGGATGCAGAGAGAAAGGGGAGAGACTGGAAGGATGTGGAGAGAGAAGGGACACTGAACAGAAAAGGGCAGAGAGATAGACACTGGTTAGAAGGAGGGAGAGAGAGATATTAGATGGAAGCATCAGAAGAGAGGGTAGATGGGTGGAAGGATGGGGAGAGAAAGAGGGAAGACGCTGGATGGAAGAGTAGAGAGAAAGAGGTGACACTGGATGGAAGGATGCAGAAAGAAAGAGGGGAGACTACTGGAAGGATGGGGAGAGAGAGGGGAGACACTGGAAGGATGGGGAGACACTGGAAGTATGGGGAGAGAAAGAAGAGAGCTGCTGGATGGAAAAGGAGAGTAGTGAAAGACTGGAGAATAAGAGGAAGGGGCATGGGGAGAACAAGGGTGAGAAAAAGATGAAAAGCCATAAGTAGATGAAGGAAATTAAAGAACGGATAGTAAGAATAAATTAAATCTGGACAGAGAGAGAGAGAGAGAGGCAGAAATATATTGAAGAAAGCAAAGAAAAAGGAGAGAAAAATGACAAATGGCAAGGAAACCCTGGCAGAAGAGTTAAGCGAAAACGAAGGAAATCAGAATCTAGAGACTGGGAGCAACACAATGAGAAAAAGTAAATGGCCATACAACAAAGGTAAAGAAAATAATTGTATTTTTAATTTAGGATAAAGTAATATGGTGTTAATAAAGTTTCAGAGACCAATACTTCCTTCCTTAGGTCAGGAGAGAATACCGTAACAGCATTATACTGACCTGAGGCAGGAGGTTTTGGCCTCTGAAAGCTCACTGAAAAGGATGTTAGGCTATTAAATAAATTGTCTGAAATCTGATGCACTGAAAAGCAGCACTTTACCCTGTGTGACAAATGTATCTGAGTGTGACTACATTTTGCTGGGGGAGGGGGGGTAGAGAGAAAATTTTGTGCCCACCCACTTTGGGTTCAGGCCCACCCAAAATTGGCAGTCTGGATACGCCACCCTGTTACCATAAGAGAATTAAAAACAATGAAGACTATTAGGATATTGTGACCCATTAAACAAGTATAAGATACATCCCATTTTGGCCCAGGAACCTGTGGCAGTATTTTTTCTTATACAGGGGAAACTTAAAAAATAAGGTCATTCAAGATCGATTTCCAGTGTGAAAAAAGTACTTTCGGAAAAGAAAGTAAATTACAAAAAAAAGAGAAAAATACTTTAGCATGCAAGTTAAATGCATAAGCAAATGGCCTAAAACATCTCTTTTTTTTTTTAGTTAACCACATTCAATATTATTGTCTCTTAATAAAACACATTAAAAGTCATTTTATCACTAAATGTAAAAGGACATTAATGATGTGTAAATGTCTGCTTATTAAACTGACTTGTTTCTTACCTTCACTGAATTAGCAGGGAAATAGCCCATAAAGCTTGTTGGGTAGGGATAATTCATGACTGCTATCATGGTAAATGCATATCTAGCAAATTCAAAGAACTGATGGAGATCATCGCTGGACTTAATATTTTCACAGATGTGCATTTTACTCCTAATAGTTTCATATTCTGCAAAGAAAGAGACACCCAAGCAATGTGTTGTGCAGTGCAAGATTTCATATCCTCCAAATGAATGAATTGTGGTGTGGCAAAACTGAGCTTTCTAGTGGCTTACACCCTAATCCTATAAACTTGCACTTACAACTTTATGATTAGTGCACAAAGCTAGCGTGCAACTTAAGGTAAAATTATGTATAATCATACCTGATAATTTTCTTTCCATTAATCATAGCTGATCAATCCATAGACTGGTGGGTTGTGTCCATCTACCAGCAGGTGGAGATAGAGAGCAAACTTTTGCCTCCCTATATGTGGTCATGTGCTGCCGGAAACTCCTCAGTATGTCGATATCAAAGCTCCATCCGCAGGACTCAGCACTTAGAGAATTACACCCACGAAGGGACACTCTGCCCAGCTCACCACCGCCGAAACGGGGGAGGGGAATTAACCCAGCTCATCCCCACACAAGTGGGGGAGGGGAATCCGTCCAGCTCATCCCCGCGGAGCGGGGGAGGGACACCACACCCGCCGATGCGGGGGGGATCTGGCTTATCCTGCAACCGCAACCGCGGGAGGAGCTGACTGACCCTAACACCGCCGAAGCGGGAGGGGTACAAAGCTGCCCTACAGCCGCACGAAGCGGGAGGGAGTGCCGGCAGAATTTTAAGTCTCAATCCAGCCCCGTAAAACGGAGGGGAGAGGAATGCAGCAGCTCACTGTAACACAAACTCGTCTTAACTCTTGAAGAATCCAAGTGAAAAAACTTGAACACGAAGTCTTTCTGAAGTAACTGAAGACTAAACTTGAACCTGAAATGCAACCAGAATAAAAACAGTACAGATATCTGGGAGGGGCTATGGATTGATCAGCTATGATTAATGGAAAGAAAATTATCAGGTATGATTATACATAATTTTACCTTCCATATCATCAAGCTGATCAATCCATAGACTGGTGGGATGTACCGAAGCAGTACTCACCCAGGGCGGGACATTGAAATCCCTGACCTCAACACTGAAGCTCCAAACCGGGCCTCCGCCCGTGCAGCCACAGTCAAACGGTAATGCTTGGAGAATGTATGAGCCGAAGCCCAAGTTGCCGCCTTGCATATCTCTTCCAAGGAGACGGATCCGGCCTCTGCCATCGAGGCCGCCTGAGCTCTCGTGGAGTGAGCCTTCAGCTGGATAGGCGGCACCTTCCCCGCGGCCACATAAGCCGCTGCAATGGCTTCCTTGACCCATCTTGCCACTGTAGGCTTAGCAGCCTGCAGACCCTTACGAGGACCTGCAAACAGGACAAACAGATGATCCGATTTCCGGAAATCATTGGTCACTTCCAAGTATCTGATGATGACTCGTCTCACATCCAGATATTTAAGAGCAGAGTACTCCTCTGGGTAGTCCTCCCTACGAAAGGAAGGGAGACAGAGCTGCTGATTCACATGGAAGCGAGAAACAATCTTGGGCAGGAAGGAAGGCACTGTGCGAATAGTCACTCCTGCCTCAGTGAACTGCAGAAAAGGCTCTCGACATGAGAGCGCCTGGAGCTCGGAAACTCTTCTGGCTGAAGTGATAGCCACCAAAAAGACTGCTTTCAACGTCAGGTCTTTCAGAAATGCCCTCGACAAGGGTTCAAAAGGCGGCTTCTGCAATGCTCTTAGTACCAGGTTGAGATTCCACGCAGGCACCACTGAGTGCAGAGGAGGGCGCAGGTGATTAACTCCCTTGAGAAAGCGCACCACATCTGGCTGCGAAGCCAGGGAAGCACCCTTCAGGCGGCCCCTGAAGCAAGCCAGAGCCGCTACCTGGACTTTAAGGGAACTGAGCGACAGGCCTTTCTCCAGACCTTCTTGCAGGAACGCCAACACTGAAGAAATTGGAGCAGTGAAGGGAGAAAGTGAGCCTGCTTCACACCACGCTGCAAAGATACGCCAAACCCTGGTGTAAGCAGTAGAAGTAGAGCGCTTCCTCGCTCTCAGCATAGTGGCGATGACCTTGTCTGAGAAGCCCTTCTTCCTCAGACGCTGCCGCTCAATAGCCAGGCCGTAAGACCATGGGGGAGGGATCCTCCATCACCACGGGACCCTGATGTAACAGGCCCTGCTCCACTGGCAGCCGCAGAGGATCGTCGACTGAGAGCCTGATCAAGTCCGCATACCAGGGACGCCTGGGCCAATCCGGACCCACCAGGATTACCCTGCCGGGATGCTTTGCCACCCGGTCTAGCACCCTGCCCAACATGGGCCAGGGCGGGAACACATAGAGAAGCTCTTGTGTCGGCCACTGTTGGAGAAGAGCATCTATTCCCAGGGATCGAGGGTCCCGTCCTCTGCTGAAAAAGCGCGGCACTTGGCAATTGGCCGATGACGCCATCAGATCTAGGCTCGGCTGGCCCCAGCGCTTCGTAATGTCCAAGAACGCCTGAGCAGATAGCTGCCACTCTCCGGGCTCCAAGGTATGGCGACTGAGAAAGTCCGCCTTGACATTCATGACTCCGGCAATGTGGGCCGCTGAAAGCTGCTCCAGGTTCGCTTCCGCCCACTGGCAAAGATTCATAGCCTCCTTGGCTAGAGGGGCGCTCTTGGTACCTCCCTGGCGGTTGACATAGGCCACAGCCGTGGCATTGTCCGACAGGACCCGTACAGGCTTCAACACCAGTACCGGGATGAACTCCAAAAGCGCCAACCGAATGGCTCTGAGTTCCAGGAGGTTGATAGACCACTTTGCCTCTGCAGGAGACCAGAGCCCCTGCGCTGTCCTTCCCAAGCAGTGGGCTCCCCAGCCCGACAACGAGGCGTCCGTCGTGACAACAATCCACTCTGGGGTCACCAGAGGCATTCCCGCAGACAACTTGTCTGTCTGCATCCACCAGCTCAGCGCCTTGTGCACTGCTGGGTCCAAGGGAAGGCGCACAGCATAATCCTCCGACATCGGAGTCCAGCGCTGCAGCAAAGAGTGTTGAAGTGGTCTCATATGAGCCCTGGCCCAGGGCACAACTTCCATCGTGGCCGTCATAGAGCCCAACAGCTGCACATAGTCCCAAGCCCGAAGGGGAGAGGCTACTAGGAAATGGTCCACCTGAGCCTGAAGTTTGACAATCCGATTGTCTGGCAGGAACACTCTGCCCACTTGGGTGTCGAATCGAACTCCCAGGTACTCCAGGGACTGAGTCGGGCGCAGCTGGCTCTTCTCCCAGTTGATGATCCATCCCAGGGAGCTCAAAAGAGCAACTACCCGGTCCACAGCTTTGCCGCACTCTGCATAAGAGGGGGCTCGGATCAACCAGTCGTCCAGATAAGGATGGACTTGTACCCCTTCCTTTCGTAGGAAGGCCGCGATGACCACCATTACTTTGGAAAAGGTCCGCGGAGCAGTAGCCAACCCGAAAGGGAGGGCTCTGAACTGGAAGTGTCGTCCCAGGACTGCAAAACGCAGAAAGCGTTGATGAGGAGGCCAGATGGGAATATGCAGGTACGCTTCCTTGATGTCCAAGGATGCCAGGAACTCTCCTGCCTTCACTGCCGCTATAACAGAGCGGAGAGTCTCCATGCGAAAGTGCCGCACTTTCAAGGCCCGACTGACCCCTTTGAGGTCGAGGATAGGCCGGACAGAACCTCCTTTCTTTGGTACCACAAAGTAAATAGAGTAACGTCCCTTGCCAAGCTGACTTTCTGGCACCGGAACGACCGCGCCCAGGCGGATCAGATTGTCCAAGGTCTGCTGCACTGCCACAGCTTTGACCGGAGACTTGCAGGGAGAGAGTACAAACCCGTCTTTTAAGGGTCGGCAGAACTCTAGTTTGTAGCCGTCTCTGATGACTTCCAGCACCCACGCGTCTGAAGTTATTGTGGTCCACTCGCCCAGAAACGAGGACAGCCGTCCTCCAATCTGCACTGGGGCGTGGACCAAGACCCCGTCATTGGGTACGAGACCCTGGGGGAGGACCGGAGGGAGCACCTCCGGGACGGCGGTCTCTGCGAAAGGAATGCTGCTTGGGAGAGAAATTCCTCTTGAAGGAAGAGGGGGCAGAGGAACCCGACTTGCCCGGGCGGTACCGACGGGCTTCCTGCAACCGTCCTCTGGAGGTACCGGGACGAGTACTAGCCCGAGCCCTGACCTCTGGTAATTTCTTGCCCTTAGACGTGCCGAGATCGGTCACGATTTTGTCCAGCTCGACCCCAAAGAGCAGCTTGCCTTTAAAAGGCAACCTAGCCAGGCGGGATTTAGAGGCGTGGTCAGCAGACCAATGTTTCAGCCAAAGCCACCGCCGCGCAGAGATTGTCTGAGCCATGCCTTTCGCTGAGGCCCTCAAGACATCATACAGCAAGTCTGCCAAATAGGTTAAGCCCGATTCCAGGGCCGGCCAATCAGCCCTCAAGGAATGATCCGAGGGGGAAGCCCGCTGCACCATAGTCAGGCACGCCCTGGCCACATAGGAGCCGCAAACTGAGGCCTGCAAACTTAAAGCAGCCGCCTCAAAGGACGACCTTAAGGCCGCCTCCAATCTTCTGTCTTGGGCGTCCTTTAGGGCCGTGCCACCTTCCACCGGCAACGCCGTTTTCTTAGTCACCGCAGTGATTAAAGAATCCACGGTAGGCCACAGATAGGCCTCACGTTCACTCACAGCCAAAGGATAGAGGCGGGACATAGCCCTAGCCACTTTAAGGCTCGCTTCTGGGACATCCCATTGAGCCGAAATTAAGGTGTGCATGGCATCATGCACGTGGAAGGTTCTAGGCGGGCGCTTCGTCCCCAGCATAATGGCAGAGCCAACAGGGGCTGAGGGAGAGACGTCCTCCGGAGAGGAAATCTTCAAAGTGTCCATGGCCTGTAACAACAGGTTGGGCAAATCCTCTGGGCTAAAAAGCCGCGCTGCAGAGGGGTCAACTGCTCCATCCGAGCGGGGATCCGTCTCCTCCAAGGAATCCGCAAAGGACCGTTGGGAGACCTCAGACACGCTGCCCTCATCTACATCGGAGGAGACAAATTCCTCCAAGGCCTGGGAATCAACCCGAGGGCGTTTACCTCTGGGAACCTCAACCTCTTTACCAGACGAGGGAGCAGGGGCAGCGTTGTGCATGAGGAAGGCCTGATGCAGCAGCAAAACAAACTCGGGGGAGAAACCCCCCAGACTGTGCACTTCCGCAGGCTGGGCAACAGCCCTAGACGCACCCTCAACCGGCGCTCGCAATAGCGGGGGAGAGACATGCTGCGCATCCAAAATGGCGTCCGGCGCGAAACTCCGCAAAGGAGCCGCGCGGGAAGAACGGCTCTTAACTTTAGCCGCTTCTGTGCCGTCGCCCAAATTAAGGGCGTTCATGGCATTAATGTCTCCAACCTCAAGGACGGCCCAAGAAGAAGCCGTCCGAGCCGCGTGGCCGGCCAAGATGGCGGAGGCGAGGAGCGGGGGATGGGCGTTTATGGCGGGAAAAACCGCCATGCCGGAGGAAGGACCGGGACATTCATCGGTCACGAAACTGTCACCCAACAAGGGCGAATCAGGCTTTAAGACCCCCACATCCCCTCTAGAAGCGCTCAAGCGACCCGGGGAGCGACCCTTTGCGCCCTCGCCCTCCGACGCCATATGCCACGAGGAGAAGAATCGGGGAACCCCCTGCCCGCTATAAAAAGGTAAAAATTACCTGCTGTCCGCTCCGAGTTGTAACGACCTGGTGTCCCAGTGAATAGCTGCAATAGACGCTTAAATAAACGTCGAAATAAACGCCTTTAAGGACGTTCAAAAATTTTTTTTTTTTTTTTTAACGGAGCCAGCGGGAGGGGGGAGAAAAGGAGGGACCTGGCACCACCAGGTTTGCACTTGCTCAAAAGAGCCCTCAACCCCAGGCACTCAACAAAACCTAAAAATTAGGCTTGGAGGCCTAGCCAGAGCTGCTGCTGTGTGTGACCACCACCTGCTGAGATAGAGAACATACTGGGGAGTTTCCGGCAGCACATGACCACATATAGGGAGGCAAAAGTTTGCTCTCTATCTCCACCTGCTGGTAGATGGACACAACCCACCAGTCTATGGATTGATCAGCTTGATGATATGGAAAGAATATTATCAGTTACATGTGTTACTTAACAAGTTACTAATTAGCATTAACAACCAATTATTGGCTATAATTGGTGTTAATAGGCATTAACTAACAGTTGTGCACATAACTGCCATGCATAATCAAAGCACATAGGTGTGAAGGGGGCGTGGGTAGGTCAGGGGGGTGCCTAGCACTTGTATGCACATGTTATAGAATACTAGCAGTTACACACCTAACTGCCAGAAGTTAGGCACAAGTATTTATGCCAGCTGTTCAGTTAGCGTAAGTGCATAAAGTTAAGTGAATAACTGCAGACCTATGCTAGTATTCTATAATGGCAATTGCATGGGCAATTGGCAATACAGAATTTGCGCTTAACACGCATTATTCCGGCACCTAATTTTAGGCAATCTAGAGAGAATTACCCTCTTACCCTCTGATTCATTTTTTTTTATTTATAGTTTCAAACATTTTTACAAGAATACTTGTATGGAAAAGAGTAACATCACCCCACCTAAAGAAATTATTAATATAAGATATCTTTTAAGTGACAATTACAACTGAAGTCCACAATTTGGAGCAAGGCACAATTCTAGGATTTATTTTCCAAAAAGGAAAAATAAGAGTAAGAAGTAATTCCCGAGTATACATTCCTACGGAGTAGCTGTTACCGGAACCTCTAACAAGGGAGACACGGTCAGGTCCTGTTTAGAGTTCAAGAAGATCTGCAAATGTTCACTTTCAAAAAAAACATACTTAACTGAATTTGATTTGGTAAACTACCCTAACCTGCTAGTCAGTTAAAGTGGTATATCAAGCATTCATAATAAACATAATCACACTGTGATTTTTTTTACATACTATTTACTATTTTCCAAGCATAATTTTTGTTTCTTAATTCAATAGTAAGAAATTGTGAAGTACTTCATTCTAATTTATACCTCCTGGAATTGCACTTCTTTCTCAGTTATATCTCAGAGTATTACTCTACCTGAGTGTGTTATTGTTCACCTATTGACTACTTACTTTATTGGTGTGCTTGAAGGTAAGCTTCTGTGGGGGGTGGGGGGGAGTGGATATATGAGGATCGTATACACCTGCCCCACCCCTGCACTCATGCCCTTTCTCCTTAATCATTCACTCTCCTATTCTACTTCCTGTCTCAACCCTGCATTCATACTCTTTCCCCTTAGTCATTTCTCCTCCCCTTCTACAACCTACATTCACTCTCCTTTCCTTTCTAGTCATTTTCTCTCATCCTACAACCCTTGCCATTCCTCCCTTGCTATCATTTCTTCTACCCCCTTCTTTTGTACTTGTTCCCCCAGGCAACCTTCCTCTCAGCTTGCTTATGGCAGCCAGATCCCTTCACCACTGAAGGAACTGCCACCTCCTCTTCAGCAGGGGAGGGTTGGTTCCCTGCTGTGCGGAATGTTTACATATATTGCATTTTCATATAACATAGTTGCAAATGTAGAATATAGGCCCTAGCTAAGCCCTTTCTAACAGAAAGCATCATATTATAGCTGACTGAATCACTAGACAAATAAACTGTGTTTCTCTGTAAGAAGCAGGAACAGGAGGAAGGGGGAGGGGGGTTGTAAGACTTCCAAAATGCTGAGACACAGGAAAAGCTTCAAAGGTCAGGCCCCCAGAGCTGAGATAAACTGTTAAAAAAGCTTCAAGGATAGCCATCTGCAAGTTGTGAACTCTAAACAAAGAAAAGGAGGGATTGCAGGTGATAGCTTGTTAAGCAGAACTTTCACAGGAAGTTGGGAGATAGCAGACTAACTAACAAAGGCAGGCTTGTTCTATGGAAAGTTTTCACAGAGAGGGATGCAAGTGGAGGAGGGGTACATGTGATCAGTGTCCAATGAGACAACTTAGGGAGCAGACAAAGAAAACACGCTATATAATCTGTACATTGGTAGAAGTTTGTGTGCCTGCTTGATTTTAATTTTAAAGCCACCCATTCTTGCAAGAGTGTTATTTTTTATTTTTAGACAATAAATTAATTCTTGCTTCATTAATTGGATTTTGTGAGTCCTGTTTTGGTATAGGTTCTGAGGTTATTTGGGGGCTATTTATAATACCTGCCAGCCCACTCCCCCGTGGCCCACCACAGGAATAAGCCTCTTCTTCGGCCACTGGTGGTTGGGTTCCCGCTGCCCATTGACATGAGACACTGCTAGATAAATTGGCAGGAATTGGGTGTAACCTCTCCCTCCTGCCCCCAACATGGTTAAGACTGCGCTCCTACTACCACAGGTTTTCTTAAGCTTTTGTGCTGAAGGGTTTGGGGGTCACTGACTTTTCTGTCACAGTCCCAAGTAATCTTCAGGTGCTGCAGGCTTAATCTACCACTATGCTGCATTCTGCTCTCCTCTTTATCCAGACAGCAAAAGGCCTAACCAGACTACCCTGCCTTAATTTTCAAAGCCAACTAACTAGATGAGCCTATGCTGGATATCTTCTTAAGGTCTAGAAAAGTTCTAAGATGTTATGGAGTAAAGAAAACATATTTAGTTCCAGGGCCACCGAGGGGGGGGGGGGGGGGCAGAGGGGACAAAATTCCCCGGGCCCGGGCCTCCAATGGGGGCCTGGCGCCGCAGTCCCTGATCTCACCCGCCCTCGGCTCCATCGACCGTCCGCCTCCGGGCCGGGCCCCCCACATTGAAATCATCACAGCAACTCACCTGTCACCTCGCTCCGTGACTGAAAGCACAGCCAGCAGCGGCAGATTGGATTCGACTCCCTTCCCTCCCTGGGTCCCGCCCTCGTCTGATATAACTGCAAGGGCAGGACACCGGGAAGGAAGGCCCGAAGGGAGGTGAATCTGATCTGCTGCTGCAGGCTGCACTATCAGTCACGGAGCGAGGTGACAGGTGAGGCGCTGTGATGATTTCAATGCAGGGGACCCGGCCCGGTGGCGGACGGAAGGGGGCATGTGGGGACTGCGGAACGGCGGCCTGGGGTGGGGGGGCGGCGGCGGTAACAACCTCGGGGGCGGGGCCCCGGGGGTGGCCCAGTCTCTCAGCGGCCCTGTTTAGTTCCTGAGTATTTCACAACACATTTACAAGAATATGCCAAAAGATATGTTGCCCCTAAACGTTAAGTCTCTTTCCTCATTGCAAGGAACTCCTTTCTTCGCTCCTGAGTTGATTTTGTCATGTCAGGATACATCTAAATTCTCTGACCACAGAACAAAAGCCCAGAGTTCCTAAAATATAGTCTCATTATAGCATTTAAATCTTGCTCAAAAATGAAAGAGACCAACAACGTGGCTGTCAGACACATCTGATAAAGAATTTTCTAATACAGTTACTCATTTGCCCTCCTCCTTCCCTGTTCCTCTTTACCCTGTAATTCCCTTGCCCGTAATGTCTTGTCTGTCTGTTTTACTTAGATTGTAAGCTCTTTGAGCAGGGACTGTCTCTCTATGTCATGTGTTCAGTGCTGCGTGCGGCTGGTAGCGCTATATAAATGTTATTAGTAGTAGTTGAAATATCATGCAATCCATTTTCTTCTATTGGAACATGAGTTTGAATATCTAATCCAGTTTTCTCTGTGGGATTTTTAATAATAGAAGGTAAATAATATATCTGGTTAAATGGGGGGGGGGGGGGGGGGGGATGGCTTCAGAAGGAACTTTCAATGTCTCCAGAAGAAACTTTTTAAATAAATTCAATGGAGAAACCCCAACAGCTCTTGGAGAATTAAAGGCTCTGAGATTTAAACGTCTATTAAAGTTCTCCAATTGCTCTAACTTCTGACGGATAAACTTCTGATCTGTAACTATAGTTGTAACAGTCTCCTTAAAAGTTTTCCCTTCCATTTGTGTTTGAGAAACCTGCTCCAAACATTCTTTCTTAACATTGTCCAGTGACTGAGGTAACAATTCCACTTTATTCACAAGAGCTAAGTTTCTTGTGCTGACTACCCCATGGTTGAATCCCACTTTTTAATCGCCTTCCAAAGAATACCCAGGCTCATCACTGAGGGGGAATCACTTTCCATTGCAACACCAGAGCTCTTAACCTTCAAAGGCATAGTCATAGGTATGGTCCTGCTGCCTCAAGCTGCACTTCGTGCAACTTTGGCAGGTCGAATATCCATGGCCTCAACTGATGGACTCAGTGGAAGGTTAGCTGTCGATGGAGGGGACAACATGTCCTCATGCTCTGAAGAGTTAGGTGCGCTCTCCAACATTCACTGGCAGGGGTTTGGCATCTTAACATTCGAGCTTCTGCTAGATCCAGGGACATCACCGACAGCGGTACAGCTTGTTTAGCCCCCTCCTAGTATGCACCATTTTTGGGGGGGGAGGAAAGTACAGCAGAATAAGCAATAATTCCAGCTCCATTCCAAGCAACACACAGCCTAATGGCTGGCAGCCATCTTGGGCCAGTCCCCCTACCTGAATTGATATTGATATTGTGTATTTGGATTTTCATAAGGCGTTTTACAAAGTACCTCATGAATAGCGTCCTGAGGAAATTAGAAAGTCATGGGATAGGAGGCAGTGTCCTATTGTGGATTAAGAACTGGCTAAAAGAAAACAGACAGTAGGGCTGAATGGCCAATATTCGGACTGGAAAAGGATTAATAGTGGGATTCCCCAAGGGTCTGTGCTGGTACTGTAGGGGTATTTCCCTGTGAACTCACCTGAGTTGGTCTTGATTCATACAAACAAGATGGAGTCTACCACCTCTGACCTGAACATCTCTGTGTCAGCAAGATCCAGCTTTTCAGCTTGTGGAAAATTACTGGCAGGCATGTCCCATCCAAAGACATTCTGTGTTGCAATCACCCCTTTGTCTCCCTGAGAAGCTGAGAGGAAAGTGAGACCTATGGCTCCAGAAAGCCTGGTTAGAAACAGAGATGCAGACCAGAAAGTAACCATTTTCAGGGTCACAAAACAAAAGGACTCTTCTTGCTCTGAGCTGGACAGAATCAAGATTGGTTCCCTGCGGTCACCTGACGGAGAGGTACTAAGAAAGCAGGAACAGAAGAAAGTCAGTTAGTCGGAGACCATCAGAGAGTTTGGGGACTGACGCGAGAACGGAGAAGACCTGAACAATCCAGTCAGGTTAGAAGGCTTGGTGGGAGTAAGAGACTTTGTGGTTCTAACCTTGTGAACTGCATATCTGGTGAAAATACAGATTGGTTCAGTTATACCAGCACAGAGCGACTGAGACCTGCTTTCTGCAGAGACCCTGCACTCTACCTGAGACTAGGACTCGCAGGGGAGACAGCTCGAGTCTAAGAAGGAATCTGCTCTGACCTCATCCAGACCGCCGGAGAGACAGCATGGTGAGATACAGTGATTTTCCTTCCTATAGTCTGGGATTAGTGATTGGTGCTGGTCTAAGCAAAGATAGGTTATGTCATGGCTCGTGGTCAGGGAATAAGCTGCTAACTGTATGTGCATAAGAAATTGTAGTTTCAGCATTACAAATCAGGTTGTGCAATTATCTTGTAGTCCAGGAAGAATCATTTCGTATAGTCTTTATTCAGTAGCAATCTAGTTCTTTTATTATTATCAGCAAGTTATATTTTAGCATTTTGCTTAGCCTTGCAGAGGGATTCTATATTTGTACATTTTCTTTATCTATAATAAATCTAATATATATCAGCTTTGGCTTTGGTTTCACTTTTCTAACGGCAAGTTTGGCTAGGTGCCAAAAGCAAGGTCCTTGTATTCTTTCCCCTAGACAGAGGGCAGAATATTTGCTTGGGCAGAGTTCTGCATCATAGGGCCTTGGCATAAATAATCTGTTGGGAGTTGCTTTTCCTATAAGAATTATTTATGATTTAGTCTACCTACAGTACCACGTCTATTTAACATATTTATAAATGATCTGAAAATGGGAATAATGAGTGAGTTGATTAAATCTGCTGATGACACAAAGTTATTCAAAATTGTTAAATCACATGAGGATTGTGAAACATTACAAGAGGACCTTACGAGACTGGGAGACTGGGCATCCAACTAGCAGATGACATTTAACGTGATGTGTGTAGGAAAGGGGAACCCAAACTCTAGCTATGTGATGCAAGGTTCCACATTAGGTGTCACCGCCCATGAAAAGGATTTAGGTATCGTGGTCAATGATATGTTGAAACCCTCTGCTCAGTGTGCAGCGGCAGCTAAGAAAGCAAATAGAATGTTAGGAATTATTAAGAAAGGAATGAAGAACAAAACTGAGAATATTATAATGTCTTTCTATCACTCCCTAGTGCAACTCCACCTTAAATATCTTGTGTAATTTTGGTCACCACATCTCAAAAAAGATATAGTGGAATTAGAAAAGGTACAGAGAAGGGTGATGAAAATGATAAAGGGGGTGGGACAATTCCGCAATGAAAAAAGGCTAAAGATGCTACAGCTCTTCAGCTTGAAGAAAAGTCAGTTCAGGGGAGATATGATAGAGGTCTATAAAATAATGAGTGGAGTGGAAAGGGTAGACATGAATCACTTATTTACTCTTTCCAAAAATACAAGGACTAGGGGGCATGCAATGAAGCTACTAGTAGTAAATTTAAAACAAGTTGGAGAAAATGTTTCATCACACAACGTGTAATTAATCTCTGGAATGTTTTGCCAGAGAAAATGGACTTGTGAAAATCCACTGCTTATTCGTGGGAAAAGCAACATAAAATCTGTTTTTACTGTTTTGGGATCTTGCCCAGAAGCGGAGCCAGGATGAGGCAAGTTGATGGCGCGGGGGGAGTGAGAGTGGACTTGCGCCGGCACACATTTTCACTGCAACAGGATGAAAAAAAACAGGTGCCGGCAGAACTCCATTTGGGGGAGCGGCCGCTCCCCTGGCGCCCCACCTAGCTACGTCACTGATCTTGCTAGGTATTTGTGACGTGGATTGGCCACTGTTTAAATAGGATACTGGGATGATAGACCTTTGATCTGTTTTAATATAGTAATAGAAAAATTATACCTTACCTGATAATTTTCTTTCCTTTAATCGCAGCAGATTAATCCAGAAACTAGTGAGTTGTGCTATTTACCAGCAGGTGGAGATAGAGATCATTGACTTTAACACAGTGGTATAGGATGGGTAGCTTCCCAGAAAGTCAGTATGCTGTCTATCAAAACACAGTACCAAGTAAGGTTCCAGGTCCTCCCCCCCCTCCCCCAATATGCTGGGTAGCGCCTGCTCGGTTTCCGTTGTCCATGCGATAGACCTCTGTTTCATTAATATAATTGTCTCCTGTTATTGCCTTCTGATACATCTGTTTTCTCTTTTCTCTTTTTCTTTTTTGACACATATAGAACAAGAAAAAGAAACACTGCACCAAAACCACAATGCTAGCATCAACCACCTATGCCAGAGCAAAGAGAAACAAGGATGTTAAAAAAAAACCCCCACACAAAACACAGCAGAGAGGTGGGATGCTGGATTCATCTGCTGAGATTAAAGGAAAGAAAATTATCAGGTAAGACATCATTTTTCCTTCCTTACCATCATCAGCAGATGAATCCAGAAACTAGTGGGATGTAGCAAAGCAGTCCCTATACGGAAAGAACAACAGTGCCAAACCACGAATCCCAACACAATGCCACATCATAAGTACATAAGTATTGCCACACTGGGACAGAGCAAAGGTCCATCAAGCCCAGCATCCTGTTTCCAACAGTGGCCAATCCAATTTTCTCTGATTCGTTTTAAATTTACTATTTTGTAGTTCCATCGAATGTCCCCTAGTTATAGTATTTTTGGAAATTGTAAACAAATGATTTACGTCTACCCGTTCCACTCCACCCATTATTTTACAGACCTCTATCATATCTCCCCTCAACTGTCTTTTCTCCAAGCTGAAGAGCCGTAGTCGCTTTAGCCTTTCCTCAGAGGGAAGTCATCCCATCCCCTTTATCATTTTCCTTGCCCTTCTCTGTACCTTTTCTAATTCCACTTTATCTTTTTTGAGATGCGGTGACCAGAATTGAATACAATATTCAAGGTGCATTTGCACCATGGCCTGCTGCAAAGGCATTATAACGTCCTCATTTTTGTTTCCAATTCCTTTCCTAATAATACCTAACATTCTATTTGCTTTTTTAGCTGCCGCAGCACACTGAGCAGAGAGTTTCAACATATCATCAACTACGATGCCTAGATCCCTTTCTTGGTCGATGACTCCTAACGTGGAACCATGCATTTCATAGCTATAATTTGGGTGGTTCTTTCCCACATGCATCACTTTGCACTTGCTCACATTAAACATCATCTGCCATTTAGATGCCCAGTCTCAGTCTCGTAAGGTCCTCTTGTAATTTTTCACAAATCTCTCACGATTTAACAATTTTGAATAACTTTGTGACGTCAGCAAATTTAATTACCTACCTAGTTACTCCCATCTCTAGATAATTTATAAATATGTTAAAAAGCAGCAGTCCCAGCACAGACCTCTGGGGAACCCCACTATCTACCCTTCTCCAATGAAAATACTGACCATTTAACCCTACTATACATAAGTACATAAGTAATGCCATACTGGGAAAAGACCAAGGGTCCATCGAGCCCAGCATCCTGTCCACGACAGCGGCCAATCCAGGCCAAGGGCACCTGGCAAGCTTCCCAAATGTACAAACATTCTATACATGTTATTCCTGGAATTTGGGAGTTTTCCAAGTCCGTTTAGTAGCGGTTTATGGACTTGTCCTTTAGGAAACCGTCCAACCCCTTTTTAAACTCTGCTAAGCTAACTGCCTTCACCACTTTCTCCGGCAACGCATTCCAGAGTTTAATTACACGTTGGGTGAAGAAAAATTTTCTCTGATTTGTTTTAAATTTACTACACTGTAGTTTCATCGCATGCCCCCTAGTCCTAGTATTTTTGGAAAGCGTGAACAGACGCTTCACATCCACCTGTTCCACTCCACTCATTATTTTATATACCTCTATCATGTCTCCCCTCAGCCGTCTCTTCTCCAAGCTGTATAGCCCTAGCCTCCTTAGTCTTTCTTCATAGGGAAGTCGTCCCATCCCCGCTATCATTTTAGTCGCCCTTCGCTGCACCTTTTCCAATTCTACTATATCTTTCTTGAGATGCGGCGACCAGAATTGAACACAATACTCAAGGTGCGGTCGCACCATGGAGCGATACAACGGCATTATAACATCCTCACACCTGTTTTCCATACCTTTCCTGATAATACCCAACATTCTATTCGCTTTCTTAGCCGCAGCAGCACACTGAGCAGAAGGTTTCAGTGTGTTATCGACGACGACACCCAGATCCCTTTCTTGGTCCGTAACTCCTAACGTGGAACCTTGCATGACGTAGCTATAATTCGGGTTCTTTTTTCCCACATGCATCACCTTGCACTTGCTCACATTAAACATCATCTGCCATTTAGCCGCCCAGTCTCCCAGTCTCGTAAGGTCCTCTTGTAATTTTTCACAATCCTGTCGCGATTTAACGACTTTGAATAACTTTGTGTCATCAGCAAATTTAATTACCTCGCTAGTTACTCCCATCTCTAAATCATTTATAAATATATTAAAAAGCAGCGGTCCTAGCACGGACCCCTGAGGAACCCCACTAACTACCCTTCTCCATTGTGAATACTGCCCATTTAACCCCACTCTCTGTTTCCTATCCTTCAACCAGTTTTTAATCCACAATAGGACATTTCCTCCTATCCCATGACCCTCCAATTTCCTCTGTAGCCTTTCATGAGGTACCTTGTCAAACGCCTTTTGAAAATCCAGATACACAATATCAACCGACTCCCCTTTGTCCACATGTTTGTTCACTCCTTCAAAGAATTGAAGTAAATTGGTCAGGCAAGATTTCCCCACACAAAAGCCATGCTGACTTGGTCTCAGTAATCCATGTCCTCGGATGTGCTCTGTAATTTTGTTTTTGATAATAGCCTCTACCATTTTCCCCGGCACCGACGTCAGACTCACCGGTCTATAATTTCCCGGATCTCCCCTAGAGCCTTTTTTAAAAATGGGCGTTACATTGGCCACCCTCCAATCTTCCGGTACCACGCTCGATTTTAAGGATAAGTTGCATATCACTAGCAGTAGCTCCGCAAGCTCGTTTTTCAGTTCTATCAGTACTCTAGGATGAATACCATCCGGTCCAGGAGATTTGCTACTCTTCAGTTTGCCGAACTGCCCCATTACGTCCTCCAGGTTTACCGTGAAGTCAGTAAGTTTCTCTGACTCGTCCGCTTGAAATACCATTTCCGACACCGTTTTCTATCTTTTAACCAGTTTTTAATCCATAACAGGACACTACTTCCTATCCCATTACTCTCCAATTTCTTCTGGAGTCTTTCATGAGGTACTTTGAGGCATATTTTCAAAGCACTTAGCCTTCCAAAGTTCCATAGGTTTCTATGAAAATGAAGCCCCTTAATCAAACAACTTTTGAAAATCCAGACACACAATATCAACCGGCTTACCTTTATCCACATGTTTGTTCACCCCTTAAAAGAAATGTAATATATTGGTGAGGCAACATTTCCCTTCACCAAATCCATGCTGGCCTTGTCTCATTAATCCATTCTTTTGAATATGCTCTGTAATTTGTTCTTTATAATAGTCTCTACCATTTTGCCCAGCACAGACGTTGTCAGGTTCTCAGGTTCAGAGCCCGCGGGGCCGGGCTCTGGAGCAAACGTGAGCCCTTGGGCTGCTGACGAGGAGCGACAGCAGCAGGCAAAACCCACCAACCAACGCTGGGCAAGCACACCGACACCGGCAGGGACTGCAGGCACCGCCCAGCGAGCCGGAACACATGGACTGGAACACTGGACTGGAATCCTCCCGACTGGAATCCCCCGGACTGGAGCACACCGGACTGGTCCACACAGCTTCACCTGCACTTAGCTACTAAGCCCCCCAGGAGTTGAGCCCTTAGCAAAAGCAAGCAGGGAAACTAGACACAAAGTCAGAAGTGCACACTGCACCACCCTACCTAAAGCAAACACCACTGTTGCAAAGGCTCTGAAGGAAACAACACCACTTCCTTATCAAGGCCCTCCCTGATGATGTCACACTCCCTAGACCTAAGCAAAAGCACACTGACCCAGAGAGGCCCAACCCACACCAATGCAACACCGTGAAGCTCTTGAAGCCAGTACACCCAAAGAGAGGTAGAGCTAACTCAGTCCACCCACACAGCTGTAGTAAAGTAAAACAATTAACCCCATGCTGCTGGAAGCTGCCAGCACAGAGAGACAGAGCAAGCTCAGAAAGGACAGACAAAAGAAACAGAAGCCAGCTAAGAAGCTGACCCCCAGGAAAGAGGTAAGTTTGAGAGGGGTTCTGACCCCAGTCATAACAGACGTCAGGCTCACCGGTCTATAATTTCCCAGATCTCCTCTAGAACATTTTAAAAATATCGGCATTACATTGGCCACCCTCCAATCTTCCAGTACCATGCTCGAGTTTATGTTTCAACTTTTTTATTGATAGTATACACATATTATCACATCCATAGTCCAGGGTCGACAACATGTCGCCCCAAATGCTTCCAAACTTACAACTCAGTGATAACCTCCATCATCGAACATTTAAACATTTTTTGTCCCCCCCCCCCTTTCCCCCCCCCCCTTTTTTACCCTCCCAACCCCCCCTTTTTTTTTGAATCTCCCAATCGAGCCCTGGTTCCTTATAGGCTCGGTTGGTAACTCCCCCTTTCCCCTCCCCCTCCCTCCCCCCCTCCCCCCCCAAGAGAAGGGGTCATTCAAGGGGCTTTATCACACTCTATATTATCCATAGGTACAAATATATATTCTTGTGTCTAACATGTCAAATTCAAGAGCAGGCTGCGACCTCGCGGGCTCAACGTATCTATATATCTATTCCAAATTTGCATAAAGGCCTTTTTCTTCTTAGGGGATCCCCGCGCCTCTCTGGCTTCCCATGTGGCTAACAAATGAATTTGATTCCTCCATTGCCAGTAGGACGGGGGATCCGGAGAGACCCAGTGTTGTAATATAGTTTTCTTGGCCACTAAACATACTTTTCGACACCAAATCCTTATCCCCTTATCTTTCATCCGAAACCCTGAATGTGTATCTAGTATGTAGTGATCCCAAGACCCTCGTATTACTCTTCCCGCTATTGTGGACATATACGACTGGATACGACTCCAGAAGGCTCTAATCTTTACACAGCCCCAAAAGGCATGATACAACGTGTGTACTGTAGTATTACATTTAACACAGCTAGCACTACTTCTGGGGTTTATATGTGCAAGTTGTTGTCTGGAGAAGTAAGCTCTCAGAACTCCTCGGTATCCGCATTCTCTCAACCTCTCATCTACCGTAAGGGCAGGAATGCTTCTCAAAGTGGCTCTTACATCCCAAGTCCCTAATTTCCCTCCTGATTCCCTTTCCCACTGTTGTTTAATAGACTGAAAATTCTTGGGCATGGAAATTAAAGTTAATGCCCTATGTATAGCCGACACTGTCACCCCAGTAAACTCCAGCTTTTGGAAAAAATCTCGCACTTTCTCCTCCACTTTCATCTGCAAAGCTGATTGGTCTAAACTTAGTATGTAATGTTTAATCTGGGCATATGCAAACCTATCTCCCCAATGTGTGCCCAAGCTATTTTGTACCTCCTCGAATTCCATCAACTTTCCTTCCCCATCCAGCATGTGTTCTATCCTTGAAATCCCCTGAGCTTCCCACCTAAGAAACGCCACATTCTCACGTCCCGGATCAAAGTTCAAGTTACCCCTTATTGATAATAACCCCGTAACTGTGGCTTTTCCCCCCATAAGTTTGATGAACCCTCTCCATGTCTCCCTCAATGGCTGTAGTAACACACATTGTTTGAGACCTATGGGCAGGTTTCGTCGTTCTTGATGTAGTAATGTTAAAGGGTCGTAAGGAGCGAAGTATTCTAGTTCCATCTCTACTGGGGTGTATTCCCCTGCCTGGTTCACCCAATCCCCTATATGTCTCAATAGACAAGCATAATTGTAGCTACGCAGGTCAGGTAAACCTAATCCCCCACTCTGCCATCCCCCCATCAAGAAGCGCATTTGCAATCTGGGCTTTTTCTTTGCCCAGCAAAATTGGCTAAAAGCCCTATTAACCTTCTTCAAATCTTTCTGTAAAAGCCGGAGAGGCAGCGTTTGCATGGCATAAAGCCATTTGGGAAAAATCATCATACGAATTAAATTTATTCTGCCTCTCAAAGATATAGGTAGTCCTGCCCAATTACCAAGATGTTTCTTCGTGTCTGTTAATAGGCTATTTATATTGAGCGTATACAGCTGCGTAGTGTCCATAGTCAGTCTAATCCCTAGATATTTAAAGGAATCCGCCGCCCAACTCAGGGGAAATTCCTGTCTCCATCCCTGTTTTACTTCTTCTGAGGAGGCTAATGCCTCCGATTTTAAAAGGTTCAATCTAAAACCTGCGTAGTCTCCATATTCCTCAAACGTTTCCATTAAATTAGGAAGGGAGTTCTGAGGCTCAGTAATCATCACTAGTAGGTCGTCTGCAAAAGCTGCTACCTTAAATTGATATTTACCAATGGGCATCCCTTTTATCAAAGGGTTTTCTATGATGGTACGGATCAAGGGATCTAAGGTCAGTACAAAGAGTAAAGGAGATAATGGGCACCCCTGTCTGGTACCTCGCCTTATCGGGAAAGACTCTGTCTCCAGCCCATTAACCCGTATTGTGGCCCTCGGGGCGTGATATAAAGCTTTAATTGCTGATATAAAACGTCCCGTGATTCCATATCCTTCTAACGTGGCGAAGAGAAACTCCCAATGCACTCTATCAAACGCTTTTTCTGCGTCAAAGCTGATAAGTAGCGCTGGTGTGTTGTTCCTTTTTCTCATCTCTAGTGCCCCTAGAATTCGTCTTAGATTCTTAGCAGACGTCCTCCCTTTCACAAACCCTACTTGTGCCTCATGTATTAGGTTTGGCAGCACTTTCGCTAACCGATTTGCCATTATTTTTGCTAACAATTTCACCTCCACGTTTAACAGTGATATCGGTCGATATGATTCCGGGATCAGTGGATCCCTGCCAGGTTTTGGTATAACTGTAATTTGTGCCCTAGAAAGATTTGCCGGCAAGCTTTCCGTATCTATTATCTTATTAAAGTATTTAGTAAGCGCGGGAGTAATATTCTCTCTCATAAGTTTATAAAATTCCATGCGCATCCCATCTGGTCCTGGGGCCTTCAACAGTTTTCCTCTCATTATTTCCAAATCTACTTCCTCTTCTTGAATTGGACTATTCAACGTATCTCTTTCCCTTTGAGTTATACCTGGGAGTTGTATTGTGTCTAGGTAAAGAGAGCCCTGGAGCCCTTGATCTACTGGCGTCTCATATAGTTGTTCATAAAATCTGGCAAAGATTTCTCCTATCTTCTCATCCTGCCGTACTAACTGTCCCTGACTATCTCTCATTTGTAAGATCCGCCCGTTTTGTGGCTTAGGTCTAGCCAAGCGGGCCAGCATGCGCCCTGATTTATTACCATATCTATGTAATTGGAATCTATAATAATTTTGCGATTTAGTTGCACGCCTGTGCAGTAGCTCGTTAAGAGCCACCTGCAATTCCAATAACTTAGTGCGTTGCTCAGGCTGATTTGTTTTCCCATATGACTGTCTCGCCCTGCAGATCATAGAACTCAATCTTATTATTTCTCTATTTCGGGCCTTTCGGACGTGATGTGTATGACTAATAATTTCGCCTCGAAGTACCGCCTTTGCGGCATCCCAGAACAGTAAAGGGTCAGTCTCGTATTCCTGGTTTAAGGTCTTATACTCCTCCCAACTCTTCTGAAGCTTTTCACCCAGCTGTCTATCTGTAAATAGTTCCAGGGGGAACTGCCAGGATCTTTGTTTGGTATTTCTATTAGGCACCTCCCATTCCATATATACCCAGGCATGATCCGATATCGTGTATGGTCCTATGTTTGTTGTAACCACCTGTCCAAATAGGTCTCTAGTGATAAGTAGATAATCTATTCTGGCTTGTGATGCATGCGCTCGGGAGTGATGTGTAAAATCTCTCTCTGAGGGGTGAAGCATCCTCCATATGTCTATCAAATCTACCATTTTCCCCAGTCTTTTTAATCCCTGGTTAGACGCTGTCACATCCCTCCTCTGTCCTTGGGTGCTATCTATCGCTGGTTCCCACACTGTATTAAAGTCTCCGCCAACTATTATAGGGGACCCAGCATATTTCCACGCTCGAGTTTAAAGATAAATTACATATTACTAACAATAGTTCCGCCAGTTCATTTTTCAATTCTATCAGTACTCTGGGATGAATACCATCCGGTTCAGGAGATTTGCTACTCTTCAATATGTCAAATTGCCCCATTACATCCTCCAGGCTTAAAGAGATTTCATTCAGTTTCTCTGATTCATCAGCTTTGAATACCATGTCTGGCACTGGCATCTCTTCCAAATTTTCCTTGGTGAAGACCGAAGCAAGAATTCATTTAATCTCTCTGCTACGGCTTTATCTTCCCTGATTGCCCCTTTTACCCCTCGGTCATCTAGCACGTCCAACCGATTCTTTTGCTGGCTTCCTGCTTTTTTAATATACCTAAAAAAATTTTTTTACTATGTGTTGTTGCCTCCAACGCAATCTTTTTTCAAAGTCTCTCTTTGACTTCCTTATCAGCACTTTGCATTTGACTTGACATTCCTTATACTGCTCTATCTCCTTTTTAAATACCGATGCCAGCAGCCTGGTCCCACCCTGGTTAAGGTGGAGCCCAATCTTTCGTAATAGGCTCCCCCTTCCCCAGAATGTTGCCAAGTTCCTAACAAATCTGAAACCCTCCTCCCTGCACCATCATCTCATCCATGCATTTGACTTGACATTATGCTGTTTCTTATTATTTTCAGTTGGTTCCTTCTTCCATTTTCTGAAGGATTTTCTTTTAGCTCTAATAGCTTTCTTTACCTCACTTTTTAACCTTTTTTAATACATGGAATATATTTGGCCTGGGCTTCCAGGATGGTATTTTTGAACAGCATCCATGCCTGATGTAAATTTGTAGATCAAATATTCCATTTGTTCAATTTTTAAGATATAGAAAGATCTGTTCATCTACAGCAGAATATCAGCACCAATCTTTAGTACTACTCCAGCAGCTTTATTTAAGAAGGCGAAAAAAAGAGTAACATAGTAACATAGTAGATGACGGCAGAAAAAGACCTGCATGGTCCATCCAGTCTGCCCAAGACAAACTCATGTGTATACCTTACCTTGATTTGCACCTGTCTCTCCCAGGGCCCAGACCGTACAAGTCTGCCCAGCAGTTTTTCCCGCCTCCCAACCACCTGTCCCGCCTCCCATCACCGGCTCTGGCACAGACCATACAAGTCTGCCCTCCCCTATTCTCACCTCCGAACCACCAACCCCTCTTCCCCCCACCTGCTCCGCCACCCAATTTTAGCTAAGCTTCTGAGGATCCATTCCTTCTGCACAGGATTCCTTTATGCATATCCCACGCATGTTTGAATTCCGTTACCGTTTTCATCTCCACCACCTCCGGCGGGAGGGCATTCCAAGCATCCACCACCCTCTCCGTGAAAAAATACTTCCTGAAATCTTTCCTGAGTCTGCCCCCCTTCAATCTCATTTCATGTCCTCTAGTTCTACCACCTTCCCATCTCCGGAAAAGATTCGTTTGCGGATTAATACCTTTCAAATATTTAAACGTCTGTATCATATCACCCCTGTTCCTCCTTTCCTTCAGGGTATACATGTTCAGGTCAGCAAGTCTCTCTTCATACGTCTTGGAACGCAAATCCCATACCATTCTCGTAGCTTTTCTTTGCACCGCTTCCATTCCAAAGAGCCTTTCATAAGCATCAGGAATGATTGTTAACTCCACGTATAAACAATGAAAAAACAGAGGAGGCATTGACATTTGTAACTAAATGTAATATTCATAATCTAATAATCTAATGAAAGCAATAAAAAAAACATACACCAATGCTTAAAGTGTACCCTTGTTTTCGAGATTTAAGGATCCTTTTTTCCTTTCAAAGAAACAATAATTTAAGAGATATGTTGTGTGCTACAGAAGTCTGGAATCGAGAGCTGGGGACACCAAAAAGACAGAGTTATCACAGCCCCTGCTGCTCCTGCTCAACATGTTCAATGATGTGGGTTTCTAACCAATTTATGGATGTATACACTGGTAAAAAATATCCCAAACCACCTGTGTGTCTGAAATGTTATATATTTGTTGATGTGCCCCTGCAAATTATATTACATCGGTCAAACTTCTCGCCCTCTGAAGACTCGTCTTATAGAGCATCGACATATACAAGCCCAAAAAATATATGAACCTTTGGTATCTTATTTTCTTGAGAAAAATCATAAGTTTTCAGAATTATGTATAGTACTGGAGCAAAAATCACAGAACGGAGAGGCAAAATATGAAGATCACTCAGGCAGAGAGAGCAGAGATGGATATTTACACTTCAAACGGTAGCACCAGATGGCTTGAATGTTGCTATCGAATGGAAAGCCTTTTTGTGAATTTGCATAATTGCCACACTAGACATTCTGCTATGTACGTGGGAGTTGAAATCTTGGCGTTCTTAAGAAGCTAATCACCATTTTGTGTTTAGGAGCCAGCGGAGATGCTTGCCACCTGATATTTTGTTCTTGGATGGATTACAGTTAAAAGAAAGTTTTTTTCCCCTGAAGCAGCCAGGTCAAGGCGAAACAGGGTTCCCCTGTTGGGATATAGGTGGACTTTACTTGTGGATATTTACTCAATGAATATGATGAGTCATCCAAGATAAGTACTGTGTGTTTATAAACAGCACTTTATTGTCTCCAGTCAAATTGGTATCTTTAAAAAGGGTATTTTGTTTTTGGCATATGAATACTACTGGGACTATGAATAAGAGGAGCCCTCAGTGTTTATGAAAATTTTGAGCATTCAAACTAATGTGTTCTCCGAAGAGACTGAGGTCTTTTTCTCCACTATTTTTCATTACATAACATAAGATATACCTTAAGATACTTAAGACAATTGTAGAAGCAATTTTTTTACAATTTGATATTAGGTTCTACAGATTCCAAATATTATTTACTTATAGTAATTGAAATCACTCATTATTATTGTGTTGCCTAGTTTGTTAGCCTCCTTAATTTCTGATAACATTTCTACATCTGTCTGTTCATCCTGGCTAGGCGGACGGTAGTACACTCCTATCACTGTCCTTTTCCCCTTTACACATGGAATTTCGATCCATAGGGATTCCAAGATGTGTTTTGTTTCCTGTAGAATTTTCAATCTATTTGATTCAAGGCCCTCCTTAGCATACAATGCTACCCCAATTCGATCTACCCTATCACTACGATATAATTTGTACCCTGGTATGACAGTGTCCCACTGGTTATCCTCCTTCCACCAGGTCTCAGAGATGCCTATTATATCTAATTTTTCATTTAGTGCAATATATTCTATTTCTCCCATCATATTTCTTAGGCATATGGCCATTTCAAACTATGTTTGTTCTTCCTATTTACATCATGCTTAGTACTTGACAATATTAATTTGCAATCTTTTGTCTGATTTTTATTTTTATTTAAGGACACCTGATCTACTATGGTCTCTTTTGCAACCTCACTATCGGGATACCCTATCTTCCCTGTGTTGGTGATATCTCTAAAAAATAACTTATTCTGAACCATGCACTTTTGAGCAACTGTCGGCATGCCCCCAGCTAGTATGAAGAGAGGCCAAAGTGGCTGCCCGACAGATGTCTTCCAGAGGAAAAACTCTTGACTTCTTCCAGGAAGTTGCCAGTAGAATGCACTTGTGGCCCGCTAGAATATATGCTGAGGAAACAGCCTCCTTAATCATGCCAAGGTTATCTTAGAAGCTGCGAGCTCTCTCCAGGGCACAACATCAGCACAAACAGATGATCTGACCAACAAAATTTACTAGTCACCTTCTGATAATGGAGCAGCTCTTGGTGGATGTCCAGATACTGCAGGGCCGAATAATCCCACGAGTATTTTTTTGCCACAAACTAAGGGAGAAACAGCAGTTGATTCAGATGAAAAACTGACACCACCTTAGGAAAGAAGGAAGGAACCATCCGGATCATGACTCCAGACTCAAAAAACTGAAGAAACAGATCTCAACAAGATAACGCCTGCAACTCTGACACCCAACGCTCAGAGGACATCGCAACCAGGAACACCATCTTAAGCATCAGGTCTTCTTTCAATGATGATTTCTTTAAAGGCTCAAAGGGAGCCTGTTGAACGGTATTCAGAACCAAATTAGGGTTCCAATCTGGACAGAGAGGTCGTAGAAGAGGCTTCAACTGATTAACCCCCATCAAAGAATGCATGACATCTGGATGTACTGCCAGTGAAGAGTTCGCAACTCGTCCTCTATAACATGCTAGGGCCGTAACATGGACCCAAAGCGAATTAAAAGCCAGGCCTTTCAGAAGACCCTCTTGCAAAAACACCAGAATCCATGGCACTGAGGCTGCCCTAGGTGACAACCCCTGACCAGAATACCACGACTTGAAAGTATGCCAGACCTGCGCATATGCTGTAGTAATCGAGCGTTTGCTGGCCTGTAGCAGAGTGGTTATAACTCTCTCCGATACCTCTTCCTTCTCAATGTCAACCTTTTAAGAGCCAGGCCGTAAGACCAAAGCGGAGGGCTTCTCCATGGGAATGGGACCCTGACAAAGGAGATACGGAACCAGTGGCAGGGAGAATGGATCGTCCATGAGCAGGTGGACCAGATCCACATACCACAATTGGCTGGGCCAATCCAGAGCCACCATAATCACTGGTCCCTGATGGAGCCAGATCTGCTGTAGAACTCCCTATCAATGTCACACAGAGTTGCAGCAGTGCATCCAGACCTTCTGATCCATCTCTGCTGAAAAACCGAGCCACCTTGGCATTGGCTTGAGTTGTCATCAAATCCATTGCCGGTGTGCCCCAACATGCAGTGATGGAACTCAGTCGGGGGAGAGCTCCCATTATGCCAGATCCAGAAAAATTCTGCTGAGGAAATGTTTTTTTCTTTTACATTTGTACCCTGCACTTTCCCCACTCACAGCAGGTTCAATGCAGCTTACATATTATATACAGGTACTTATTTGTACCTGGGGTAATGGAGGGTTAAGTGACTTGCCCAGAGTCACAAGGAGCTGCCAGTTGCACACTGAGGCGACCCACTGAGAGGAGCTGTAGATGGCGCTCTGCCCACACAGAGAGGAAGCCCACCTGGCAATTGATGTATGATACCGCCGTAGTATTGTTGGAGAGCACCCAAACTGGTTTTCTCTCCACCAGGGCCTGTTCAGAGCTCTACTCGACTGATGGGCCACTGCGCTTCCACCTCGGTCCAGTGTCCCTGTGCATTGCACTGAAGACAACGAGCTCCCCAGCCCACCAGGCTGGCATCAGTAACTGCTAAAATCCATGGCGGAGAAGCCAAAGACATACGTCTCTGTAGGTTGATGTCCTGGAGCCACCAATGCATGCTGTACCTAGCTGAACTTGGTAATCCTGAAACTCAGGTGACCACCGACTCAGGAGCAAGTGTTGGAGCAGCCAAATATGCACCTTCACCCAGGGAACCACCTCCATGGCTGCTGTCATGGATCCCAGCACCTGCACATGGGACTATGTGTGCAGGCATGGAGCGCAGAGGAGATTCCAAATCTGTCCCTGCAGCATGCCAATCCACTGGTCCAGCAAAAAGGCTCTGCCTTGAATCATGTCACAGCAAACCCTGAGATACTCCAGCGTCTGAGTGGGCACCAAATGATTTGGTCAAATTGACCACCCATCTGAGAGACTGCAATAACGACACCACACTGGTGGTGGCATTCCTACTCTCCCATTCTGACGCCGCCCTTATGAGCCAGTCATCTAGATATGAGTGCACCAGAATCCTCTCCTTTTGGAGGAACACAGCCACTACCACCATGACTTTGGAAAACGTTTTTGGAGCCGTCGCCAGGATGAAAGGCAGGGCCTGAAGTGGTGACCCAGAACCACAAAGCGGAGAAACTGCTGGTGTCGAGACCAGATGGGAATACGCAAATACATCTCACTGAGATCCAGGGTGAACAAGAACTCTTCCGGCTGCACAGTCCAACAAAGGTTACTAGGAATCTCCCTTCTTTGAAACCATGAAATAGATAGAATAGCATCCCCAGCCCTGCTCTCACCTCAGTACCAGCACCATTACGCCAAGATCATGTAAGGCACGCAGGGTGGAGAGAACAGCCAGCTGCTTTGACACCATTCTGCACGGGCACTCCAAGAAAGAATCTGCTATGGGAGAAGAGAACTCTAACTTGTAACATTCTCTGATAATGTCGAGGACCCAATGATCCAATGTAATCTTGGACCATTCCTCATAGAAAACAGAGTCAGCCAACCTCAGAGTCGAGCAGTGGACCGGCAGTCCATCATTGGGAAGCTCTCGCAGTGGGTGCAGACCAGCCACGGTCCCCATAGTCTGCTTGTCAGTCTGAAAGGACAACTGAGGCTGATACCAGGGTCTCTGAAAGGAAGAACAAGAAACTTGGCCCAGATTATATTTCCTGGAGTCCTTAAACCGAAAACGTGCTGCACCCACTTTAACACCTGCTTCTGGCTGTCCTCAAGCAAGTACTGCATCTTGGAGTCCCCCGAATCCTTCACCAATTTCCCAAGATCATCGCCAAACAGCAGCCTACCCCAAAATGAAAGTCTGGTGAGGCGCTGCTTAGAAGCCGCATCTGCTGGCCAGTGGTGGAGCCACAACAGCCAATGGCCTGTGACCAACAACCCCATCTACTTTGCAGACAAGCACATGTCATATAACGAGCCCACCAAATAAGCCAATCCTGATTCCATAGAGGGAAAAACCCTGGGGGCTGTACATCATCCCCTGACACTACCTCTGATGCCTGCTGCACCCAGGAAAGGCATCATCTCGCCATGGAAGATCGATGCCTGGCGGGAAAGAGCCGAAACCTCAAAGGTCTGCTTCAAAGAAGCCTCCAGCTTCCTGTCCTGCCTATCCTTCAAGGTGATACCCCCCTCTACCAGTAGGGTAGTCTTTTGGTGACTGCCGCCACCAATGCACATGGCCTTCGTCACCTGGTGTTACACTCCTACCTTGTACTCCTGGTGGCAGCCATCTTGGGATGATCATCTGAGAGGCAACCATCTTGGGAGGATCGTCTGAGAAGCAGCTATCTTGGAAGGCTCATCAGGGAGGCAGCCATATTGAATAGCTTCCTCATGGGCGTGCCCAATAAGATCCCTCGCCTCGCAGCTGGGACCGGGATCCTCTGATGGGAGGCCTACTTAAGAGCAGGACTGTGCCATCTTCTTTGCTTCAGCTTCTTTCTGTTTAGAAGTCTGGTGCGTTTGATTGTGTTTCTCTCTACCTGATTGTTGGACCTGATCTTGGATTGGACCTGACCTTGCTTTGCCTAGCCGCCTGCCCTGATCTTGGATTGGACCTGACCTTGCTTTGCATAGCCGACTGCCCTGACCTTGGATGGGACCTGACCCTACCCTGCTTTGCTGACTGCCTGGTCTTGTGTAGCGGTCTCCTCTGCCTGCCACGGCTGGCGGCCGTCTGACCCGTTCGGAATCGGAAGTCCTGGTGGCCACCTGCACGTGGGGGCTCAACTCCTGGGGAACGGTGGTCGCTCCCAGGTGAAGCTGGGGTTGTTCAGCTGCCTGATCGAGTGCGGCGTAACTCTTCTGTACCGTGCTCAGTCAGGGCACAAGGGCTCACTACCGAGGATCGCAACACCTGGAGATCAGCTTCTGGGGTGGCCTACTGCGCTGAGATGAGCTCCTCATTCACCTTATGAACCAGGAAAGACTGGGAAAGTCTTCTAGTGTAGACATCAGAGAATTTTCCGTGGCCAGGGTGGGGGACTCATCGACCGAAATACTGAGAACATTCAACATGCTGACAATTAAGGAGGGCAACTTCTCCGTATGGAAGATGTGCACAGCCTTGGGGTCATCCAGCTCATAAGACAGGATCTCCCCCTCTTCCAAAACCTCCACAAGCAGACAGCGTCCCAACACTCTGGATAGCACTGGCTCTGACAACAGGGGGTGGGGGGGAAACAACCCCACCTCAGAAGCAGTGCCCATACTCTTCCTTTTCCTAGGAGGATTCAAACATAGGGGCTGGGCTGAGCAGGTTCCCTGCAGCAGTGGAGCTGTCTGCATCTGTGCTCACTTCATCAGGTAAACCTGATGAAGCAGCAGCACAAAGCCTGGGGAAAAAGCTCCCCAAACCCTGGAGCCCCCGAGAACTCTCCCCCACATCAGCAGATGAGGAGGGACAAGGCTCCCCAGGATCAACAATCTCCCTGGATGTTCATGGCCGCAGGTGTGTGCAACACCACCGCATTGGCCATCCTGTGAGTAGTTTGCGTGCGGGAATCCCCTGCATGGGAAACTTGTAGGCCGTCCATTGGAACAGTGGCATCCAATGCTGCCGACTCCGTACAGCCTCCCACACAGAGACCGGACACTGCTCGCTGCTTCCGGCAGTGGAAGCAGCACATGGTGATCTCAGCAGTCATTTCCCTGGGGAAAAAAAGAAAATCGCACCCCGAGGGCGAGAGACCAAAGTTGATGACACTCATCCATCTGCCATGCTTCTTCCTCACTATGCAGCCACTGCAAAGGGTTTTAACTGCTCCCTTGCAACCAGCTGGCAGCTCACTGCTCCGAAGCCTCGTTTTTTGTTTTTTTTTCTTGTCCCACAATAGCCTTAGCAATTCAATTTAGATTAGTAAAATGGGGGGGGGGGGGGGGGGGGGGGTCACTGGGGCAGGAATCAGAAGCTAGCTAGCAGAGGTAGTGGGGAAAACCCGAGGGGAGACCTGGGTTTACCAGCTATGCCCTCTATAGCTGGCACCACCAGTGGTGTAGCTACGTGGGGCCACGGGGACTTGGGCCCCCATAGATTTGGCCCTGGACCCCCCTGCCGACGACCCTCTCAACCCCCCTCCCGCCACCAACCCTCCCCCGTCGCCGTAGGCTACCTTTGCTGGCGGGGGAACCCAATCCCCGCCAGCCGTGGTCCTCTTCTTCCCGCGAAGGCTTCGTTCTGTTTCTGACGTTCTGCACGTTGTACGTGCAGAACTTCAGACTCACAGAAACAGAACAAAGCCATCTTGCAAGGCTTCGTTCTGTTTCTGTGAGTCTGACGTGACGTCAGAAAAAGAATGAAGCCTTCGTGGGAAGAAGACCTTGGCTGGCGGGGATTGGGGTCCCCTACCAGCAAAGGTAGCCCACGGCAACGACGGCGGCAGCAGGGGAGGGTTGGCGGCGGGAGGGGGGTCGGGGGGATCGGCGGCGCCGGGGGGGGGGCTAAAATGTGTCCCCTCACCTCGGGCTCTGGACCCCCCCCCTCCCGCCGAAGTCTGGCTATGCCCCTGGGCACTACAGAGCCAGAACACCCCCATACTCCACTGACTAGGCAACCTAGACTAGGAGCTCCCCGAAATAGAGAAATCCTACAGGAGTTCTATCCATCTGCCTGCTGGATATAGAGATATACTGACTTTCTGGAGGGCAACACATCCTATATCACTGTATGCAAGTTGGTGATCTCTATCTCCACTTGCTGGTAGATGGACACAACCCATTAGTTTCTGGATTCATTTGCTACTGATAAGGAAGCTTATGCTTTTAACTTCAAATCTTCCTCCTAGAACTAAGTTGGTAGCTCTGAAATGGGTAAATTAGATCTTAGCTGCTCATTTTCTTTCCTCCAATGTGTGGTGTTGAACAGTATGCCTATTATTTAATTTTATTTTTATACTTTTCTTTTTTTTTTTTTTAAGAATTTCAAAATTATGCACAAACAAATATTACTTGTCCAGATGCAGGAAAAGTTCACAGAAAATTATTCCCCAAAAGGAGAAAAAATAAAATGAAATAGAAATGTGCAATTCAATATTATCTATTAAACTTAAATCTCTAACGGTCCCCAACAAACAATATGCTTATTGGTGACTGTTTTAGGAGAAGCTATTCCTAAGGGCATGTTTGGGTCTATATTTCTAATCTATGTGTATTATTTTGAGTAACAAAATATATTCAGACAAAGTAAGTACAAGCGTCTTAGGAATTGTTGTTCAAAGTACTAGGCCAAAGTACTTGCGTAAAAGCAAAATAAATATATATTTTAATACTTAAGTAAATAAAAAGTACAGTGAAGAACTCATAAAAAACAAGTAAAAGTAAAAAAGTTATTGCCTAATATAATACTTTTTAACTACAATGAATGCAACTATTATTAACATTTTTACCCACCTTTATTGCTATATAATTAATAAGAACATAAGAGTAGCCATACTGGGTCACACCAATGACCCATGTGGCCCAGTATCCTGTTTCCAACAGTGGCCAAACCAGGTCACAGGTACCTGGCAGAAACCCAAATTGTGGCAACATTCCATGCTACAAATCCCAGGGTAAGCAGTTGCTTCCCCATGTCTGTTTCAATAGCAGACTATAGACTTTTCCTCCAGGAACTTGTCCAAACCTTTAAACCCAGATACGCTAACCGTTGTTACTACATCCTCCAACAAAGAATTCCAAAGCGTAACTATTCGTTAAGTGAAAAAATATTTCCTCCTATTTGTTTTAAAAGTATTTCAAAGTAACTTTCTTGAGTGTCCCCTAGTCTTTGTACTTTTGAAATGAGTAAAAAATCGATTTACTTCTACTCGTTCTACACCACTTAGAATTTTGTAGACCTCAATCATGTCTCCCCTCATCCATCTCTTTTCCAAGCTGAACAGCCCTAACCTCTTTGCTTTTAGAAAACTAAATTTTTGAAATGACTGTGTTGGTGGGGGTGCAATTGTGGAGGCCTAGACCATGCGGGTCCAGTGCTGGTAATGCTTCATATAAAGAATAACCATAATCTACAGACTGTGAAGTGTGGACACTTTTTTTCTCCTGTGGACTACAAAAACAAGGCCATTTGGTGCCCAGCACAAGCAAGCACCCCCCTTCCTCCCCCATAGAAGACTCATGAATAAGCTGAAGGGGCTGAACTTAGGACCGAAAGTGGTGAACTGGATAGAAAACTGGTTGACCGACAGGCGGCAAAGGGTGATAGTAAATGGAATCCGCTCGGAGGAAAGGATGGTGAGCCGTGGGATTCCTCAGGGGTCGGTGCTGGGGCCCATTTTGTTTAATATATTTGTGTGAGATATTGCTGAAGGGTTGGAAGGAAAGGTTTGCCTTTTTGTGGATGACACAAAGATAGCCAACAGAGTGGATACCTTGGAGGGAGTAGAAACTATGAGAAGGGATCTCCGAAAGTTAGAAGAATGGTCGAGGGTCTGGCAATTAAAATTTAATACTGAAATAACACTGGGGTAACTCTACGTCCTGGTTTCAGAATGTAAACCTATAATGTACATAGAAACCGTTGGCTATATCTCATTTATCTACTTTTTTTTAACTTTTTTTATTTTTATTATGCTGTGACCCAAATATACTGTGCTTAAATATTATTAAAGTGCTCAGTGAAGTGCATATTACTCGGGCGAGTCAACAGAAAGAGTAATGTGTCTCATTAAATATCATCGCACTTGCACCCTCCCTCACCTCCTATAACTTGTATGTTGGATCAACATTACTATAAATTTAGAAACACTTAGCTACGGGGAGGAGCAGTACGATGTGATCACGCTGTAGCCAGTTGTAGTTCCATCATCGCCCGGGTAATTCGTAACTGGGTGAAAATGAAATTAAAACTTCAAGTTCATGGCGCCATCCATAAGACGGCTTATAGTTGATACTTCTTCCAATCGTAACACTATTATTCCATTTTGTTCTCAACACATGGTGTTTCGCGATATTGCGTGTCATCATTAGAACCAAGAACCGTCCAGGATTCCGCTGCCGGTATACTTGCTTCACTTTGAGGGCTTTAACATCCTCCTTTATTCTCCAACTATGCTTCACCCCCCCACTCATCAAAATGGTCACTGTCTTGATCTCATCTTCTCTTCCAACTGTTCACCCTCTAGTTTCCTTGCCTCTGATCTTCCCCTCTCTGATCACCATCTTATAACTTTCACACTTAAATCTCCTCACTCCTAGTCCCGTCCTATCTTATCTAATTTATCTAGGAATCTTCACGATATTGACCCTTCATCTCTATCCTCCCATGTTTCAAACCTCCTCTCTACTGTGGCACCATCCACGTCTATCAACGAGGCTGTTTCTTCTTACAACAATACTCTATCCTCTGCCTTAGACACTCTTGCACCTTTGATGACCCGCCCTATAAGGCGTACAAAACCCCAACCTTGGCTGACTTCTAATATCTGCTACCTACGTTCCTGTACCCGCTCCGCCGAATGCCTCTGGTGGAAATCTCGGGCCCTTGCTGATTTCTTACACTTTAAGTTCATGCTGACCTCCTTCCAATCTGCTCTTTTACGCGCCAAACAGGATTATTATATCCAACTGACCAACTCTCTTGGCTCTAACCCTCGTCTTCTCTTCACCACATTGAACTCTCTCCTCAAGGTGCCCCCTCTCCCAACTCCCCCTTCATTATCTCCTCAGACCCTTGCTGAATTCTTTCACGACAAGGTTCAAAAGATAAACCTTGAATTCTCTACCTCGCCACCTCTCCCTCCAATAGTTCGTTCCCCTCTTTCTCCTTCCCCTCATTCCTTTTCCTCCTTTCCTGAAGTTACTATAGAGGAAACTACACTTCTCCTTTCTTCCTCAAAATGTACCACCTGTTCCTCTGATCCCATTCCCACCCACCTTCTTAATGCCATCTCACCTGCTCTTATTCCTTTTATCTGTCACATTCTCAACCTCTCACTTTCCACTGCAACTGTCCCTACTGCCTTTAAACATGCTGTGGTCACACCTCTCCTTAAGAAGCCTTCACTCGACCTTACTTGTCCCTCTAATTACCGACCCATCTCCCTCCTCCCTTTTCTCTCCAAATTACTTGAGCATGCTGTTCACCACCGCTGCCTTGATTTTCTCTCCTCACATGCTATTCTTGACCCACTACAATCTGGTTTTCGCCCTCTCCACTCAACCAAAACTGCGCTTACTAAAGTCTCCAATGACCTATTACTGGCTAAATCCAGAGGCCAATATTCCATCCTCATTCTTCTTGATCTTTCCGCTGCTTTTCACACTGTCAATCATAGCATACTTCTCGATACCCTGTCCTCACTTGGATTCCAGGGCTCTGTCCTTTCCTGGTTCTCTTCCTACCTCCTGCCGCACCTTTAGTGTTCACTCTGGTGGATCCTCTTCTACTTCTATCCCTCTGCCTGTCGACGTACATCAGGGTTCTGTTCTTGGTCCCTTCCTCTTTTCTATCTACACTTCTTCCCTTGGTTCATTAATCTCATCCCATGGCTTTTCCTACCATCTCTATGCTGATGACTCCCAAATCTACCTTTCTACCCCTGATATCTCACCTTGCATCCAAACCAAAGTTTCAGCGTGCTTGTCTGACATTGCTGTCTGGATGTCTCAACGCCACCTGAAATTAAACATGACCAAAACCGAGCTTCTCATTTTTCCCCCCAAACCCACCTCCCCACTCCCCCTGTTTTCTATTTCTGTTGATGGCTCTCTCATTCTCCCTGTCTCCTCAGCTCGAAACCTTGGGGTCATCTTTGACTCTTCTCTCTCCTTCTCTGCTCATATCCAGCAGATCGCCAAGACCTGTCATTTCTTTCTTTACAACATCCGTAAAATCCGCCCCTTTCTTTCCGAGCACTCTACCAAAACCCTCATCCACACCCTTGTCACCTCTCGTTTAGACTACTGCAATCTGCTTCTTGCTGGCCTCCCACTTAGTCACCTCTCCCCTCTCCAATCGGTTCAAAACTCTGCTGCCCGTCTCATCTTCCGCCAGGGTCGCTTTACTCATACTACCCCTCTCCTCAAGTCACTTCACTGGCTCCCTATCCGTTTTCGCATCCTGTTCAAACTTCTTCTACTAACCTATAAATGTACTCACTCTGCTGCTCCCCAGTATCTCTCCACACTCATCCTTCCCTACACCCCTTCCCATGCACTCCGCTCCATGGATAAATCCTTCTTATCTGTTCCCTTCTCCACTACTGCCAACTCCAGACTTCGCGCCTTCTGTCTCGCTGCACCCTACGCCTGGAATAAACTTCCTGAGCCCCTACGTCTTGCCCCATCCTTGGCCACCTTTAAATCTAGACTGAAAGCCCACCTCTTTAACATTGCTTTTGACTCATAACCACTTGTAACCACTCGCCTCCACCTACCCTCCTCTCCTCCTTCCTGTACACATTAATTGATTTGATTACTTTATTTTTTGTCTATTAGATTGTAAGCTCTTTGAGCAGGGACTGTCTTTCTTCTATGTTTGTGCAGCGCTGCGTACGCCTTGTAGCGCTATAGAAATGCTAAATAGTAGTAGTAGTATGCCTTCCACTCACGCGATTCAACCATTCCACCGACGCCGACACATGCGCAGTATTTGATAGCTAGTGACGTCAGCTCAGCTGTTGATCCAACATACAAGTTATAGGAGGTGAGGGAGGGTGCAAGTGCGATGATGTTTAATGACACATATTACTCTTTCTGTTGACTCGCTCGAGTAATGTGCACTTCACTGAGCACTTTAATAATATATAAGCACAGTATATTTGGGTCACAGCATAAAAAAAGCAGTTAAAATTTAATGCCAAGAAGTGCAGAGTGATGCATTTGAGGTATAGAAACTCAAAAGAGAGATACAGAATAGGAGGGGAGAGATTAGTAAGCTTGACTCAGGAAAGAGACTTTGGGGTGTTGGTGTCGTAGGATACGAAGGTGAAGAAACAATGTGACAAGGCGACGGCCGTGAGCAGAAGGATGTTAGGCTGCATAGTGAGGAGTATAACCAGCAGAAGAAAGGAGGTGCTGATGCCCCTCTATAAGTCGTTGGTGAGGCCCCACTTGGAGTATTGTGCTCAGTTTTGGAGGTCATATCTTGCTAAAGATGTAAAAAGACTGGAAGCGGTGCAAAGAAAAGCTACAAAAATGGTATGGGATTTGCATTGCAAACTGTATGAGGAAAGACTTGCTGACCTGAACATGTATACCTTGCAGGAAAGGAGAAACAGGGGTGACATGATACGGACATGCAAATATTTGAAAGGTATTAATCCGCAAACAAACCTTTTCCGGAGATGAGAAGGTGGTAGAACTAGAGGACATGAATTGAGATTAAAGGGGGGCAGACTCAGGAGTAATGTCAGTATTTTTTCACAGAAAGGGTGGTAGATACGTGGAATGCCCTCCCGCGGGAGGTGGTGGAGATGAAAATGGTCATGGAATTCAAACATGCGTGGAATAAACACAAAGGAATCCTGTTTAGAAGGAATGGATCTATGGAATCTTAGCGGAGATTGGGTGGTGACGCCGGTATTTGGATAGTAAAACTGGTGCAGGGTGAACTTCTACGGTTTGTGCCCTGATCGTGACTGAATAGATATGGATGGGCTGGAATGTAAATTTTAAGGGGCTTCAATGTTAGCTTCAGAGCTTTTAGTACAGGAACAGTGCTGGGCGACTTTTACGTTCTGTGCCCTGAGAAAGGCAGGGACAAATCACACTCAGGTATACATATAGCGAATGCTACGTACCTGTAGAAGGTATTCTCCGAGGACAGCAGGCTGATTGTTCTCACTGATGGGTGATGTCCACGGCAGCCCCTCCAATCGGAACACTTTACTAGCAAAGGCCTTTGCTAGTCCTCGCGCGCCGATGCGCACCGCGCATGCGCGGCCGTCTTCCCGCCCGAACCGGCTCGTGTTCGTCAGTCCCATATGTAGCAAGACAAAGACAAGGGAAGACACAACTCCAAAGGGGAGGCGGGCGGGTTTGTGAGAACAATCAGCCTGCTGTCCTCGGAGAATACCTTCTACAGGTATGTAGCATTCGCTTTCTCCGAGGACAAGCAGGCTGCTTGTTCTCACTGATGGGGTATCCCTAGCCCCCAGGCTCACTCAAAACAACAAACATGGTCAATTGGGCCTCGCAACGGCGAGGACATAACTGAGATTGACCTAACAATTTTTCCAACTAACTGAGAGTGTAGCCTGGAACAGAATAAACATGGGCCTAGGGGGGTGGAGTTGGATTCTAAACCCCGAACAGATTCTGAAGCACTGACTGCCCGAACCGACTGTCGCGTCGGGTATCCTGCTGCAGGCAGTAATGAGATGTGAATGTGTGGACAGATGACCACGTCGCAGCTTTGCAGATCTCTTCAATAGTGGCTGACTTCAAGTGGGCCACTGACGCTGCCATGGCTCTAACATTATGAGCCGTGACATGACCCTCAAGAGCCAGCCCAGCCTGGGCGTAAGTGAAGGAAATGCAATCTGCTAGCCAATTGGATATGGTGCGTTTCCCCACAGCCACTCCCCTCCTGTTGGGATCAAAAGAAACAAACAATTGGGCGGACTGTCTGTTGGGCTGTGTCCGCTCCAGATAGAAGGCCAATGCTCTTTTGCAGTCCAATGTGTGCAGCTGACGTTCAGCAGGGCAGGAATGAGGACGGGGAAAGAATGTTGGCAAGACAATTGACTGCTTCAGATGGAACTCCGACACAACCTTTGGCAAGAACTTAGGGTGAGTGCGGAGGACTACTCTGTTATGATGAAATTTGGTGTAAGGGGCCTGGGCTACCAGGGCCTGAAGCTCACTGACTCTACGAGCTGAAGTAACTGCCACCAAGAAAATGACCTTCCAGCTCAAGTACTTCAGATGGCAGGAGTTCAGTGGCTCAAAAGGAGGTTTCATCAGCTGGGTGAGAACGACATTGAGATCCCATGACACTGTAGGAGGTTTGATGGGGGGCTTTGACAAAAGCAAACCTCTCATGAAGTGAACAACTAAAGGCTGTCCTGAGATCGGCTTACCTTCTACACGGTAATGGTATGCACTGATTGCGCTAAGGTGAACCCTTACAGAGTTGGTCTTGAGACCAGACTCAGACAAGTGCAGAAGGTATTCAAGTAGGGTCTGTGTAGGACAAGAGCGAGGATCTAGGGCCTTGCTCTCACACCAGACGGCAAACCTCCTCCATAGAAAGAAGTAACTCCTCTTAGTGGAATCTTTCCTGGAAGCAAGCAAGATACGGGAGACACCCTCTGACAGACCCAAAGAGGCAAAGTCTACGCTCTCAACATCCAGGCCGTGAGAGCCAGAGACTGGAGGCAGAAGCGCCCCTTCATCTTGTGTGATGAGGGTCGGAAAACACTCCAATCTCCACGGTTCTTCGGAGGACAAGTCCAGAAGAAGAGGGAACCAGATCTGACACGGCCAAAACGGAGCAATCAGAATCATGGTGCCTCGGTCTTGCTTGAGTTTCAACAAAGTCTTCCCCACCAGAGGTATGGGAGGATAAGCATACAGCAGACCTTCCCCCCAGTCCAGGAGGAAGGCATCCGATGCCAGTCTGCCGTGGGCCTGAAGCCTGGAACAGAACTGAGGGACCTTGTGGTTGGCTCGAGATGCAAAGAGATCTACCAAGGGGGTGCCCCACACCTGGAAGATCTGTCGCACTACTCGGGAGTTGAGCGACCACTCGTGAGGTTGCATAATCCTGCTCAGTCTGTCGGCCAGACTGTTGTTTACGCCTGCCAGGTATGTGGCTTGGAGCACCATGCCGTGACGGCGAGCCCAGAGCCACATGCTGATGGCTTCCTGACACAGGGGGCGAGATCCGGTGCCCCCCTGCTTGTTGATGTAATACATGGCAACCTGGTTGTCTGTCTGAATTTGGATAATTTGGTGGGACAACCGATCTCTGAAAGCCTTCAGAGCGTTCCAGACCGCTCGTAACTCCAGAAGATTGATCTGCAGATCGCGTTCCTGGAGGGACCAGCTTCCCTGGGTGTGAAGCCCATCGACATGAGCTCCCCACCCCAGGAGAGACGCATCCGTAGTCAGCACTTTTTGTGGCTGAGGAATTTGGAAAGGGCGTCCCAGAGTCAAATTGGACCAAATCGTCCACCAATACAGGGATTTGAGAAAACTCGTGGACAGGTGGATCACGTCTTCTAGGTCCCCAGCAGCCTGAAACCACTGGGAAGCTAGGGTCCATTGAGCAGATCGCATGTGAAGGCGGGCCATGGGTGTCACATGAACTGTGGAGGCCATGTGGTCCAGTAATCTCAACATCTGCCGAGCTGTGATCTGCTGGGACGCTCGCACCCGCGAGACGAGGGACAACAAGTTGTTGGCTCTCGTCTCTGGGAGATAGGCACGAGCCGTCCGAGAATCCAGCAGAGCTCCTATGAATTCGAGTCTCTGTACTGGGAGAAGATGGGACTTTGGATAATTTATCACAAACCCCAGTAGCTCCAGGAGGCGAATACTACTACTACTACTACTATTTAGCATTTCTATAGCGCTACAACGCAGCGCTGCACAATAGTCATCTGCATGGACTGTAGAGCTCCTGCCTCGGATGTGTTCTTCATCAGCCAATCGTCGAGATAGGGGAACACGTGCACTCCCAGCCTGCGAAGCGCCGCTGCTACTACAGCCAAGCACTTCGTAAACACTCTGGGCGCAGAGGCGAGCCCAACGGGTAGCACACAGTACTGGAAGTGACGTGTGCCCAGCTGAAATCGTAGATACTGTCTGTGAGCTGGCAGTATCGGGATGTGCGTGTAGGCTTCCTTCAAGTCCAGAGAGCATAGCCAGTCGTTTTCCTGAATCATGGGAAGAAGGGTGCCCAGGGAAAGCATCCTGAACTTTTCTTTTACGAGATATTTGTTCAGGGCCCTTAGGTCTAGGATGGGACGCATCCCCCCTGTTTTCTTTTCCACAAGGAAGTACCTGGAATAGAATCCCAGCCCTTCTTGCCCGGATGGCACGGGCTCGACCGCATTGGCGCTGAGAAGGGCGGAGAGTTCCTCTGCAAGTACCTGCTTGTGCTGGAAGCTGTAAGACTGAGCTCCCGGTGGGCAATTTGGAGGTTTGGAGGCCAAACTGAGGGTGTATCCTTACCGGACTATTTGAAGAACCCAACGGTCGGAGGTTATCAGAGGCCACCTTTGGTGAAAAACTTTCAACCTCCCCCCGACCGGCAGGTCGCCTGGCACTGACACGTTGATGTTGGCTATGCTCTGCTGGAGCCAGTCAAAAGCTCGTCCCCTGCTTTTGCTGGGGAGCCGTGGAGCCTTGCTGAGGCGCACGCTGCTGACGAGAGCGAGCGCGCTGGGGCTTAGCCTGGGCCGCAGGCTGTCGAGAAGGAGGATTGTACCTACGCTTACCAGAAGAGTAGGGAACAGTCTTCCTTCCCCCATAAAAACGTCTACCTGTGGAGGTAGAAGCTGAAGGCTGCCGGCGGGAGAACTTGTCGAAAGCGGTATCCTGCTGGTGGAGCTGCTCTACCACCTGTTCGACTTTTTCTCCAATAAATATTGTCCGCTCGGCAAGGAGAGTCCGCAATCCGCTGCTGGATCCTATTCTCCAGGTCGGAGGCACGCAGCCATGAGAGTCTGCGCATCACCACACCTTGAGCAGCGGCCCTGGACGCAACATCAAAGGTATCATATACCCCTCTGGCCAGGAATTTTCTGCATGCCTTCAGCTGCCTGACCACCTCCTGAAATGGCTTGGCTTGCTCAGGAGGGAGCTTGTCCACCAAGCCCGCCAACTGCCGCACATTGTTCCGCATGTGTATGCTCGTGTAGAGCTGGTAAGACTGGATTTTGGCCACGAGCATAGAAGAATGGTAGGCCTTCCTCCCAAAGGAGTCTAAGGTTCTAGAGTCTTTGCCCGGGGGCGCCGAAGCATGCTCCCTAGAACTATTAGCCTTCTTTAGGGCCAGATCCACAACACCAGAGTCGTGAGCCAACTGAGTGCGCATCAGCTCTGGGTCCCCATGGATCCGGTACTGGGACTCGATCTTCTTGGGAATGTGGGGATTACTTAGAGGCTTGGTCCAGTTCGCCAGCAATGTCTTTTTTAGGACATGATGCATGGGTACTGTGGACGCTTCCTTAGGCGGAGAAGGATAGTCCAGGAGCTCCAACATTTCAGCCCTGGGCTCGTCCTCCACAACCACCGGGAAGGGGATGGCCGTAGACATCTCCCGGACAAAGGCCGCAAAAGACAGACTCTCGGGAGGAGAAAGCTGCCTTTCAGGGGAGGGAGTGGGATCAGAAGGAAGGCCATCAGACTCCTCGTCAGAGAAATATCTGATGTCCTCCTCCTCCTCCCACGAGGCCTCACCATCGGTATCAGACACAAGTTCATGAACCTGTGTCTGAAGCCGTGCCCGGCTCGACTCCGTGGAAACACGGCCATGGTGTGAGCGTCGAGAGGTAGACTCTCTCGCCAGCACCGGCGAAGCTCCCTCCGCCGACGTCGTCGGGGAGCCTTCCTGGGAGGCGGCCGCAATCGGTACCGCAAGCAGCACCGATGTCGGAGACCTCACCCCGGGCAAGGGGCCAGCCGGCGCCTCACTCGATGGTACCGGTGGTGCAAGCACCCCCGGTACCGGAGGGGAAGGGCGCAACAGCTCTCCCAGGATCTCTGGAAGAACGGCCCGGAGACTCTCGTGGAGGGCGGCTGTGGAGAAAGACATAGAAGCTGATGCAGGCATCAAGGTCAGAGTCTGTTCCGGGCGTGGAGGCTGTTCCGGGCTGTCCAAGGTGGAGCGCATTGACACCTCCTGAACAGAGGGTGAGTGGTCCTCCTGGTGCCGATGCCTACTGGGTGCCGACTCCCTCGGCGACCCAGAGCTCTCGGTACCGATGCGGGAAGGAGACCGGTGTCGATGCTTCTTTGACTTTTTCAAACGAAGCATGTCACCGGAACTTCCCGGTACCGACGAGGAGGACGTAGAATCCAACCGTCGCTTCCTCGGGGCCGAGGCCGAAGAAGGTCGGTCTCAGGGGGGCTGTACCGCAGGAGCCCTCAGGGTAGGGGGAGACCCCCACCTGAAGGCTCACCGCCACCAGCAGGGGAATGGACAGCCCTCACCTGCACTGGTCGAAGCACCACCGTCCGACGACATCAGCACTAGTGGAGGTCCCGGTACCGCCGACGCAGCCTTCCGATGTCTCGGTACCGACGATGCAGAGGGTCGATGCCTCGATGCAGTCGATACCGAGGTCGAAAGTCTTGACGCTGTCGACGTCGATGCACTCGGTACCCCCGGTGCTGTTGCCAACGAAGAGCCCGAGAACAACACGTTCCACTGGGCCAATCTCGCTACCTGGGTCCTTTTCTGTAAAAGGGCGAAAAGACTACAGGCCTGCGGGCGGTGCCCAGCCCCCAGACACTGAAGACACGACGCGTGCCTATCAGTGAGCGAGATTACCCGGGCGCACTGGGTGCACTTCTTGAAGCCGCTGGGAGACTTCGATGACATGGGCGGAAAAATCACGCCGGCGAAATCAAAACTCGTAATGGCGGTAAAGGCACCAAAAAGAGGGAGAGAAAAACTCGAACCGAGGCCTCAAAAGGGCCTACCCCAAAAACGAAAGTAAATTTAGCGGGGCAAAAAAACTGGAAATATGGGAAGGGGAAAAAGACCGAAAAGGTCTTTCTCCAATATTCTTTTTTTTTTATTTTTAAGCAAAAAGCTCAAAGACGTGCGAGGGTCAACTTAAGGGGCGCGAACGGCGCAAACACGACCGTCCCGAGCGCGGAGAAAAGAAGACTGATGAACACGAGCCGGTTCGGGCGGGAAGACGGCCGCGCATGTGCGGTGCGCATCGGCGCGCGAGGACTAGCAAAGGCCTTTGCTAGTAAAGTGTTCCGATTGGAGGGGCTGCCGTGGACGTCACCCATCAGTGAGAACAAGCAGCCTGCTTGTCCTCGGAGAAAGTGAAGATACATACCTGTAGCAGGTATTCTCTGAGGACAGCAGGCTGATTGTTCTCATGATTGGGTCGACGTCCGCGGCGGCCCAGGAAACCGGCAAAATTTTGCAAGCAAAATAAAAATCTTTCAAGAACGCTCTGGCGCGCGGACAGAGCACACCGCACATGCGCGAACGGCTTCCCACCCGCCGCACAAGCGTTTCATCCTCAGTTTAATAAAAAGCAACCAGAGAACTAGAACAGCTCCAAGGGGGAGGAGGGTGGGTTTGTGAGAACAATCAGCCTGCTGTCTTCGGAGAATATCTGCTACAGGTATGTATCTTCATTTTCTCCGAGGACAAGCAGGCTGCTTGTTCTCACGATTGGGGTATCCCTAGCACCCAGGCTCACTGAAAACAATGAAAAAAGGTCAATTGGGCCCCGCAACAGTGAGGACATAACATAGATTGGCCTGAAAAGAAACACAATTAAGTGAGAGTGCAGCCTGGAACAGAACAGAAATGGGCCCTAGGAGGGTGGAGTTGGATTCTAAACCCCGAACAGATTCTGCAGCACCGACTGCCCAAACCGACCGTCGCGTCGGGTATCCTGCTGAAGGCAATAGTGAGATGTGAATATGTGGACTGATGACCACGTTGCAGCCTTGCAAATCTCTTCAATAGAAGATGACTTCAAGTGAGCCACTGACGCAGTCATGGCTCTGACATTATGAGCTGTGACATGGCCCTCTAGAGTCAGCCCAGCTTGGGCATAAGGAAAAGATATGCAATCCGCTAGCCAATTAGAGATTGTGCGTTTTCCGATGGCGACTCCCCTCCTGTTGGGATCAAAAGAAACAAACAAGGATAAACTCTGGAATGCTATGACTGGGGAGATCCATGATGGCGGCGGTGTAAGAAGCGGCAACAGACGCGCTTACGAGGCTGAACCGACTTTCGCTGCAACGAGCACCTTACCTATCTGAGTGATGGGGAAAAGGAGAGGCAAGGTTCAGGAGGCTCCCCTTGTCCCGAGCGGAGTGCCCAGGCTCCAACAGACGATGTTGGATCAGTTTCGTGTCACTCCTGGTCCCATGGCGGTTTCGTCTCCTTCTGCCGGAGTCAGCGTTTCAACGCTGAACAGCAGTATGGACGGGGCTTCCCTGAGCCCCGTCGAGCGTGCAGCGCCACCCCAACCCGGAAGGGAAACTCTTCCTGTGAGCCCTGAGGACTCGGACCGAAGTGGTATGCAGAGTGTTCAGGGAGGGAGCATACAGGAGAGAAGAACTGGAGCTAACAGCCTGGGAGAGTCGGAACAAACAACAACTCATGGAGTTTTGTCAAAAACAGTGAGTATTTTGGAACAGGCTGTTAAAGCCCTTCAACCGGACGTTTTAATGGGGAAGATAGTGAAACCTGCTGTACTGACGCTTGAGTCACTATGGGACTTGACTTTTAACACTCAAACTGCTTTACAAACTTTGATCTCTCGGAATACAGAGACAATTAGAGCATTATCTGAGACTGCGTTAAATCAATTTCAAATTAATGACTCTCAGGCCTTGGAAGTCAAAAGGCTGACTGAAAGAACTGGAAAACGAACTTTTTGAACAGATTTCAATTAAGGAGAAAAACTTTACTTCAAGACGACTAGAGTATTTGGAGAATCAGTCCAAAAGATTGACTCTTCGATTTATAAATTTTCCCAGATCGCCTTTGATTTCTCCTATTCAAATGGTTAAAAATTTTTTAGTTGAGATCCTAGGAATGCAAGAGACATCACTGCCCCCAATAACTAGAGCCTTTTATCTTCAGTTGGATGTTAAATCATCTGAAAATTTACCTGTACAGGGGGCAATGAATTTGACTACATTTCTAGAAACATCTCTTGAAGTAATTACACAGAGAACAACTTTACTTGTAACGTTTGCTTTAGAAATTGATAGAGACGCATACTTAAACTTTCGTTAAGGCATCTAGATTCAGACTTTTTGGGTTCAAAGATAACAGTTTTTCCAGATCTCTCCAGGGAAACACAGAGGAGACGTAAGAGGTTCCTACTGCTGCGGTCTAGAACAGTAGCAGTGGGAGCTGACTTTCTTCTGCGGTTTCCCTGTATCTGTAGAGTGATATTCCAATCTAAACAATATCAATTCTTTGACCCAAAACAGCTGGAAGAATTTCTAATAAGCAAAGAAGAGATTAGAGTACAGGTCTAGTCCCATATGCAATACTGTAAGAGCAGGCTAGAGGCAACCACCTGAGATAGACGCTTCTTTTGATTTATTGTTTTAAGATTGCTTAATTGTAAGTAAGAATATTCTTTTTCCTTATCTTGGATCATTTACCTTAAGTAATGTTGTGGACGATAGTAAGTGGAAATGGAGGAATAAGTTGTATTTCCATATTTTGAATAATTTTTTTCTTTTTGTGTATTAACACTCATAAAAGAATATTATGTTTGCTAAAAGCTAATAAATAAACATTAAAAAAAAAAAACCAACTGGGCGGACTGTCAAAAGGGCTTTGTCCGCTCCACGTAAAAGGCCAATGCTCTCTTACAGTCCAAGGTGTGCAACTTGACGTTCAGCAGGGCGGGTATGTGGATGGGGAAAAAATGTTGGCAAGACAATTGACTGGTTCGGATGGAACTGCAACACCACCTTCGGCAAGAACTTAGGGTGAGTGCGGAGGACTACTCTGTTATGATGAAGCTTGATATAAGGTGCACGCACTACCAGGGCTTGGAGCTCACTGACTCTACGAGCTGAAGTAACAGCCACCAAGAAAATGACTTTCCAGGTCAAGTACTTCAGATGGCAGGAATTCAGTGGCTCAAAAAGAGCTTCCATTAGCTGGGTGAGAATGACGTTGAGATCCCATGATACTGGTGGAGGTTTGACAGGGGGCTTTGACAAAAGCAAACCTCTCATGAAACAAACAACTAAAGGCTGTCCAGAGAGAGGCTTACCCTCTACATGTTGATGATAAGCACTAATTGCACTAAGGTGAACTCTTACGGAGTTGGTCTTGAGACCAGACTCTGATAAGTGTAGAAGGTATTCACAGGGTCCATGTAGGACAAGAAAAAGGATCTAGGGCCTTGCTGTCACACCAGACGGCAAACCTCCTCCATTTGAAAGAATAACACTTCTTCGTGGAATCTTTCCAGGAAGCAAGCAAGACTAGGGAGACACCCTCTGAACGACCTAAAGAGGCTACTTCTAAGCTCTCAACATCCAGGCCGTGAGAGCCAGAGACTGGAGTTTGGGATGTAGAAGCAACCCCTCGTTCTGGGTGATGAGGGTCAGAAAACACTCCAATCTCCACGGTTCTTCGGAGGACAACTCCAGAAGAGGGAACCAGATTTGACAAGGCCAGAAGGAAGCAATCAGGATCATAGTTCCTTGCTCTTGCTTGAGTTTCAGCAAAGTCTTCCCTACTAGAGGTATGGGAGGATACGCATACAGAAGGCCTGTCCCCCAACGTAGGAAAAAGGCATCTGACGCTAGTCTGTTGTGGGCCTGAAGTCTGGAACAGAATTGAGGGACTTTGTGATTGATCTGAGTAGCAAAAAGATCCACCGAGGGGGTGCCCCACACTCGGAAGACCTTGTGGAAAATGCCCAAGTTTAGCAACTACTCGTCAGGTTGCAAGATCCTGCTCAACCTGTCGGCCAAACTATTGTTTACGCCTGCCAGATACGTGGCTTAGAGAAACATGCCGTTACGGCGTGCCCAAAGCCACATCCAGACAGCTTTCTGACATAGAGGGCGAGAACCTGTGCCCCCCTGCTTGTCGGTGTAATACATAGCCACCTGATTGTCTGTCTGAATCAGAATGATTTGATTGGACAGCCAATCTCTGAAAACCTTGAGAGCGTTCCAGATCGCTCGTAATTCCAGGAGGTTGATCTGAAGACCCCTTTCCGGAAAAGACCAAGCTCCTTGAGTGTGTAGCCCATCTACATGAGCTCCCCACCCTAGGAGGGATGCATCCCTCGTCAGCACTTTTTGTGGCTGAGGAATTTGGAATGGACGTCCCAAGGTCAAATTGGATCGAATGGTCCACCACTGAAGGGAACTGCAAAAGTTCGTGGAGAGATGGATCACATCCTCTAGATCGCCTGTGCCCTGCACCACAGGGAAGCTAGGGGCCATTGAGCTGATCTCATATGTAGGTATGCCATGGGAGTTACATGAACTGTGGAGGCCACGTGTCCTAAGATTCTCAACATCTGCCAAGCTGTGATCTGTTGAGACGCTCGAGCCATGGACACGGGGGCCAGAAGATTGTCTGTCCTTGCCTGGGGAAGGTAAGCTCGAGACATCCACGTGTCCAACAGAGCTCCAATGAACTGCAATTTTTGCACCGACACGAGATGGGACTTGGGATAATTGATCACGAATCCCAGCAGCTCTAGCACTCGAATAGTCATCCGCATAGACTGTAGAGCGCCTGCCTCCGAGGTGCTCTTCACCAGCCAATCATCGAGATAAGGGAACACATGCACTCCCAGTCTGCGTAGTGATGCTGCGACAACAGCCAAGCACTTTGTGAAAACCCTGGGCACAGACGCTAAGCCAAAGGGCAGTACACAGTACTGAAAGTGCTGAGCTCCCAACTGAAATCGAACATACTTCCTGTGAGCTGGGAGTATCAAGATGTGGGTATAGGCATCCTTTAAGTCCAGAGAGCATAGCCAATCGTTTTCCTGAATCATGGGAAGAAGGGTGTCGAGGGAAACAATCCTGAACTTTTCTCGAACTAGGAATTTATTCAGGGCCTTTAGGTCTAGGATGGGACGCATCCCTCCTGTTTTCTTTTGCACAAGGAAGTACCTGGAATAGAATCCCAGCCCTTCTTCCCCTGGTGGAACGGGTTTGACCGCATTGGCCTTTAGAAGGGCAGAGAGTTCCTCTGCAAGTACCTGCTTATGCTGGGAGCTGTAAGAATGAACTCCTGGTGGGCAATTTGGAGGCTTGGAGTCCAGATTGAGAGTGTATCCTATTTGAAGAACCCACCGGTTGGAGGTTAGAAGAGGCCACCTTTGGTGAAAAAATATTAACCTCCCCCCAACCGGTAAGTCGTCTGGAACGGACACTTTCACTGTGGCTATGCTGCACTGGAGCCAGTCAAAAGCCCGACCCTTGCTTTTGCTGGGGAGCCGAAGAGGCCTTAGGCACACCCTATTGACGAGAATGAGCGCACTGGGACTGAGCCTGGGTAGGCTGCCGAGAAGCAGGAGTGTACCTATGCCTGTTATAGGAATAGGGAGCACTCCTCTTCCCTCCAAAAAACCTCCTGGATAAAGAGGTGGTAGCAGAAGACACCTGGCGGGAGAGAGAATCCATAGCATCATGGTGCTTTTTGATCTGATCGACCAAATCCTCTACTTTTTTGCCAAAAATGTTATCCCCCCCCCCCCCCCGGCAAGGAACATCCACCATTCGCTGCTGGATCTTATGATCTAGGTCAGAGACACGCAGCCATGAGAGTCTGCGCATCACTATACCTTGAGCAGCTATTCTGGATGTCACATCAAAAGTGTCGTAAGTACCCCTGGCCAGGAATTTTCGACACGCTTTCTGCTGCCTGACCACCTGGTGAAAAGGTTTGGCCAGCTCCGGAGGAAGAGCTTCAACCAAACTAGACAGTTGCCTCTCTGAGTTCAGCAAGTGGATGCTCGTGTAGAGCTGGTATGTCTGAATCTTGGCTGCGAGCATAGCGGCCTGATACGTCTTCCTCCCAAAAGAATCCTAGACTCTCTGCCATAGAATCATGTGGTAGCTGAGACTTCACCATCACCGGCTCTCTGTGGACTCTGTACTGGGACTCAGATTTTTTGGGGACCACTGGATTAGAGAGAGGGAACGACCAGTTTCGCATAACTTCCCTGAGTGTGTTATGCAAGGGAGCCGTTGCAAACTCTGTAGGTGGAGAAGGATAATCCAAGACCTCGAGCATCTTGGCCCTGGGCTCATCCACAACCTCCATAGGGAAGGGAATATCCTTAGCCATTTCCCGAACAAAGGAGGAAAAAGAAAGACTCTCAGGCAGAGACATCCTTCTCTCAATGGGCAGAGTAGGATCAGAGGGGACCCCATAGGACTCTTCTTCAGAAAATTACCTGGGATTTCCTCATCCTCCCACGAATGCTCATCCTTGGTATCGGACAAAAGCTCTCTAAGAGCAACCCGAGCCTGTCTCGATGTCGAGGAACGACGACCTCGAGGGGGATGTCGAGAAGTCGACTCCTGCCTGGACTGCGGCGAAGCTTCCTCCGCTGATGTCGAAGGAGAGTCGACCTAGGTGGCAGCCGATACCGCAAGTGGCACCGAGGTCGGGGACCTCACCACAGGCGAAGGACCAGATGCCGCCTCAACAGACGGTGCAGAAGGCGCAAGCACTCCTGGCACCGTAGTAGACTGGCGCAGCAATCCCTCTAGAAGTTCTGGAAGAAGGGCCCTGATGCGCTCGTTGAGAGCCTCCATCGGAAAAGGCTGTGGGGCTGGTGCAGGGGCCGATGGCAGAATCTGTGGGGGCTCGAGAGCAGGTACCAGGCTGCCAGAAGACCGATGCATCGGCACCTCCTGTATAGAGGGTGAGCGGTCCTCTCGGTGCCAACGCTTCTCGAGTGCCGAATCCCTCGGCTCCCCGGAGCTCTCGGTACTGCGCATGGAAGATCGATGACAGTGCTTCTTAGCCTTCGCTCGACGCCCGTCATCGAGACTCCTCGGTACCAAAGAGGAGGGCGTGGAATCCTTACGAAGGGCGGTCCCGCGGGGCCTTCATAGCAGTAGGCCTCGAGACAGGTGGAGACCCACTCGATGCTCCCAGCGCGATGTGGTCATTCGGCAGCCATTACTTGTGCTCTCGAAGTCGATGCTTCCCTCGACATCAACGTCGCCGACCTCGGTACCGATGCCGAAGGACCGGACCAATCCGCATAAAGGTTTTCTCGTTGAGCCTCCCGAGACACTTGGGTCCGTTTTTTCATCAAAGAACACAGCTTACAAGTAGCTGGTAGATGATCAGGCCCAAGGCACTGGAGACACCACGCGTAGGGGTCGTTACCCGAGATGGTCCAGTTCCACCGAGTACAACACTTGAAGCCACTGGGTGTCCTCAATGACATGGACGGAAAAACGGCGGCTGCGAAATTAAAAGACGCGATTGTGCCAATCAAAAAGGCACAAAAAAGAAAAACAAATCCCGGCCGCAACGAAAAGAAAAGAAACTTAAACTTAAGTGACAAAAACTAATGATAATAAGGGAACTACTCTAGTATTTTTTTTATTTTGTTCAAACAGAAAAAAAGCAGTAACGGACCAAAACTGTCTCCTGGGCCTAGAGAGGAACACAGCAAAAAACCGTGTCACCTCAGACGTGGAAAAAATAAAACTGAGGATGACACGCTCGTGCTGCAGGCGGGAAGCCGTTTGCGCAAGCATGGTGCGCTCTCGAAAGATTTTTATTTTGCTTACAAACTTTTGCCGGTTTCCTGGGCCGCCGCGGACGTCGACCCAATCGTGAGAAGCAGCCTGCTTGTCCTCAGAGAAAAAGTATTACATACCATGTAAAATACAATATACTCAACAACTATTGCATTTATTTTTATCTTTATTACATCAATTAATCTCATAAACCTAACAATTATTGTCTAAAATCCCCATATATCTATCATTCATTCATTCATCCATTCACTCTAATTCATATTTATAAAACTAATATCAAAATATCAAACTCTATAACAATAGAACACCCGGAATAATAGAATCACTTATGATCTTATAACAAAATGTTGCTTTCAATAGCAATACTGGTGTAAAACTTATAGATTATACTGACATTCAAAGCATTTCTTCTTCATTACGATCCTCTCTTAATCTATTGGTAACCTGCTGAAAACTTTCTGTTACCCTGTAGCAATTAGTCCATTGATTAAATCAATTGTCCATCACAGCAGGTTAAAACAAAAAGTTACATTCCATCGTAACCCACAACTGATTACTCTGTGCTGTAGTATTGAATGACAGTAGTTCCATTCACCGTGACTCCATTCTTCACGGGACTTTTCCTTGAATTTCAAACTGCTGCCCTGCAGCAGTCCTCTTCATTTGTGTGCTAAAACAAATGTACACGGACCCTACACGATCGTGTTTCGCAAATTTTGCGTCTTCAGGGGTCAGTAATCGGCTCTACAGGTGGCCAAGCATTCACAATCCTGGATGTGCTGGATGTACCACCAGCACATCCAGGATTGTGAATGCTTGGCCACCTGTAGAGCCGATTACTGACCCCTGAAGACGCAAAATTTGCGAAACACGATCGTGTAGGGTCCGTGTACATTTGTTTTAGCACACAAATGAAGAGGACTGCTGCAGGGCAGCAGTTTGAAATTCAAGGAAAAGTCCCGTGAAGAATGGAGTCACGGTGAATGGAACTACTGTCATTCAATACTACAGCACAGAGTAATCAGTTGTGGGTTACGATGGAATGTAACTTTTTGTTTTAACCTGCTGTGATGGACAATTGATTTAATCAATGGACTAATTGCTACAGGGTAACAGAAAGTTTTCAGCAGGTTACCAATAGATTAAGAGAGGATCGTAATGAAGAAGAAATGCTTTGAATGTCAGTATAATCTATAAGTTTTACACCAGTATTGCTATTGAAAGCAACATTTTGTTATAAGATCATAAGTGATTCTATTATTCCGGGTGTTCTATTGTTATAGAGTTTGATATTTTGATATTAGTTTTATAAATATGAATTAGAGTGAATGGATGAATGAATGAATGATAGATATATGGGGATTTTAGACAATAATTGTTAGGTTTATGAGATTAATTGATGTAATAAAGATAAAAATAAATGCAATAGTTGTTGAGTATATTGTATGAATTTAATACAACTATTTATTGAATGATACCTTAGACAACATTGTGAGATACCATGTAAAATGAGTTTATCTTGTTGAGCAGACTGGATGGACCATTCAAGTCTTTATCTGCCGTCATTTACTATGCTACTATGAGGGGCATAATCGAACGTCGCCGGCGATCTATTTTGGCGGCGGCGGTGCTACAGCTGGCCGGAACCATATTATCGAAAAAGATGGCCGGCCATCTTTTTCTTGGATAATATGGTTTAGCCCGGCCAAATGCCAGAGTTCGCTGGGTTTGAGATGGCCGGTTTTGTTTTTCAGCGAGAATGGAAAAAAATGCCGGCGACATCCAAGGCATTTGGTCGTGGGAGGAGCCAGCATTTGTAGTGCACTGGTCCCCCTGACATGCCAGGACACCAACCAGGCACCCTAGGGGGCACTTCTAAAAATTAAAAAAAAATATACAAACACCTCCCAGGTGCATAGCTCCCTTACCTTGGGTGCTGAGCCCCCCAAATCCCCCCCAAAACCCACTCCCCACAATTCTACACCACTGCCATAGTCCTTATGGGTGAAGGGGGGCACCTACATGTGGACAGAGTGGGTTTTGGGGGGTTTGGAGGGCTCAACACTTACCACCACAAATGTAACAGGTAGGGGGGATGGGCCTGGGTCCACCTGCCTGAAGTCCACTGCAACCAACATAAACTGTTCCAGGGACCTGCATACTACTGTCAGGGAGCTGGGTATGACATTTGAGGCTGGCATACAGGCTAGCAAAAAAGGTTTTTATTTTTATTGTTTTAGTGTGGGAGGGGGTTGGTGACCACTGGGGGAGTACGGGGAGGTCATCCCCCATTCCCTCTGGTGGTCATCTGGTCAGTTCGGGCACCTTTTTGAGGCTTAGTCGTGAAAATAAAAGGACCAAGTAAAAGCAGCGAAATACTGATTAACGCCGCTTTTTTTCCCATTATCCGCAAAAGCCGGCCATCTGGCAGCCACGCCCATGCCCGCCTTCGCTTCGCCACTGACACGCCCCCTTGAACTTTCGCCGGCTCAGCGATGGGAAAGCGGTGATGGTGTCAAAAAAGCAGCTTTCGATTATACCGATTTCACCGCTTTTGCGAGATCGCCGGCCAACTCCCGATTTACGTCGGAAGATCGCCGGCGATCACTTTTGAAAATAAGCCTGTATGTTACCATGTTTCCTCCCCTCTTCTGGTCAGGTAATTGATATACAATAAGTCAGGCAATTCACTGTTTTCGATGGGTGTGCAAAGAGGCCATTTGGAGACTATTTGAGTGCAGCAGGTTTCCATCTGTTGAGAACTAATTGCTGTAAATATTGAAAAAAAAGAAGCCTTTACCTTGTTCCCCCCCCCTTTTTTTCCTGGGAGGGGGTGCATCCTGCAGAGGACAGGAAGGTACAGAGGTCTCAGGGCAGCAACAGCACTGACACCTTTTAATTAAAATGTTTAAAGTGTTTAAAATGCTCCAGCACTGCTGTGCTCAGGTGTCCATGGCTGCTGGAGGTGTGTTTAAAGTTTTACGAGTCTGTGACTGTGGGAGAGGGGCAGGGAAACCTGTTACAAGCCTTCCGAATGGCTGTCTGAGAGCCCAGAGTAAGCTGAGAGCTAGAGGAGGGACAGTGTGGAAGACAGCCAATGTCGTCAGCCAATAGGAGCCAAGATCAGCTAAAGGGCACGAATTTGGACCAATGAGGTGGCAGGAGGCAGTCTGACCCTTAGATTGGCGCGAATTTCAAGCCAATCCAGGGGACAGGCAAGGTGGAACAAAGAAAAGTTTAGCAGTCCACAAGCAACCGGGGAAGGGGAAGGACGAGCCCAGACAATGGAGGCTGCAAGCATGGTCTGAGGGCAAAAAGAAAATTGAATCCAGGCAGGAATGTACAAGCTGGAGCACAGAAGGGCATGCTGAGGCAAGGAGAAGCAGCAACTGGCTGGGTGAGAAGGAGATCAGACCTAGGGTTACCATTCGTCCGGATTTCCCCGGACATGTCCTCTTTTTGAGGGCATGTCCGGGGCGTCCGGCGGATTTTGCCCGCGCCCACGTTTGTCCGGATTTCTGGACAAACGTGGGCACGGGTGCGGGCAGGTGCGTGCATGCGGTGGGCGTGTGGGCGGGCGATCGGCGCCGTGGGTCTGGTCTCCCGTCCCCTCCCCTTCCTTACCATGTTCCCTGGTGGTCTAGTGACGTCTTCGGTGTTGGAATGTAATTGTATTTTACATGCATTGCCTGTCACCTATTATTTCTCTGTGATTACTCTGTGACCTCTGATGTGAATTACTTAGAGAGGTCACACAGCTATGCAACTTCCTGTGGGGGTTAGATGCAGCAGATGCAGCACATGGAGCACATGGAGCTCATGATCTCTCCTAACCTGAGAGGATCTATGGTGGTGTGAGCATCCATTACCATCTAAGCACATGGAAGGAGCTGATAATACAAATGTATAGTAATATGTATATATAAGCCTGTCTGATTATAATCTAACTACAAACTGTGAGTAAACAGATGTTTTGTTACTTCAACTTTAAAGTGACTCAGCAGTGAATTATTCAGGGGTGAATGAGAGAGAGATGAAGAAAGAAATTAACATTTCTAAAGCTGAAGCTGTGTGTACTAAAATCTGCTAATTATTTACTACAAATAATCCAACAAAAGGGTTATGGGCCCAGGCCCAGGAATTGAAAAAGAAGAGAAATATTACCAGGCAGAAAAAAAGGCCACATTTTTCTCTTAAGTTTTAAAGGAAAGATTCAGTCTGTCTCTCTCCCCCCCCACACAGCAGACAGAAGGCTAAGAAAATGGCTGAGGGAGGAAATTCACCATTTTTCTATTCTCTCAAGGTGCCTAAATTAACTGAGTTTAATTATCGGCAGTGGGAACTAAGATTCATATGTCTCCTTCGAGCAAAAGGATTAAATATATGCTTAGACCAAGACAGAACAGCTGAAAATATGGCTGAATGGGACAATGCAAACTATTATGTGAAGTGCATGCTTTTGGAAGCTCTCTCAGAGAAACAAGCCATATTAGTGGAGGGAAAAGATACACCAAAGGACATTTTATATAAACTGAGAACTATGTATGCAACTACATATGCAAAGCAGCAACCAATTTGGCTGGCAGAGTTGAATGAAACCAAATTAAGGGATAAAAGTAAATGTAATGATCACATTATGCATCTTATGTCTTCATTTCAAAAGCTAGAACTTTCTGGAATTCCCATGTGTGATGCATTGAAAAGAGCATTTCTTTTTACCTCACTATCAAAGAAGTTTGATGTTTTTAGGTCTGTAAATGAGGCCATTGAAGGGCAATCTTTTGAACAGGCAACATCAAAACTAAGGCAGGAATGCATAATAAATGATTCTGAGGAGATGTGTTCTCAAAGTCAGTCAGAGAGAAATGAAACAAATTTCTTGGCAAAGAACAGAGGAAGGCGGAGCTATGGGAAAACTCCACCCAAGGGCAAGCTGATTTGCTACTCATGTGGAAAGGAGGGACATGTATCTAAATGGTGTAAGGAAACACAAAACACTCCCTCTAGCTCACCTAAGCCAATGGAACTAAAGAATTTTCAAACCAGGAAATGTATGAAGGACAAAGATAAACACAAGGGCTTTCTAATGGCAGAAAAATCTTTGACTATGGTAAATAATAATTCAAATGAAAGTACTTGGATTTTGGATTCAGGGAGCACATGCCATTTAACCAATTGTAAAGATTTCTTTCAGGAAATGTGTCCAGAGGAAGGTATTCTTAAAACTGCAAACGCAGGGACTGCTAAGATCCAAGCAAAAGGTATTGGATTCTTAAAATGCAAAGTGTCTAATGAAGTTAAAGAAATTCCTGTAAGTGATGTCTTGTATATTCCCCAAGCAGTTTGCAATATGCTTAGTGTATCTACATTAGATAAGAAGGGATTTGTGATTCATTTTGAAAACAGTAAGTGCACAATCTCTAAAAATGATGAAGTGTATGCTGAAGCTTTTATGCATAAAGCGAATGCTACATACCTGTAGAAGGTATTCTCCGAGGACAGCAGGCTGATTGTTCTCACTGATGGGTGACGTCCACGGCAGCCCCTCCAATCGGAAACTTCACTAGCAAAGTCCTTTGCTAGCCCTCGCGCGCCCGCGCGCACCGCGCATGCGCGGCCGTCTTCCCGCCCGAAACCGGCTCGAGCCGGCCAGTCCAGTATGTAGCAAGACAATACACTTCAAGGGAAGACACAACTCCAAAGGGGAGGCGGGCGGGTTTGTGAGAACAATCAGCCTGCTGTCCTCGGAGAATACCTTCTACAGGTATGTAGCATTCGCTTTCTCCGAGGACAAGCAGGCTGCTTGTTCTCACTGATGGGGTATCCCTAGCCCCCAGGCTCACTCAAAACAACAACATTGGTCAATTGGGCCTCGCAACGGCGAGGACATAACTGAGATTGACCTAAAAAATTTACCAACTAACTGAGAGTGTAGCCTGGAACAGAACAAACAGGGCCCTCGGGGGGTGGAGTTGGATCCTAAAGCCCAAACAGGTTCTGAAGAACTGACTGCCCGAACCGACTGTCACGTCGGGTATCCTGCTGCAGGCAGTAATGAGATGTGAATGTGTGGACAGATGACCACGTCGCAGCTTTGCAAATTTCCTCCATGGTGGCTGACTTCAAGTGGGCTACCGACGCTGCCATGGCTCTAACATTATGAGCCGTGACATGACCCTCAAGAGCCAGCCCAGCCTGGGCGTAAGTGAAGGAAATGCAATCTGCTAGCCAATTGGATATGGTGCGTTTCCCTACAGCCACTCCCCTCTTGTTGGGATCAAAAGAAACAAACAATTGGGCGGACTGTCTGTGGGGCTGTGTCCGCTCCAGATAGAAGGCCAATGCTCTCTTGCAGTCCAATGTGTGCAGCTGACGTTCAGCAGGGCAGGAATGAGGACGGGGAAAGAATGTTGGCAAGACAATTGACTGGTTCAGATGGAACTCCGACACAACCTTTGGCAGAAACTTAGGGTGAGTGCGGAGGACTACTCTGTTGTGATGAAATTTGGTGTAAGGGGCCTGGGCTACCAGGGCCTGAAGCTCACTGACTCTACGAGCCGAGGTAACTGCCACCAAGAAAATGACCTTCCAGGTCAAGTACTTCGGATGGCAGGAATTCAGTGGCTCGAAAGGAGGTTTCATCAGCTGGGTGAGAACGACATTGAGATCCCATGACACTGTAGGAGGCTTGACAGGGGGCTTTGACAAAAGCAAACCTCTCATGAAGCGAACAACTAAAGGCTGTCCTGAGATCGGCTTACCTTCCACTTGGTAATGGTATGCACTGATTGCACTAAGGTGAACCCTTACGGAGTTGGTCTTCAGACCAGACTCAGACAAGTGGAGAAGGTATTCAAGCAGGGTCTGTGTAGGACAAGAGCGAGGATCTAGGGCCTTGCTGTCACACCAGACGGCAAACCTCCTCCAATGAAAGAAGTAACTTCTCTTAGTGGAGTCTTTCCTGGAAGCAAGCAAGATGCGGGAGACACCCTCTGGCAGACCCAAAGAGGCAAAGTCTACGCCCTCAACATCCAGGCCGTGAGAGCCAGGGACTGGAGGTTGGGATGCAGAAGAGCCCCTTCGTCCTGCGTGATGAGGGTCGGAAAACACTCCAATCTCCACGGTTCTTCGGAGGATAACTCCAGAAGAAGAGGGAACCAGATCTGACGCGGCCAAAAGGGAGCAATCAGAATCATGGTGCCTCGGTCTTGCTTGAGTTTCAACAAAGTCTTCCCCACCAGAGGAATGGGAGGATAAGCATACAGCAGACCTTCCCCCCAATCCAGGAGGAAGGCATCCGACGCCAGTCTGCCGTGGGCCTGAAGCCTGGAACAGAACTGAGGGACCTTGTGGTTCACTTGAGATGCGAAGAGATCCACCAGGGGGGTGCCCCACGCCTGGAAGATCTGTCGCACCACACGGGAATTGAGCGACCACTCGTGAGGTTGCATAATCCTGCTCAACCTGTCGGCCAGACTGTTGTTTACACCTGCCAGATATGTGGCTTGGAGCACCATGCCTTGACGGCGAGCCCAGAGCCACATGCTGACGGCTTCCTGACACAGGGGGCGAGATCCGGTGCCCCCCTGCTTGTTGACATAGTACATGGCAACCTGATTGTCTGTCTGAATTTGGATAATTTGGTGGGACAGCCGATCTCTGAAAGCCTTCAGAGCGTTCCAGATCGCTCGCAACTCCAGAAGATTGATCTGTAGATCGCTTTCTTGGAGGGACCACCTTCCTTGGGTGTGAAGCCCATCGACATGAGCTCCCCATCCCAGGAGAGACGCATCCGTGGTCAGCACTTTTTGAGGCTGAGGAATTTGGAAGGGACGTCCCAGAGTCAAATTGGAGCAAATCGTCCACCAATACAGGGATTCGAGAAAACTCGTGGACAGGTGGATCACGTCCTCTAGACCCCCGGCGGCCTGATACCACTGGGAGGCTAGGGTCCATTGAGCAGATCTCATGTGAAGGCGGGCCATGGGAGTCACATGAACTGTGGAAGCCATGTGGCCCAGCAATCTCAACATCTGCCGAGCTGTGATCTGCTGGGACGCTCGCACCCGCGAGACGAGGGACAACAAGTTGTTGGCCCTCGCCTCTGGGAGATAGGCGCGAGCCGTCCGAGAATCCAGCAGGGCTCCGATGAATTCGAGTTTCTGCACTGGGAGAAGATGGGACTTTGGATAATTTATCACAAACCCCAGTAGCTCCAGGAGGCGAATAGTCATCTGCATGGACTGCAGGGCTCCTGCCTCGGATGTGTTCTTCACCAGCCAATCGTCGAGATATGGGAACACGTGCACCCCCAGCCTGCGAAGCGCCGCTGCTACCACAGCTAGGCACTTTGTGAACACCCTGGGCGCAGAGGCGAGCCCAAAGGGTAGCACACAGTACTGGAAGTGGCGTGCGCCCAGCTGAAATCGCAGATACTGTCTGTGAGCTGGCAGTATCGGGATGTGTGTGTAGGCATCCTTCAAGTCCAGAGAGCATAGCCAATCGTTTTGCTGAATCATGGGGAGAAGGGTGCCCAGGGAAAGCATCCTGAACTTTTCTTTTACGAGATATTTGTTCAGGGCCCTTAGGTCTAGGATGGGACGCATCCCCCCTGTTTTCTTTTCCACAAGGAAGTACCTGGAATAGAACCCCAGCCCTTCTTGCCCGGATGGCACGGGCTCGACCGCATTGGCGCTGAGAAGGGCGGAGAGTTCCTCTGCAAGTACCTGCTTGTGCTGGAAGCTGTAGGACTGAGCTCCCGGTGGACAATTTGGAGGTTGTGAGGCCAAATTGAGGGTGTATCCTTGCCGGACTATTTGGAGAACCCACTGATCGGAGGTTATGAGAGGCCACCTTTGGTGAAAAGCTTTCAACCTCCCTCCGACAGGCAGGTCGCCCGGCACTGACACTTGGATGTCGGCTATGCTCTGCTGGAGCCAGTCAAAAGCTCGCCCCTTGCTTTTGCTGGGGAGCCGCGGGGCCTTGCTGATTCGCACGCTGCTGACGAGAGCGAGCGCGCTGGGGCTTAGCCTGGGCCGCAGGCTGTCGGGAAGGAGGATTGTACCTACGCTTGCCAGAAGTATAGGGAACAGTCTTCCTTCCCCCGAAAAATCGTCTACCTGTAGAGGTAGAAGCTGAAGGCTGCCGGCGGGCGAACTTGTCGAATGCGGTGTCCCGCTGGTGGAGAGACTCTACCACCTGCTCGACTTTTTCGCCAAAAATGTTATCCGCACGGCAAGGCGAGTCCGCAATCCGCTGCTGGATTCTATTCTCCAGGTCGGCGGCACGCAGCCATGAGAGCCTGCGCATCACCACACCTTGAGCAGCGGCCCTGGACGCAACATCAAAAGTGTCATAAACTCCTCTGGCCAGGAATTTTCTGCACGCCTTCAGCTGCCTGACCACCTCCTGAAAAGGCTTGGCTTGCTCAGGGGGAAGAGCATCAACCAAGCCCGCCAACTGCCGCACATTATTCCGCATGTGTATGCTCGTGTAGAGCTGGTAAGACTGGATCTTGGACACGAGCATAGAGGAATGGTAGGCCTTCCTCCCAAAGGAGTCTAAGGTTCTAGCGTCCTTGCCCGGGGGCGCCGAAGCATGTTCCCTAGAACTCTTAGCCTTCTTTAGGGCCAAATCCACAACTCCAGAGTCATGAGGCAACTGAGTGCGCATCAGCTCTGGGTCCCCATGGATCCGGTACTGGGACTCGATCTTCTTGGGAATGTGGGGATTAGTTAATGGCTTGGTCCAGTTCGCAAGCAATGTCTTCTTCAGGACATGGTGCAAGGGAACAGTGGACGCTTCCTTAGGTGGAGAAGGATAGTCCAGGAGCTCAAACATTTCAGCCCTGGGCTCGTCCTCCACAACCACCGGGAAGGGGATGGCCGTAGACATCTCCCGGACAAAGGAGGCAAAAGACAGACTCTCGGGAGGAGAACGCTGTCTCTCAGGAGAGGGAGTGGGATCAGACGGAAGACCCTCAGACTCCTCGTCAGAGAAATATCTGGGATCTTCCTCTTCCTCCCACGAGGCCTCACCCTCGGTGTCAGACACAAGTTCACGGACCTGTGTCTGCAACCTCGCCCTGCTCGACTCCGTGGAACCCCGTCCACGATGGGGGCGTCGAGAGGTAGACTCCCTCGCCCGCATCGGCGAAGCTCCCTCCGCCGACGTAGTCGGGGAGCCTTCCTGGGAGGTGGCCGCGGTCGGTACCGCACGCGGTACCGACGTCGGGGACCTCAACCTGGGCGATGGGCCAGCCGGCGCCACGCTCGACGGTACCGGTGGCGCAAGCACCGCCGGTACCGGAGGGGTAGGGCGCAACAGCTCTCCCAGAATCTCTGGGAGAACGGCCCGGAGGCTCTCGTTTAGAGCGGCTGCAGAGAAAGGCTGAGAGGTCGATGCAGGCGTCGACGTCAGTACCTGTTCCGGGCGTGGAGGCTGTTCCGGGCTGTCCAGAGCGGAGCGCATCGACACCTCCTGAACAGAGGGTGAGCGGTCCTCTCGGTGCCGATGCCTGCTGGGTGCCGAATCCCTCGGCGACCCAGAGCTCTCGGTGCCGACACGGGGAGGAGACCGGTGTCGATGCTTCTTCGATTTCTTCCGAAGCATGTCACCGGAGCTCCCCGGCACCGACGAGGAGGACGTCGAATCCATCCGTCGCTTCCTCGGGGCCGAGACTGAAGAAGGTCGATCTCGGGGGGGCTGTACCGCAGGAGCCCTCAGGGTAGGCGGAGACCCACCCGAGGGCTCACCGCCACCAGCAGGGGAATGGACAGCCCTCACCTGCACTCCACCCGATGCACCACCGTCCGACGACATCAGCAGACGAGGTCCTGGTACCACCGACGTCGATGCAGCTATCCGATGTCTCGGCGCCGATGCAGAGGCCCGATGCCTCGATGCACTCGATGCAGGGGCGGCCGAGGAAGAAGGTCTGGACGCTGACGACGTCGATGCACTCGAAGATCCCGGTGCCGATGCCGACGAAGAGCCCGAGAACAACACGTTCCACTGGGCTAGTCTCGCTACCTGAGTCCGCCTTTGAAGCAGGGAACACAGACTGCAGTTCTGAGGGCGGTGCTCGGCCCCCAGACACTGAAGACACGACGAGTGTCGATCAGTGAGCGAGATAACCCGGGCGCACTGGGTGCACTTCTTGAAGCCGCTGGAAGGCTTCGATGTCATGGGCGGAAAAATCACGCCGGCGAAATCAAAAGCCGAAATGGCGAAATTTGAAGCACCAAATTTAGGGGGAGAAAAAATCTCGACCGAGGCCGAAAAGAGGCCTACCCCGACGACGAAAGAAAACTTACCGGGGCAAAAAAGCTGGAAGTACGGGGAGGATTTACACGAAACCCGGCGGGGGGTTTCCGGAGCACTTCCCGACTAGGACAAAGCTTTCCCGAAGGAAAAAAACACGTTCAAAACAAATTGGACGCGCGAGGTCGACTTTCCGGGGCTCGACACGGCGAAAACACGACCGTACCGAGTGCGGACAAAAGAAGACTGGCCGGCTCGAGCCGGTTTCGGGCGGGAAGACGGCCGCGCATGCGCGGTGCGCGCGGGCGCGCGAGGGCTAGCAAAGGACTTTGCTAGTGAAGTTTCCGATTGGAGGGGCTGCCGTGGACGTCACCCATCAGTGAGAACAAGCAGCCTGCTTGTCCTCGGAGAATGATGTTTATAAGCTGAACATTTCAGGTGAAGCCTCACATATGGCGCAAGTAAGGAAGAATGATGGTAAATGTAGTCTGGAAATCTGGCACCGCCGCCTGGGACATCGTGATTCTAAGGTGATCCAGGATCTTCACAGTAAGCAACTAGCCACCGGCATTCAGATAAGTGCAGATGCTGGTAAAATGGAGAAATGCATAGACTGTGTTACTCAAAAAGGTGTGAGACCCTCATTTCCTGCATACACAGGAAATAGGAGTAATAAAGTGCTGGACTTAATACACAGTGACTTATGTGGACCGTTTAATATCCCATCATTGGGAAATAACAGATTTGTGCTAATATTCTTGGATGATTTCTCTAGATATTGTGTGGCCTATTTGCTGAAAGAGAAAAGTCAAGTCACAGACATGCTGAAGAAATACGTAGCCATGGTGAGAAATAAATTTGAAAGAAAACCAAAGGTTCTTCAGACCGACAATGGTGGTGAGTTCACTTCACAAAGCATGCGCACATTTCTAGAACAAGAAGGCATTCAGCATATCACAACAGTAGCTTATACACCAGAGCAAAATTCTGTCGCAGAGAGAAAATTTAGGTCACTTGTGGAAATGACCAGATGTATGCTGTCAGATAGCAATCTCCCTAAAAGACTATGGGGGGAAGCCATTCTCACAGCAGTGTACCTACAAAACAGAATGCCAACTAAAGGCGCTGAGCGCACACCACATGAGACATGGCATGGTAGGAAGCCAAACCTGTCACACATAAGAACATTTGGAAGTACAGCATATGCTCATGTACCAAAGCAAAGAAGGCATAAGCTGGATTCCACAACAGAAAGGGGCATTTTAGTTGGCTATGCTCCAGGACACAAAGGATATAGAATTTTGAATCTGAAAACTGGCATTGTTGGCATAAGACATGTTACATATTTTGATGAAAACAAAAGGGTTGATAAAGGCTGGATTATCCCAGATGAGCCTTATCATCCAGAATATGAAACTAGAACCATAATAGACATGCCAGTGTATATAAATGCCATACCAAGGCAGATGTCTGAAAGCAACTCACCTGTATCTAACGAGGAACAGGCAGAGGAAACAGACACAGAAAGGATCATTGAAGAAGACAGTACAGTTGGAGAAGGGGAATCAATTGGAGAAGGACTCTCAGATTTAGAGGATGCAGAAAGGTCGGACCAACCTGTTGTCAGACGCTCATCCAGGGAAAACAAAGGTGTTCCACCCCCAAGACTGTCTTACCTAACAAAGTCAGCAGAAGCTCAAGAGCCCTTAACATGGGATGAGATTGAGAAAATGCCAGCAGAAGAAGCTGCTGAATGGCATAAAGCTGCACAGGAAGAAATTGATGCATTGGATAAAAATAATACTTGGATTCTTACAAAATTACCTCCTGGCAAGAAAGCTATAGGATGCAAATGGGTATTCAAGTTAAAAAGGAATGCACAAGGAAAAGTGGAAAGGTATAAAGCCAGATTAGTCGCAAAGGGATATCTTCAAAAATATGGAGAAGATTTTGATGAAGTGTTTGCACCTGTAGTGAAACACACGACAATCAGAACACTTCTGAGCATTGCAGTCTCAAAAGGCATGCAAGTCAACCACATTGATGTGAAAACAGCGTTTCTTCACGGAGATATAACTGAAGACTTGTACATGGAACAGCCAACAGGTTTCATAAATACAAAACAAAGACAGCTAGTGTGTAAATTAAACAAAGGTCTTTGTGGATTAAAGCAAAGTGCAGAATGTTGGAATGAAAAATTGCATGAAATATTGACAAATTTAGGATTTAAGCAAGGTGAAGCAGATAAATGCTTGTACACTAGGTGCACAAATGGACAATATGCATACATTTTAGCTTTTGTTGATGATCTGCTCATTGCAAGCAAAAGTGAGCAAGAGTACAAGGACATTGTAAAGTGTTTAAACCAGAATGTTGAGATAAAAGAACTTGGTAATGTGTCATACTATCTTGGTATAGAAATTGAGAAACAAAATGATGGTTCTTATCTTCTAAGCCAGAAGCAGAAAATAAATGAGCTTATTGAAAGTTTAGGTATGCAAGATGCCCAAGTTGTAAGCACTCCCATGATCACTGATTTTCTGAAGGATGAAACAGTAAGAGAACCTTTACCAGATAACATCCAATATAGATCAGCCATAGGTAAGCTTTTATATCTAGCTACCACGTACAGGGCTGATATAGCAAATGCAGTAGGAATTTTGAGCAGAAGGGTCAGCTCACCTACCAAAACAAGATTGGACTGCAGTTAAAAGGATGGTAAGGTATTTAAAGGGTACCATTGATTGTAAATTAAAGATTTCAGCCAATAGTAATCCAAAACTAATATGTTACTGTGATTCAGATTGGGCAGGGGATCATTCTGATTATAAATCCACAAGTGGATATGTGTTTATGTATGGAAATGTACAAATTTCATGGGCCAGTCATAAACAAAGTATTGTGAGTTTGTCTTCTACAGAAGCTGAATATGTGGCTGTATCGGAAGCGTGCAGAGAACTGATGTGGATTGAAAAACTTTTGCTGGATTTTGGAATAGCTGAACAGAGACCAATCCAGATAATGGAAGATAATCAGAGCTGCATCCGACTGTCACAGAATGACAAGGTTCAGTCACGCACCAAGCACATCGCAACGAAATACCACAACGTGCGAGAGTTGGCGAAAGAAGGGGTCATCAGTCTACACTATTGTCACACCAGTGAGATGACAGCTGACATCATGACCAAACCGTTACCCAGAGAACATTTTGTGAATCTGCGTATAAAGCTTGGACTTTGTATGAATAAATAATTGCATGACAGTTATGCATGAGAAGGGGTTTGTTGGAATGTAATTGTATTTTACATGCATTGCCTGTCACCTATTATTTCTCTGTGATTACTCTGTGACCTCTGATGTGAATTACTTAGAGAGGTCACACAGCTATGCAACTTCCTGTGGGGGTTAGATGCAGCAGATGCAGCACATGGAGCACATGGAGCTCATGATCTCTCCTAACCTGAGAGGATCTATGGTGGTGTGAGCATCCATTACCATCTAAGCACATGGAAGGAGCTGATAATACAAATGTATAGTAATATGTATATATAAGCCTGTCTGATTATAATCTAACTACAAACTGTGAGTAAACAGATGTTTTGTTACTTCAACTTTAAAGTGACTCAGCAGTGAATTATTCAGGGGTGAATGAGAGAGAGATGAAGAAAGAAATTAACATTTCTAAAGCTGAAGCTGTGTGTACTAAAATCTGCTAATTATTTACTACAAATAATCCAACATTCGGGGCAGGAAAGAGCACCCTCTTTCCTGCCCGGAGCGCTGCCTCCCCTATCATCCTTCTCGGTCTGGCTGGGGATTCAAAATGGCCGCCGAGAGTTGAACTCTCGCGAGGCCGCTTCAACTCTCGGTGGCCATTTTGAATCCCCAGCCAGACCGAGGAAGATGCAGCAGGCAAGGGCAGGCAGCGCTCCGGGCAGGAAAGAGGGGGCTCTTTCCTGCCCCGAAGAGAAGACGCTACTAGACCACCAGGGCTAGATAGTAAGTGGGGGGGGGGGGGGGGGTATGTGATGGGGGGGAGGGGACTATGTGACGTGGGGGGGCAGGGAATAGGGGCGGAACGAGGACCTGAAGGGGGCGTGGTGGGGCGTGGCATGAGGTGGGGCGGGGTAGGGGGGCGTGGCATGTGTCCTCTTTTTCAGAGGACCCAAAATGGTAACCCTAATCAGACCCAAGCATGAGTGATCTGCAGGCTGGAACCCACTGACGAGCCCCAGATGAAAAAAAGAGAGCTGGTGAGTCCAAAACAAAGGGCTGGGCATTAAGGCAGACAGGAACAGGGGAGGAGGAAGAGAAGGGATCTGGAGCGAGCCAGGGGTTAAAGAGGAGCTGTAGCAGTAGTCCCAGAAGCCAATCTTCAGACAGAAATGAAGAGGAGGAAGAGGGGAACACACTGGGAAGCTGAGACTGGTAGGGAGCAGTGCAGAGCTGAATAGAGAGCAACGTGGCAAGGTCCCTGAATCCCAGAAGTCCCCCCAGCGCATCCCTCCGTGTGTGTGTCTGCTTGTCCAGAGAGGAGAGAGAGAGAGCCGGCCGTGTGACTGTCCTGTAAAGAAGAGGCTTATCCGGAGAGGGAAGAAACTCCACAGAGAGACACCCCCCCTTGCACTGAGTGCCCAGACTAAAAAGGAACTTTTTTCTTTGAGTGCCTGCCTCAGGAAAATACAGACAGAAGCCTGTCCTGGGAACAAAACTGTCCAGCCTAAGCCTGCCTTTGAGCTCTGAGAGGGTCTGCATTCAAGAGCCTGCCTGCCTTTATGAGATTTAGTTTAGCAGTCCATCAGTGGGATTAGAGGGTGGTGGTATAGCAGAACAAAAAAAAAGGGGGGGGGGTCATGTTTTGGGCGGTTTAGATAGGAATTTCCCCTACTTACCTGTTTTATTTGAATCTAGTTAGTCCACAAGTTCCTTGCCAAAGAAACTACTAATTGAGGTTAGTACATACACCAAGCACAGAAAGTCAGGGTTTTCCTTTTTTGAGTTTTTTGAGTCAGAGCAGTAGGTATCCTGGAGTTCCTGAGCCGGTGAGCTGACCTCGCCAACCGAGGAGACGTGGGTGTGGAGAAGACCAAGGTACCCAATGCAAGAAAGCAGCAATGCTAGCGAAGATTTGATATACCGGTAACATTATTGTGTGCACACAAACGGGGGAATATATATATATCAGATCTGAGTGCAATAATTAGAGCTGTATACATGCTTGGGATGTTTTGTGTTATTACAGAAGTGGGGTTGGGGTCTTGGTAACTGTGATTGTAATTTTGAACATGTTATTGCCTTTATTTTCTTTGTAACTTACCACAAAGTATTTAACACCTTGCACTAGCTTTATCTAATACCATCAAAGCTTAACAATTGGTACCAACATTAAGGAACATAACCAACAAGTGTTTCTATTTATTTTATCATTTAATAAACTTTTATTATTTCTTTTCTTGTTACATCCCTTGGCTGTGTGGACTTTATTTGGGAACCCTATTTGGAACTGTGACATTCATATATTTATTTCTTTAATTACTAGCCGTTGAGCCCGTAAAAACGGGCTGGTATTGAGGTTTTCCTCCCCCCGCGGTCACCACCGCTCCCCTCCCCCCCGCGAAGTCGCCACCGCCCCCCCCCCTCGAAGTCGTCGCCGTCGCCGCCACCCCTCCACCTGGCCCGGGCCCTCTCTTCACTTCTGAACTTACAGATCCATTCGCCGAACGCAGCAACGCACATCAGCTGAGCTGCCCCTTCCTCCTCTGCCTGTGTGTGTCCCGCCCTCGCTGACGTTACGTCACAGGAGGGCGGGGCCACAGGCAAAGAAGGAAGGGCTCACTGCAGCTCAGCTGATGTGCGTTGCTGCGTTCGGCGAATGGATCTGTAAGTTCAGAAGGGAAGAGAGGGCCCGGGCCGGGTGGAGGGGGGAGCGGTAGCAACCTCGGCGGCGCAGTTTCCCTCTCTGTCCCGCCCCCCCCCCCCGTCATCACGTATTGACACGGGGGCGGGACAGAGAGGGAAGTCTCTACTGCGCATTTGCGAGTGAGTACGGTCACTCGCCGTTTATATGTTTGATTGTAATTTACCTGCTCCATGACTAGGGGGTTTACATTACCATTCAAAGGGAGCAAGGAGATGGACACAGAAAAGAGGCAACAGGATTCCTGTAGCCTTAAGAAAAGGGAAGAAAAAGACATATTGTGAGGGTAGGGACTCTGTGAGAGCTGGATCCTGACACTTTTGAAGTGAGATCAGGTTTTTTTTGTTTGTTTGTTTGTTTTTTTTACTGAGGATGTGTTTAATTAACAAAAGGACCGAAATTTATCTTTTAAGGAGATGTAATTTTTTAATGTACCTTTTGGCAATTATGACAAATGAATGACATATCCTAGATGATGTATTCTTCAAAAACCAGTGCTTTGGGCTGAGAAACTCTATATAAGTGCTTGGTCTGAAAGGCAGGAGGACATGATGACAGTCTTCCTCTGTTTGTCTCAACTTACTAAGGAATAGGCATCCATTTCAATGGCAAATCCCTTTTGTTTATATTCCCTTATTACCCTGCTTTTTATTTGCTACTACTAATTTCTTATTTTTCATATTCTTGGGTAAGAATAAAATTTAATAAGGTGAGACGCTTCTTTTGTTTGTAGTTTGGTGCTTATCAGGCCACTGGTCCCAAGAAACTCAGTTGGGGAATTTGTCTGGGAGAAGTGTTGAGTTTTTGGTTCTGAGGCCCAGCACCAACAAGCCCAAATAACTGTTACTTATGCAAGTGTGCTTGCGAGTCATTAATCCAACACAGACAGCTAAAAAGGTTCAACAACTACACTAGCAGAAAGTCGATTGTTCAGTCTGATAAAAAGTTCCTTCAAATCAGGCCAGATTGCAATATTACTGATTGTCTTCTGACTGGTTCTACAGGTTATGATAAAAGGTATCTCTGTGTCACGTCACTGCAAGCGATCTGGAGTAGTGAGCCCTTGGGCTACTGCCAGAGACCGGCAACAGCAGGAAGACCACCCAACAGGGAAGCGCAGACAAACACCAACAGGCTGGACTGGAACCAAAAGCTGGAACGAACTTGGCTTGACTGGACTAGAACCACAAGCTGGAGCGGACTTAGCTTGGTTGGACTGGAGCCACAAGCTGGAGCGGACTTGGCTTGGCTGGACTGGAACCACAAGCTGGAGCGGACTTGGCTTGACTGGACTGGAACCACAAGCTGGAGCAGACTTAGCTTGGCTGGACTGGAACCAGATTGAAGTACTCAGGCAAGGCAGACACGAACGGGGAAGGGCTAAAGCTAAGGACAACCAGGGTGGAACAAGCAGGCAGGGAACTATAGCAGAAGACAGAGGAAAACCATAAGAAACATACAGGGCTGAAACAGCAGGAGGGAAACTAGAACTGACCATGAGCAAAACAGCAACAAACAGTAAGGAACTGAAGCTAGGCAGAGCAGATACAGCAGCAAGGAACTAAAGTTAAAGACACACAAGGCAAAAACAAACAGAAGAAACTAAAGCTAAGGACCCACAAAGCAGATACTAGCAGAGCTAGAGCAGCAACAAACACTCTCAGACAAAAGCACATCTGAAGACCTCTGTTGCAAAGGCAAAGCCTGAAAGTTCCCAGGTGCTTAATAAGGCAATTACAGATGATGTCACTGGTGAGGCTTGACAGCAGAACCACCGGGGCAAGTCTGGAAAGCTGGAACATCAGGACCGGAATGGAACCTGGAAGACATCTGGGAAACAGGAAAAAACAGTCCACAGCAACCATAGGACCCGGTCACCCGGAGGCAAGGTGAGTGTAGGCATGGAATAAAGTCACAGTCGTGACACTCTGAAACACTTGACTTCCAGATAGCAAAAAGTACTTTATCATCATTGTCATTATCATCTGCATTAGAAGTACTGCTGTCTAATTCATCACTTGCATCTTCATCTTTATCTTCATTATCATCATCATGCTGTCCAATTACAAAGAAGGCTTTTACAAAGTTGGAATCATTGTCTTTTGTTCTAACAATTTTTCATCTGACGGCAAACTCTTTGAATATCTTCAAGAACTGATGCAAACACATCAAATGTGTAGGAACCTTTCATTCTTAAGGCCAGACATGCAGACTTCCTCCTTAAGGACTCTTATCAATCCAGTGGACAGTTACTCCAGTGTAAATTTTCCCATTGGATAACGTGCCATCTGTTGTGGTAGAAACATATATCTGTTCACTGAGAATTGCTACCAGCTTCATCTCCACTTCCCAACTCATCAATGTTCTTTTTGGCTGAAGGCCACTAACCAGTTAAAAAACACAAGCAATTCACCGTTCTTATCCTATATAATAATTTGCACCTCCAACATTCCTAAGCTGACTCCGTGGCAGACTGCAGTGAAGGGTTTGTAACTCTGTAACCATCTCTCTCTGTCCCGCCCTCGCGTCAAAACGTGATCACATCGAGGGCGGAACAGTGAGAGGGAAGGGAACGCTGCAGAGTTGCTAGGCAAAGGAACGCGACGTCGAGGGAACTCTGTATAGCTGCCAGCCCCCATGCCTCCCTCCCTCTCTCTCTCTGCCCTCCAAGCACAACCTGTCCTCCAGCAGCCCCTTGCCTTCCTAAGTGCTGGCTGTATTTTAAAAATTCTTACCTTGGGGTGCGGCGTCCACAGTGAAGGCGAGCGGTGCTTCACACTGCCTTCGCATGTGTCTCAGCTCTGCCTCTGCTCCCATCCATCCGGAAACAGGAAATGAGGGTGGGACCAGAGGCAGAGTTGAGACACATGCGAAGGCAGTGTGAAGCGCTGCTCGCCTTCACTGTGGACGCCGCACCCCAAGGTAAGAATTTTAAAAATACAGCCAGCACTTACGAAGGCGAGGGGCTGCCGGAGGACAGGTCGTGCTTGGAGGGCAGAAAGAGAGAGGGAGGGAGGCGTGGAAGTTGGAGGGGGGGGGGCGTGGACCTTGGAGGGAGGGGGCGTCCTGCAAGTCGAAGGGGAGGAGGGTCGTCAAACTCGAAGGGGAGGGAGGGAGTCGTGGGGGTGTGGAACGAGAATGGGGGGCATGGAACTCAGAGGGGAGGGAGGGGGTCCTGGAACTCGAAGGGGAGGGAGGGGATCCTGGAACTCAAAGGGGAGGGGGGAGGGAGCCTGAAACTTGGAGGGCACACAGAGAGAGAGGTAGGGAGGGGGCCTGGAACTCGGAGGGCACACAGAGAGGTAGGGAGGGGGCCTGGAACTCAGAGGGCAGACAGATGGAGGGAGGGGGGCCCTGGATATGGGTGGATGGAGGAGAGGCCAGGGGAGAATGCAGAATTGATGCACATGTAGGGAGGAGGGCAAGGGACAGAGGAGAATTGCTGCACCACGATGGATGGAGGGGGCAGGGGAGAGAGGACATTTGCTGCATATGGATGAATGCAGGGGAGAGAGCATAATTGGTGCACATGGGACACACACTACACTCTCTCACACACACACAGAAACACACATTCTGTCTCTCTCTCTCTCAAACACACACTCTCTCTCTCTGACACACACTCTCTCTCTCTGACACATACTCACTCTCTGACAGTGGCGTAGCAAGGGGGGCTGCCACCCCTGGCGGGACGGTTCGCCGTTGCACCCCCCCCTGGTGCAGCACAATGACACCCCCCCTCGGCGCATTGACACCCCGCTCCCGACCCAGTGCCTACCCTCCTCCATGCAACCAGCTCCCTACCTTTAAAAAAAATATCGGAATCCGAGGCGAGGCGCAGCGCTTCGCGCCTGCACGTAAAAGAAATGTGGACCGTCTCATCGGACTTTCTCTCGCTCTGTCTGTCCTGCCCTTGCGGAAATAGGAAGTTGCGTCAGCGGAGGGCGGGACAGATACAGCGAGGGAAGGCCTGATGAGATGGTCCACAATTCTTTTACATGCAGGCGTGAGGCGCTGCGCCTCGCCTTCCGATATTTTTTTAAAGGTAGGGAGCTGGTTGGACGGAGGAGGGTAGGCACTGGGTCGGGGGGGGGGTGTCATCGTGCTGCACCCAGGGAGGGGAGCTGGCAGGGAGCACCCCCCCCTGAGCTGACACCCGGGGCGGACCGCCCCTCCCGCCCCCCCCTTGCTACGCCACTGCTCTCTGACACATACTCATTCACTCTCTCACACATACTCACTCACACATACTCTCTCCTAACAGTTCCCTTAAAAACATAATTGCCATTAGAGGACAACCTTGCTAGCACCCGTTTCATTTCTTTCAGAAACTGGCTTTTTTTTTTACTAATGGGCTATATTCACTGAACAGCAAAATTTAAGATGAGATGATCCACTCTTTGTGTGACAAGGTTTAAAATAGCAAAATCCTGTTCCCAGTTTTGCTGTTTCATTTGGTTTACTGAGAAATTGTCATCTACATCTCCCTTTCGCTTTTACTTTCTACTTTTAACCGCAAGCATCAGATGTAACTGAGTGAAAGTAGTAAAAATTGGCAAAATGATTACTTCAGTAAAGTAGCAAATTTTATCCTGTATTTCTTTACAAGTAAAAGTAACAAAACTTTTACTTAAGTACAGTAACTAGTTACATTTACTTAGGAGGTCTTTTACTAAGGCACGGTAGCATTTTTAGCGTGCGCTAAATGCTAGAGACGCCTATAGGAATATATGGGCATCTCTAACATTTAGCGCACACTTATTTTTAGCACATGCTAAAAATACTAGCATTCCTTTGTAAAAGGCCCACTTGTTACTATGCAACACTGGCCTTAGGTATTCTGTACCTGTAACAAGATTCAAAAGGAAAGTATGTAGATAAATCTCTTATCCGTCCCTTTCTCCTCTACTTCTAATTCCATTCCTTTTATCTTGCTGCACCTCTCGCCTGGAATAGTCTTCCCGAGCCTGTATGTCTAGCCCCGTCTTTAGCTGTTTTCAAGTCCAAATTCAAAACCCACCTCTTTACCACTGCTTTTGACTCCTAACTCACTTACCGTGTCCTTTATCCTCACCTCTTATTCCCTTACCCTTAATTGTTCTGTCTGTTTACCTGTCTTATCTAGATTGTAAGCTCTTTGAGCAGGGACTGTCTTCTGTGTATGGTGTACAGCGCTGCGTATTCCTTGTAGCGCTATAGAAATGATAAGTAGTTAGATACTTTTAATAACTGATGCAAAGCCTGAAAGTAAAAAGTACACATATGCTTTGTCCTAATTTGCTTTTCAAAATTGGCCTCATAAATTGTAGAAAATACAAAGTTGCAGAAAGTATGCAATTTATCCCTAAAATCAGGTGTGGTACCGGAAGATTGGAGGGTGGCCAATGTAACGTCGATTTTTAAAAAGGGTTCCAGAGGAGATCCGGGAAATTATAGACCAGTGAGTCTGACGTCGGTGCCGGGAAAAATGGTGGAGGCTATTATTAAGAATAAAATTACAGAGCACATACAAAAGTATGGGCTACTGAGACAAAGTCAGCACGGATTTAGTGAAGGGAAGTCTTGCCTCACAAATCTACTGCATTTTTTCGAGGGGGTGGACAAACATGTGGACAAAGGGGAGCCGGTGGATACTGTCTAGCTAGATTTTCAGAAGGCGTTTGACAAAGTGCCTCATGAAAGACTCCAAAGGAAACTGGAGTCATGGGATCGGAGGCAGTGTATTATTGTGGATAAAGAGCTGGTTAAAAGATAGGAAGCAGCGAGTAGGGTTGAATGGTCATTATTCTCGATGGATAAGGGTAGTCAGTGGGGTCCTTCAGGGGTCTGTGCTGGGACCGCTGCTTTTTAACATATTTATAAATGACCTTGAGATGGGAGTAACTAGTGAGGTAATTAAATTCGCAGATGACACAAAGTTATTCAGGGTTGTCTCGTCGCGGGAGGAGTGTGAAAGGTTACAAGAGGACCTCATGAGACTGGGGGATTGGGCGTCCAAATGGCAGATGAAGTTCAACGTTGACAAGTGCAAAGTGATGCATGTGGGAAGGAGGAACCCGAATTACGAATTAATAACAATGCAAGGTTCTGCTTTAGGAGTTACGGACCAAGAAAGGGATCTGGGAGTCATCGTGGATAGGACACTGAAATCTTCAGCTCAATGTGCTGCGGCGGCTAAGAAGGCGAACAGAATGTTGAGTATTATTAGAAAAGGGATGGAAAACAAGCATGAGGATGTTATAATGCAGTTATATCGCTCCATGGTGCAACCGCACCTGGAGTATTGTGTTCAGTTTTGGTCTACTCATCTCAAAAAAGATATTAAGGAATTGGAGAAGGTGCAGAGAAGGGCGACAAAAATGATAAAAGGGATGGGACAACTACCTTATGAGGAGAGGTTAAGAAGGCTAGGACTCTTTAGCCTGGAGAAAAGGCAGCTGAGGGGTGATATGATAGAGGTCTACAAAATAATGAGTGGGGTAGAGTGGACAGATGTGAAGCGTTTGTTTACGCTTTCTAACAATAATAGAACCAGGGGACACAAGATGAAATTAGAATGTGGTAGGTTTAAAACAAATCGGAGAAAGTTTTTCTTTATTCAGCGCGTGGTTAGACTCTGGAACTCATTGCCGGAGAAGGTAGTGACGGCAGCTGGCCTTGCTGAGTTTAAAGGGGGTCTGGACAGATTCCTTAAGGAAAAGTCCATTGATCGTTATTAATTTTGGGGGTTTTGCCAGGTTCTTGGGGCCTGGATTGGCCGCTGTCAGAGACAGAGTGCTGGACTTGATGGACCTTTGGTCTTTTCCCAGCGTGGCATTGCTTATGTACTTATGGACAAAAAAACTAGCAAGATTTCACCATTGCATGCATGCTGAATGTTCATTAAGTTATAATTAACTTGCACACAATCTTGCTAAACTAAGAGGATCTGAAATTCAAGAGTTCAAGAAACCTACCTTCAGTTTTAACCTTATTTTTATTTGCCATCTTAATCAAGGCTCCTGCCAAGGGACTGATGCACCATCGTATATGTCTAGCATCTGGTCCTGTGAACATTGAAACTGTAAGTGGTATTTCCCTTGCAGAAGTCTCCTTGTCTTTGGGTGGAAAGACTCCACCTGCCCCAAGCCTCATATAGCATTAGAAGGTGAAGACAGTATCTCCAGTTAATGGGGAGAATGAGCTGTTTTCTGATTCATTTTTTTTTAACTGGATTCTGTATCAAGAATATCCCTGACCCTTTAAATGAACATCTTCACAGCATACCTAGATTACTTTAGAGAATATGTGGCAAATGGTGCCACTTACTGATACAGCAAACTTTGCCACAATTATGCAAATTTTCCCAAAATTATATGAAAAATGGCTGAATTTGAAACTAGATTAACTAATGTGGAAACTTCTTTGCAAACACTTGAAAAAACTGTTACTACTTTAAAATCGACTGCAATACCTAATTTGAAAGAAAATTCAAGGATTTATGCTCATTTGGAACCTAGAGAGAAGTTTCCAAAAGTCAGAAATCTAAGTTTTTTGTTTTCTTTTTAAAATTTTTCTTCCTACTCATCTTGCCCTCATTGGTTCTGGCTAATATTTACTATCTCCCTAGACGGGTTAAGAAAATTGAGGGGGGGGGGGGGGGGAGGAAGTGATCAGATAGTCTCCCCTGATACTCTTGATATCTAATATTTGTTGCAATCTTCTAATGATTTGATAGCTAACAGAAAGCTACATTATTAGTTGTTTTTTTAACTGAAGCTGTAAAAAGAGCAATAATGAAGTTGTATTTTTCTAAAAGGTAGGTGCCCTTTTGTGGTCAGATAGTATTTTTCCCAGATGTTTCTAGACAAACAGGTTCGTAAAAGGTCCTTTCTGCAGCTGAAGCCAAAAAGTCTTGGAGCTGGGAAGGACCTTCTTTCTTAAATTTCCTTGTAAATGTCTTGTTAATTATAGGAATAACAGTTATATTTTGGGGGATCCAGTTCAATTGCAGAATTTCCTTATGGATAAAACCATTTTGCAAAATTAAGATATTCAACCTTGTTTCTCTGGCTGGAGTGTATATGAATAAGAGAAGGTTTAAGGTAGAATGAAATTTCCTCTTTGTGTGTGTGTAACAACTTCACTAAAATATTAATTTAAGATGAATAATAACTAAGACAAATGTTGCATAATATTTAAAAAAGGTGATAATCCTGTTACCTTGATATATATACAGGTCTCTGATGTTCTTGAAAGCCTTGCGTACAGCCACAGAACAGTCGGTATTGCACCTTTCAAAGATCTAAGGAAGAAAAAAATACCACTACAAAAATGAATTTAGAAGAACTAAAGCCCTAACTGAATGTACTATTACAAGGAGGTAAATATGCATGATCGTACAGGTCTTTATCTGCCGTCAACTATTATGTTACGTTATTATGATGCATGTAATGTATTTTTAAAAAGTAACAAGGAAGTCCTAAGTCAGGGCGCATCATAATGTACTTCTAGACAAATGTAATGAAACTGTCGAGATGCTGGAGCTATCATGAACTGTTAAAATATATTATATTTTCTAATTTTTCTTTAAATGCTCTCTCAGGCCTTCTTCCTTGTATTCATTCAGGAATCAATATGCAGTAGCCTGAGTTCCAGCATAATACATTTGAATCTGCAGACCTTGTAGCCAATCTTCAAAGAGAAATTACCCTAACAGTTACTCTTAAAAATTAATTACAAGGTTTGCACGTACAGAGCGTTCATTAATTTTCTTCTTGCTTTATCTGCAGGTGATGGTGGATTGGGGACAAAACAGCACAAATATGTTTGAAAATGTAATTGTACATGATTTGCATGTCTCTACCTATGACTAAATATATCCCAAGAATGCCTCTTTTTAATATGGCTAAAATTTTATGTGCTGAGAAAACACTTGGGTACACTTAGAGGAGACAATCAACTAATAATGAATTTGATAAAATACCTTAAATAATCAAGGACTAGGATAAATTTTGAATTGTGACCAGAAGACAGTCAAGGAAATAAACACATGACTCTCAGGAAGGAATTTACTCTCATGGAAGGGTGCTAGCAATGCCATAGTCCATGACCACACTAAGGGATCTTTTTACTAAGGTGCACTGAAAAATGGAATGCGGTAGTGTAGACACATGTTTTGGGCACGTGCAGAATTCTTTTTTAGCGCACCTACAAAAAATGTTGGGGTTTTTTCTGCTGAAAACGGACAGACGTGTAGCAAAATGAAAATTGCCGCACGTCCATTTTGGGTCTGAGACCTTACCGCAAGCCATTGACTTAGCGGTAAGGTCTCACACGGTAACCATGTGGTAATGGTCTATGCATGTCAAATGCCACTTGATGTGCATAGCTGCCGCATGCCAGAAAATAAAAAATGTTTTTCAGACACGAGTAGTGGACATGATCCAAAATTGAAATTACCGCAAGGGCCACGTGGTAACATAGTAGATGACGGCAGAAAAAGACCTGCACGGTCCACCCAATCTGCCCAACAAGATAAACTCACATGTGCCATTTTTTGTGTACACCTTACCTTGATTTGTACCTGTCTTTTTCAGGGTACAGACCGTATAAGTCTGCCCAGCACTATCCCCGCCTTCCGACCACCCACCCCGCCTCCCACCACCGGCTCTGGCACAGACCGTATAAGTCTGCCCAGCACTATCCCCACCTCCCAACCACCAGCCCTGCCTCCCACCACCGGCTAAGCTTCTGGGGATCCCTTCCTTCTGAGGAGGATTCCTTTATGTTTATCCCATGCATGTTTGAATTCCGTTACCGTTTTCCTCTCCACCATCTCCCGCAGGAACATTCCAAGCATCCACCACTCTCTCCATGAAAAAATACTTCCTGACATTTTTCTTGAGTCTGCCCCCCTTCAATCTCATTTCATGTCCTCTAACCTGGTGGTAACTCCAATTTGGCGCGCGTAGGCGCCTACGCGGCTTAGTGAAAGGGCATCTAAATCAATCTTGAAGAATCTATCCCAGCTAACTCTACTTTAGAGAATTAAATTATAGGCCTTTTACAGATCCTGCTCAGTTGAAAGTTTTACTTCAGAAAGATAGGGCTAGAGGGATCATGTTGTAATTTATCTAAAAGAACAGGCTAGCTACAGTGATGTTTGTTTTCCTTGTTTTGTTTGTCAAATTTTCTTTTTTTCTTCTGTGGGTTTTCCCTATTAATATGGATTTGAGATGGCATCTATGAATGAATAGATTTTGTTTTCTGTGTTTTATTTCCGTATTCCGTGCTATGACTGCCTGGCTTTTGTGTTTGTGTAATTATACTGGAAAATGTCAATAAATATAAATAAATTATAGGCTTTACTGTTTGTTTTTTTTAGGTATTGTCATCAACTGACCTCAGTTTACTTATTTTTAAAACATATTAAGCACTATCAGCATTTCATTCATTCCAATAGAACCTAGTCGCTACTTTATCAATTGCTGCAGCACAATTAGTCTCAAGAACAGCAGCTTTCAGGCTAGGCACCAACCTTGTGGAATCTGTGTCCATCAGACATGTTATTTATCCCTCAGAACCCCCCCCCCCCCTGAAAATCTGCAGATCAATACTCAACCCACAGAAGTCAGTAGTTTTCTTCTCCCAACAACATCCCCCCCCCCCCCCCACTCCTTCCCCCAAAAAACCCAGCCTCCATGGGTTTTTATATCCAGATATTCAGTGCCGGGCCATAGTGCACTGATATCAGGGTATGGTTCAGAGCTGAATATCCAGGTATAATGCAGCCACCAACACTTATCTGGGTGCCAGTGATATTCAGACTGACACCTGGATAACTACCCAGACAAAGTTAGAACAGCCATTTTGCTGCCCTAACTTTCTCCAGATAGTTACCCAGTTAGCGGGCTGAATATTTCTGTTAACCAGGTAACTCCTGACTTTACCTCCAAATTGCCCTAGCACTGCCCACTTAACTTCAAAAGATAATTTATTCATGGACGGATAATACCAGTGGGCTGCTAACATGAAAATGATGCTCCCAAGGAGCCTCTTAAAGGAGCCAGTGTTTAAACAATAACCCCCATTCACCTCCCTGATCCTCTACAAAGTGCAGTCTGATCCCTAACCCTCCCCCCCCCCCCGCCCCGGCACCTATGCATGTTCTTCATGGTGGCTAGAGGGGAGGGGAAGGGAAGGAGCAATCCCCCAAGTGTATATGCTCTGGTGCCTCCTATCTTCAAAATGGCATCACACTACTATTAGTGGTAGTCTCTTGTATTTGGCAGTCTGACCCCTAATGATAGTACCACAAGACTACCAGTAGCATAGTGCCAGTTTGAAGATGGAAGCTGCCAGGGCAACCCACAGTTATGTACCTTGGGGGTTAGAGTTGCAGGAATGGACAGTGAAGAGGATCGAAAAATACATTGATGAAGTGCTTCATGAGGCAAAGATCTCCAATAGAAAGGAAAATGTAAAGCGAAAGCTACATACCTGTAGAAGGTATTCTCCGAGGGCAGCAGGCTGATTGTTCTCACATGTGGGTGACGTCCAACGGCAGCCCCAGATCGGAGATCTTCCTAGCAACAAACGTTTGCTAGCCCTCGCATGCGCATGCGCGACCGCCTTCCCGCCTGCAACGAGAGCGTGCTTCTCAGTCCAGTAGAATAGCAAAACAAGGGAAGAGACAACGCCAAAGGGGAATTGAGCGGGTTGGTGAGAACAATCAGCCTGCTGTTCTCGGAGAATACCTTCTACAGGTATGTAGCTTTCGATTTCTCCGAGGACAACCAGGCTGCTTGTTCTCACATGTGGGGTATCCCTAGCCCCCAGGCTCACTCAAAACAACAAACAGGGTCAATTGAGCCTCGCAACGGCGAGGACATAACTGAGATTGACCTAAACTTATCCAACTAACAGAGAGTGCAGCCTGGAACAGAATAAAAAAGGGCCTAGGGGGCTGCAGTTGGATTCTAAACCCCAAACAGATTCTGCAGCACCGACTGCCCAAACCGACTGTCGCGTCAGGTATCCTGCTGGAGGCAGTAATGAGATGTGAATGTGTGGACATATGACCACGTCACAGCCTTACAAATCTCTTCAATAGTGGCTGACTTCAAGTGGGCCACTGACGCTGCCATGGCTCGAACACTATGAGCCGTGACATGACCCTCAAGAGTCAGCCCAGCCTGGGCATAAGTGAAGGAAATGCAATCTGCTAGCCAATTGGATATGGTGCGTTTCCCGACAGCCACTCCCCTTCTGTTGGGATCAAAAGAAACAAACAATTGGGCAGACTGTCTGTGGGGCTGTGTCCGCTCCAGATAGAAGGCCAATGCTCTTTTGCAGTCCAATGTGTGCAGCTGACGTTCAGAAGGGCGGGTATGAGGATGGGGAAAGAATGTTGGCAAGACAATTGACTGGTTCAGATGGAACTCCGACACCATCTTCGGCAAGAACTTAGGGTGAGTACGGAGGACTACTCTGTTATGATGTAATTTAGTATAAGGAGCATGAGCTACCAAGGCTTGAAGCTCACTGACTCTGCGAGCTGAAGTGACTGCCACCAAGAAAATGACCTTCTAGGTCAAGTACTTCAGATGGCAAGAATCCAGTGGCTCAAAAGGAGGTTTCATCAGCTGGGTGAGAACGACATTGAGATCCCATGACACAGTAGGAGGTTTGATGAGGGGCTTTGACAAAAGCAAACCTCTCATGAAGCGAACAACTAAAGGCTGTCCCGAGATTGGCTTACCTTCCACACAGTAATGATATGCACGAATCGCACTAAGATGAACCCTTACAGAGTTGGTCTTAAGACCAGACTCGGACAAGTGCAGAAGGTATTCAAGCAGGGTCTGTGTAGGACATAAGAGAGGATCTAGGGCCTTGCTGTCACACCAGGCGGCAAACCTCCGCCATAGAAAAAAGTAACCCTTCTTAGTGGAATCTTTCCTGGAAGCAAGCAAGACTCGGGAGACACCCTCCGACAGACCCAAGGAGGCAAAATCTACGCCCTCAACATCCAGGCTGTGAGAGCCAGAGACTGGAGGTTGGGATGCAGAAGAACCCCCTCGTTCTAAGTGATGAGGGTCGGAAAACACTCCAATCTCCACGGTTCTTCGGAAAGGCGAGGGAACCATATCTGACGCAGCCAGAAAGCAGCGATCAGAATCATGGTGCCTCGATCTTGCCTGAGTTTCAGAAATGTCTTCCCCACCAAAGGCATACAGAAGGCCTTCCCCCCAATCCAGGAGAAAGGCATCCGATGCTAGTCTGGCGGGGGCCTGAAGTCTGGAACAAAATTGAGGGGCCTTGTGTTTGGCTCAAGTAGCAAAGAAATCCACCAAGGGGGTGCCCCACACTTGGAAGATCTGGCGTACCACTCTCGAATGGAGCTGTACACATTTCCCGGACAAAGGCCGCAAAAGACAGACTCTCGGGAGGAGAAAGCTGCAACTCAGGAGAGGGAGTAGGATCAGAGGGGAGACCGCAAGACTCCTCGTCAGAGAAATATCTCGGGTCCTCCTCTGCTTCCCATGAGGCCTCACCATCGGTATCGGACACCAGTGCGTGAACTTCAGTCCGAAGCCGAGCCCGTCTCGACTCCGTGGAAACTTGGCCACGGCGGATACGCCGAGAGGAAGACTCCCGCACTGGCGGCAATGAAGCTCCCTCCATCGATGTCGTCGGGGAGTCAGCCTGGGAGGTCGCCGGGGCCGGCACCGCAAGCGGTACCGGGGTCGGAGACCTCACCACAGGTGAGTAGCCAGCCGCCGCCTCTCACAACGGAACCGGCGGCGCAAGCACCACCGGTACCGGAGCGGACGGGCGTAGCAGCTCTTCCAGGATCCCTGGAAGGATGGCACGGAGGCTCTCGTTCAAAGCGGCTGTCGAGGAAGGTAGTGGGGCCGGTACAGGCGACGAGCTCAGAATCTGCCTGGGGCGCGGAGGCGGTACCGGGCTGTCCGTAGCAGAACGCATTGACACCTCTTGTACAGAGGGCAAGCGGTCCTCCCGGCATCGACGCTTAGCAGATGCCGACTCCTGCGGCATCCCGGAGCTCTCGGTATTGCGACGGGAAGGCGACTGACGACGATGCTTCTTAGCCTTCGCTCGAACCACGTCACTGGAGCCTCCCGGTACCGAAGAGGAGGACGTTGAATCCAAACACCTCCTCGGGGCCGGGTCCGAAACAGGTCGATCCTGGGGGGCCTGTACTGCAGGAGCCTTCGAGGCAGGCAGAGACCTACTCGAAGGCTCACCGCTACCAGCAGGGGAATGGACAGCCCTCACCTGCGCTCCCGACGGCGGTGCACCTTCCGATGACATCGATACCTCCAATGATTGCGGGCATCGAAGTACCGGACAAGGCTCCGAACAAAAGTTCCGCTGAGCCAATCGCGCTGCCTGGGTCCTTTTCTTCAACAGAAGACAAAGAGTGCAGGCCTGGGGATGATGACCAGTTCCCAGACACTGAAGACACGAAACGTGCCTATCAGTGAGCGAAATCGTCCGGCTGCACCGCGTGCACTTCTTGAAGCCACTGGCAGGCTTCGATGACATGGGCGGAAAAATCACGCCGGCGAAATCAAAATTCGCGATGCCAAAAATAGCGCACCAAAAACAGAGAAAAACCCGTACGGGCGGCTGGGAAAGCCGCTTCCAACGAATGAAAGGAAACTTAACGGGACAAAACTAAGAAACACAGGAAAGTTTTTTTTTGTAAACAGAACACGATCGAACTAATCCGAGCACTTTCCGAAAGGAAAAAAGCGGCGAAAAACGCGCGAGGGGTCTCCTTGAGGCACAGAACCACCGTAAACAGCCGTCCTGAGCCGCGGAAAAAAGAAGACTGATGAGCATGCTCTCGTTGCGGGCGGGAAGGCGGTCGCGCATGCGTGTCATGCATGCGCACGCGAGGGCTAGCAAATGTTTGTTGCTAGGAAGATCTCTGATCTGGGGCTGCTGTTGGATGTCACCCACATGTGAGAACAAGCAGCCTGCTTGTCCTCGGAGAACTGTACTTACAGAGGACAACTGAGCACACATCACCAGAACCTGCAGAATCAACACACTGACTCCAATTTCATTTGAACTGAAGTGGAGGAGGCAAGAGCATCCCAAGAACAGGATGCTCAAAAACTCCATAGTTGCCAGATCAGTGACTAGTAGGAAGTGAAGAGTACTGCTGGTTGGTGACTCTCTCCTTAAGGGTATAACTGTATTTCAGATATGATATCCCAGGAGATGTGCTACCTGCCTGTTTCCCAAGACACAATAAGCTTACTGACTATTATCCAGTGATACTCGTCCATGTTGGCACAAATTATACTGCTACATATACCTCTGAACACATAAAAAATGATTACATGACTGAGAGAGAAGGTGAAGCAGACAGGTGGTGGTCACATTGACTCTCATGTCAACGGTAAAGGCTGAGGCAGAGAGGGCTCACAAGTCAGAGATGAATGCATGGCTGAATGGTATTGCCGAGAGTGTTTCTGCTGCTTGGACCATGGAATGATTTTTGAAGGGTTGATGAGCAGAGATGGCATTCACCTATCAAGGAAGGGGCAATGTGTCTTCCTCAGCAGATTGGCTAATCTACTGAAGAGGACTTTAAATTAGAATCATTGAGAATGGATGAACAAAGCTCCAGGTAAGTAAACGCCCTCAGGTAAGTAAAAGGTAAGCATCTTGAAAAGAAACTTCCCCATAAAAAAGAAAAAAAATAGTATCAAAGAAAATACAATTATAATTTCTCATTAAACCTATAGCAAAGAAAAGGGAATATACAGACCACAACAGAGAGAATCATTGAGAAATCATTGAGAATGCATGAACAAAGCTCTAGGTAAGTAAAAAAAAATGTATATATATGTTTAACAATAAAAGGTAAACATCTTGAAAAGAAACTTCCCCATAAAAAAAGAAAAAAATAGTATCAAAGAAAATACAATTATAATTTCTCATAAAACCTATGACAAAGAAAAGGGTATACCAGACCACAATAGATAGGATTCAAGAAAGGAAAAACCAGATCAAAATATTTAGAAAAGAAAAGACTGATTAACCCAAACTATTATTAACACCATATCAGTTCTCATCGTGACATTAGGTCCCAGTTGGATTAACATACTCTAGAAACGAAAAACTTTGCAGTCGAGCTGGTTCAAAGAAAATAAAAGAAGCTTCACCCAGCTTTATCATGGATTTACACAGAAATCTTATGAAAAAACTTGCCCCTAGAGCAGTGGCGTAGCCAGACCTGAGATTTTGGGTGGGCCCAGAGCTAATATGGGTGGGCACTGTGTGTATAGTACTGTTTCTTGTGATACTACAAAATAATGCCTTAGAATGCCCTTGATAATGGATTTCTAAGTAGTCTGTCCAACAGTTGCCCTAAATCAATTTAATCACATACATATTATGGAAAAATTGATATTTTTAAATATGATTAAATTATCCCATATCTTAAAATTGACCATGCATAGGTCTACTACAACGGCAAACTTCTCAACACACATGACAGGATCCTGCAATATAATTACATAGGAGCGCGCTGCGTAACCCTAGTAGCGCTTTAGAAATGTTAAGTAGTAGTAGTAGTAGTAGTCAAATTCTGGTAGCACCTCAATGATAGCAATACAAAATCCCTTCACTGCCAGGTACTTTGTGAAGTAACACTAAAGGCTGCAAAGAAGCTCCTTAACACCAATTCTGAACACGTTTACCAACAACAGTACTTTTATAAAGGCAGAGGTGAATATACATAGCAGCAATACACATTCCATTGGAAAATTCAGACGTCAGATTCATACCACACAAACTACATGCCAGCAGAATCTCTCACCTCAGTCACATGCAGAACACATACCAACCCTCATCAATTACAGAAAAGAGGACCAAAAATTAAAAATTGTCCTGTAGCATGGCATCAGCTCTTCTCTGCCCTTCCCTACCCCCCAATCCATCCCCATAGCCCAGCATCAGCCCTACCCTTCTCTTCTTTTTTCAACCATCCATCCTCATAGCCCAGCAACAGCTCTATCCAGACAATTGTTAAAAATCACCACGAACTCAAGAGAGCAACACCAATTAATACAAATAGGCTACTCTAATGCTAGATCAATAATAAAAAAAAACACATCGATAACTGATTGGATAACAGCAGATCACCTTGACTTTCTTCTCATTAACGAAACTTGGATACATGACTCTAAGGACCCAATAATCCTAGAGCTTTGCCCACCAGGGTACAAAATCACCCACTGGACAAGAGAAGGAAAAAGAGGCGGAGGCATAGCTATAATTTACAAATCCCAATTCACAGTTACAACAACAGCTGAATCCATCCTACCCCATCTCGAAATAGCCTCAGTCAGAATCAACCACCCTAACCTGCAGGATCAACTAAATATAATCCTATTTTACAGGCAAGATGGCAAGATGCCCAGTTACACTTCATGGACTTCATCTCAAATACCTGTATGTCCTCCCAAAATATTCTTATAACAGGAGACATCAACCTTCATCTCGAAGACACTAACACAAACAAGGTACACGAATGCAAGGAATTCGTTCAACTCTGGGAGATCCACTGGCCTAACATGCAACCCACCCACAAGAAAGGACACACATTAGACATCATAACCTACAAATTTTCATCAGAAGTGAACCTCAAAATCAATGGTACAAAATGGACAGCCACACCATGGTCAGACCACTACAAGGCAAACACCTCCCTCCTCTGGAAAACAAAAGAAACACAACAAAAATAAGAAAAAAGAACATACACTACAAGAGGCAAAATAGACCCTCTAACATTCTGGCAACAAATATACACCGACGGAATGGACAACAACTATAGACTCACCCCAATTTCTACAAGAATGGGACAACAGATGCAAAACAGTTCTAGACAACATAGCACCACTCCAAACTAGAACTTCACACAGGAAAAACTCAATCCCTTGGTTCAATGAAGAACTGAAGGAACTAAAAACACAGGTTAGAAGACTAGAAAGAGCTTGGACCAAACACAGGTTAGAAGACTAGAAAGAGCTTGGACCAAAAAAAAGACGAACACACACTCAATGAGTGGAAACAGTTACAAAGAAAATACAAATACAAAATCAGACAAACCAAAAGACGCACTACAGAACTATAATAGGACCAAATTACAAGGATACACATAAACTCTTTTCACTTGTAAACAATCTCCTAGACACCACACAGGTCACCTCGAATAGCATAGAAACTCCATCGGCAACCAACCTAGCGAACTATTTCAAGGAAAAAATCATAAAACTCAGACGCATGATACCAAGTAATACCACTGACTACACAAGCATCCTTGAATGCTTAGACCCAAAACCTGGGGAATACCCAGCTGATCGATCATGGACCAACTTTGATCTGATCTCAATAGACAAATTCACACACTGGCTCAGAAAATATGCCAAAACTCATGGCAAACTTGACACCTGCCCTACTAGCCTAGTAAAAGCTGTCCCCAAACAATTCAAAAAGGACCTCACGAACCAAGTAAATTACAGACTCCTAAATGGTCTCTTCCCCACGGACAAAGGAAATATCCTCCTCCACTCCACTGCCAAAAGATGCTAAGAAAAGCACAATGGACCTAACTAATTACCGACCAGTTGCTTCTATCCCACTCATAACAAAATTGATGGAAGGCATAGTGACGAAACAACTCACGGAATACCTAACCAAACACTCAATTCTACATGAGTCTCAATCAGGATTTCGCGCAAATCATAGTACTGAAACTGTACTAGTGTCTGCAATTAATTCATTCAAAAAAACTATTGCAACCGGCAAGAACATACTCGTACTACAATTCGACATGTCTAGTGCCTTCGACATGGTAGATCATGGAATATTACTACACCTGTTAGAATACTTCAGAATCTGAGGTCCAGTTCTCAAATGGTTCAAAGGATTCCTCACCACCAGATCCTACCAAGTAACAACGACCAATGACAGATCACCACCTTGGACACCGGAATGTGGAGTTCCCCAGGGATCCCCCCTTTCCCCAACCATCTTCAACCTTATGATGATACCACTAGCCAAACTTCTAGCCAATCACAACCTCAACCTCTACATATATGCGGATGATGTCACGATCTACATCCCGTTCAAAAGTAACCTAAACGAAATAACCAACGAGATCAACCAGAGCCTCCAAATCATGCATTCATGGCCGGATTCATTCAAGTTAAAACTGAACCCAGAAAAAACTCAATGTCTAGTTCTCACTTCCCAATACAACACAAACAACTACACTACCATAACCACACCATATGGCACACTTCCTATTTCAGAAAGTCTGAAAATTCTTGGAGTCACTATTGACTGAAACCTCACACTCGAGACCCACGTGAAGAATATAACTAAAAAAATTTTCCACTCGATGTGGAAACTTAAGAGAATAAAACCTTTTTTCCCAAGAAACATCTTCCGCACCCTAGTACAGTCATTAGTGATAAGTCACCTGGACTACTGTAACTCTTTATACGCAGGCTGTAAAGAACAGACCATTAAAAAACTCCAAACAGCCCAGAACACCGCTGCCAGACTCATCTTTGGAAAAACTAAATACGAAATGGCAAAACCTCTAAGAGAGAAACTACACTGGCTACCACTCAAGGAACAAATTGAGTTCAAGATCTGTACAACCATCCACAAAATCATCCACTCAGATGCCCCACTCTATATGTTAAACCTAGTGGATCTACCGCCTAGAAACGCCAAAACATCGGCCCGCAAATTCCTCAATCTGAACTTCCCCAGCTGCAAAGGAATTAAATACGAACAGGTAAACTTCCGGTGACGTCACTGTCCTCGATGGAGGCTTGATCCCGTTGCTCCCGACCAACCCAGCAAATAAAGCGAAATTTAGCACTTCAAACGACGAAATCCTTACCTCTCTTGCGGATTGAAGCTTACCTGAAGTAAGGGACGGCACGATGTCTCAAAAATTAAAAAGTTCGGAGGCCAAAGGAGGGGGACGTAGCAGTCAAAGCACGTCCAAAACTCCATCACGCCATGTCTCGCCGCAGCCTGAGGAGGCCTCAGATTTTGAATCTGTGAGATCAGAGGAAGAAACAGGTGCAGTTAGAAAATCGCATTCTGCACGATTGCTCCTCGAGCTTCGAAAAGACTTAGCGCACATGAAGGCGGACATTGTGGAAAGAATTGATAACTTGCGAGGTGAGCTTAAGGAAGTGGGAACGCGTATTGAAGACTTGGAACTGCGTATGGATGAGCACGTGGAATACATGCAACAAATGAGGCAGTGAGAAGACGGAATTGAAATGCAGCTGACCGACTTACAATATAAACTTGATGACATTGAAAATCGCAGCAGACGCAAGAACTTGCGATTTCGGGGAGTGCCAGAAACAGGGGCTCAGGAAGAAGTCCTGAAAATTGTACAGGAGATTTGTGGGCAATTATTAGCCGCAATGCCGGACACCCCTATGCCAGAAATTGAACGGGCACATAGAGCTTTGGGTGCTCCCCAGAATAATAAACCGAGGGACATAGTTGTCCGATTTTGGAAGTTTTCTGAAAAAGAAATTCTACTTGCTCAGGCTCGCCAGCAGAAAGAGCTGCGATATAATGACTCTTTGATCACAATATATCAAGACCTGTCTGCACATATGTTGCAATGGCGTAGGGAGATGAAACCGGTATTGGCAACCCTGAACAAACATGACATTAAATGCCGATGGACTTTTCCATTTGCATTATATTTTGCCATAGCGGGCAAATCCCACCGGATGCATACTGTTGCAGATGCGAAGCAGTTGCTACAAGAGGCGGGCCTGATGACAATGGAAGCTGAGGACACCACAGCGGCAGACAAGGCTCGGGACAAAGTCCGTCAATGGCAGCAAGTGTTTAATAAAGCGAAGAAGCCAGGATTGGCGCCAACACGATCTGCAACTTGAACTGTGAATGGCACAGAGCTGTGTTTTATTTTCCCTTCTCGGGGTGACAAGGTTACCAGGAATATGAGAGGAACACTGTTATTTTTTTTTTTTTTTGTAACTATACCGAGTTTGAAGAAAGGTCTCTGGGTGTGGGGGGGGGGGATGGGATGGAAAGCCGGGGCTGAGGCTGTTGGCCTTGTTGGGAGTTCAGTGTGGTAGAGGGGAGAAGTTTTTTCTCTCTCTCTGCCACATAGAAAATATTGTTTGGGGAGGGAGGGGGGGTGGGGAATATGTTTGTTTTCAGAATCTAAGTGGGGGGAAGTTCTATACCAAACGAGATTTAATGCTTACATATATATTTTGCTTTCTTTTTGGGAAAAAAGATGATGTCTGACTTGAAGATACTTACTTTAAATGTTAAGGGTTTAAATGCTCCAAGAAAAAGACAGTTGATATACCAAGAACTAGCTAGATCGCGACTGCAGGTGGTAATGTTACAAGAAACACACTTGAAGCGTGCACATGAATATCTGTTTCATCCAGCATATTACTCAAAAAAATTTTTTGCCTCTGACATTGCGAATAGTAAGAAGCGAGGAGTGGCCTTACTTTTTCATGATAGCATACCTATACAGATCCAGCAAATCAAGAGAGACCCAGCTGGCTGTTTTCTGTTTGTTCGTGGAACGCTGGAGTTTAGGGAATACACTTGGGGATCTATCTATGAGCCAAATACGGGCCATTCCTCATTTTTTAAAACATTGAAGAAAAATGTGCGATCTGTAGAGGGAGGCTATCTTATTTTTGGAGGCGATTTTAATGCCACCATGAACCCAGAGCTGGATCGTTCGGGGACAGTCTCCCGGGCGGACAGAACACTGGCTGAACATCTGGCCTCCTGTGTAGAAGAGATGGGGCTTTTTGATGTTTGGCGAGATGGGCACCCGCTTGATCGAGACTACTCCTTTTATTCTTCAGTGCTTGCTTCATATTCTCGCATCGATTTTCTTTTTGTAGATAAGTTGCTGGGGGGACATGTGAGAGATGCACGAATAGGAAACATAACTATTTCGGACCATGCCCCCTGTACAGTACTGCTTTCTCTTTCTAGTGAGGAGGGCTCCCATAAGCAATGGGCCTTGAATAATACTATGCTTAAAGACGAACAGATTTGCAAGAATTATGTGAAAGTACTTAAAGAATATTTAAGCTTTAATTTGGGATCTGGTCCCTCCATTGCTGTAGTATGGGAAGCTTTGAAAGCAGTCTCACGAGGGCATTTTATGATAGTGGCTGGGCGCCTCAAACGGCAGAAAGAATACCTGAAGCGGTATTGGAGGAACCAGATTGCAGATCTTGAGGTTCAACATAAACGCACAGGCTCCCCTATGATCTATAGATCACTCCAGAAGGCGAGATTGCAGTTAGATGTACTGCTCGCTAAGGATCTTGATTTTGTTAATGAAAAACTCCATTTACATGCTTATAAAGAGAAAAATAAAATTAGTCGTCAATTGGCACTTAGGTTGCGTAAACTTAGGGTGGATAGAAATATATTTAGGATCAAAGATAGGGAGGGTAAGATTCTCTCCACATCTCAAGCTATTAGAAACCGATTTCAGACTTTTTATGCTGAATTATATACTAATGACCCCTCTATTCAAAATACTGCTATTCAGGCATACTTAGAGAAATTGAATCTCCCATCCCTACGACAGGAACATTGGGATATGTTGGAAGCTCAGATTGATGTTAAGGAAGTACTCACAGCTATTAAGTCACTAAAGACAGGTGAATCACCGGGTATGGATGGATATACGGGGGAGTACTATAAAGCTTTTGCCCCATACCTTACACCAGTTTTGACTGAGGTCCTAAATTATGTGCGGGAGGGAGGAAACTTACCTCCTACCATGAAGGATGCGTGGATAGCAGTTATTCCTAAACCTAACAAAGAGGTGACTGAATGCACCTCTTACTGCCCGATTTCCATACTTAATGTTGATGTGCGTATTCTGGCTAAAGTAATGGCTACTCGGTTAGTGAATGTCCTACCAACCTTGGTGCATTCAGATCAGATGGGTTTTCTTTTGGGAAGACAAGCCTCTGACAATATTAGGAGGACGTTGGATGTGCTATACTTGGCGAAACAAAAACGATCCTCATGCTGTTTACTTAGTATCGATGCTGAAAAAGCATTCGATAGAGTACACTGGGCCTTTTTGCATATGGTATTACAGAGGTTTGGCTTTGGGCCTATGTTTAGAGGCCTGATCCAGGAACTATACGCAGCACCTAGGGCATGTGTCAGAATTAATGGCTGCACCTCTCCCTTTTTTGAACTACACCGAGGTACACGCCACGGGTGCCCTCTTTCCCCTCTTTTATTCGCCCTGGTAATGGAACCTTTAGCTTATAACATTAGATCTAATCATGGAATCCATGGGGTGAAGGCGGGTGCCTGGGAATCAAAAATTGCCCTTTTTGCGGATGATGTTTTGCTGACACTTACCTCTCCCTTGATGTCAACACCGGCAGTGTTTGCTGAAATTGAATCGTACAGCCAAGTCTCGGGTTTCAAAATCAACTATACAAAGACCGAGGCGATGGCAGTAGGGATGGAAGAGATAGAGTATCGGACCTGTCGTCAGCTTTACCCGTTAACTTGGGTCACCCAGGGAATAAGATATCTGGGTGTAACACTCACACGTAAGATGGAAGACATGAGTGCAGTTAACTATTTACCACTAATAAAGGAACTGGGCAAAGATCTGGATAGATGGGACCCACTGCATTTATTATGGTTTGGGCGAATAGCAACAGTTAAAATGAACGTATTACCACGACTGTTATATCTCTTCCAGTCTATACCTTTGCCAATTGATGACCGTATGCTTCGGTCGCTACAAACCAAGCTTCAACACTTTATATGGCAGGGTCGTAAACCTCAACTCCCCTGATCTATTTTGTATGTAGCCCGTAAAGGAAAGGGTGGATTGGGTGTGCCACATTTGGGGTTATACCACAGGGCAGCCCAGGCAAAAGCTGCTATTGAATCAGATCATAAACTATGGATCAGAATGGAACAATTTATGATTCGTAGCCCCTTAAAGTTAGGGCAATTACTCTGGCTGGCACCTAAAAATAGATATCTTCCTCAGTCTCTTAACCCTATCATACAATACACTTTTTCATGTTGGGATAAATTAGAGCGAGTGAAAGGATTTCATGAATCACGTTTGACACCTATAGCATATAATGCTGCGTTCCCTCCTGGATGCTCCCCTTCCCCTTTTATTAACTGGCGAAAGAGTAGGTTGATATGGTGGGGGCAATTAATGAAATAAGAGCACTTTATTACTTTTGGAGAACTAGCAGCTGAGTATGACTTACCTCAACAGGATAGGTATGCCTATAATCAGATTATTCACTTTCTTCAGACATCTGGTCTAAAAAGTAAATTAAGGGGAGAGGTTACTTTGTTAGAGAGGATGTGTGTGGAGACTGAAGAAACTAAGGGACTGATCTCTAAGTTATATGGCCATATGAGGGATTCATTAGAGGTTATCGGTAAGCACCGTGATAGGTGGGAAAAGGAACTGGAGGTGACCTAAACGCCTGAACTTTGGCAGCAGATGGAGCGGGCTTCAGTCCATAGCTCCAGGGCAGTCAATATTCAAGAGAACTGCACAAAGGTACTGTACCGATGGTATCTCACCCCGATGAGGCTACATCATATGTTCCCAGGGACATCAAAATTATGCTGGAGGGGATGTGGACAGGAAGGCACAATGGGGCATATTTGGTGGTCCTGTAGAAAAGTAAAAGCATTTTGGAAATCGGTGCGAGGAAGAGTGCAAGTGTGGGTGGAGGGACAGATCCCTTGGGATCCGGCTGTGTTCTTATTTAATAGATCTATTGCCGGGCTTAGTGCTGGAAGAAGCCAGTTGGCTAAACACTGCTTTAATGCAGCTCGGTTGTTGATCGCACGGATGTGGAAGAAGAACGAATGCCCTTCAATACGCCGTTGGTGTAATTTGGTTAGGTATATAAGTGACATGGAAAAGCTAATGGCTAAGGAACATAAAACCCTAGCAAAATGGGAACAGATGTGGGCTCCTGTGATAAAGTCATTAATGTGAAAATGATGGATAGAATTCCTCTTCATGAAGGGGTAAGGGAGATGGGAGGGGTGGTTTGGAGGGGAAGCGGTAAATCTGAAAAGTTTAAATGTTACAAGAAATATTATTGCTGTTGTGTGAAGGTTCTCAGTAGAGAAATGTATGTATACCAGATGTTTAATGGAAAGGAACCTGTATGATTTTTATTTGAACAGCTTCAGTTGTAATACATGGATTCCTTCAATAAAGATTCTTGTTAAAAATTAAATACAAACAGGCATACGCTGCTACTTTTGCGTATAAAAGCACACAAATTTGGAACGCACTACCCATGGCTCTGAAAACTATGGACAATCTAACCAGCTTTCGCAAAGCTTTGAAGACACATCTCTTCAACAAAGCCTACTAAATATGTCCTAATAAACCATTCTCAAATTACTCAGGTGCATCAAAACACCTTCACAATACCTGACCTAGCACCTTACACCGAGACCATACACCTTCAACCGATTATTGAATGTATTTAAGATAATGTAATGACTGCATCATAACAACACTCTGTAAGCCACATTGAGCCTGCAAAAAGGTGGAATAATGTGGGGTACAAATGCAATAATAATAATATCCTTCCCTTCCCCACCATCTAACCCTGCATTTTTTCTAGCAAAATAGGTGCCAGTACTCAAATGCTAGGCCACCCTTCAGGGGTGAGGTGATCACTGAGGGACCCAACCCACAATAGCCAGGCCCCCTGCAACCAGTCACAGAACCTATGACAAGGCAGAATTGGTGTGTAGAGCCTGAGCACTTTCATTAAAACTTGGGGATCATGGGTCAATTTTAGCAGACAATGAAAAAGGTGCAGGTACTCAGTACACCCAAGTACCCCCTCAAAAAAAAGCCCTGATATATTCCATCATCTTTATAACACCAGGCTTCCCAAGGTAGATTACAACAACAGTTAAGATGAACCCGTCAGGAAACAGGCTATCCTCACTGAAATTTGGCTATCTGTATTGTATACAGTATATTTATTTAATTTTTTTAGTTTACAAAAATTAGCACAAAATACAGAGTTTAAAATTGCAGTTTCCACCAGCTATAATAATTTTAAAGATGTTTTAGTGATATTCAATTGTTACTTATACCTATATGGGAAGCTTTCAAATACATTAAAATGCTGTCCAATAAGTAAAAAAACAAAAAACAACTTTTGACCTCTACCTTTTAAGGCACTACCTATCCAATTGAAACAGCTTTAGACTTGTTACATTAGATGGACAAACAGTAAAGAATGACAACGCGGATGCAGCAGGTCATAGGTTTGCTTCTTTTGGTTTGAGTGTACTAGAGGAGATGACAGCTATGCGGAAGAGTGAAAACAAGAGATTAACCAAATTGGCTTCCTTGCTTACGATGGATTAGAGCACTTCAGACCGCTTGGTCCCGACTCCCGAGTCTCCCGACGGTCACGGACGGTGTCCTGCTTTGACTGCCGCGTCCTGCCTACGCGGAAACAAGTTCAATCAGAGTAGGTGGGACTTGGCAGGCAAGCAGAAGGACCCCGACGCATCCTCTCCTAAACACTGCCTGCACAGGTATGACGGTAATGTCCGGTCCGGAAGACTGCGGGGGGGGGGGGGGGGGGGACGAGGTTGAGGGAGGAGCGGATGTGAAAGGGAAACTGAAAGCGGACAAGAAGTTCAACGGCTGAAGCAGCGCGGGAACGGCAGCAACAATTCTTACCAGAAGCCGAGGGTGCGCTTCTAGCAAGTTCAGCCCAGCCAGCAGCCCTTCCTCTTCTAAGGTAAACTTCCTGGCTGGCACACAGGAAGCAGTAGCGGAAGACAGAGAGACGTGGTCCTGCGCCTCTGCCTTGTTTGTTTATTAGCGAGGTGCAACAGGAGGCATCGTCTGCTGCACATTGGCGGGTGGATAAAAAGGGTCACAAAAGACTGGGTGGGCCTGAGCCAAGATTGGGCGGGCCTGTGCCCACCCAGGCCCACCCGTAGCTACGCCCCTGCCTTAGAGAGATCACCTCCTGGCATAAGGACAGAAATTTCCTTCTTACTTGGGTTTTTCTACTAACATCTGGAAAAATCCATAATTTAGAGCCAAGAAATTCATCTAAATATTGAAAATAATGACGCATGAGAGTTCTTGTCCTGGACAAACATAAAAGATACTATTAAAGTTGATCTTTTAGGGGTCCTTTTACTAAGCTGCGGTAAAAGAGGACCTGCGCTAGCATCAGAATGTTTTTGACATGCGCTGAGGCCCCCTTTTACCACAGTGGGTAAAAGGCTGTTTTTGGGTTGTTTTTTTTTTTTAAAGACATGGCTGTGGCCGTAAGGGCTCCTGCGCTAACCCAGCAGTAACTGGGCAGCTCCCTGCACTACCCGAGTACCACCGGGTAAACACCGTCACTACAAAAATAGAAAATATTTTTGTAGCACCAAAAATGGCGCGTGCTGGGGTGAGAACTACTGCTAGGCTGCTGCAGTAGCTTGGTGGCAGTTCCTGTTTGGTATGCACTAAGCCTGTGGTGGGCTTACTGCCACTAATTAAAAGGACCCCTTAGTGATTAGCTCCCCTGAAGATTCAAAGAGAGCCAACACATCCAAGGAATCACTAGAGATTTCTCCAGATCTTCCACCACATTAGGCATAGAAAGATAATAAATTCTTTGCACTAGAGGCATAGTAGAATCAAGAAATTTCAAAACTTCCCTCAAGTACCTATAAATAGATCTTTAGGTGACGTGGAGGGGCATTTTCGAAAGGGACGTCCAAGTTGCGATTTGGCCGTCCTTGCAAAATGGTGAAATCCAGGAGTGGGGAAACATGTATTTTCGAAACAAGATGGACGTCCATCTTTAGTTTCGAAAATACCATCAGGGATGTCAAAATCCTTAAATTTGGACGTCCCTAGACATGGACATTTCTGACTTTCGGCGGTTTTCTTAACCAAAGACGTCCATATCAAAAACGTCCTAACGCAAGCCATTTGGGTGTGGGAGGAGCCAGCATTTGTAGTGCACTGGTCCCCCTGACATGCCAGGACACCAACCGGGCACCCTAGGGGGCACTGTAGTGGACTTCATAAATTGCTCCCAGGTACATAGCTCCCTTACCTTGTGTGCTGAGCCCCCCAAAACCCACTACCCACAACTGTACACCACTACCATAGCCCTTAAGGGTGAAGGGGGGGCACCTAGATGTGGGTACAGTGGGTTTCTGGTGGGTTTTGGAGAGCTTACTGTTTCCTCCACAAATATAACAGGTAGGGGGGTATGGGCCTGGGCCCGTCTGTCTGAAGTGCACTGCAGTACCCACTAAAACTGCTCCAGGGACCTGCACGCGCTGTCATGGACCTGAGTATGACATCTGAGGCTGGCACGACACATATTTTTAAACATGTTTTTTGAGGATGGGAGGGGGTTAGTGACCACTGGGGGAGTACAGGAGGTCATCCCCGATTCTGTCCGGTGGTCATCTGGTCATTTCGGACACCTTTTTGTGCCTTAGTGGTAAGAAAAACACATCTGGGTGAAAACGTCCAAGTGTTCGTCAGGGACGTCCTTGTTTTTTTCAATTATGGGTCAAGGACGTCCAAGTGTTAGGCACGCTCAAGTCCCACCGTCGCTATGCCTCTGACACGCCCCCTTGAACTTTGGCTGTCCCTGCAACGTAGTGCAGTTGGAGACATCCTAAATCTGGTTTCGATTATACTGATTTGGACATCCCTGGGAGAAGGACGTCCATCTTCCGATTTATGTTGAAAGATGGACGTCCTCATTCGAAAATGAGCCCAACAGTGAGAATTTGTGGAAAGTTCAGAACACAGATATTCAACTGCCTTGCGGCATTTTCCATGCCCTCAAGCTTCCTAGATATTACAGACGTGTCCGAAATCAACACACTTTGCACAGCCTTCAAGTTTTTCACTTCCTGATCTATTTTCTCCACTTTGGCAATAGTTGTTCTGGTCAAGGATTCTTCAGCTTGTGTTTTTACTACTAAGTGTGATAACAATTGAGCAAAAAGAGTACAGATCTTATGGATTGAATCCACAGCCATCCAGATGTCCTTCATAAATATGTTATTTGGCCGGAGCAAAGGAGGAACTGTTGGCAGCAGGGGAATGCTTCCAGATGAAGGTCGTATCACCAACTCCCTCCACCAACCCCCTCCAAGGAGCTACCATGCAGCAGATCATACTGTAGCAGTCTTCCTCCAGCTCCTGATATCTCTTCCCCACCATTGGGATGAGCACGAAGTTGCCCTCCCCCCAAAATGTCTGCTAAACCCTGCCAGGTCACCTGAATCTTGAACATCTTTGGCTCAGTGGGTGGCTGATGGCAGATCATGTGCATCTGGGCTCAGCGAAATACCTCTACCTAGGAAGGAGCTAGTCCCTAGAAATGCTCCTACAGCAAGTACGCCACAACTCTGGTTCTCCAGGAAGCCCCAAATCAACAGTTAACGAGTGTCCAAAGTAGGTGTCAAGGTCAGTGGGGGCAAATGCACCTTTCATTTCCTCTTTGGCATATTCAAAAAAATACTAAAATACAAGTTGTTAAGGAAAGTTTTCCAACCTTGAACCCCAAGTATGTAAAATTTTAAATATTTCTATAAAAATGAGGGGAAATGGCAATATCGAGAAAGAAATATATACTAATGCCCAAAGTATGGGAAATAAGGCTCTGGATCTAGAGGCTGTGATGGAAGAGTTTGACAGATTTAATGGCAGTCACAGAGATATGGTTCACAGACAGCCATGACTGGGACACTTATACTGGGCTACAATCTATTCAGAAAGGACATGGTAGAAAGAAAGAGAGAAGGAATGCCAAGATAGGCAAGGAGTTGTTAGCTGGATGAAAATATCTGAGCAAAGTAGAAAAGCAGCAGGAAAAACTGAAAAGAGATATTTTAAGGGCCACAAATCTTTTAGTTAGGGAAGTAAATATAACCAAGAGGAAGAGAAGGCCACTAATGGTTCTCGAAAGAAGTAGCTGAAAAGGTAAGGAATAGAAGAGGGCAGGGTAATTCTGTAACTGGGCACATGCAGTTATGTGCTCCTTATGTATAATGGTGCGTATAAGTGCTAAAAGGCATAACTGCAAGGGGGGTATGCATAGGGGTGGAGCATGGGTAAAATATGGGAGTCTCACCTACTTATGCATGCACCTCATAGAATACTATAAGATGCACACACTGCATGGTACACTAAGGTGCACCAACTTATGTACCCATGAGTAAGCGCACCTAAACATAGGTACACAGTCAGTGACTCTACTGTTTGGGGAGGCTAAGATGGGCAGGATTAAGGTGGGTAGGGCTAAGGTAGTGCAGGGTGGGGTGGAATAGAGCATGATGGGGCAGTAACAAATAATCAGTAATGGGACAGTAGAGAAGAACTCCTTCATGGTGTCTCTGGTGCAGATGCACCAGCTGACTCCCCCTAGTGAACATAAGAGTAGCCATTCTGGGTCAGACCAATGGCCCATCTAGCCCAGTAACCTGTTTCCAACAGTGGCCAAGCCAGGCCACAAGAACCTGGCAGAAACTCAAATCATGGCAACATTCCAAGCTACAAATCCCAGGGCAAGCAGTTGCTTCCTCATGTCTGTCTAAATAGCAGACTACGGGCTTTTCCTCCAGGAACTTGTCCAAACTTTAAAAAAAACCTAGATATGCTAACCACTGTTGTTACAGATTCCGGTAAAGAGTTCCAGAGCTTAACTATTCATTAAGTGAAAAAATATTTTCTCCTATTTGTTTTAAAAGAATTTCCATGTAACTTCCATGAGTGTCCCTTAGTCTTTGTACTTTTGGAACGAGTAAAAAATCGATTTACTTCTACTCATTCTACACCACTCAGGATTTTGTAGACCTCAATCATATCTCCCCTCATCTGTCTCTTTTCCAAGCTAAAGAGCCCTAACCTCTTTAGCGTTTCCTCATACAAGAGGAGTTCCATCCCCTTTATCATTCTGGTCGCTCTTCTTTGAACCTTTTCTAATTCTGCTATATCTTTTTTGAGATACAGCAATCAGAACTAAACACAATACTCAAGGTGCGGTCACACCATGGAGCAATACAGAAGCATTATAGTATTTTTGGTCTTATTCACCACATCCCTTTCCTAATAATTCCTAGCACTCCTGTCTGCTTTCTTGGCTGCCGTTGCACACTAAGCAGAAGATTTCAGCGCATTATTAACAACACCTAGTTTTTTTTCTTGAGCGCTGACCCCCAAGTTGGACCCTATCATCAGGTAATTCTCAGGCTTATTTTCAAAAGAGAAGGGCGCCCATCTTTCGACACAAATCAGGAGATGGGCGTCCTTCTCCCTGGGTCGCCCAAATCGGCAGAATTGAAAGCCGATTTTGGGCGTCCTCAATTGCTTTCCGTCGCGGGGACGACCAAAGTTCACGGGGGCCTGTCGGAAGCATAGCGAAGGTGGGACTGGGGCGTGCCTAACACATGGGCATCCTCGACCGATAATGGAAAAAAGAAGGGCATCCCTGACGAGCACTTGGGCGACTTTACTTGGTCCATTTTTTCTTACGACCAAGCCTCAAAAAGGTACCCGAACTGACCAGATGACCACTGGAGGGAATCAGGGATGACCTCCCCTTACTCTCCCAGCAGTCACTAACCCCCTCCCACCCTAAAAAAAATTTTTTTTAAATATTTTTTGCCAGCCTCAAATGTCATACCGAGCTCCATGACAGCAGTATGCAGGTCCCTGGAGCAGTTTTAGTGGGTGCAGTGCACTTCAGGCAGACGGACCCAGGCCCATCCCCCCCCCCTACCTGTTACACTTGTGGTGGTAAATGTCAGCCCTTCAAAACCCACCAGAAACCCACTGTACCCACATGTAGGTGCCCCCTTCACCCCTTAGGGCTATGGTAGTGTCACATCTGTCGCTCCTCCGGCTGCTCCTCTGCGGGAAGCAGGAACCGGTGTCCATCGCGGTGTTATGATTGGGGTCTGAACCCCTCTCAAACTTACCTCTTTCCGGGGGGGTCAGCTTCTTAGCTGGCGTCTGTTTCTTTGTCTGTCCTTTCTGAGCTGGCTCTGTCTCTCTGTGCTGGCAGCTTCCAGCAGCAGGGCTCTAATTGTTTCACTATACTGCACCTGTGTGGGTAGTCTGAGTTGCTCTAACTCTCTTTGGGTGTACTGGCTTCAAGTGTTTCATGGTGTTGCATTGGTGTGGGTTGGGCCTCTATGGTTTTCAGTGTGCTCTCTGGGTTAGTGTGCTGTTGCCTGGGTCTAGGGAGTGTGACATCATCAGGGAGGGCCTTGATAAGGAAGTGGGTTCTTTCCTTCAGGGCCTTCGCAACGTTTGCTTCTGGCTACTTGTTTTAGGTCCAGGTTAGTTTAGTGCAGTGTGCACTTGAGACTTGTGTGTTTGACTTCCCTGTTTTTCCCTTTTGTTACAGTGGGTAGCACTGCTGTTAGTGCAGTGCTGGAGTTTGGTGCTGGGAGCACCCTTGTTAGTAAGTGTTTAGGAAGCACCCTTTGTTGTGTGGGTATTTGGCTTTCCTGCTTGTTTCCTTGTGCTTTCCCCGCTTTCCTTGTGACCTGTGTTTAGCTGCTGTAGCTGGTGCTTAGGAAGCACCAGGGTGAGAACCCATGTTTAGCTGCTGCAGCTTGGTGCTTAGGAAGTACCAGTGTTAGGTCTGGCATTTGTCTTCCCTTCCTTTTCCCTTGTGGTTTCCCTGCACTTCTGTTAGTGTAGGGCGTAGGGGCACCCCTGTTAGTTTCTGTTAGGAGCACTGCTGTTAGTGGAGGGCTTAGGAGCTTTTCTGTTGGTGCTGGGCTTAGGAACACTTTTGGTCACTTTAGGAGTTAGGTGCACTTCAGTTACAGCTTGTTCTAGTCCTGGTCCCTGTGTCGTCCAGTAAGTCCTGTCGGCTACTCGAACCCAGGAGCTCAACTCCTGGGGGGCTTAGTAGCTAACATACATATACATAGTAACATAGTAACATATAACATAGTAACATAGTAGATGACGGCAGAAAAAGACCTGCACGGTCCATCTAGTCTGCCCACGATAAACTCATATGTGTATACCTTACCCTGATTTGTACCTGTCTTTTCCAGGGCACAGCCGTATAAATCTGTGCAGCAGTATTTCCCATCTCCCAACCACCAGTCCCTCCTCCCATCACCGGCTCCGGCACAGACCCCGTATAAAAAGTCTGCCCTCCCCCATCCTAGCCTCTCAACCACCAACCCCTCTTCCCCCTGCCACCCAATTTCAGTTAAGCTTCTGTGGATCCATTCCTTCTCCACAGGATTCCTTTATGCCTGTCCCACGCATGCTTGAATTCCGTTACCGTTTTCATCTCCACCACCTCCCGCGGGAGGGCATTCCAAGCGTTCACCACCCTCTCCGTGAAGAAATACTTCCTGACATCTTTCCTGAGTCTGCCCCCCTTCAATCTCATTTCATGTCCTCTCGTTCTACCGCTAAGTGCAGGTGAAGCTGTGTGGACCAGCCCAGTGCTCCAGTCCAGTGTTCCAGTCCTGTGTCTTCCAGTCCGGGGGATTCCAGCCCAGTATTCAAGTCTGGGGAATTCCAGTCCAGTGTTCCAGTCCGGGGTTCCAGTCCTGTGTCCTCCAGTCCGGGGATTGCAGTCCAGTGTTCCAGTCCTGTGTCCTCCAGTCCAGGTGTTCCGGTTCGCTGGGCAGTGCCTGCAGTCCCTGCCGGTGTGCTTGCCCAGCGTTGGTTGGTGGGTTTTGCCTGCTGCTGTCGCTCCTCGGCAGCAGCCCAAGGGCTCACGTTTGTTCCAGAGCCCGGCCCCGCGGGCTCTGAACCTGAGAACCTGACAGATTGCGAAGGCCATGAGCCCGGCAAGAACCCCTGCCCAGCTGACCCAGCTGGGGTCCAGCTCCATCGTTGTTCTTGATCCTTCTATGACTCTTCGTCAGTATCGTGGGAAACTTTTGTCTTATCCTGTTTTGAAGAAGACCCCTGAAGCGGCAGCTGAGAGAAAACGTGTCCGGTGGCTTGGAATCACTGAAAACCCAGTTTCAGATATGGACCCTTTTATCACGCTCGCTGAATATCGCCGCAGCCTGGTCTTGAATCCAGCTTTGTGGGATACTCCTGAAGCTGTCGCTGAGAGAAGACGTCTTGGGAATTCCACGCTCTGGGCCCAGCAGAGGTCCAGTCCCGTTCAAGCAGTGCGCCCAGACAAGCCTCTGAATCCAGTCCGAGCAGCGCGTTCAGCCAAGCTTCAGAGTCCAGTCCGAGGAACGCTGCTGACCGAGCATCCGATACCAGTTCAAGGGGCGCTTCCACTCAAGCCTCAGAGCCTAGTCCAAGGGATGCTTCTGACTGAGCCTCCGAGTCCAGTCCAGAGGGCACTTCGAACCGAGCCTCCTATCCCAGTTCAGGTGGCGCTTCCATTCGAGTCTCTGAGTCCAGTCCGAGGGATGCTTTCTACCGAGTCTCTGATTCCAGTCCAAGCAGCGCTTCAAGCCAAGTCTCTGCGTCCAGTTCAAGTGGCGCTGTCTACTGAGTCTCCTAGTACCAGTTTGGATCCCAGTTCCAACCCCATTTTTGATCTGGATCCGTTTCTGACACTCCAGGATTACCGGGTTGCACTTTTGTCTGATCCAGCCTTGAAGAATACCCCTGAAGCTGCCGCAGAGAGAAAGTGTGTCTCCTGGCTTGGGTTTGAAGAAAACCCAGTTTCTGCTATTGATCCCTCTACCAAGCTGTTCTTTTACCGCTTCCAACTCCTATCGGAGCCAACTCTGTGGGATACTCTTGAGGCCCAAGCTGAAAGAAGATGGCTTAGTAGTCCCGGACCAAGTGCCAGTGCTGGCCGAGCTGCTGAGTCCACGCTGTGGGCTGAGTCTACACCGAGTGCTGAGGCCAGCTGTGATGCTGTGTCCACTCCGAGTTGCAGCAGTGGCAGCCAAGATGCTGAGTCTGGATCGAGTTGCAGTTCCAGTCAAGATGCTGAGTCTGGAGCGAGTTGCAGTTCCAGTCAAGATGCTGAGTCTGGAGCGAGTTGCAGTTCCAGTCAAGATGCTGAGTCTGGAGCGAGCTGTAGTTCCAGTCAAGATGCTGAGTCTGGATCGAGTTGCAGTCCCAGCCGGGATTTTGAGTCTACACCGAGTGCAGAGTCCAGCCGAGATGATGAGTCCACGATGAGTGCTGAGTCTGCACCAAGGGCAGAGCCCAGCCGAGATGATGAGTCCACGATGAGTGCTGAGTCTACACCGAGTGCAGAGTTCAGCCGAGATGCCGAATCAGAATCGAGTTGCAGTTCCAGTCAAGATGCTGAGTCTGGATCGAGTTGGAGTTCCAGTCAAGATGCTGAGTCTGGATCGAGTTGCAGTTCCAGTCAAGATGCTGAGTCTGGATCGAGTTGCAGTCCCAGCCGGGATGCTGAGTCTACACCGAGTGCAGAGCCCAGCCAAGATGACGAGTCCACGATGAGTGCTGAGTCTGCACCGAGTGCAGAGTTCAGCCGAGATGCCGAATCAGAGTCAAGTTACAGTCCCGGCCAAGATGCTGAGTCCGGTGAGAGTTGCCGTCCCGGTCAAGATGCTGAGTCCGGGTCAAGTTGGAGTTCCAGGCCCAGGCCGGATGCTGAGACTGGATTGAGTTACAGTCCCGGGCAAGATGCTGAGTCCGGGTCAAGTTACAGTCCCGGCCAAGATGCTGAGTCCGGTGAGAGTTGCCGTCCCAGTCAAGATGCTGAGTCCGGGTCAAGTTGGAGTTCCAATCCCAGGCAAGATGCTGAGTCCAGGTCAAGTTGGAGTTCCAGTCCCAGGCAAGATGCTGAGTCCGGGTCATGTTGCAGTCCCGGCCAAGATGCTGAGTCCGGGTCAAGTTGGAGTTCCAGTCCCAGGCAAGATGCTGAGTCCGGGTCAAGTTGCAGTCCCGGTCAAGAGGCTGAGTCCGGTGAGAGTTGCCGTCCCAGTCAAGATGCTGAGTCCGGGTCAAGTTGGAGTTCCAGTCCCAGGCAAGATGCTGAGTCCGGGTCATGTTGCAGTCCCGGCCAAGATGCTGAGTCCGGGTCAAGTTGGAGTTCCAGTCCCAGGCAAGATGCTGAGTCCGGGTCAAGTTGCAGTCCCGGTCAAGAGGCTGAGGCCGGGTCAAGTTGCAGTTCCGGCCAAGATGCTGAGTCCGGAGCGAGTTCCAGTGCCAGCCGAGATGCTGAGTCTACGCTGAGTACCGAGTCCAGCCAAGAGGCTGAGTCAGAATTGAGTGGCAGTTCTGGCCAAGATGCTGAGTCCGGAGCAAGTTCCAGTGCCAGCCGAGACACTGAGTCTACGCTGAGTACCGAGTCCAGCCAAAAGGCTGAGTCCGAATTGAGTGGCAGTTCCGGCCAAGAGGCTGAGGCCGGATCAGGTTGCAGTCTCAGGCAAGATGCTGAGTCTACTCTGAGTTCCCACTTCAACCAAGATGTTGACCCCCTTCTGAGTTCCAGCTCCAGCCAAGAGTCAAGGTCCAGTCTGAAGTCCTGTTCGAGTTCCTGTCCGGCTTCAGATTCCAGGATGGGTGTTGGTTCTAGCCCAGTTCTGGCTGCTACAGTGGAGTGTCAGGGAGAGGGTTCCGGTTGAATTGGATGCCACTTGTTGCATCCAAGACTCTGATCCTGCCTAGCAGCCGTTCTAAAGAGCCTCGTGGCGGCCAAAGCCACTCTGGTTTCCAAGTTCCAGATGTACTTGTCACTTCCTGCCCAGCCGCCCAGATTTATGTTGTGCAACCCATTGGGAGATTTCATCACAGCTACCCATGGAGACCTAAATTGTCTTTTGAGACCTGGTGCTCCCGGGGGGACACGGGAGCCTTGAGGGGGAGGTGCTGTTATGATTGGGGTCTGAACCCCTCTCAAACTTACCTCTTTCCGGGGGGGTCAGCTTCTTAGCTGGCTTCTGTTTCTTTGTCTGTCCTTTCTGAGCTGGCTCTGTCTCTCTGTGCTGGCAGCTTCCAGCAGCAGGGCTCTAATTGTTTCACTACACTGCACCTGTGTGGGTAGTCTGAGTTGCTCTAACTCTCTTTGGGTGTACTGGCTTCAAGTGTTTCATGGTGTTGCATTGGTGTGGGTTGGGCCTCTATGGTTTTCAGTGTGCTCTCTGGGTTAGTGTGCTGTTGCCTGGGTCTAGGGAGTGTGACATCATCAGGGAGGGCCTTGATAAGGAAGTGGGTTCTTTCCTTCAGGGCCTTCGCAACGTTTGCTTCTGGCTACTTGCTTTAGGTCCAGGTTAGTTTAGTGCAGTGTGCACTTGAGACTTGTGTGTTTGACTTCCCTGTTTTTCCCTTTTGTTACAGTGGGTAGCACTGCTGTTAGTGCAGTGCTGGAGTTTGGTCCTGGGTGCACCCTTGTTAGTAAGTGTTTAGGAAGCACCCTTTGTTGTGTGGGTATTTGGCTTTCCTGCTTGTTTCCTTGTGCTTTCCCCGCTTTCCTTGTGACCTGTGTTTAGCTGCTGTAGCTGGTGCTTAGGAAGCACCAGGGTGAGAACCCATGTTTAGCTGCTGCAGCTTGGTGCTTAGGAAGTACCAGTGTTAGGTCTGGCATTTGTCTTCCCTTCCTTTTCCCTTGTGGTTTCCCTGCACTTCTGTTAGTGTAGGGCGTAGGGGCACCCCTGTTAGTTTCTGTTAGGAGCACTGCTGTTAGTGGAGGGCTTAGGAGCTTTTCTGTTGGTGCTGGGCTTAGGAACACTTTTGGTCACTTTAGGAGTTAGGTGCACTTCAGTTACAGCTTGTTCTAGTCCTGGTCCCTGTGTCGTCCAGTAAGTCCTGTCGGCTACTCGAACCCAGGTGCTCAACTCCTGGGGGGCTTAGTAGCTAAGTGCAGGTGAAGCTGTGTGGACCAGCCCGGTGCTCCAGTCCAGTGTTCCAGTCCTGTGTCTTCCAGTCCGGGGGATTCCAGCCCAGTATTCAAGTCTGGGGAATTCCAGTCCGTGTTCCAGTCCGGGGTTCCAGTCCTGTGTCCTCCAGTCCGGGGATTGCAGTCCAGTGTTCCAGTCCTGTGTCCTCCAGTCCGGGGGATTCCAGTCCAGGTGTTCCGGTTCGCTGGGCAGTGCCTGCAGTCCCTGCCGGTGTGCTTGCCCAGCGTTGGTTGGTGGGTTTTGCCTGCTGCTGTCGCTCCTCGGCAGCAGCCCAAGGGCTCACGTTTGTTCCAGAGCCCGGCCCCGCGGGCTCTGAACCTGAGAACCTGACACGCGGCGAGGGCCGGCCTTCTTGAGGCCGCGATGGAGAGCCGGGGCTCGCCGCAGCGATAGCCACCCAGTCCGGGGCCGAGGCTGTGGGCCGGCGATCGCGGCTGCCGGGCTCTCGATCGCCGGCTATGGGGTCCGTGCTTGCGCCAGCAGGGAGAATGGCGCCGAGACGCGATGGCCGGCGTCTCCTTCACTTTCGGGCGCGGGAACCCGAAGCTCCGCCTCAGAGGAGTTAGATTGGGAGGCCGGTGCTGTAGTCCCGCCTGGGAGGTCGGACGGAACCAATCAGAAGGATTTTGTCAGTAACCGGGTTCTGATTGGCCGGCCATGTCGGCTGGGGCTGGGCGGTTGAATGCTGATAGTATTTAAGGAGCGGGCCTGAGACAGGACATTGCTTCAGGTTCTGTTTCCAGAGGCCAGTCTTCGTGTTTTCTAGTTTTCAGTTTGTTTCCTTGCTCTCCTGGTTTTGACCTTTGGACTGTTTCTGGATTACTCTGCTAGCCGCCTGCCTTGACCTTTTGCCTTTATCAGACTACACTGTGAGCTGCCTGCCCTGACCTGTTGCCGGTTTTGGACTCCTCTGTTTTCCACCTGCCCTCTTCGCTCCTGGTTCCAGTACTGGGTCAGTTCGTCAACCCCGCGGTTCTGGAAGTCCCGTTGGCCATCTGCAGCTGGGGGCTCAACCCTCGGTGAACTGCGGTCGCCGCGGGTGAAGACTTGGGGTTGCACGGCTGTCCTCTGAGGTCCTTCGGGGCCTTGCGGGACCTAAGGGCTCACCTTCTTCTCAGATAAGACAGGAACCTGAAGCCATGAGCTCGCCTACGCAACCTAATCTACAGGACCTGGCTAAAATTCTCCAGCAGCAGCAGGAGCAGTTGAACGCCCTCTCGGGGGCCCTGCAGAATGTCTGCTCTCAGTTAACCACGGTCCAGGTTCAGAACCAGGCCGCTGCAGCGGCTCCCCGTCTGGAAGGGTCCTTCCCGGGACCTCGGTTCCCTGAGCCTACTCGGTTTGATGGTGTCCCTGGAAGCTGCCGGGTGTTCCTCAACCAGTGCAACTTATACTTCAAGATGCAACCAGAGGCTTTTGCCTCAGACCAGGTAAAAGTGGCCTATGTTATTTCCTTGCTAACGGGGCGAGCACTAGCCTGGGCGTCCCTGCTATGTGAACAAGATCCGCTTTTGGACAACTACGCGGAGTTCCAGTGCCGGTTCTGCATGGTGTTTGATCTTCCAGGCAGGCCGTCTTCCGCCGCCTCCGAGCTGCTGCGGATCCAACAGGGCGAAGGGACCGTGGCAGACTATGCTATTCGGTTTCGGACTCTGGCGACAGAGTTGCGCTGGAATCAGGAGTCCCTATCCGCTATCTTCCTGGAGGGGCTTCAGGATCGAATCAAGGACGAGCTGGCCGGCCGGGAGGTTCCGGGGCAGTTGGACGCCTTGATCTCGCTCTGTGTCCAGGTGGATACCCGATTCCAGGAAAGGGCTAGAGGCCGTGCGGACCAGCGGAGTGGGTCCGGAGGCGGGTCCCGGCCTAGTCGGGTACTTTCCCCCCGAAGGGGCTCCAGAGGGCCTAGGGAGGCCTCCGAGGAACCTATGGTCATCGGCTGTCAACGGTTAACCCCGTCTGAGAGGACTCAACGCCTTCGGGGCGGCCTTTGCCTGTACTGTGGCGAGGCCGGTCACTTCATCAGCTCTTGCCCCGCACGGCCGGGAAACGCCACTCCCAAAGCGCCCTGAGGGGAGGGGTCTTGGGGCACTCTAATCCCCTACCAGACAATCTGATTACTCTCCCGGTGACCCTGCGGTGGCAGGAGACGGTGGTTCACACCCGAGCTTTATTGGATTCCGGGGCCGGGGGAAATTTTATTTGTCAGGAACTCCTGCGGCAGATGGGATGGCCTATACTTCCCTATCGGCCCGCTTTGCAAGTGACGTCCATCCAGGGAACAGCGTTACCCCAGCCTATCACTGAGGTGACTCCATTTTTGGGGCTCCAGGTGGGGGAAGACCACCGTGAGGAAGCTCAATTTCTGATTTTGCCCCGTACCATTCATCCCGTGGTACTGGGCCTGCCCTGGTTACGGCGTCACACCCCTGTAATAGATTGGACTTTAGGGAAGATTCAAGCCTGGGGTGGCGCCTGCACCGAGACCTGTTTGAAGGGTCGGGAATCCAGTTGCCCTGCGGTAGTGGCCACTCCTAGAACTGTGCCAGTCTGTCAAGCTGCTCTGCCAGAAGAGTATCGGGATTTCGCTGATGTGTTCAATCCAGTGGAAGCGGACGTGCTACCCCCACATCGGTCCTTTGATTGCGCTATTAATCTGATGACCGGCAAGATGCCACCGCGGGGCCGACTCTATACGCTGTCCCGAGAGGAATAGAAGGGTCATGCAAGCTTACATCCGGGAGAATCTTCAGAAAGGGTTCATTCGCCCCTCCAAGTTCCCTGCCGGAGCAGGATTCTTTTTTGTGACCAAGAAAGATGGCTCCTTGAGGCCCTGCATCGACTACCGGGGCCTAAATGCCATCACCGTAAAGGACCGATATCCTCTGCCCCTTATTCCGGAGTTGTTTGATCAGCTGCAGGGGGCCCAGATCTTCACCAAATTGGACCTCCGTGGAGCCTACAACTTGGTCCGTATCCGGCAGGGGGATGAATGGAAAACTGCGTTTAATACGCATGAGGGGCACTTTGAATACCGGGTGATGCCCTTCGGCCTGTGCAACGCTCCAGCGGTGTTCCAGAGGTTCATGAACTTCACCCTTGAAGACCTGCTTTATTCTACGATAATTGTATACCTAGATGACATCCTGAGTTTTTCCAAAGATCCCCAGGAGCATGTGGCCCACGTTCGGACCGTCCTCCAGCGCTTGCGGCAGTATCGCTTGTTTGCCAAACTCAGCAAATGCTCTTTTCACCAGCAGACTCTGCCTTTTTTGGGACATATTCTATTACCTGGGGGTCTGCGAATGGATCCAGACAAACTCCGCGCTATCCGGGAATGGCCCCAACCCCAAGGCCTGAAGGCGCTGCAACGGTTCCTGGGGTTTGCTAATTACTACCGTCAATTTATTCCCCATTATTCTCAATTGACAGCTCCGCTGACAGCGCTCACTAAGAAGAATGCGGATGTTAGGAACTGGCCGGTTGAGGCGCATACGACGTTCAGTCAGTTGAAGAAAGCGTTTGAATCCGCTCCCATCCTTCAGGCCCCGGATCCGGACAAACCTTTTGTGGTAGAGGTGGACGCCTCTGCTTTGGGCACCGGGGCAGTCCTCTCTCAAGTTAACGCCAAGGGCCGGCGTCAACCTTGTTTCTTCTTCTCCCGAACGTTTTCCCCAGCGGAACGCAATTATACTGTAGGGGATAGAGAACTGCTAGCTTTGAAGTTAGCCCTGCAAGAGTGGAGACATCTGCTGGAAGGGGCAGAGCATCGATTTACAGTGATTACGGATCACAAGAATCTCTTGTATCTGCAGGAGGCCCAAAGGCTGAATCCGCGGCAAGCCCGCTGGTCGTTGTTGTTCGCCAGGTTCCGGTTTCAACTTGTTTTCTGGTCGGCTGCGCAGAATACCCCTGCGGACTCTCTCTCCAGAGCCTTCGAAGTTCCAGAGGATATTGAGGAACCTCATCCTATGTTGGATCCGGCTTGCCTCTGTGCGGCCCCGGGTGGGGTCACCCCAACGCGGGAATTCGTGCCTCCGCAGAACCGGGAAAAAGTAATGCACTGGGGACATTCATCTGTATGGGCCGGACACTTTGGGTTTCAAAAAGCCCTCCGTCTGATTTCTCGACAGTATCGATGGCCTTGTATGAACCAAGATATCCTTCAGTTTGTCACGACCTGCCCCACCTGTGCCCGGACCAAGTCTGTTGTGGGGCGCCCCTGGGGAGATCTGCAGCCCTTGCCCATTCCTGCAGCCCCTTGGGAGGAATTGTCTATGGATTTCATCACGGATCTTCCCCGCTCCCAGGGGCACACTGTGATTTGGGTGGTGGTAGACCGGTTCTCCCGTATGGCACACTTCGTTCCCCTGCCAGGGCTTCCGTCGGCAGGACTGTTAGCCCAGCAATTCATCGAGCACATTTTCCGGCTCCATGGGCTACCAGTCAGGATCATCAGTGACTGAGGAGCCCAGTTCACTTCACGATTCTGGAGAGCCCTGTGTTCCGCCCTGAGGGTTGTTACCCATTTCTCCTCTGCCTACCATCCTCAGACCAACGGGATGGTTGAGAGGATTAACCAGACGTTGAAGGGGTTCTTGCGGGCTTTTGTCAACAGGCGGCAAGACAACTGAGCATCTCTTCTCCCGTGGGCCGAGTTCGCCTATAACCACAGTGAACTCTCTGCCTCTGGGCAATCTCCATTCTTCATGGTATATGGACAACATCTGCGGCTTCCTCCACCCATTCCCTCTGACTCCTCTACGCCTCTGGTTACTCAAACCCTTGCTGACCTGCGGGAAGTCTGGAACATGGCCCGAGAGCAACTACAGAAAGCAGCCGCCAGGTATAAGTCGTTTGCAGACCGGCACCGGCGCCCCGCCCCGGTTCTGCAGCCAGGGCAAAAGGTATGGCTGAGTACCAAATACCTGAGGCTCCGGGTGCCCTCTCGGAGGCTGGGGCCACGGTACATAGGGCCATTTGTGATCCAGTCTCAGATCGGAGCTGTGACATACCGCCTGCGGTTACCTAGAACTCTACGGATCCATAATGCCTTCCATGTTTCTCTGCTGAAGGTCTTTCGGGGGTCTAAGTGGCATCCACAGAGTAAAGAGTCAGTTGTTCCAGAGGCTGACCCCGATCCCGAGTACGAAGTTGAAGAAATCATAGACTCCAAGAGGCGCCGGGGAAAGCTGCTCTACCTGTTATCCTGGAAGCATTTTGGTCCCGAGGACAACTCCTGGGAGCCGGCTACCAATGTACATGCCCCAGAGTTGGTACGGGCCTTCCATGATCGCTATCCTCAAAAACCAGGAACCAGGAGGAAGGGGGCATCCGGGGGGGATACTGTCACATCCGTCGCTCCCTCCGGCTGCTCCTCTGCGGGAAGCAGGAACCGGTGTCCATCGCGGCAAGGGCTGGCCTTCTTGAGGCCGCGACGGAGAGCCGGGGCTCGCCGTGGCGATAGCCGCCCAGTCCGGGGCCGAGGCCGTGGGCCGGCGATCGCAGCTGCCGGGCTCTCGATCGCCGGCTATGGGGTCCGTGCTTGCGCCAGCGGGTAGAATGGCGCCGAGACGCGATGGCCGGCGTCACCTTCACTTTCGGGCGTGGGAACCCAAAGCTCCGCCTCAGAGGAGTTAGATTGGGAGGCCGGTGCTGTAGTCCCGCCTGGGAGGTCGGATGGAACCAATCAGAAGGATTTTGTCAGTAACCGGGTTCTGATTGGCCGGCCATGTCGGCTGGGGCTGGGCGGTTGAATGCTGATAGTATTTAAGGAGCGGGCCTGAGACAGGACAGACGACAGAGGGTGGTGGTAAATGGAGTTCGCTCGGAGGAGGGAAAGGTGAGTAGCGGAGTGCCTCAGGGATCGGTGCTGGGGCCGATTCTGTTCAATATATTTGTGAGTGATATTGCCGAAGGGTTAGAAGGTAAAGTTTGCCTATTTGCGGATGATACTAAGATTTGCAACAGAGTGGACGCCCGGGAGGGAGTGGAAAGCATGAAAAGGGATCTGAGGAAGCTAGAAGAATGGTCTGAGGTTTGGCAATTAAAATTCAATGTGAAGAAATGCAAAGTGATGCATTTAGGGAGTAGAAACCCACGAGCGACGTATGTGTTAGGCGGGGAGAGTCTGATAGGTACTGAAGGGGAGAGGGATCTTGGGGTGATAGTATCCGAGGATCTGAAGGCGACGAAACAGTGTGACAGGGCAGTGGCCGTAGCGAGAAGGTTGCTAGGTTGTATAGAGAGAGGTGTGATCAGCAGAAGAAAGGAAGTGTTGATGCCCCTGTACAAGTCGTTGGTGAGGCCCCACCTGGAGTATTGTATTCAGTTTTGGAGGCCGTACCTTGCGAAGGATGTTAAAAAAATGGAAGCGGTGCAAAGAAAAGCTACGAGAATGGTATGGGATTTGCGTTCCAAGACGTATGAAGAGAGACTTGCTGACCTGAACATGTATACCCTGGAGGAAAGGAGGAACAGGGGTGATATGATACAGACGTTCAAATACTTGAAAGGTATTAATCCGCAAAAGAATCTTTTCCGGAGATGGGAAGGCAGTAGAACGAGAGGACATGAAATGAGATTGAAGGGGGGCAGACTCAAAAAAGATGTCAGGAAGTATTTTTTCACGGAGAGGGTGGTGGATGCTTGGAATGCCCTCCCGCGGGAGGTGGTGGAGATGAAAACGGTAACGGAATTCAAACATGCGTGGGATATGCATAAAGGAATCCTGTGCAGCAGGAATGGATCCTCAGAAGCTTAGCTGAAATTGGGTGGCGGAGCAGGTGGGGGGAAGAGGGGTTGGTGGTTGGGAGGCTAGGATAGGGGAGGGCAGACTTATACGGTCTGTACCAGAGCCGGTGATGGGAGACGGGACTGGTGGTTGGGAGGCGGGAAATACTGCTGGGCAGACTTATACGGTCTGTGCCCTGAAAAAGACAGGTACAAATTCAAGATATGAGTTTATCTTGGGCAGACTAGATGGACCATGCAGGTCTTTTTCTGCCGTCATCTACTATGTTACTATGACATTGCTTCAGGTTCTGTTTCCCGAGGCCAGTCTTCGTGTTTTCTAGTTTTCAGTTTGTTTCCTTGCTCTCCTGGTTTTGACCTTTGGACTGTTTCTGGCTTACTCTGCTAGCCGCCTGCCTTGACCTTTTGCCTGTATCAGACTACGCTGTGAGCTGCCTGCCCTGACCTGTTGCCGGTTTTGGACTCCTCTGTTTTCCACCTGCCCTCTTCGCTCCTGGTTCCAGTACTGGGTCAGTTCGTCAACCCCACGGTTCCGGAAGTCCTGTTGGCCGCCTGCAGCTGGGGGCTCAACCCTCGGTGAACGGCGGTCGCCGCGGGTGAAGACTTGGGGTTGCACGGCTGTCCTCTGAGGTCCTTCGGGGCCTTGCGGGACCTAAGAGCTCACCTTCTTCTCAGATAAGACAGGTAGTGGTGTACAGTTGTGGGGAGTGGGTTTGGGGGGTGGTGGTTGGGGGGCTCAGTACCAAAGGTAAGGGAGCTATACACCTGGGAGCAATTTATGAAGTCCACTGCACTGCCCCCTAGGGTGCCCGATTGCTGTTCTGGCATGTGAGGGGGACCAGAGCACTACGAATGCTGGCTCCTCCCACGACCAAAGGGCTTGGATTTGGTCGTTTCTGAGATGGGCGTCTTCGGTTTCCATTATCGCCAAAAATCAGGGATGACCATCTCTAAGGACGACCATCTCTATGGTCAACCTAAATGTTGAGATTAGGGCATCCCCGACTGTATTATCGAAATGAAAGATGGCCGCCCATCTTGTTTCGATAATACGGGCCCCTTCACCGGGACGTCCTGCGAGAATGTCCTCAGGAAAACTTGGGCGCCCCTCTCGATTATGTCCCTCTATGATTCGGATTATTCCTTCTGATGTGCATCATCTTGCATTTGTCCACATTAAATTTTATCTGCCATTTGGCTACCCTAGTCTTCCAATTTCCTAAGGTCTTTCTGCAATATTTCATAGTCCACACGTGTTTTAACAACCTTGAATAGTTTTGTGTCATCTGCAAATGTAATCACCTGACGCATCATTCCAATTTCCATATCATTTAAAAATTTTAAATAGCACAGTTCCCAGTACAGATCCCTGTGGCACTCCACTGTTCACCCACCTCCATTGAGGGAAATGACCATTTAACCCTGTCCTCTGTTTTCTGTCCAATAACCAATTTCTAATCCAAACCAGAACCATGCCTCCTATCCCATAAAACTTTACTTTTCTCAGGAGTCTCTCATGAGGAACTTTAGCAAAAGCATTCTGAAAATCCAGATACACTACATGAACTGGCTCAGCTTTATCTGCAGCAAATTGGTGAGGCAAGACTTTTCTTGGCTGAATCTATGCTGACTCTGTCCCATTAAACTATGTTTGTGTACGTGTTCCGTAATTGTATTCTTTATAATAGTTTCCACTATTTTGCCTGGCACTAACAGGCTTACCGGTCTGTAATTTCCCAGATCACCCCTGGAACCCTTTTTAAAAATCGATGTCACATTGGCCACCCTCCAATCTTCAGGTACTACCGATGAATTTAAAGATAGTTTATATATTATTAACAGCAGATCAGAAATTTCATGCTTTTTTTTTTTTTTTTTACTGTTTAAATATTTTATTAAGAAACATCACAATACAAACATTGTAGGCATGAACAGTTTCGACCCTTACATTCCTCCCTTCCCCCCTCCCTACCACCCCCCCCTCCCCATCCCTCTCCCCCCCCCTATTCCAACTCTCTTTCTTGGGTTAAATGTTGAAATCGAGACCACAGTTCAGAAGCTGGGTTGTACATGCCCACTCTTTTGTCCGTAAGCTGCTCAAGTTCTCCAACCGTGGAAAGTTTCAAAATCCAGTCCAACTGTGATGGAGCCCTCTGTTTTTTTCAGTGCAAGGCAATAACGCTCTTAGCCGCTGTTAAGCACATCCTCTTGAGGCGCCTTTGCCATTTATTACCTCTTCTATTACCTAGTCCTAAGAGGCACCATTGCGACGTACACTGGAACTGCTTATTCGTGCTTTCAGAGATTTTTGTCGTAACAAATGTCCAAAATGGTTTCAAAATTCGACAAGACCACCATATATGTAGAAAAGTCCCCTCCTCGTCACCACACCTCCAACAAAGTGAGGAGACCGAGTGAAACATGGCATGTAGTCGCTGTGGGGTGTAATATCATATAAATACATTTCTCAAAAGATCGGCCTCTAATAAATTTATACAACAAAGAGATAACTCGGCCCATTTTCCCCAATGACCCCCACAAATTTCCCAATTCTTCGTAATCCTCCGGGTCCCTCCTCAACCACCCTTGTTGGCTCATATAATGTTTGACTTGTAGATAGAAAAAGCTACTGTATCTCCCGCCCCACCCCCACATTGTTCCTGGATCTCATCTAGCGGCCTTAACTCCCCAGCATCCAGAAGATCCCTAAAGCATAACAGCCCTTCCTCCGCCCACCAGCCTGCAACCCGATGTCCCTTACCTACTGGGAAAGCTGGTTCCCCACTTATAAATGCTAATGTTGAAGTATGTCTATTCTGCCAGAACCGTGCTCTAAATGAGACCCATAGAGACAATAAATGACTGAGAAATGGGTTCGTTGTCATCTGCCCATATAGCTTCGGTTCCATTGAGGCCCAGAGAACCGATTTCAAATTATGCCCCCTTACCCATCTCTTGGTCTAGTAAAGCCACCATCGATGGAGACTCTTGACTCCACGCCACTACAAACTTTACCTGCGCAGCCCAAAAGTACCATTCCAAATTCGGCACACCCCTGCCTCCCAGGTCCACCGACCTCCACATCAGTTTCTTATTTAATCTGTGTGCTTTACCCCCCCATATAAATTCCAGAATCTCTCCCTGTATCTTTTGTAGTTCCCTTTTAGGTATCTGTATGGGTAAGGTTTGAAACAAAAACAAAATTCTGGGCAGGATATTCATTTGTACTGAGGCTATTCTCCCCCACCACGATAGCCAAGTTCCCCTCCACCTCCCCATGTCCCTACGAACTTGTTGAAATAAAGGATCATAATTAAGATGGTACAATTGGTTCAGTTCCGAGGGTATCTGAACCCCCAGATGCTCCTCTTATTAAGTTGAAATGAAAACCCCTGGATAACCTCTGAAAGTCAATCCTGTGATAGTGACACCCCCAACACCTCAGATTTATCATAATTAATTTTATAACCCGAGAGCCTACCAAATTGATTTAGCTCTTTTACTAAATTTGGAAGAGTCAGAAGAGGACTCATGACAAAAAAGAGGATGTCATCAGCAAATAGAGCCAGCTTATGTTCTCTGCCAGCTACCGTAATCCCTTTTACATCCCTCATCTCCCGTATCTTCTGCGCCAATGGTTCAATCGCCAACGCAAATAACAAGGGAGATAACGGGCACCCTTGCCTCGTGCCCCTCTTTATTTGAAAAGCTTCCGAATAACCCCCATTCACCTTAATTCGTGCTATGGGACTCTCATATAACCGTTGCAACCATCCTACCAAACCCTCCCCGAATCCCATATGCTTCAAGACTTCCCATAGATAAGACCACTCCACCCTATCAAAGGCCTTTTCAGCATCTGTACTCAACAGTACCAGAGGCCTCCCCCATTGCTGGGCCTCCCAGACAAGATGGAGTGTTCGACGTATATTATCAGCCACCTGTCTCCCCCCCACAAACCCTGATTGATCCGGGTGTATTAATTTGGGCAATACCCCCCCTAACCGGGTCGCAAGAACTTTGGATAAAATCTTTACACCCAGATTGATTAATGAGATTGGTCTATATGACCCACATGCTGATGGATCTTTGCCTGGCTTCAGGATAGGCGATATACCCGCTTCGTGCATACTAGTTGGGAGTGAGTAGCCCCGAAAACATGCATTACCCACTCTTGCTAGCAGAGGCCCCACCTCCCCAACAAATATCTTATAAAACTTGGCAGAATACCCATCCACTCCAGGGGCTTTCCCCCCTTTAAGCCCTTTGATGACCTATTTAATTTCCTCTATATGGAAGGGAGCCTCTAATTTTGCACAGTCATCATCCGACAACTTGGGCAGATGAAGATGACACAGTTCTCTTCTAATTTCATCTCTCTCAACACCTAGTTCACTAGTATACAATGTCTGGTAAAACTGCAAAAATTGATCCCTAATATCCTTGTATTTATACAACAGCTGATCACCCTGTCCCTTAATTTTCGTGATCAGAGAGTCTCGTTGACGGTGACGCAAACAGTTGGCTAACATCTTCCCCGACTTATTCCCAAACTCAAAAAACTTTTGCTGAAGACGTTTTCGCATGAACTCCACTCTTTCCACTTGTATTTGATCCAAGACCCCCCTCCATTTCCGCACCTCCCGCAGCTCCTCCTCCCTACCCCCCTCATGATGTCGGCGTTCCCAGTAAGCTAGCCTCTCCCTGGCCTCCAATTCCTTAGCCTCCCTTTCTCGCTTTTTCCTAGCCCCCCCATTTAATTTAGTGCCCCCGTACTACTTCCTTTAAGGCATCCCATAATGTCCCCTCCGAGACTACCCCTACATCATTCATATTACAGTAATCTTTAATCACCGTACGGATGTCCTCACATACCTTTTTCTCTCCTAAAATCCCCTCGTTAAATCTCCAATACCGCCGCCTATCCTCTACACCCAACCCTTTCAGGTCCATTTCCACTGGGGCATGATCTGTGATGGAAATAGATCCCACATCAGCATCTTTAATATATTCCCACAATGAACGGCTACACCAGATCATATCAATCCTCGTATAGGAGCACTGAGAGTGTGAATAAAATGTATAGGCCTTCTGTGTCGGATGCAGAAGTCTCCACACCTCCAGTAGATCAAGTGTCGAGGTAAGCGACTTCAGTCTCCGAGCATGGGATGTATGTGGTGTGGTGATCCCCTTTGAATGATCTATAGAAGTATTCCACAAATTAAAATCTCCCCCCATAATCATTCCCCCCCTTTGAAAATGGAGGAGCTCTTCCCTAATATGTGTAAAGATCTCTCCCTGTCCTGAATTGGGTGCATAAATATTCACAATGGTCACAGCTATCCCCTGCAGCCACCTTCTAACTGCTAAACATCGTCCCAAATCATCTCTGTAAATGTCTTCAATTACAAATGCAACCCCTTGTCGGATATAGATGGCTAATCCACCCACCTTGCCCCCTCTTTTATCAAAGTACATTATACATTCGCTATATGCCCTCTGGTTTAAAAGATGGGCTTCCCTGCGCCTGATATGTGTCTCCTGCAGCAGGACAGTATCCCAGACGTTTTTCCGTAGTTCCCGAAACACCAAATTTCTTTTCCTTTGCGAATTTAACCCATTCACGTTCCAAGACCCCACCCTCAACCCTCCCCGTCCCTGCCCCCCCCCCTTTGTTGCTGAGCGGTGTCACTAACCGCCAGCCTAGTGTCTCAAGGAAATAACCCCTCGCCAGAGCTGTCACCTAAAGATCCCCCTATTTCTCCTTCCCCCCCCTCCCCTGGAACCTTTTGTTCCCCACCCCCTACATACAATAGATCCCTTTCACATTTTATCAAAACAGTGCAATGAACAGCTAACATTTCAACTTACAACAGAATATTCCAAGTAAGAGCTTGCCTAGTGACCCTTCCGGGCCTCATGCAGCCTAAAACTTTATCAAACTAGAACCGGCAGTCTCTCATACTTCCCTTCAGGGCACTCTGTCCATTTCTGGTCTCTGGGGACCAGATTCCTTACGGGATCCCGCCTTCTGCCAAGAAGATTTTCTCCGCGTGGTAGCTGCCCTTCCTGGGTTCCCTGTCGCTTCCTCTGGAGGCATGTTAGTGCATCCCAGCTCCTTCAACACTCTCCACGCTTCTCTCAGCGTAGTCACTCGCCTCGTCTGACCCTCCACCGTGAACTGGAGGCCGAATGGGAACACCCAGCGATATCTGTAATTTGACTGTTGAAGATACTTTGTCAACTCTCGGAACTCCCTTCTTCTTTGCAGCGTCCCCAGAGCCAAATCCTGGAACACTAGTACTTTTTGATTGTCCCACGGGATCTCTCCCAGCTTGCGTGCCTTGCGCCAAATCATATCTTTAATCTGATAGTCCTTAAAGCATGCCACTATATCTCTAGGCTGCTTATCTCTTCGGGGTCCCAAACTCCTGTGCACTCTATCAAACAATACTACGGTTTCATCACCATGTGTTGGTGCCTCTTCTGCTGCTGCCAAGATGGATGCACAGATTTCTCTAACAACCCTGGCACAATCCACATTCTCATCTGTTTCGGGGATCCCCCTAAATCTTAAATTGCTCCTCCTGGACCTATTCTCCAAGTCCTCAAGATCCAATTGCATATTTTCTTTCTCTGCACGCAGTGTTTTAATTTCAGAGTGCAATTCCACTATGTCTCCCTCCATGTGCTCCAGCACCTCCTCTGCCTGTTCCACTCGGGATCCAATGTCTCACCTCTTTTTGAATATCTGCCACTTTAATCGTTTTCCTTACTGCCGCCATTTCTGCTTTCAGCGCTTTAAACCAGCGCGCTACCTCCTGCTTGGATAGCTCAGATTCGCTTTCCTGCTGCTCCACCAGCCCCTCAGTCTCGGAGCCCGAGTCCGCCATTTTGTCCTTTGTTTTGCGCAGTGTGCGGCCCGAAGTCACCGCTCCGTCCCGCTGGTCCGCCCCAAATTTAAAATTTTCCAGGCGCTTGCGGGTTGCCATCGGTTCCCGAGCTCTGCCACTCAATTTCGCGATCGTGATCGCGGTTTTTGTGGAGGAATTCGCCGCTTTCTCCACTGCCCCAACGGAGCTGAAAATTCAGGCAGCCATCCCTGACGATGACGTCACTTCCTCCGCAATTTCATGCTTTAGTTCTTTGAGTACCCTTAGATGTATGCCATCCGGTCCACGTGATTTGCTGCTCTTTAATTTGGCAATTTGGCTCAGTACATCTTCCAGGTTCACTGAGATTTCTTTCAGTTCCTCCACATCATCATCCTTGAAAACCATTTCCAGTACAGGCAGATCTCTTACATCTTCTTCTGTAAACACCGAAGCAAAGAATTCATTCCCACGGATTCCCTCGCAGGCTTTCTGCTTCTGATGTACCTGAAAAAGTTGTTACTGTGAGTTTTAGCCTCTGTGGCAAGTTCCTCTTCATATTCTATTTTAGCCTTCTTTATTAATGCTTTGCATCTGACTTGCCAGTGCTTATGTTGCTTCTTATTTTCATCATCTGGGTCCTTTTTTCATTCTTAATAGCCTCTTTTACTTCACCTTTTAACCACGCAGGCTGTCATATTCTCTTGTTTTCATCTTTGCAAATACATGGACTGCATCTGGTCTGGGCTTCCAAGATGTTATTTTTGAATAAAGTCCATGCCCGATTAGTGTCCTAACCTTAGCAGTCGATCATTTTAGCTTAACCATTTTTCTCATTTTATTATAGTCCCCTTTTCAAAAATTAAATGCAGCTACAGTAGATTTCCTTTGTGGGTTCATCCCAGATAGTAGCTCACAGAACATAGAATATAAGAACATAAGAGCAGCCATATTGGGTCAGACCAATGGTCCATCTAACCCAGATCCTGTTTTTTCAAATAGTGGCCAAGCCAGGCCACAAGTACCTGGCAGAAACCCAATTAGCAGCAGCATTCCATGCCATCAATCCTGGGGCAAGCAGTTGCTACCCCGTATCTGTCTCAATAGCAGACTATGGACTTTTCCTCCCTAGAAATGCCCTCTTCTCTCAGAAATTCTCAGAAAAAAAGTTAAGTGGGACCTTTCCTCTCTATATATAGTTTTTAATCTAAGGGGACTGCTTTAAACCCTTTCAAGCTAACTCAGTAATCAGATTGCCCTTAATAACCTTTGCAAATCTTCTACTTCCTCACACCTTAAATAACACCTAATTCAGGGGAACTTTTACTAAAGCTTAGCTCAAGTTATCTGCAGTAGGTCCTATTTTATTCCCATGGACTCTGCTGCAGATAACTCAAGCTAAGCTTTAGTAAAAGACCCCCTAGATGTCATCGTTGATGGTACGTTGAAACCTTCTGCTCAGTGTGTGGTGGCGGCGGCTAAGAAAGCAAATAGAATGTTAGGTATTATTAGGAAAGCCACATTGAACCTGCCATATGGTGGGAAAATGTGGGATACAAATGTAATAAATAAAAATAGAAGACCCCCCCCTCAGGTCAGTAGCAGTGCTACCTCTCCAGCAGCCAAAGAACAGAAAATAACTGTCTTTTACAACAAAATGTGAACCTTGCTAAGGTAAAATTATGTATAATCATACCTGATAATTTTCTTTCCATTAATCATAGCTGATCAATCCATAGACTGGTGGGTTGTGTCCATCTACCAGCAGGTGGAGATAGAGAGCAAACTTTTGCCTCCCTATATGTGGTCATGTGCTGCCGGAAACTCCTCAGTATGTCGATATCAAAGCTCCATCCGCAGGACTCAGCACTTAGAGAATTACACCCACGAAGGGACACTCTGCCCAGCTCACCACCGCCGAAACGGGGGAGGGGAATTAACCCAGCTCATCCCCACACAAGTGGGGGAGGGGAATCCGTCCAGCTCATCCCCGCGGAGCGGGGGAGGGACACCACACCCGCCGATGCGGGGGGATCTGGCTTATCCTGCAACCGCAACCGCGGGAGGAGCTGACTGACCCTAACACCGCCGAAGCGGGAGGGGTACAAAACTGCCCTACAGCCGCACGAAGCGGGAGGGAGTGCCGGCAGAATTTTAAGTCTCAATCCAGCCCCGTAAAACGGAGGGGAGAGGAATGCAGCAGCTCACTGTAACACAAACTCGTCTTAACTCTTGAAGAATCCAAGTGAAAAAAACTTGAACACGAAGTCTTTCTGAAGTAACTGAAGACTAAACTTGAACCTGAAATGCAACCAGAATAAAACAATACAGATATCTGGGAGGGGCTATGGATTGATCAGCTATGATTAATGGAAAGAAAATTATCAGGTATGATTATACATAATTTTACCTTCCATATCATCAAGCTGATCAATCCATAGACTGGTGGGATGTACCGAAGCAGTACTCACCCAGGGCGGGACATAGAAATCCCTGACCGCAACACTGAAGCTCCAAACCGGGCCTCCGCCCGAGCAGCCACAGTCAAGCGGTAATGCTTGGAGAATGTATGGGCCGAAGCCCAAGTTGCCGCCTTGCATATCTCTTCCAAGGAGACGGAACCGGCCTCTGCCATCGAGGCCGCCTGAGCTCTTGTGGAGTGAGCCTTCAGCTGGATAGGCGGCACCTTCCCCGCGGCCACATAAGCCGCTGCAATGGCTTCCTTGACCCATCTTGCCACTGTAGGCTTAGCAGCCTGCAGACCCCTACGAGGACCTGCAAACAGGACAAACAGATGATCCGATTTTCGGAAATCATTGGTCACTTCCAAGTATCTGATGATGACTCGTCTCACATCCAGATATTTAAGAGCAGAGTACTCCTCTGGGTAGTCCTCCCTACGAAAGGAAGGGAGACAGAGCTGCTGATTCACATGGAAGCGAGAAACAATCTTGGGCAGAAAGGAAGGCACTGTGCGAATAGTCACTCCTGCCTCAGTGAACTGCAGAAAAGGCTCTCGACATGAGAGCGCCTGGAGCTCGGAAACTCTTCTGGCTGAAGTGATAGCCACCAAAAAGACTGCTTTCAACGTCAGGTCTTTCAGAGATGCCCTCGACAAGGGTTCAAACGGCGGCTTCTGCAATGCTCTTAGCACCAGGTTGAGATTCCACGCAGGCACCACTGAGTGCAGAGGAGGGCGCAGGTGATTAACTCCCTTGAGAAAGCGCACCACATCTGGCTGCGAAGCCAGGGAAGCACCCTTCAGGCGGCCCCTGAAGCAAGCCAGAGCCGCTACCTGGACCTTAAGGGAACTGAGCGACAGGCCTTTGTCCAGACCTTCTTGCAGGAACGCCAACACTGAAGAAATTGGAGCAGTGAAAGGAGAAAGAGAGCCTGCTTCACACCACGCTGCAAAGATACGCCAAACCCTGGCGTAAGCAGTAGAAGTAGAGCGTTTCCTCGCTCTCAGCATAGTGGCGATGACCTTGTCTGAGAAGCCCTTCTTCCTCAGACGCTGCCGCTCAATAGCCAGGCCGTAAGACCAAAGGGGGAGGGATCCTCCATCACCACGGGACCCTGATGTAACAGGCCCTGCTCCACTGGCAGCCGCAGAGGATCGTCGACTGAGAGCCTGATCAAGTCCGCATACCAGGGACGTCTGGGCCAATCCGGACCCACCAGGATTATCCTGCCGGGATGCTTTGCCACCCGGTCTAGCACCCTGCCCAACATGGGCCAGGGCGGGAACACATAGAGAAGCTCTTGTGTCGGCCATTGTTGGAGAAGAGCATCTACTCCCAGGGATCGAGGGTCCCGTCCTCTGCTGAAGAAGCGCGGCACTTGGCAATTGGCCGATGACGCCATCAGATCTAGGCTCGGCTGGCCCCAGCGCTTCGTGATGTCCAAGAACGCCTGAGCAGATAGCTGCCACTCTCCGGGCTCCAAGGTATGGCGACTGAGAAAGTCCGCCTTGACATTCATGACTCCGGCAATGTGGGCCGCTGACAGCTGTTCCAGGTTCGCTTCCGCCCACTGGCATAGACTCATAGCCTCCTTGGCTAGAGGGGCGCTCTTGGTACCTCCCTGGCGGTTGACATAGGCCACAGCCGTGGCATTGTCCGACAGTACCCGTACAGGCTTCAGCACCAGTACCGGGATGAACTCCAAAAGCGCCAACCGAATGGCTCTGAGTTCCAGGAGGTTGATAGACCACTTCGCCTCTGCAGGAGACCAGAGCCCCTGCGCTGTCCTTCCCAAGCAGTGGGCTCCCCAGCCCGACAACGAGGCGTCCGTCGTGACGACAATCCACTCTGGGGTCACCAGAGGCATTCCCGCAGACAACTTGTCTGTCTGCATCCACCAGCTCAGCGCCTTGCGCACTGCTGGATCCAAGGGAAGACGCACCGCATAATCCTCCGACATCGGAGTCCAGCGCTGCAGCAGAGAGTGTTGTAGTGGTCTCATATGAGCCCTGGCCCAGGGCACTACTTCCATCGTGGCCGTCATAGAGCCCAACAGCTGCACATAGTCCCAAGCCCGAAGAGGAGAGGCTACTAGGAACTGGTCCACCTGAGCCTGAAGCTTGACAATCCGATTGTCTGGCAGGAACACTCTGCCCACTTGGGTGTCGAATCGAACTCCCAGATACTCCAGGGACTGAGTCGGGCGCAGCTGGCTCTTCTCCCAGTTGATGATCCATCCCAGGGAGCTCAAAAGAGCTACTACCCGGTCCACAGCTTTGCCGCACTCTGCATAAGAGGGGGCTCGGATCAACCAGTCGTCCAGATAAGGATGGACTTGTACTCCTTCCTTTCGCAGGAAGGCCGCTATGACCACCATTACTTTGGAAAAGGTCCGCGGAGCAGTAGCCAACCCGAAAGGGAGGGCTCTGAACTGTAAGTGTCGTCCCAGGACTGCAAAACGCAGAAAGCGTTGATGAGGAGGCCAGATGGGAATATGCAGGTACGCTTCCTTGATGTCCAAGGATGCCAGGTACTCCCCTGCCTTCAGTGCCGCTATAACAGAGCGGAGAGTCTCCATGCGAAAGTGCCGCACTTTCAATGCCCGATTGACCCCTTTGAGGTCGAGGATAGGCCGGACAGAACCTCCTTTCTTTGGTACCACAAAGTAAATGGAGTAACGCCCCTTGCCAAGCTGACTTTCTGGCACCGGAACGACCGCACCCAGGCGGATCAGATTGTCCAAAGTCTGCTGCACTGCCACAGCTTTGACCGGAGACTTGCAGGGAGAGAGTACAAACCCGTCTCTTAAGGGTCGGCAGAACTCTAGCTTGTAGCCGTCTCTGATGACTTCCAGCACCCAAGCGTCTGAAGTTATTGTGGTCCACTCGCCCAGAAACGAGGACAGCCGTCCTCCAATCTGCACTGGGGCGTGGACCAATACCCCGTCATTGGGTACGAGACCCTGGGGGAGGACCGGAGGGAGCACCTCCGGGACGGCGGTCTCTGCGAAAGGAATGCTGCTTGGGGGAGAAATTCCTCTTAAAGGAAGAGGGGGCAGAAGAACCCGACCTGCCCGGGCGGTACCGACGGGCTTCCTGAAACCGTCCTCTGGAGGTACCGGGACGAACACTAGCCCGAGCCCTGACCTCTGGTAACTTCTTGCCCTTAGACGTGCCGAGATCGGTCACGATTTTGTCCAGCTCGACCCCAAAGAGCAGCTTGCCTTTAAAAGGCAATCTAGCCAGGCGGGATTTAGAGGCGTGGTCAGCAGACCAATGTTTCAGCCAAAGCCACCGCCGCGCAGAGACTGTCTGAGCCATGCCTTTAGCTGAGGCTCTCAAGACATCATACAGCAAGTCTGCCAAATAGGCTAAGCCCGATTCCAGGGCCGGCCAATCAGCCCTCAAGGAATGATCCGAGGGGGAAGCCCGCTGCACCATAGTCAGGCACGCCCTGGCCACATAGGAGCCGCAAACTGAGGCCTGCAAACTTAAAGCAGCCGCCTCAAAGGACGACCTTAAGGCCGCCTCCAATCTCCTGTCTTGGGCGTCCTTTAGGGCCGTGCCACCTTCCACCGGCAATGCCGTTTTCTTAGTCACCGCAGTGATTAAAGAATCCACGGTAGGCCACAGATAGGCCTCACGTTCACTCACAGCCAAAGGATAGAGGCGGGACATAGCCCTAGCCACTTTAAGGCTCGCTTCTGGGACATCCCATTGAGCCGAAATTAAGGTGTGCATGGCATCATGCACGTGGAAGGTTCTAGGCGGGCGCTTAGTCCCCAGCATAATGGCAGAGCCAACAGGGGCTGAGGGAGAGACGTCCTCCGGAGAGGATATCTTCAAAGTGTCCATGGCCTGTAACAACAGGTTGGGCAAATCCTCCGGGCGAAAAAGCCGCGCTGCAGAGGGGTCATCCGCTCCATCCGAGCGGGGATCCGTCTCCTCCAAGGAATCCGCAAAGGACCGTTGGGAGACCTCAGACACGCTGCCCTCATCTACATCGGAGGAGACAAATTCCTCCAAGGCCTGGGAAACAACCCGAGGGCGTTTACCTCTGGGAACCTCAACCTCTTTACCAGAGGAGGGAGCGGGGGCAGCGTTGTGCATGAGGAAGGCCCGATGCAGCAGCAAAACAAACTCGGGGGAGAAACCCCCCAGACTGTGCACCTCCGCAGCCTGGGCAACAGGCCTAGGCGCGCTCTCAACCGGCGCTCGCAATAGCGGGGGAGAGACATGCTGCGCATCAAAAATGGCGTCCGGCGCGAAACTCCGCGAAGGAGCCGCGCGGGAAGAACGGCTCTTAACTTTAGCCGCTTCTGTGCCGTCGCCCAAATTAAGGGCGTTCATGGCATTAATGTCTCCAACCTCAAGGGCGGCCCAAGAAGAAGCCGTCCGAGCCGCGTGGCCGGCCAAGATGGCGGAGGCGAGGAGCGGGGGATGGGCGTTTATGGCGGGAAAAACCGCCACGCCGGAGGAAGGACCGGGACATGCATCGGTCGCGAAACTGTCACCCACCAAGGGCGAATCCGGCTTGAAGACCCCCGCATCCCCTCTAGAAGCGCTCGAGCGACCCGGGGAGCGACCCTTTGCGCCCTCGCCCTCCGACGCCATGAGCCACGAGGAGAAGAATCGGGGAACCCCCGCCCGCTATAAAAAGGTAAAATTACCTGCTGTCCGCTCCGAGTTGTAACGACCTGGTGTCTCAGTGAGTAGCTGCAATAGACGCTTAAATAAACGTCGAAATAAACGCCTTTAAGGCCGTTCAAAATTTTTTTTTTTTTTTTTTTTTTTTTAACGGAGCCAGCGGGAGGGGGGAGAAAAGGAGGGACCTGGCACCACCAGGTTTGCACTTGCTCAAAAGAGCCCTCAACCCCAGGCTTGGAGGCCTAGCCAGAGCTGCTGCTGTGTGTGACCACCACCTGCTGAGATAGAGAACATACTGAGGAGTTTCCGGCAGCACATGACCACATATAGGGAGGCAAAAGTTTGCTCTCTATCTCCACCTGCTGGTAGATGGACACAACCCACCAGTCTATGGATTGATCAGCTTGATGATATGGAATATCCTTTTTAATGTATTTTTGTCTGTTAAGTTTCTACCTCTAGAAAAAGTTTCAGTACAAAAATATTAGAAAAGTGTGTACCTCTAGAGAAAATTTCAGTTTAAAACTATGGGAAAAGGGTTGTACACTATGGAAACTAGTTAATGCTTGCTTTTCTCTCTCTCTTTTTTCCCCCTAAACTAGGCCCTGCTGTGCCTGCTAGAGGCTATCTGTTAATGTTGTAATACAAAGTTCAGGTTTTAAAAGTTGGGGGAAAGAGTATGGAGACTAGTTGATAAAGTTTGATTTTTACATTTTTATTCTACCTATCAATAACCTACAATTCCTCCTTTAAACCCTAACCTTTAAGTTCCCAAAGCACACAGCAAAATAATGTTCACTTACCAAAGAAATGTCTTCTTCTCTCAGAACTTCTCAGAAAGAAAGTTAAATGAAACCTTTCCTCTTTATATAGTTTTGAATCTAAGGAGACTGCTTCAAACAGACCCTTTCAAGCTAACTCAGTAATCAGATCACCCTTAATAACATTTGCAAATCTTCTACTTCCTCACACCGTAATTAATACCTAATTCAGGTCAGTAGCAGGGCTACCTCTCCAGCAGCCAAAGAACAGAAAATAACTGTCTTTTAGAACAAAATGTGAACTTTGCTACTATCCTTTTGAAGCCAGTACTTTTACTTTTTAGTTAAGTACTTTTAAAAAGTAATGAACCCATCTCTGGCCCCTTCCTCTTCTGTGATTGAAATTGAATGTCCATATTTTGGGCCCTCCCTAGTCCTGCCCAAAACAGACCACGCCCTCTTGCTATACGGGCATACTGCAATGTTAGACATCTATATCCTGCCTTTTTGCAGCAATAGATATTTGTGCAATATGGATGTCTAAATGCCATTTTTAGATGTCCAAAACAAGAACAGAACTTCAAAAATAACACCATTGTCGGACTGTTGGATTAATCGTGTGTTGCTGACTGCCAGTGATTAATCATGAAGGGTATAACTTGCACAAAGTGGGAGGTATAAATTTGGCCTCCTTGTTGGGCAGCCTGGATGGACCATACAGGTCTTTATCTACCATAACTTACTACGATACCATGTAAGCCTATCTCCCCCCCCCCCCCCCCCCCCCACACACATTATCTCTCCAGCTCCTCTTCCCAACACATTCTCCTCAAAATCAATCCCAGCTAGTAACAATCCACATCCCCCTCTGATCTCCACCAATCTGCCTTCAGCCTCTTGTCTCCACTTCCAATCCTCCAGTTTTTAAAATTCTCCTTTGTTGTTCAACAGGCTGGAAGTCCATATTTAGAAGAGCTGTTCTATTTTCTTCTGACACCACATGACTCTCAGCAAGTTTGATCTGCTCAGTGCCCAATCTGCCACACAGATCTCAGTCTCATGAGAATAAAGCGAATGCTACATACCTGTAGAAGGTATTCTCCGAGGACAGCAGGCTGATTGTTCTCACTGATGGGTGACGTTCACGGCAGCCCCTCCAATCGGAAACTTCTCTAGCAAAGTCCTTTGCTAGTCCTCGCGCGCCCGCGCGCACCGTGCATGCGCGGCCGTCTTCCCGCCCGAAACCGGCTCGAGCCGGCCAGTCCAGTATGTAGCAAGACAATACACTTCAAGGGAAGACACAACTCCAACGGGGAGGCGGGCGGGTTTGTGAGAACAATCAGCCTGCTGTCCTCGGAGAATACCTTCTACAGGTATGTAGCATTCACTTTCTCCGAGGACAAGCAGGCTGCTTGTTCTCACTGATGGGGTATCCCTAGCCCCCAGGCTCACTCAAAACAACAACCATGGTCAATTGGGCCTCGCAACGGCGAGGACATAACTGAGATTGACCTAAAAAATTTACCAACTAACTGAGAGTGCAGCCTGGAACAGAACAAACAGGGCCCTCGGGGGGTGGAGTTGGATCCTAAAGCCCAAACAGGTTCTGAAGAACTGACTGCCCGAACCGACTGTCGCGTCGGGTATCCTGCTGCAGGCAGTAATGAGATGTGAATGTGTGGACAGATGACCACGTCGCAGCTTTGCAAATTTCTTCAATGGAGGCTGACTTCAAGTGGGCTACCGACGCGGCCATGGCTCTAACATTATGAGCCGTGACATGACCCTCAAGAGCCAGCCCCGCCTGGGCGTAAGTGAAGGAAATGCAATCTGCTAGCCAATTGGATATGGTGCGTTTCCCTACAGCCACTCCCCTCCTATTGGGATCAAAAGAAACAAACAATTGGGCGGACTGTCTGTGGGGCTGTGTCCGCTCCAGGTAGAAGGCCAATGCTCTCTTGCAGTCCAATGTGTGCAGCTGACGTTCAGCAGGGCAGGAATGAGGACGGGGAAAGAATGTTGGCAAGACAATTGACTGGTTCAGATGGAACTCCGACACGACCTTTGGCAAGAACTTAGGGTGAGTGCGGAGGACTACTCTGTTATGATGAAATTTGGTGTAAGGGGCCTGGGCTACCAGGGCCTGAAGCTCACTGACTCTACGAGCTGAAGTAACTGCCACCAAGAAAATGACCTTCCAGGTCAAGTACTTCAGATGGCAGGAATTCAGTGGCTCAAAAGGAGGTTTCATCAGCTGGGTGAGAACGACATTGAGATCCCATGACACTGTAGGAGGCTTGACAGGGGGCTTTGACAAAAGCAAACCTCTCATGAAGCGAACAACTAAAGGCTGTCCCGAGATCGGCTTACCTTCCACATGGTAATGGTATGCACTGATTGCGCTAAGGTGAACTCTTACAGAGTTGGTCTTGAGACCAGACTCAGACAAGTGCAGAAGGTATTCAAGCAGGGTCTGTGTAGGACAAGAGCGAGGAGCTAGGGCCTTGCTGTCACACCAGACGGCAAACCTCCTCCACAGAAAGAAGTAACTCCTCTTAGTGGAATCTTTCCTGGAAGCAAGCAAGACGCGGGAGACACCCTCTGACAGACCCAAAGAGGCAAAGTCTACGCTCTCAACATCCAGGCCGTGAGAGCCAGGGACCGGAGGCTGGGATGTAGAAGAGCCCCTTCGTCCTGCGTGATGAGGGTCGGAAAACACTCCAATCTCCACGGTTCTTCTGAGGATAACTCCAGAAGAAGAGGGAACCAGATCTGACGCGGCCAAAAAGGAGCAATCAGAATCATGGTGCCTCGGTCTTGCTTGAGTTTCAACAAAGTCTTCCCCACCAGAGGAATGGGAGGATAAGCATACAGCAGGCCCTCCCCCCAATCCAGGAGGAAGGCATCCGATGCCAGTCTGGCGGGGGCCTGAAGCCTGGAACAGAACTGAGGGACTTTGTGGTTCACTCGAGATGCGAAGAGATCCACCAAGGGGGTGCCCCACGCTTGGAAGATCTGGCGCACCACTCTGGAGTTGAGCGACCACTCGTGAGGTTGCATAATCCGGCTCAGTCTGTCGGCCAGACTGTTGTTTACGCCTGCCAGATATGTGGCTTGGAGCACCATGCCGAGACGGCGAGCCCAGAGCCACATGCTGACGGCTTCCTGACACAGGGGGCGAGATACGGTGCCCCCCTGCTTGTTGACATAGTACATGGCAACCTGGTTGTCTGTCTGAATTTGGATAATTTGATGGGACAGCCGATCTCTGAAAGCCTTCAGAGCGTTCCAGATCGCTCGCAACTCCAGGAGATTGATCTGTAGACCGCGTTCCTGGAGGGACCAGCTTCCTTGGGTGTGAAGCCCATCGACATGAGCTCCCCATCCCAGGAGAGACGCATCCGTTGTCAGCACTTTTTGTGGCTGAGGAATTTGGAAAGGACGTCCCAGAGTCAAATTGGACCAGATTGTCCACCAATACAGGGATTCGAGAAAACTCGTGGACAGGTGGATCACGTCTTCTAGACCCCCAGCAGCCTGATACCACTGGGAGGCTAGGGTCCATTGAGCAGATCTCATGTGAAGACGGGCCATGGGAGTCGCATGAACTGTGGAGGCCATGTGGCCCAGCAATCTCAACATCTGCCGAGCTGTGATCTGCTGGGACGCTCGCACCCGCGAGACGAGGGACAACAAGTTGTTGGCCCTCGTCTCTGGGAGATAGGCGCGAGCCGTCCGAGAATCCAGCAGAGCTCCTATGAATTCGAGTTTCTGCACTGGGAGAAGATGGGACTTTGGATAATTTATCACAAACCCCAGTAGCTCCAGGAAGCGAATAGTCATCTGCATGGACTGCAGGGCTCCTGCCTCGGATGTGTTCTTCACCAGCCAATCGTCGAGATATGGGAACACGTGCACCCCCAGCCTGCGAAGTGCCGCTGCTACCACAGCCAGGCACTTTGTGAACACCCTGGGCGCAGAGGCGAGCCCAAAGGGTAGCACACAGTACTGGAAGTGGCGTGTGCCCAACTGAAATCGCAGATACTGTCTGTGAGCTGGCAGTATCGGGATGTGTGTGTAGGCATCCTTCAAGTCCAGAGAGCATAGCCAATCGTTTTGCTGAATCATGGGGAGAAGGGTGCCCAGGGAAAGCATCCTGAACTTTTTTTTTACGAGATATTTGTTCAGGGCCCTTAGGTCTAGGATGGGACGCATCCCCCCTGTTTTCTTTTCCACAAGGAAGTACCTGGAATAGAATCCCAGCCCTTCTTGCCCGGATGGCACGGGCTCGACCGCATTGGCGCTGAGAAGGGCGGAGAGTTCCTCTGCAAGTACCTGCTTGTGCTGGAAGCTGTAGGATTGAGCTCCCGGTGGACAATTTGGAGGTTTTGAGGCCAAATTGAGGGTGTATCCTTGCCGGACTATTTGCAGAACCCACTGATCGGAGGTTATGAGAGGCCACCTTTGGTGAAAAGCTTTCAACCTCCCCCCGACCGGCAGGTCGCCCGGCACTGACACTTGGATGTCAGCTATGCTCTGCTGGAGCCAGTCAAAAGCTCGCCCCTTGCTTTTGCTGGGGAGCCGCGGGGCCCTGCTGAGGCGCACGCTGCTGACGAGAGCGAGCGCACTGGGGCTTAGCCTGGGCCGCAGGCTGTCGAGAAGGAGGATTGTACCTACGCTTACCAGAAGCATAGGGAACAGTCTTCCTTCCCCCAAAAAATCTTCTACCTGTAGAGGTAGATGCTGAAGGCTGCCGGCGGGAGAACTTGTCGAATGCGGTGTCCCGCTGGTGGAGAGACTCTACCACCTGCTCGACTTTCTCTCCAAAAATGTTGTCCGCACGACAAGGCGAGTCCGCAATCCGCTGCTGGAGTCTATTCTCCAGGTCGGCGGCACGCAGCCATGAGAGCCTGCGCATCACCACACCTTGAGCAGCGGCCCTGGATGCAACATCAAAGGTGTCATACACCCCTCTGGCCAGGAATTTTCTGCACGCCTTCAGCTGCCTGACCACCTCCTGAAAAGGCTTGGCTTGCTCAGGGGGGAGCGCATCAACCAAGCCCGCCAACTGCCGCACATTGTTCCGCATGTGTATGCTCGTGTAGAGCTGGTAGGACTGAATTTCGGCCACGAGCATAGAGGAATGGTAGGCCTTCCTCCCAAAGGAGTCTAAGGTTCTAGAGTCCTTGCCCGGGGGCGCCGAAGCATGCTCCCTAGAACTCTTAGCCTTCTTTAGGGCCAGATCCACAACTCCAGAATCATGAGGCAACTGAGTGCGCATCAGATCTGGGTCCCCATGGATCCGGTACTGGGACTCGATCTTCTTGGGGATGTGGGGATTAGTTAAAGGCTTGGTCCAGTTCGCCAGCAATGTCTTTTTTAGGACATGGTGCATGGGTACAGTGGACGCTTCCTTAGGTGGAGAAGGATAGTCCAGGAGATCAAACATTTCAGCCCTGGGCTCGTCCTCCACAACCACCGGGAAGGGGATGGCCGTAGACATCTCCCGGACAAAGGAAGCAAAAGACAGACTCTCGGGAGGAGAAAGCTGTCTCTCAGGAGAGGGAGTGGGATCGGAAGGAAGACCCTCAGACTCCTCGTCAGAGAAATATCTGGGGTCTTCTTCCTCTTCCCACGAGGCCTCACCCTCGGTGTCAGACACAAGTTCACGGACCTGTGTCTGCAACCGTGCCCGACTCGACTCTGTGGAGCCACGTCCACGATGGGGGCGTCGAGAGGTAGACTCCCTCGCCCGCATCGGCAAAGCTCCCTCCGCCGACGTAGTCGGGGAGCCTTCCTGGGAGGCACCGACGCCGGAGACCTCACCTCGGGCGATGGGCCAGCCGGCGCCACTCTCGACGGTACCGGTGGCGCAAGCACCGCCGGTACCGGAGGGGTAGGGCGCAACAGCTCTCCCAGAATCTCTGGGAGAACGGCCCGGAGGCTCTCGTTCAGAGCGGCTGCAGAGAAAGGCATGGAGGTCGATGCAGGCGTCAACGTCAGAACCTGTTCCGGGCGTGGAGGCTGTTCCGGGCGTGGAGGCTGTTCCGGGCTGTCCAGAGTGGAGCGCATCGACACCTCCTGAACAGAGGGTGAGCGGTCCTCTCGGTGCCGATGCCTGCTGGGTGCCGACTCCCTCGGCGACCCAGAGCTCTCGGTGCCGACCCGGGAAGGAGACCGATGACGATGCTTCTTCGATTTCTTGGAACGAAGCATGTCACCGGAGCTTCCCGGCACGGACGAGGAGGACGTAGAATCCAGCCGTCGCTTCCTCGGGGCCAAGGCCGAAGGAGGTCGGTCTCGGGGGGGCTGTACCGCAGGAGCCCTCAGGGTAGGGGGAGACCCACCCGAAGGCTCACCGCCACCAGCAGGGGAATGGACAGCCCTCACCTGCACTCCAGACGAAGCACCACCGTCCGACGACATCAGCAGATGAGGTCCCGGTACCACCGACGTCGATGCAGCTATCCGATGTCTCGGCGCCGATGCAGAGGGCCGATGCCTCGATGCACTCGATGCACTGGCGGCTGAGGATGAAGCTCTGGACGCTGAAGACGTCGATGCACTCGATACCCCCGGTGCCGATGCCGACGAAGAGCCCGAGAACAAAACGTTCCACTGGGCCAATCTCGCTACCTGAGTCCGCTTTTGCAAAAGGGAACACAGACTACAGGCCTGCGGGCGGTGCCCAGCCCCCAAGCACTGAAGACACGACACGTGCCTGTCAGTGAGCGAGATGACCCGGGCGCACTGGGTGCACTTCTTGAAGCCGCTGGTAGACTTCGATGTCATGGGCGGAAAAATCACGCCGGCGAGATCAAAAGTCGAAATGGCGGAAAAGGCACCGAAAAAACAAGGGGAAGAAAACTTCGACCCGAGGCCTAAAAGCGGCCTACCCCGACGACGAAAGAAAACTTACCGGGGCGAAAAGCTAAAATTAGCGGGGGGAGAAAAGACCAAGAGTCTTTTCCCACAGAGAATGGATTATATTTTGTTTTTGTTTTTTTTCTTTTCGAAAACACACGACGAACGCGCGAGGTCGACTTTGCGGGGCCCGACACGGCGAAAAGACGACCGTACCGAGCGCGGACAAAAGAAGACTGACGAACACGAGCCGGTTCGGGCGGGAAGACGGCCGCGCATGCGCGGTGCGCATGGGCGCGCGGGGACTAGCAAAGGCCTTTGCTAGTGAAGTTTCCGATTGGAGGGGCTGCCGTGGACGTCACCCATCAGTGAGAACAAGCAGCCTGCTTGTCCTCGGAGAACCACTGTTACCACACCCTCCAGCAACGAGTTCCAGAGCTTAATTATTCTTTGAGTAAAAAAATATTTCCTCCTATTTGTTTTAAATTTCATTGGGTTGTCCCCTGGTCTTTATACTTTTTAAAAGAGTGAAAAATCGATTTGCTTTTACCATTTCTACACCACTCAGGATTTTGAAGACCTCAATTATAACCCCCTCAGCTGTCTCCACAGTGCTGAGTGTAGATAGATAGATAGATACCATTTCACCTTATTGTGCCCCAGCACTGCCATATTAGGTAGTTGCCTTATTTTTATTTATCTGGTTTCATGCCAATAAAATTTCCGATCTGACGAAGAAGGGCAACCTTCGAAAGCTAATCAAGAAAAGTATTAAGTTATGTCCAATAAAAAAGGCATCATCTTATTTTCTTTTCCATGTTTTATTTGGTTTGATTTCTATTGATAACCTTAAGAGTGGACTAACACGGCTACCACACTCCTCTACACGCCAATAAAATAGTGGGAAGATCCTTGCTGGATAGGAATGCTTCATGTTGTTTCACTAGGTGAGTTCTTTTTGTTACATTTTTTGTACCCCGCGCTTTCCCACTCATGGCAGGCTCAATGCGGCTTACATGAGGCAATGGAGGGTTAAGTGACTTGCCCAGAGTCACAAGGAGCTGCCTGTGCCTGAAGTGGGAATCAAACTCAGTTCCTCAGTTCCCCAGGACCAAAGTCCACCACCCTAACCACTAGGCCACTCCTCCACATATATGTCTGACTGCCAGTGGCGTACCAAGGGGGGGGGGGGGGGGGGCGGTCCGCCCCGGGTGCACGCCGCTGGGGGGTTGCCGCGCGCCTGTCGGCTCTTCGTTTTCATGCTCCCTCTGCCCCGGAACAAGTTACTTCCTGTTCCGTGGCAGAGGGAGCATGGCAACGAAGAGCCGACAGGCGTGCGGCACCCCCCCCCCCCAGCGGCGTGCACCCGGGGGGTTCTTTCGCCGGGGGGTCACGCTGCACCCGGGGGGGGGGGTATTTCACCGGGGGGGGGGGGAGGTCACGCTGTTCCGGGGGCGGCGCTGCACCCGGGGGGCGGGGCACATCGGCGATCCGCCCCGGGTGTCAGGGCCCCTATGAACGCCACTGCTGACTGCAACCTTTTTACTTCTTTAAATAGAAACCCTGCTTATAAGGGTGCATTCAGCCCCCACACACTGAAAGTTAAAACTCTTAAACCAGACTTATTCATATTTTTTTTTATAATCCCCCTTCCTTATTCCCTTTCTCCCTTGTATAAGCCTAATGTACCCTGTGATCAACAATTCAAACAAATCATCATCACCACCCTTTTTCCCTCTTCTTTGCTCTCCTCCTCCTCCCTCATCATCTCCCTACCAATGGCCCTGAAATCCCCCAGCCATCCTTTATTCTGTCAGACATGACCCCACTGAGACATAATCATAGCTCTTTCCCTAATTCCCCCCATTCCTTCATGTTAATCCAACATCTCCTTCCCAGCCTCCCAAACAAAAGCCCTCCTACACCCCTATCAGGTTCTTTTGATCCTTATCAACCCAACCCTCAATTACACACATTTACTCTCCATCTCATTATGAACCCTGCTACCTCTTATGCCCAAGCATCTGTACCACTTGACCATCATTCCCTTCCCCCAAGACTCACACTACATACAGCCCTATAACCCTCCTCCAGATATATTAGTCCAATACCTCCAAATCTCATGAAGACATTAGCTTTAGCCTCAGCCCCACAGTTCTTCACTCATGCTCTCAGTCTTTATTATGCCACTTCTTCTATTTAGACATCCAAGGATGTATGGTTGCAAAAGCACCATTCTCAGTCTTCTCTCTGCTGCCACAGTTCCTCAACCTCTCCTGCTTAGACCTCACACTGCTCTCCTTTACCACTTACAAAGTTCTATTTCAATCCCCTTCCACTTGAACAGTTCCTTATGTCCACTGAATTAATTTCAGTTGACGGTTTCAGGCTTTCCTTCTCCAACAATGCCTAGGTCTCCTCCAGTATACTTTCTTTCTTGCTGGCACTCCCAAAAGTAAGTATGAGGCCAAAGAGGTACAGCCACTTATAAAGTATATTCACTTTATTCAGAAGAAACATATCTTTGAAGGGTCTTTTCTTCTGAAGTGTTATTTGTAGAAGTCATTATAGACTTTGATATTCAAGTTATTCCAGTAAAAGGTGCCCACTATTCTGGCCTTGCTCACCAGTTTCTCCTTCTCCTCGTAACTGTGGAAGCAAGCCACTATGTCTGACAGGAGTTGAGTTCTCCTTGGACCCAACACTCCATTGACCCTATCCACTTTTATTTTAACTAGTTTAGTTGCTCCTTCAGTATTTGCTATCCCCATAAGACTATACTATATTTTTGGACCGCTACCATGGTAACTAAAAACTCCATTTCTGGAATTCCTCTAATCCAGATGTTGTTTTCCTGTGATCTATTCTTCTCAAGATCCTCTACTTTACTGATAAAGCCTCTGTTAGCCTCTTGTAGCCCTTCCTCAGTCTTTTTATGGTTACCAGCTCCTTCAGTATCTACTCAGGCTCTGATATCTGCCAAATCATCTCAAATTTCCCTGACTCCTCCTTATTTTTCACTTCATCAAAGCAATCTCATTTTTTAATTTGGAGATTAAGCTTTTCATATCAACTTTAGTAATACTGAGACCTGCTACTCTATCCTCCCACTGGCACTTTCATCAGATTCCACTTTGGACACCTCAGCAAGAGCCGCAAATGCCACACCACATAGATTCATGGTCACACTTTTTTTCTGCCACATGATTCACAACCTTGTAATCCTCATTTCCTATTCGCTGCCATTTTGCTTCCTCCTTTTTCTGTCTATCTTTTATTTTTGAATGTTATTTGGGTGGATTAAAGAATTTATAAGGAGGAATTCCAAATTTCATACAAGAGTACTGTGAGCACTCTGGAGGGCTGGTACGAGGGAGAGGGGATAGTGGTTCTTTCAGCCGGCATCATCCCCGGTCATTCAGCCCAGCTAGGAGAGCAGGGCGCCCTCTAGGGATCAAACTGCCAGGGAAAGCTGTAATGCAGGAGAAAAACTACACTCCCCAGAAGCCAGTGCAGGGTCAGCTGAACTCTCAGGAGGGGGAGGGTGGAATGACTGATTGGGAGATGAGGTCTGATCCTGGAGATGGGGAACAGCTGGTGGAGCTTGGGGAGGAGGAGGAGATGGAGTGGAATAAAGCAGAGGTAGAAGGAGAAGGTAAGGGGGAATGTATGGAGGTGGGTGGTTTGGCTCTAACCCGTGCAGACAGGGTGAGAGCTTTTGGGGCCTCAGCATTGCCCCGGTTGTGGAGTTGGGGGAAGCTGGGAGCAAAGCAGTGGGGGAGCAACTGGAAAGCACAACTTGCTACCATATTGGCTGTTCCCAAGAGGTAGTGCTGTGGAAGGGGGGGAAGGGCTTTAAGACAGAAAGGCATGTGCATTTTGGGGGAACTTAAACTGTAAGAGGTGAGAGAGGAGGTGGTTCCAGCTAAATCTCCAAAACTATCTGCGGTGAAGATAGTGTGGCTGGAGGTTTGGGGAGAGAGAATTTAAAACAAAAGCCTGTAATTGAAAATGGATTAAAGTTTGCTGATAATTGGAGGTGTTTAGACAAGGCTGACATCTGTAACAATAAAGAACTTGGATTGCTCTTTCTGCTGGAGTGGGACTGATTTTCTCAGCAGCTGGCAAGGTGGAGAGGGAGAGCAAGTGAAAGTGCGGTGGCTGGCTAGGAAAGCAGACGGAAGCCAGTGAAAGCTAAGCAGGGTCCACCCTGGCTCCCACCTGGAAGGGGAACCTGGTTACAGTACCCAATTCAGGCATCCACATTCAACGGTGGCATCACTTCCTCCCAAGGTGAACACAATTTGAATCTTTATTAGTAACCACCGTAACAAGTGAAAGAGCACAATAGCATTTGAATAGTGCAAATTTTAAAGGAAAAGGGAGCATTTTAGAAAAAGAGATACAGACTTTAAATAAAAGAAACTTGAATGAGGAAAGATTTTACTTCCTAATACTAAAAATACATTTATAAAGGAACCCACTGTAAGTGATTTTTCTGTCAGCAAAACTTCACTGTCAATTTAGTAGGTACAAGACTAGCATGATATATTTTCTAAATGTAATGTCATTTAACTTCTTAATAGACTTTAACTTACTGTAGTGACATCTCCAAAGAACTGGCCAGTGTTTCCAATACCAGCAACATAATATATAGGTGCACTGGAAGCCAGAGCTCCACTCACAATATCTGGATACTTTAGTCTCATGTATGCACTCAAAATCCCTCCATAACTGAGAACAGAAAGAACAGTTTAATATGATGTAGTATTTTCATGCAGCGTGTTCAAAACTGGAGTTTAAAAGCAGCTATACTAGGTCAGACCAAAGTTTCAAGCCCTGTATGCTATTTCCAACAGTAGCCAATTCAGATCACAATTACCTCACAGGATTCAAAAAGTAACTAGATTCTATGCTGCTTACCCCCAGGGATAAACAATAGCTTTCCCAAGTCTGCCTTAATGATCAGATTGCAAGATATAATATATGTATACCATTTAGGCTCATTAAAGTAGTGACATAAAAAAGTATTGAGTCATAATATTCTTTTTACTTTCTTCACTGCAGTGGCTGAAATAAGCAATTATATCACTCTGCTCTGTAACTGGCTCGTTCTGGACATAGTTTTGCAAAATCTGAAAATAACAAAATCCAATATAATGAGCCAACCAAAATAAAAATATGCATATATGTGAAAAAGGTTCCCTCAGGTGCAATTTCCACCCCAACTATATCCCACTGTGAAAAGGGTCCTTTTAGGATGACTCATGCATTTATCTTTCATAGGGTCCTTTTTGTTGGAAAGCAGCACTGAATAAAGTGCTTCTCTTGGGCCAAACTTAAATAAACACCAATATTGTAACTATGAAGTATCAAACTGAATCAATCAAAATTAAAGTAGTGAATTTATGTCAGTCTGTAAATCCATGGGATTAAAGTTGCCTGCTGTTCCTGTATGATTCAGCCACAAAGATATTCAAAAATAGAGAAGCACTGTAAGCAACTTTTTCATAAGAATGTCATGTGACCCCTGACACAGACACTTTGCTGAAACACAGGTCATATCAGGTCAGTCAATAAACTTCCCTTCCTTCAACCTAAGGTTTCACCCCTCAGTTCCATCTGTGGACCACTGACAACATCCTTTTCCTCAGAGGAAGCTCCATTTACCACTACCCTCTGTCTCCTTCCATTTAACCAGTATTTGATCCAGTCAGTCACTTTAGGTCCCATACTGAGGGCATTCAGTTTGTTTATCAGTCACCTATGCGGAAACGTGTCAAAGGCTTTGCTAAAATCCAAGTACACCACATCTAGCGCTCCTCCCACATCCAACTGCTTGGTCACCCAAAGAAGTCAATCAGATTTGTCAGACAAGACCTGCCTCTACTGAAACCATGCTGCCTCAGGACCTGCAGTCCATTCAATTTGAGAAACCTCACATTTCCATTAGTTTACTCACCACTGAGGTCAGATTGACTGGTCTATAATTTGCAGCCTCCTCCTTCTTCCACTCTTGTGCAGGTGGACCACATTCACCCTTCTCCAGTCCTCTGGGACCACTCCAGACTCTAAGGAAGCATTGAAGAGGTCACACAGTGAAGCCATCAGAACCTCTCCAAGTTCCTTGAGTACCCTCGGATGTCTCCCACCAGGTCCCATCGCTTTGTCTACTTTTAGTTTAGCTAGCTCCTCACACAATCTTCCGAGAATCGGTCCCGGTCTACCATATATCCGTCCCCATTAGCATTTGTTTTCTGCGGTCCCAACCCTAGCCTTTCATCCATGAACACAGAACAGAAATAATTGTTAAGCAGTTCAGCTTTATCCTTATCAGCTTCTAAATATTCCTGTCCTCAGCCTTGAGGCTCACAATGCTATTGTGGCACTTCCTGCTTTCAATTACATATCTAAAAAATGTCTTGTCCCCCAATTTTACCGTATCAGCTATTTTTTCTTCCATTTGCCTCTTCCCTTTCCTGACAGCTTCTCTTAGCTTGTCTAGATAGTTTTGCCTGTCTTCCTCTTTTTGTGATGTCTTGTAATGTATGAAGGCTAACCCTTTTTCCCTTACCTTTTCAGCTACTATGTTCAAGAACCACAGCGGCCTTCTTTTCCTTTTAGTAATTTTCTAACATAAAGGTTTATTGTCTTTAAAATAGCTCCTTTCAGTTTTGCCCACTGCTGTTCTACTTCCTTCAGCTGTTCCCATCCAACTGACTCTTCCTTGAGAAATTCTCCCATTTTGATAAAGTTAGTTATTTTAAAATCTAGGTCCTTCAATCTTGAATAAGCCTTCTTTTCCTGTCTCTTAATATTGAGCCACATCATTTAGTAATCACTAGATGTCAAAAGATCCCTCCGTCACATCAGAAATATTCTCCCCATTCATAAGCACCAGATCTAGAATCTTTCCATCTCGTGTTGGTTTCATTACCCACTGCTGGAACAATGCTTCCTGTAGAGAATCCCTTTGCCTCTAGATGACCCCACAGTAGGGCTTCTCCAATTGACATCTGGCATATTAAAATCACCTATTAGTAATACTTCCCCTTGCCTAGCTATCTTGTGAATGTCTTCAATTAAGGCTCTGTCCATTTCTTCTGACTATGAAGGAGATTTTTCCTGAATAGATTATAACCAGGTATAACTATATCCAAGTCATGGTTCTCCGTGAGCCACGTCTCTGTGACTGCCACTAAATCCAAGTCGGTTTCTATCATTGCAGCCTCCAAATCTAGAAATTTGTTTTCCATACTATGGGCATGGGTATACAAGGCTCTCCATATTTTACTTTTTTCCTCCTTTTCTATAAAGGTATTTGATGTCTTACCTTTCTGATGGTTATTAATGACTTTGGGGCTTTTTTCACCCATCCCCAGCAAATTTAGTTTAAAGCCCTCTTTAGTACTTTGGCCAATCTGTTGCGAAGACTTATTTATTAGTTTAATTGTAAGTCTTTGAAAGTTGAATATTTGAATAAAACTGTATTGGTGTTTTTATTAAGCAAAGTTACTCACTTGTATTAGGTGTTCTCCTAGGACAGCAGGCCAGGTATTCTCACATGTGGGTGAAGTAATCCAACGGAGACTAGTGTTGATGCTGACTACCATATAGATGTTTCAAGAAAATTCTAGTAGTGTACCACCATGCATGCACAGATCCCTCAGTCAGGTAACATAGCTAAAGGAATACAACTCCTAGGGGAGGTGAGGGGGTATGTAAGAATACTTGGCCTGCTGTCCTCAGAGAACATCTGCTACAGGTGAGTAACTTGGCTTTCTCCAAGGACAAGTAGGCCTAGTTGTATTCTCACATGTGGGAATCCCTAGCTACCAGGCTCACCAAAAACAACAATGCTAGGACAATAAGAACTAGGATAATAGGACAATAGAAACATTGAGGCCTCCAAATCCATATATGTACTAGCTGTGAAGGTGCAGCCTGGAATGTAAGAAAACTTAGCCTAGAACGGTGGAGCTGGATTCTAGACAGCAAACAGATTCTGCAGGACTGTCTGACCAAACCAGGCATTACTTCGGGTATCCTGCTCAAGGCAGTAGTGAATGTGTGGACCGAAGACCATGTTGCAGCTTTCCAAATCTCCTCATTGAAGGCTGATCTCAAGTGGGCTGCTGATGTAGCCATGGCTTTGACATTATGAGCCTTGACATGACCCTCAATAATCAACCCAGCTTGGGCATAAGTAAAGGAGATGCAATCTGTTAGCCAACTGGAGATTGTGTATTTGGTGATGGCTACCCCCATCCTGTTTGGGTCAAATGAAACCAAAAGGTGGGTGGATGGTCTATGGGCTTTAGGCCTCACCAGATAGAAGGTTAAGGCTCGTTTGCAGTCTAAAGTATGCAATATACTCTCAACAGGATGGGAAAGTGGTTTCTGGAAAAAAATGTTGGCATAACAATTGACTAGTTAAGATGGAAATCCAACACCATCTTAGGAAGGAACTAAGGGTGCGTGAGAAGAACTATTCTGTTGTGATTAAACTTTGTGTAAGGCGGATCAGCTACTAGGGTCTGAAGCTCACTGACTCTATGAGCTTAAGTGACCACCATCAAAAACACAACTTTGCAGGTCAGATACTTCAGAAGACAGGAATAAAGCGGCTCAAAAGGAGTTTTCATCAGCTGAGTGAGAACAGCGTTGAGATCCCAAGACACAGTGGGAGGTTTGATGGAGGGCTTTGTCAACAGAAAACCTCTCATGAACTGAACTAGAGGCTGAACAGAGATGGGCTTACCTCCTACACGGAGATTATAAACACTAATTGCACTAAAACGAACCCTTACAGAGTTGGTTTTCAAACCATACTCAGAGAGGTACAAGAAGTATTTAAGCAGTTTTTGTGCAGGACAAGAGGATCTGGGGCCTGGCCCTCATACCACACAGCAAACCTCCTCCACTTAAAAGAGTAACACCCCTTAGTGGAGTCTTTCCTGCAAGCAAGCAAGATTCTGGAGACACCCTCAGGCAGATTCAAGGATACAAACTATGCTTTCAACATCCAGGCCATGAGGACCAGGGTCTGGAGGTTGGGATACAGAAGGGATCCCTTGTTCTGTGTGATGAGGGTCGGAAAACACTCCAGTCTCCATGATTCTTCAGAAGGCAGCTGCAGAAGAAGAGGAAAACAAATCTTCCTTGGCCAATAAGGGGAGATTAGGATCATAGTTCCCCGATCTTGCGTTTCAGCAAAGTCTTCTCTATGAGAGGTATTGGAGGATACGCATGCAGAAGTCATGTCCCCCAATGTAGGAGAAAGGCATCTGACACTATTCTGCCATGTGACCTGAGCCTGGAACATAACTGGGAGACTTTGTTGTTGAGATGAGTGGCAAAAAGATGCACCAAGGGGGTGCCCCACTCTTGGAAGTTCTTGCAGGCTATGCCCATATTAAAAGACCACTTGTGAGGGGGGCGTGTCAAGATGGCACCGTGAGCAGTTGTGTTTGAAGCAAGCTCCTACCTTCCCTGCCGAATTTGTATTTTTCCTGTAACAATGCCACATACTAAACGTAAGGGGACGATCTGGGGAGTTCCTGGGACGTCCACGCCGGCAAGGGCGGGTTTGGAGCGCTTCTTCCCCGCGGTTTCCCGAGAAAGCAGAGCGAAGTCCTTAGCAAGTGGAGCCGGTGAAGCGGCTCTCCCGCTGGATGCAGAAACATCTCTCTCCCCGCCGAGCTCTATGGCTCCTCCTTGCCCTGCAGCCTTCGCCAGTCGAATGGGGTTTCCTTCGGAACCCGGAAAGGGTGATTCCGAAGAGCCCAGAGGGGAGCTCGATTTTGCGGGGAAATCTGAAGCTGCAGGAGAGATGGAGGTGAGCCTAAGTAAGATCTGGCTGAAGTTATTGGAAATTGAAAAAACCCTGAGACAATCTTCTGAAGAGGTAAAAACATTACATTTGAATGTGCAGGAAGTGAAGAACTCTATGGACATTGTCAAACAAGAATTTTCTACAAAAATTGAGGCCTTGCAGAAAGAATCTAAGCAAATGGAAGAATTTAAAGTGGCAGCGATTAATGATAACATTAAGATAAGAAGGAAGATAGAACAAATGGAGAACTATAATAGGAGATTAAATCTCCGTATACTAAATTTTCCTAGATTGCTGGGGATCTCCTCAAATGATATGTTTTGCAGATTTTTGAAAGAAACTTTGAATTTTCCCCAAGAAAGTTTTCCTCCATTGAATAAAATTTACTATATTTCAAGTACAATGAAAAAAGTAGAGGGAGAAGACTCAGTAGACCTACAAAATGTCACAGCCATTTTGGAACAATCAACTGCAGACGCGACGGAAAGAGGGACATTGATAGTTTTGTTTGTTTTTCAGCAGGATCTAAATGCAATAAAGCGAATGCTACATACCTGTAGAAGGTATTCTCCGAGGACAGCAGGCTGATTGTTCTCACTGATGGGTGACGTCCGCGGCAGCCCCTCCAATCGGAATCTTCACTAGCAAAAGCCTTTGCTAGCCCTCGCGCGCCGATGCGCACCGCGCATGCGCGGCCGTCTTCCCGCCCGAAACCGGCTTGAGCCGGCCAGTCTCATGTGTAGCAAGACAAAGACAAGGGAAGACACAACTCCAAAGGGGAGGCGGGCGGGTTTGTGAGAACAATCAGCCTGCTGTCCTCGGAGAATACCTTCTACAGGTATGTAGCATTCGCTTTCTCCGAGGACAAGCAGGCTGCTTGTTCTCACTGATGGGGTATCCCTAGCCCCCAGGCTCACTCAAAACAACAACCATGGTCAATTGGGCCTCGCAACGGCGAGGACATAACTGAGATTGACCTAAAAAAATTTACCAACTAACTGAGAGTAGAGCCTGGAACAGAACAAACAGGGCCCTCGGGGGGTGGAGTTGGATCCTAAAGCCCAAACAGGTTCTGAAGAACTGACTGCCCGAACCGACTGTCGCGTCGGGTATCCTGCTGCTGGCAGTAATGAGATGTGAATGTGTGGACAGATGACCACGTCACAGCTTTGCAAATTTCTTCAATAGAGGCTGACTTCAAGTGGGCTACCGACGCAGCCATGGCTCTAACATTATGAGCCGTGACATGACCCTCAAGAGCCAGCCCCGCCTGGGCGTAAGTGAAGGAAATGCAATCTGCTAGCCAATTGGAAATGGTGCGTTTCCCCACAGCCACTCCCCTCCTGTTGGGATCAAAAGAAACAAACAATTGGGCGGACTGTCTGTTGGGCTGTGTCCGCTCCAGATAGAAGGCCAATGCTCTCTTGCAGTCCAATGTGTGCAGCTGACGTTCAGCAGGGCAGGAATGAGGACGGGGAAAGAATGTTGGCAAGACAATTGACTGGTTCAGATGGAACTCCGACACAACCTTTGGCAGGAACTTAGGGTGAGTGCGGAGGACTACTCTATTATGATGAAATTTGGTGTAAGGAGCCTGGGCTACCAGGGCCTGAAGCTCACTGACTCTACGAGCTGAAGTAACTGCCACCAAGAACATGACCTTCCAGGTCAAGTACTTCAGATGGCAGGAGTTCAGTGGCTCAAAAGGAGGTTTCATCAGCTGGGTGAGAACGACATTGAGATCCCATGACACTGTAGGGGGCTTGACAGGGGGCTTTGACAAAAGCAAACCTCTCATGAAGCGAACAACTAAAGGCTGTCCTGAGATCGGCTTACCTTCCACATGGTAATGGTATGCACTGATTGCACTAAGGTGAACCCTTACGGAGTTGGTCTTGAGACCAGACTCAGACAAGTGCAGAAGGTATTCAAGCAGGGTCTGTGTAGGACAAGATCGAGGATCTAGGGCCTTGCTGTCACACCAGACGGCAAACCTCCTCCATAGAAAGAAGTAACTCCTCTTAGTGGAATCTTTCCTGGAAGCAAGCAAGATACAGGAGACACCCTCTGACAGACCCAAAGAGGCAAAGTCTACGCTCTCAATATCCAGGCCGTGAGAGCCAGGGACCGGAGGTTGGGATGCAGAAGCGCCCCTTCGTCCTGCGTGATGAGGGTCGGAAAACACTCCAATCTCCACGGTTCTTCGGAGGACAACTCCAGAAGAAGAGGGAACCAGATCTGACGCGGCCAAAAAGGAGCAATCAGAATCATGGTGCCTCGATCTTGCTTGAGTTTCAACAAAGTCTTCCCCACCAGAGGTATGGGAGGATAAGCATACAGCAGACCCTCCCCCCAGTCCAGGAGGAAGGCATCCGATGCCAGTCTGCCGTGGGCCTGAAGCCTGGAACAGAACTGAGGGACTTTGTGGTTGGCTCGAGATGCGAAGAGATCCACCAAGGGGGTGCCCCACACCTGGAAGATCTGTCGCACTACACGGGAATTGAGCGACCACTCGTGAGGTTGCATAATCCTGCTCAACCTGTCGGCCAGACTGTTGTTTACGCCTGCCAGATATGTGGCTTGGAGCACCATGCCGTGACGGCGAGCCCAGAGCCACATGCTGACGTCTTCCTGACACAGGGGGCGAGATCCGGTGCCCCCCTGCTTGTTGACATAATACATGGCAACCTGGTTGTCTGTCTGAATTTGGATAATTTGGTGGGACAGCCGATCTCTGAAAGCCTTCAGAGCGTTCCAGATCGCTCGCAACTCCAGAAGATTGATCTGCAGATCGCGTTCCTGGAGGGACCAACTTCCTTGGGTGTGAAGCCCATCGACATGAGCTCCCCATCCCAGGAGAGACGCATCCGTGGTCAGCACTTTTTGTGGCTGAGGAATTTGGAAAGGACGTCCCAGAGTCAAATTGGACCAAATCGTCCACCAATACAGGGATTCGAGAAAACTCGTGGACAGGTGGATCACGTCTTCTAGATCCCCAGCAGCCTGAAACCACTGGGAAGCTAGGGTCCATTGAGCAGATCTCATGTGAAGGCGGGCCATGGGAGTCACATGAACTGTGGAGGCCATGTGGCCCAGCAATCTCAACATCTGCCGAGCTGTGATCTGCTGGGACGCTCGCACCCGCGAGACGAGGGACAACAAGTTGTTGGCTCTCGCCTCTGGGAGATAGGCGCGAGCCGTCCGAGAATCCATTCTCAACCTCTCACTTTCCACTGCGACTGTCCCTGCTTCCTTTAAACATGCTGTGGTCACACCTCTCCTTAAGAAGCCTTCACTTGACCCTACTTGTCCCTCTAATTACCGACCCATCTCCCTCCTTCCTTTTCTCTCCAAATTACTTGAGCGTGCTGTTCACCGCCGCTGCCTTGATTTTCTCTCCTCACATGCTATTCTTGACCCATTACAATCTGGTTTTCGCCCTCTCCACTCAACTGAAACTGCGCTTACTAAAGTCTCCAATGACCTATTACTGGCTAAATCCAGAGGTCAATATTCCATCCTCATTCTTCTTGATCTTTCCGCTGCTTTTGACACTGTCGATCACAGCATACTTCTCGATACCCTGTCCTCACTTGGATTCCAGGGCTCTGTCCTTTCCTGGTTCTCTTCCTACCTCTCCCTCCGCACCTTTAGTGTTCACTCTGGTGGATCCTCTTCTACTTCTATCCCTCTGCCTGTCGGTGTACCTCAGGGTTCTGTTCTTGGTCCCCTCCTCTTTTCTATCTACACTTCTTCCCTTGGTTCATTAATCTCATCCCATGGCTTTTCCTACCACCTCTATGCTGATGACTCCCAAATCTACCTTTCTACCCCTGATATCTCACCTTGCATCCAAACCAAAGTTTCAGCGTGCTTGTCTGACATTGCTGCCTGGATGTCTCAACGCCACCTGAAATTAAATATGACCAAAACCGAGCTTCTCATTTTCCCCCCCAAACCCACCTCCCCGCTCCCCCCGTTTTCTATTTCTGTTGATGGCTCTCTCATTCTCCCTGTCTCCTCAGCTCGAAACCTTGGGGTCATCTTTGACTCTTCTCTCTCCTTCTCTGCTCATATCCAGCAGACCGCCAAGACCTGTCGTTTCTTTCTTTACAACATCCGTAAAATCCGCCCCTTTCTTTCCGAGCACTCTACCAAAACCCTCATCCACACCCTTGTCACCTCTCGTTTAGACTACTGCAATCTGCTTCTTGCTGGCCTCCCACTTAGTCACCTCTCCCCTCTCCAGTCGGTTCAAAACTCTGCTGCCCGTCTCATCTTCCGCCAGGGTCGCTTTACTCATACTACCCCTCTCCTCAAGACCCTTCACTGGCTCCCTATCCGTTTTCGCATCCTGTTCAAACTTCTTCTACTAACCTATAAATGTATTCACTCTGCTGCTCCCCAGTATCTCTCCACACTCGTCCTTCCCTACACCCCTTCCCGTGCACTCCGCTCCATGGATAAATCCTTCTTATCTGTTCCCTTCTCCACTACTGCCAACTCCAGACTTCGCGCCTTCTATCTCGCTGCACCCTACGCCTGGAATAAACTTCCTGAGCCCCTACGTCTTGCCCCATCCTTGGCCACCTTTAAATCTAGACTGAAAACCCACCTCTTTAACATTGCTTTTGACTCGTAACCACTTGTAACCACTCGCCTCCACCTACCCTCCTCTCTTCCTTCCCGTTCACATTAATTGATTTGATTTGCTTACTTTATTTATTTTTTGTCTATTAGATTGTAAGCTCTTTGAGCAGGGACTGTCTTTCTTCTATGTTTGTACAGCGCTGCGTATGCCTTGTAGCGCTATAGAAATGCTAAATAGTAGTAGTAGTAGTAGTAATCCAGCAGAGCTCCTATGAATTCGAGTCTCTGCGCTGGGAGAAGATGGGACTTTGGGTAATTTATCACAAACCCCAGTAGCTCCAGGAGGCGAATAGTCATCCGCATGGACTGCAGGGCTCCTGCCTCGGACGTGTTCTTCACCAGCCAATCGTCGAGATATGGGAACACGTACACCCCCAGCCTGCGAAGTGCTGCTGCTACTACAGCCAAGCACTTTGTGAACACCCTGGGCGCAGAGGCGAGCCCAAAGGGTAGCACACAGTACTGGAAGTGACGTGTGCCCAGCTGAAATCGCAGATACTGTCTGTGAGCTGGCAGTATCGGGATGTGTGTGTAGGCATCCTTCAAGTCCAGAGAGCATAGCCAATCGTTTTCCTGAATCATGGAAAGTAGGGTGCCCAGGGAAAGCATCCTGAACTTTTCTTTGACCAGATATTTGTTCAGGGCCCTTAGGTCTAGGATGGGACGCATCCCCCCTGTTTTCTTTTCCACAAGGAAGTACCTGGAATAGAATCCCAGCCCTTCTTGCCCGGATGGCACGGGCTCGACCGCATTGGCGCTGAGAAGGGCGGAGAGTTCCTCTGCAAGTACCTGCTTGTGCTGGAAGCTGTAAGACTGAGCTCCCGGTGGACAATTTGGAGGTTTTGAGGCCAAATTGAGGGTGTATCCTTGCCGGACTATTTGGAGAACCCACTGATCGGAGGTTATGAGAGGCCACCTTTGGTGAAAAGCTTTCAACCTCCCTCCGACTGGCAGGTCGCCCGGCACTGACACTTGGATGTCGGCTATGCTCTGCTGGAGCCAGTCAAAAGCTCGTCCCTTGCTTTTGCTGGGGAGCCGAGGGGCCTTGCTGAGGCGCACGCTGCTGACGAGAGCGAGCGCGCTGGGGCTTAGCCTGGGCCGCAGGCTGTCGAGAAGGAGGATTGTACCTACGCTTGCCAGAAGAGTAGGGAACAGTCTTCCTTCCCCAAAAAAATCTTCTACCTGTAGAGGTAGAGGCTGAAGGCTGCCGGCGGGAGAACTTGTCGAATGCGGTGTCCCGCTGGTGGAGCTGCTTTACCACCTGTTCGACTTTCTCTCCAAAAATGTTATCCGCACGGCAAGGCGAGTCCGCAATCCGCTGCTGGATTCTATTCTCCAGGTCAGAGGCACGCAGCCATGAGAGCCTGCGCATCACCACACCTTGAGCAGCGGCCCTGGACGCAACATCAAAGGTGTCATACACCCCTCTGGCCAGGAATTTTCTGCACGCCTTCAGCTGCCTGACCACCTCCTGAAAAGGCTTGGCTTGCTCAGGGGGGAGCACATCAACCAAGCCCGCCAACTGCCGCACATTGTTCCGCATGTGTATGCTCGTGTAGAGCTGGTAAGACTGAATTTTGGCCAAGAGCATAGAAGAATGGTAGGCCTTCCTCCCAAAGGAGTCTAAGGTTCTAGAGTCCTTGCCCGGGGGCGCCGAAGCATGCTCCCTAGAACTCTTAGCCTTCTTTAGGGCCAGATCCACAACTCCAGAATCATGAGGCAACTGGGTGCGCATCAGATCTGGGTCCCCATGGATCCGGTACTGGGACTCGATCTTCTTGGGGATGTGGGGATTAGTTAAAGGCTTGGTCCAGTTCGCCAGCAATGTCTTTTTGAGGACATGGTGCAGGGGAACAGTGGACGCTTCCTTAGGTGGAGAAGGATAGTCCAGGAGCTCAAACATTTCAGCCCTGGGCTCGTCCTCCACAACCACCGGGAAGGGGATGGCCGTAGACATCTCCCGGACAAAGGAAGCAAAAGACAGACTCTCAGGAGGAGAAAGCTGCCTTTCAGGAGAGGGAGTGGGATCGGAAGGAAGACCCTCAGACTCCTCGTCAGAGAAATATCTGGGGTCTTCTTCCTCTTCCCACGAGGCCTCACCCTCGGTGTCAGACACAAGTTCACGGACCTGTGTCTGCAACCGTGCCCGACTCGACTCCGTGGAGCCACGTCCACGATGGGGGCGTCGAGAGGTAGACTCCCTCGCCCGCATCGGCGAAGCTCCCTCCGCTGACGTAGTCGGGGAGCCTTCCTGGGAGGCAACGGCAGCCGGCACCGCACGCGGTACCGACGCTGGAGACCTCACCTCGGGCGATGGGCCAGCCGGCGCCACGCTCGACGGTACCGGAGGCGCAAGCACCGCCGGTACCGGAGGGGTAGGGCGCAACAGCTCTCCCAGAATCTCTGGGAGAATGGCCCGGAGGATCTCGTTCAGAGCGGCTGCAGAGAAAGGCATGGAAGTCGATGCAGGCGTCGACGTCAGAACCTGTTCCGGGCGTGGAGGCTGTTTCGGGCTGTCCAAAGTGGAGTGCATCGACACCTCCTGAACAGAGGGTGAGCGGTCCTCTCGGCGCCGATGCCTGCTGGGTGCCGACTCCTTCGGCGACCCAGAGCTCTCGGTACCGACATGGGAAGGGGACCGGTGACGATGCTTCTTCGACTTCTTGCGAAGCATGTCACCGGAGCTTCCCGGTACCGACGAGGAGGACGTAGAATCCAGCCTTCGCTTCCTCGGGGCCGAGACCGAAGAAGGTCGGTCTCGGGGGGGCTGTACCGCAGGAGCCCTCAGGGTAGGGGGAGACCCACCCGAAGGCTCACCGCCACCAGCAGGGGAATGGACAGCCCTCACCTGCACTCCAGACGAAGCACCACCGTCCGACGACATCAGCAGACGAGGTCCCGGTACCACCGACGTCGATGCAGCTGTCCGATGTCTCGGCGCCGATGCAGAGGGCCGATGCCTCGATGCAGTCGATGCACTGGCCGCCGAGGATGAAGGTCTGGACGCTGAAGACGTCGATGCACTCGATACCCCCGGTGCCGATGCCGACGAAGAGCCCGAGAACAAAATGTTCCACTGGGCCAACCTCGGTACCTGAGTCCGCCTTTGCAAAAGGGAACACAGACTACAGGCCTGAGGGCGGTGCCCAGCCCCCAGACACTGAAGACACGACGCGTGCCTGTCAGTGAGCGAGATTACCCGGGCGCACTGGGTGCACTTCTTGAAGCCGCTGGAAGGCTTCGATGTCATGGGCGGAAAAATCACGCCGGCGAAATCGAAAGACGAAATGGCGAAATTTGGCACTAGAAAAATAGGAAATTTCGACCGGGGCCTAAGTAAGGCCTACCCCGACGACGAAAGAAAACTTAGCGGGGCGAAAAAACTCGAAATAGAGGACGGAAAAACCAAAAGAGGTTAAGCCAAAGAATTTAGGAGTTTCTACAGAAAACGAGTCGAAAAACGACGCGCGAGGTCGACTTTTTCGGGGCACGAACGGTAAACACAACCGTACCGAGCGCGGAGAAAAGAAGACTGGCCGGCTCAAGCCGGTTTCGGGCGGGAAGACGGCCGCGCATGCGCGGTGCGCATCGGCGCGCGAGGGCTAGCAAAGGCTTTTGCTAGTGAAGATTCCGATTGGAGGGGCTGCCGCGGACGTCACCCATCAGTGAGAACATGCAGCCTGCTTGTCCTCGGAGAATGAGACTATACTTTAAATCAACTAATCGTATATTTGCTGGCCAGAAGATCTGGCTTTATCCTGACGTGACTAAAACGACACAAGAAAGGAGGAAAAAAGTTTCTATCTATGAGGTCTAAAGTATTGGAAATAGGAGGTTCATTCTTTCTTGCATACCCTTGTAAATGCGTCATCAGGTTAAATCAGATAAAATATATATATATTATATGCCTGATCAGCTCAAGATCTTCTTAGATGCAAAAAAACGTTAGAGATAAGTAGTATGGGAATAACAGCGACATAATTTCTTATTTAATTTTGTTTGTATGATATAAATACTTCACTAATTCCTAGTTCCCTCCCCCCCTTTTATTGAGGTCTAAGGAAGTCAGGTTATATTAAATATATGGGAAAAATGATTTTCTGTATTAATAATTGTCTTTACAATTATTGGCTGTATTACACTTTGCAGTACTATATATCTGTATAAGTATATATAAAACAATAAAAAATTATAAATCATAAAAAAAGACCACTTGTGAGGTTGCATTACCTTGACCAGTCTGTCTGCCAGGCTGTTGTCCTTTCTCGCTAGGTATGTTGTGGAGGAGGGCCCACTATATCCCTATCACTTCCTGATACAAGGGGGTAGGAGCCCTTACCCCCCTGCTTGTTCACATAGTACATTGCAGTCTGATTGTCTGTTTGGAGGAGAAAGTAAAATTACTCACCTGTAACAGATGTTCTCTGAGGACAGCAGGCCAAGTATTCTCACAGCTTGGTGACATCATCCAATGGAGTCCAGTACGGATGCTGACTAGCGATATTAACTCAGAACTTTTTAGCAGTGTCCCACCATGCATGCACTGGTGACTTCCCGCCCAGTGCATGAGTCCCTCAGTCATTTTAAAAAGCTAAAGAATACAGTTCCAAGGGAAGGTGGGAGGGTATGTGAGAATACTTGGCCTGCTGTCCTTGGAGAACACCTGCTTACAAGTGAGTACGTTTTTTTTCTGAGGATAAGCAGGCCATTATATTCTCACAGCTGGGAATCCCTATCTACCAGGCTCATCAAAAACAACAACGCTAGGACAATAGGGACTCGAAACATCGAGGCCTCAAAGTCAATTAACCTGAAACTATTTCTACACTAGTTGTGAAGGTGCTGCCTAGAACTAAAGAAAACTGGGCCTAGAGGGGTGGAGTTGGAGTCTAGAAACCAAAACAATTCTTCAGTACTGTCTGCCCGAACCAACTGTCACATTGGGTATCTCGCTCAAGGCAGTAAAGAGATGTGAAATGTGTGGACAGATGACCATGTCATAGGTTTGCAAATCTCCTCTATGGAGACTGACCACAAGTGGGCTACCAACATAGCCATGGCTCTGACATTATGAGACTTACATGACTCTCCCAAGTCAGCCCAGCCTGGCATAATTAAAGGAGACGCAATCTACTAGCCAGTTGGAAACTGTGTGTTTGCTGATGGCTATCTCCATCCAGTTTGGTTCAAAAGAAACAAAAAGCTGGATGTATTGTCTATGGGCTTTAGTCCACTCCAGATAGAAAGCTAATCTCACTTGCAGTCTATGGTATGCAGTATACTCTTGCCAAGATGGGCAAGTGGTTTTTAGAAAAATGTTGGAAGCATGATTGACTGATTAAGATGGAACTCCGACACTACCTTAGGAAGGAACTTAGGGTGTGTGCAAAGAACTACTCTATTGTAGTACTGATAGAACTGAAAAATGAGCTTGCGGAGCTACTGTTAGTGATATGCAATTTATCCTTAAAATCGAGCGTGGTACCGGAAGATAGGAGGGTGGCCAATGTAACGCCGATTTTTAAAAAAGGTTCCAGGGGAGATCCAGGAAATTATAGACCGGTGAGTCTGACGTCGATGCCGGGGAAAATGGTAGAGGCTATTATCAAAAAACAAAATTGCAGAGCACATCCAAGGACATGGATTACTGAGACCAAGTCAGCATGGCATTTGTGTGGGCAAATCTTGCCTGACCAATTTACTTCAATTCTTTGAAGGAGTAAACAAACATGTGGACAAAGGGGAGCCGGTTGATATTGTGTATCTGGATTTTCAAAAGGCGTTTGACAAGGTACCTCATGAAAGGCTACAGAGGAAATTGGAGGGTCATGGGATAGGAGGAAATGTCCTACTGTGGATTAAAAACTGGTTGAAGGATAGGAAACAGAGAGTGGGGTTAAATGGGCTGTATTCACAATGGAGAAGGGTAGTTAGTGGGGTTCCTCAGGGGTCTGTGCTAGGACCGCTGCTTTTAAATATATTTATAAATGATTTAGAGATGGGAGTAACTAGTGAGGTAATTAAATTTGCTGATGACACAAAGTTATTCAAAGTCGTTAACTCGCGACAGGATTGTGAAAAATTACAAAAGGACCTTACGAGACTGGGCGGCTAAATGGCAGATGATGTTTAATGTGCGCAAGTGCAAGGTGATGCATGTGGGAAAAAAGAACCCGAATTATAGCTACGTCATGCAAGGTTCCATGTTAGGAGTTATGGACCAAGAAAGGGATCTGGGTGTCGTTGTCAATAATACACTGAAACCTTCTGCTCAGTGTGCTGCTGCAGCTAGGAAAGCGAATAGAATGTTGGGTATTATTAGGAAAGGTATGGAAAACAGGTGTGATGATGTTATAATGCCGTTGTATCGCTCCATGGTGCGACCGCACCTTGAGTATTGTGTTCAATTCTGGTTGCAGCATCTCAAGAAAGATACTTCCCTCACCCGTAACTGTCTTGTTTGTCTGTATTACTTAGATTGTAAGCTCTTTTGAGCAGGGACTGTCTCTTTGTATCAGGTGTTCAGCGCTGCGTGCGTCTGGTAGCGCTATACAAATGCTAATAATAATAATAATAGTAGAATTGGAAAAGGTGCAGCGAAGGGCGACAAAAATGATAGCGGGGATTGGACGACTTGCCTATGAAGAAAGACCAAGGAGGCTAGGACTTTTCAACTTGGAGAAGAGACGGCTGAGGGGAGACATGATAGAGGTATATAAAATAATGAGTGGAGTGGAACAGGTGGATGTGAAGCATCTGTTCACGCTGTCCAAAAATACTAGGACTAGGGGGCATGCGATGAAACTACAGAGTAGTAAAATTAAAACAAATCGGAGAAAAGGTTTTTTCACCCAACGCATAATTAAACTCTGGAATTCATTGCCAGAGAATGTGGTGAAGGCGGTTAGCTTAGCAGAATTTAAAAAGGGGTTGGACGGTTTCCTAAAGGGCAAGTCCATAAACCACTACTAAATGGACTTGGGAAAAATCCACAATTCCAGGAATAACATGTATAGAATGTTTGTACGTTTGGGAAGCTTGCCAGGTGCCCTTGGCCTGCATTGGCCGCTGTCGTGGACAGGATGCTGGGCTCGATGGACCCTTGGTCTTTTCCCAGTGTGGCATTACTTATGTACTGAAACGGTGTAAGATGGATCAGCTACTAGGGCCTGAAGCTCACTGACCCTGTGAGCTGAAGTGACCGGCACTAAAAACACAACTTTCCAGGTCAAATTCTTCAGATGACAAGAATCAAGTGGCTTAAAAGTAACTTTCATCAGCTGGGTGAGGACAACATTGAGATCCCAATACACAGTTGGAGGTTTGACTGGGGGCTTTGCGAACAATTAGAGGCTGTACAGAGATGGGCTTACCTCCCACAGAGTGATAAGCACTACTTGCACTTAGATGAACCCTTACAGAGTTGGTTTTCAAATCAGATTCAGAGAGGTGCTGGACTGATTCAGTTTTTGTGTAGGGCAGATGAGGGAATCTAAGGCCTTACCCTCACACCAGACAGCAAACCTTCTAAATGAGTAACATCTCTTAGTGGAGTCTTTCCTGGAAGCCAGCAAGATGCAGGAGACTCCCTCCAGCAAATCTAAGGATCCAAATTCTGTGCTCTCAACATCCAAGCCACGAGTGCCAGGGACTGTAGATTGGGATGTAAAAAAGATCCCTTGTTCTGCGTGATAAGTGTTGGAAAATATTACAATCACCATGGATCTTCAGAGGACAACTCCAGGAGAAAAGGAAAACAGATCTGCCTCTGCCAGTAAGGCGCAATTAGGATCACAGTTCCCTGGTCTTGCTTGAGTTTCAGCAAAGTCTTCTCTATGAGAGGTACTGGAGGATATGCATACAGAAGTCCCTCCCCCCAAGGAGAATGGCATCAAACGCTAGTCTGATGTAATCTGAGCCTGGGACAGAACTAGGGGAATTCTGTTGTTGAGTAGCAAAAAGATCCACAGAGGGGGTGCCCCACACTAAGAAGATCTTGTAGGCTATGCCTATTTTGCAAACCCCTGCTCAGTCTGTCTTCCAGTTGTCTTTTCCTGGTAGGTATGTGGCTAGGAGAGCCATTCTATGAAGAAGGGCCCACTGTCACATTCCCACTGCTTCTAGAAACAAGTGGTAGGATTTCATACTCCCCTGCTTTTTTATATTTTTATTTATTTATTTGTTGCATTTGTATCCCACATTTTCCCACCTATTTGCTGGCTCAATGTGGCTTACATTATGCCATAATGGTGATCGCCATTTCCGGAATGAAAAATACAAAGTGGTATTGCATTAAAGTTCATAAGTGACAGAGTAAATTAAGCAGTCAAGTATAGAGAGTTCGGTTTTGTCCAGTTCTAATTTTCGTTGTCTGGTATTTAGGATGGATCATTGTGGTATGTCTTTTTGAACAGGTTGGTTTTTAGTGATTTTCAGAAGTTTGATAGGTTGTGCATTGTTTTTATGACATTTGGTAATGCATTCCATAGTTGCGTGCTTATGTAGGAGAAGCTGGATGCGTATGTTGATTTATATTTTAGTCCTTTGCAGCTGGGGTAGTGGAGATTCAGGAATGTGCGTGCTGACCTTTTTGTGTTCCTGGTTGGTAAGTCTATGAGGTCTGACATGTAGACTGGGGCCTCATCGTGAATGATTTTATGAACCAGGGTGCAAATTTTGAACGCAATACGTTCTTTAAGTGGGAGCCAGTGTAGTTTTCCTCTTAGGGGTTTGGCGCTTTCATATTCGTTTTTCCAAATATGAGTCTGGCTGCTGTGTTTTGAGCAGTTTGGAGTTTCTTAATGATTTGTTCTTTGCATCCGGCATAGATGGCATTTGCAGTAATCTAGGTGGCTTAGCACCATTGATTGTACCAGGCTGCGGAATATTTCCCTTGGGAAGAAAGGTTTTACTCTTTTGAGTTTCCACATTGAATGGAACATTTTCTTTGTTGTATTTTTTGCATGGCTTTCTAGTGTGAGATTTCGGTCAATTGTAACTCCGAGAATTTTCAGGCTATCTGAAACAGGAAGGGTGTAGTCTGGGGTGTTTATAGTGGTGGGTTTCTTCGTGGTATATTGTGATGAGAGGATGAGACATTGTGTTTTTTCTGCGTTGAGTTTGAATTGAAATGCATCCACCTATGAATTCATGATTTGGAGGCTGTGTTTAATTTCATTTGTGATTTCTGTTAGATCATGTTTGAACGAGATGCAGATCGTGACATCGTCTGCGTAGATGTAAGGATTAAGGACTTGGTTGGATAGCGATTTGGCTAGGGGTGTCATCATTAGGTTGAAAAGGGTCGGTGAAAGCAGTGATCCTGGGGGTACTCCACATTCTGGTCTCCATGGTGATGATGTATTCGAATTTGATATCACTTGGTATGTTCTTGCGGTTAGGAAGCCTTTGATCCAACTAAGTGCGCTTCCTCCAATTCTGAAGTATTCTAGGATGTTTAATAGTATTTTATGGTGTACCATGTCGAACGCGTTGGACATGTCGAATTGTAGGAGAAGTACACTATTGCCAGTTGCAATTGCTTGTTTGAATTTGGTTAGGAGAGTGATTAGTACTGTTTTGGTGCTGTGGTTGGATCGAAATCCTGATTGTGATTCATGTAGTATTGAGAATTTGTTTAAGTAGTCGATAAGCTGCTTGGTTACCATACTTTCCATTAGTTTGACTGCCAGAGGGATAGATGCTACCGGGTGGTAGATGGTTATGTCATTTACTTTTTTCTTTGAATCTTTAGGTATTGGGGTGAGTAGTATGTTTCCTTTATCCTTAGGGAAGAGTCCATGTTGTAACATGTAGTTTAGGTGTGACGTGAGGTCTGCTATGAAGCGTTGAGGGGCAGATTTTATTAGGTTGTTGAGACATATGTCCAGTTTGCAGTGGGATTTGGCGAACCTGTTGATTGCTTGGGTGATGGTTTCGTCGGTAAGTACAGCAAAGTTTGTCCAGATTTGGTCTGCTGGATATTCATCGGGGATTGGGTCCAGACAGTCAATGAATTTTTTGTGGTCGGTGGTATTAAGTGGTAACGTGATTCGTAGTTTTATAATTTTCTCGTTGAAGTATTTAGCAAGGTTGTCTGCTGATGGGGTGTCTGTGTTGGTTGTGGTAACCGGTGTGGTGTCTAGTAGTTTGTTCACAAGTTGGAAAGGTTTGTGTGTGTGTTTGTAGTCTGGCCCTATTTTGGTTTTGTAGTAAGGTTTGTCTTATTGCATATTTGTATTTTCTTTGCATTTGTTTCCATGCGTTAAGTGTGTATTTATCTTTTATTTTATTCCATGCTCGTTCAAGTCTCCTAACTTGTGATTTTAATTTTTTCAGTACTTCGTTAAACCATGGTATAGAACATTGCAACCTGGTTGTCCATTTGTATGAGAATACTTTGGTTCTGTAGCTGATCTCTGAAAGCCTTTAGGGCATTCCAAATGAGCTCCCCAACCCATGTAGAATGCATCCATTGTTAGCACCTTCTGCGGAGGTGGAATTTGGAATGTTAGTTCCACAGTCAAAAAATCGTTCAAATTGTCCACCTGAGAAGGGCATGAGTCAACTCTGGAGGAATGTGGATGACATCTGCTAGATTCCCAGCCACCTGAGACCACTGGAAATCTGGGGTCCACTGGGCCTCTCTCAAATTGAGATGTGCCAAGGGAGTGACATGCACCGTTGAGGCCATGTGGTCCATCAAGCTCAACATTTTCCAAGCTGTGACTTGCTTGAGGCTTTGGACTTACGAGGCAAGTGTTGATAAGGTCTCTGCTCTCACATGTGGAAGAAAAGTCCAAGCTTGCACTGTATAGAGCAAGGCTCCTATATACTCCAATCGCTGGACCTGGAGAATGTGGGACTTGGGGTACTTTATGACAGACCCTAGGAGCTCCAACACCCGAATAGATAGGTGAATTAACTCTGTCACCCTCCCTTGCAATGTACTCTTGACCAGCCAATCATCCACATAGGAAAATACATATATTCCCAGCCTGCGCAAATATGCTGCAACTACTGCTAGACACTTGGGGCTGGAGCCCAGTTAACTCTCACGGTCAGCCCGGACATTCAGTGTCAGGTCATTTCCGGTGACCGCCGCTGAATGTCCAGGTGTATTTTTGGCCAGTTTAAATTTAGCTAGCCAAGCCAATATTCAGTACTGACCAGTTAAGTTTAAATCGGCTAAAGATATTCCTGTTATCTCGGCGGCGTAATTTGGCCACCAAACTTAGCTAGTGATGCGCTGAATATTAGCAGATAGTCACTTATGTCGCACGATATAACTGGTTATCCGCTAAGTGCTAACTGTCAATATTCATTGGGAGATAATTGGCTATCTCACATTGAATATTGTTGGATAGCCAGTTATTTAACCAGCCAAGAGTCGTTCCTGGCCGGTTAAATGATTTTAAATATCAGGAGGCTGGTGAATACCCTGGGAGCGGATGCGAGACCAAATGGCAGAAACCAGTACTGGTAGCAGTGTTTCCCTATCCAGAATCTGAGATATTTCCTGTGACTGGGAAGTATCAAAATGTGGGTATAGGCATGTATTATGTCCATAGAGCATAGCCAATCGTGCTCCTGAATCATGGGGAAAAGGATGCCCAGAGAAATCATCTTGAACTTTTCTTTGACCAGGAATTTGATCAAAGCCCTTAGGTCTAGGATGGGATGAAATCTCCCTGTCTTTTTGGACACAAGGAAGTACCTGGAATAGAATCCCTTCCCTGGTTCTCCTGGTGGTATGGGTTTGACCGCATCGGCCTGGAGAAGGGAGAAAATTTCCTCTGCAAGTACCAGCTTGTGATGAGAGCTGATGAACAATGCTCTCGGTGGGCAATTTGGTGCTCTTTGATGCCAATGCAGGGAGTAACCAAGATGGACTATTTGAAGAACCCATTGGCCGGATGTTACAACGGGCCACCTGTGATGGTAAAAAATTCAGCCTCCCTCCTACCAGTATGCTGTCCGGGATGCTTACTTTCAGTGTGGCTATGCTATTCTGGAGCCAGTCAAAACTCATATCTTGTTTCAATTGGGGCTTCTGTGGGTGGGACTGGTGAGGCCTAGAACACTGGCCCTGAGGGTTCTTGGCAGAATGAGAAGGCAGCAGAAATCTATGTCTTTGAGAGTAGTGGGGTCACTGCCTAGGCACACTGGAAAATCTCCGTAAGGAAGAGGTTGCAGCTGGAGCGTGCCAAGACAGGGTTTGGATGCTATCAGTATATTTCTTAATGAGGTCAGTGACCTCCTCTACCTTATTTCCAAACAGACTGTCACCTCAGCATGGGACATCAGTCAACCTCTCTTGAACTGCTGGTTTCAAGTCAGAAACATGCAGCCATGAGACAGTCTGCACATCCCCATACCCATGGGGGGAAATCTGGATGCTATGTCAAAAGAATCGTATGTGCCCCTGGCCAGATATTTTCTGCACTCCAGCTGCTTACTGGCCAACTGGTGAAGCTCTGTGGCCTGCTCCTGAGGGAAAGAATCTGCAAGACTGAGCGTACTGCAGACCAAAGACTGAAAGTAAAGGCTTCTATAGAGCTCGTAGGACTGGACGCTGGCAATGAGCATTGAGCCCTGAAAACTTTCCTCCCAAATGAGTCTCCTGTCCGAGCCTCTCTACCTGGGGGCACCGAGGCTTGAGTCCTGGAATTCCTAACTCATTTGAGGGCAGAGTCAACTACCAGAAAGTGGTAAGGCAGTTGAGCCCTCTTGAATTTGGGAGCCTTCTGGATACGATACTGCGTATCCATCTTCTTAGGTGCAACTTGCACTGAAAGGGGAGATTCCCAGTTCTTTGTCAGTACATTCTTAAGGATAGGGTGCAATAGTACTGTGACCCCTTCCTTAGGAGATGACTCATAGTCTAGGACAGTTAACATCTCTGAGCTCTTCCTCCATCTCTAACTTAAATGGGATGGCAGATGCCATCTCCATGATAAAACCAGTGAAACAGAGGCCCTCAGGTGGAGATTTTGTCTCTCTTGGGGTGGGGACGGATCAGAAGGAACCCCATAAGACTCCTCCTCCAAGAAGTAATGAGAGTCCTCTTCTGAGTTCCAAGAACTGTCCCATTCAGAATCTTCACTGTATGTAGAACGGGCCAAGTGAGTCTGCGCTTGCCTTGGCTTAGTGGAACCCTGTCCATGCCCCAAAGAGTGCTGAGGTACTGCCCTACTCTCTGACTTCAGGGAAGCTTCCTCCCCCGAAACTGAAAGTGGTACTGTATGTGTCGATGTCAACACCCTTTGAGAAGGCGGTGGAAACCTACACCTTTGAAAGTAGTAGGTCCATCGCCTACACCCACTTGAAAATTTCCTGGTTGAGGAGGATACACATGGAGGCTGCCGAGAGAGGGACTGAATGGTGTCAGTGTGCTTGTCCCCAAAAAGATTGTCTCCTTGGCAAGGTGCATCCACTAATCTCTCATGAACCGCTGGTTCTAGGTCAGAAACACATGCCATGAGAGTCTGAACATCCCTGCACCTATGGAGGAGTGTCTGGACACAATGTCATGATTTGGCGGTGTTTTGGATAATGTTTTTTCCAAGCAGGACTGAAGGATTCATAATACTCAATATGCATTCTACTTCCCAACTCTGAGTGGGATTTTTACATTTGAGTGTTTTTATAGTGATGACATTACATTCATTTGCTGTGACTCCTGACGTAGGTGCTTGGTCGCCGAAATACGGCCCATGTTGGGCCCTTCCAATAAAGAACCTTTTGTCCTGTTCCTGACGGTCCACTTGTGCCGGTTTTTTTTTTTTTGGTTTATTTGGTCTCTTGTTGTACCTGAAACCCTAGTTTTTCCATCCACCACAATGTCAAAAGTGTCATAAGTTCCATCTGCAGAATCGGAAAGAAGTACAGAGATCGTGGATGCTTTTCAAAGTGCTCTGCTCAGACAAATGGTGACGGAACCCACGAGGGAGGGAGCAACGCTGGATCTGGTGCTCATAAATGGGGATAGTGTGTCAAATGTCTGAGTGGGTGCCCACCTGGGCAGCAGTGACCATCAAACTGTTTGGTTTAATATAACAGCTGAAGTGGAGGGCAGCCACTCAAAACTGGAGACGGGAGAGGTTCCGTGGGATCGGAGAACAGCGGATGTGGTCCATCTTCACAAAAGTGGTGATAGGGAAGAAGCTGGAAACTACAGGCCGGTAAGCCTCATTTCAGTTATTGGAAAAGTAATGGAAATAACATAGTAAATGACGGCAGATAAAGACCTGAACGGTCCATCCAGTCTGCCCAACAAGATAAACTCATTTTACATGGTATGTAATACTATATAAGTATATCTGAGTGTCACATTTGTGACCGTTTCCTTGTCTGTGCTCACCTCGCCCTCTGGTGGCCAGAACCGGTGACTGCTATGAACTGTCATCCGTTCCAGACTTCAGCCCAGTCCGGCCAAGATCTTCCAGGCTGCCAGACTTGCTTCTCTTGTTTATGCCTGAACAGCACCCGTAGCTGCCTTGTGATTCCTGCAGCTTGAACTTCAGCAGCTGATGGGCTTTATTAATTACCTGGAAACTTCTGTGTTTGCCTTTGCATCGTCTAAGGTCCCTGGTTTGTTGGTGCTTTGTTGCACTTCTGCCTAGTCTGGTTTCTTGTATAGTTCCTTGTCTGATTCTAGCTAGTCTGTGTGTAGTTTAGCTTAGGTTTTTTGCTTATTTCTTAGTCTTGTTTCTGGTTTGTATTCTTGGTCTAGTTTCTGTTTGTCTGTGTCTCTTGCTTAATGGCTGCTCTGCAGCTTTCAGTCCTGTCTCTTTCCTGTCAGTGTTTGTACCCTATTTCAGTGGCTGCTTGGCAGCTTTCAGTTCCTGTCCTTTAGCTTGTCTATTTCCTGCCTTGTGTAGTATTGTCTGTCTGTGAGTCCTAGCCCAGTTTCCTGCCTTGCTGCCTATGTATATTCCTTTCCCCTCTGATCCTCAGTCCCTGTTCAGCCTAGTTGGGATCCAGTTCCTGCCCTGTCCGGAAAGTCCTGCTGGCCGCCTGCACCCAGGGGCTCAACTCCTGAGGAACGGCAGTCAAGTGCAGGTGAAGTCTAGCTGTTCCTGTCAGAGTTCTGCCTTGTCTCTGGTGTGGGGTGGTTTTGCCTACCACTGCTGTTCCACAGCAGTGGCCCAAGGGCTCACGAACCTAGTTTCTGCCTTGAAAACCTGACACTGAGTTTGATTTGTCCCTGCCTTTCTCAGGGTACAGACCGTAGAAGTCCACCCTGTGCCGGTTTTATTCTCCAACTACCAGCATCGCCACCCAATGTCTGCTAAGATTCCACAGATCCATTCCTTCTAAACAGGATTCCTTTGTGTTTATTCCACGCATGTTTGAATTCCATTACCGTTTTCCATCTCCCCCACTAAAGTAAAGGATGCTGAAGTAAAGGAGAGTGAATTTCCTGGAAGCCAATAAGTTGCAAGATCCGAGACAACATCGTTTTACCAAAGGTAAATCATGCCAAACGAATCTCATTGAATTCTTTGGCTGGGTGACCAGAGAATTGAATCAAGGACATGCTATAGATGTAATCTACTTAGATTTCAGCAAAGCTTTTGACACAGTTCCCCACAGGAGGCTCTTCAATAAACTTGACAGGCTGAAGGTAGGGCCCAACGTGGTGAACTGGATTAGGAACTGGTTGACAGACAGGCGCTAGAGGGTGGTGGTTAATGAAATTCACTCGGATGAGAGAAAGGTGAGTAGTGGAATGCTTCAGGGATTGGTGCCGGGGCCGATTCTGTTCAATATATTTGTGAGTGACATTGCAGGATCTGCAGAAGCTAGAAGAATGGTCTAATGTTTGGCAATTAAAATTCAATGCAAAGAAATGCAAAGTGATGCACCTAGGGAGTAGAAATCCACGGGAGACGTATGTGTTAGGCGGTGAGAGTCTGATATGTACAGACAGGGAGAGGGATCTTGGGGTGATAGTATCTGAGGATCTGAAGGCGACAAAACAGTGTGACAACGCGGTGGCTGTAGCCAGAAGGTTGCTGGGCTGTATAGAGAGAGGTGTGACCAGCAGAAGAAAGGAAGTGTTGATGTCCCTCTACAAGTCGTTGGTGAGGCCCCACCTGGAGTATTGTGTTCAGTTTTGGACGCCATATCTTGCTAAGGATGTAAAAAGAATAGAAGCGGTGCAAGGAAAAGCTACAAAAATGGCATGGAATTTGCGTTATAAGATGTATGAGGAGAGGCTTGCTGACCTGAACATGTATACCCTGGAGGAAAGGCGAAACGGGTGATATGATATAGACATTCAAATATTTGAATGGTATTAATCTGCAAACAAACCTTTTCCAGGGACAGGAAACTGGTAGAACTAGAGGACATGAAATGAGGTAGAAGCGGGGCAGACTCAAGAAAAATGTCAGGAAGTATTTTTTCACGGAGAGAGTGGTGGATACTTGGAATGCCCTCCCGCGGGAGGTGGTGGAGATGAAAACAGTAACGGAATTCAAAAATGCGTGGGATAAACATAAAGGAATCCTGTTCAGAAGGAATGGATCCTCAGAAGCTTAGCGGAGATTGGGTGGCAGCACCGATGGTTGGGAGGTGGGGCTAGTGCTTGGGAGGCGGGGCTAGTGCTTGGCAGACTTCTATGATCTGTGCCCTGAAAATGGCAGATACAAATCAAGGTCAGGTATACATATAAAGTAGCACAAATGAATTTATCTTGTTGGGCAGACTGTATGGACCGTACAGGTCTTTCTCTGCCGTCATCTACTATGTTACTATCTATAAGTGCCCCTGGACACTTTCTGCACTCCAGCTGCTTACCAGCCAACCAGTGAAGCTCAGGAGCCTCCTCCTAAGGGAGTGAGTCCACAAGACTAAGCATACTGCATAGTAAAGACTTCGATACTCATGTACAGCTGGTAGAACTGTATGGAGGCATTAAGCATCAAGGCCTGATAAACTTTCTTCCCAAACAAGTCTAGTATCTGAGCCTCTATACCTGGGGGAGCCGAGGGATGAGTCCTGCAACTCCTAGCTCGTTTGAGGGCAGATTTGACTTCCAAAGATGGTGAGGTTCTAGAATCTGAGAGCCTTCTGAATACAGCACTGTGTATACACCTTCTTAGGTGCAACTTGCACTGAGAGGGAAGATTCCCAGTTCTTCGTCAGTGCATCTTTAAGGATAGGGTGTAATGGAACCATGACCCATTCCTTGAGCACTCCAGGGACAGGGAAAATACCTAGTGTACCCTGAATTTAACTCAGCTTGAGCTACTACTGAAAAAGGTGTGAGCAAAATCCAAATAAATAAATAAATAAAATGAGGGGAAAATACCAGCATGGGAAGGCCCTGTAAAAGCAGAGAAAAAAGCGCTAAGGGGAGACAGCGACACATCCTCTCTGCTCGGAGGAAAAATGAAGATTCAGGGACCCATACTCGTGAATCGGGCAGGAAGACAACCATGCATACATAGGTGGGACACTACTATAATTTTCTTGAAACATCTGTATGCTAGTCAGCGTTCGCACCAGGCTTCACAAGATGTACTCAGAGAGGAAAGGGCAAATTTTGCTGATGTTATAGAGAAAGAAGCGACAGGTCTTGGCTGTCTGCTGGATATGGGCAGAGAAGGAGAGGGAGGAGTCGAAGATGACTCCGAGGTTGCGGGCAGATGAGACGGGGAGGATGAGGGTGTTATCGACTGAAATAGAGAGTGGAGGGAGAGGAGAAGTGGGTTTGGGTGGAAAGACAATGAGCTCGGTCTTGGCCATGTTCAGTTTCAGGTGGCGGTTGGACATCCAGGCAGCAATGTCGGATAAGCAGGCCGAGACTTTGGCCTGGGTTTCCGCAGTGATGTCTGGTGTGGAGAGATAAAGCTGGGTGTCGTCAGCATAAAGATGATATTGGAAACCATGAGATGAGATCAGTGAGCCCAGGGAAGAGGTGTAGATTGTCAAAAGCGGCGGATAGGTCGAGGAGGATGAGGATGGAGTAGTGACCTTTGGATTTGGCAAGGAACAGGTCATTACAGACTTTAGTGAGTGCCGTTTCTGTCGAGTGTAGAGGGCAAAAACCGGATTGAAGCGGATCGAGGATGGCATGAGAGGAGAGAAAATCAAGGCAGCCGCTGTGAACGGCGCGTTCAAGTATCTTGGAGAGGAAGGGTAGGAGGGAGATGGGGCAGTAGTTGGAAGGGCAGGTAGGGTCTAGTGATGGTTTTTTGAGGAGTGGTGTGACTACAGCATGCTTGAAGGAGTCAGGGACAGTTGCAGTGGAGAGAGAGAGGTTGAGGATATGACAGATGGGGGGGGGGTGACAGTAGGAGAGATGGTGTTTAGTAAGTTAGTGGGGATGGGATCAGAGGAACAGGTGGTGCATTTCGAGGAGGAAAAAAAGTGGGCGGTTTCCTCCTCCGTGATATCAGGAAAAGAGGAGAAGGAGGCCTGGGTTGGTTGGTTGAGGGAGTGGGTTAAAGGGTGAAGAGGAAGAGGTGGCTTGGTAGTGAATTTGAGGTTGATCTGCACCTTGTCGCGGAAGTCGTACTATTGGTCGATGCTGCTGCCTAGACCTCTTCTCTTTCTCAGTCAAGCTTGGCTTCTTTGTCTACCTGCTATCATTTCCTGGTCATTCTTACTGTCTCTGTCCTGAAAGGTCAGCCAGGTATGACCTTTCTCTCCAATCTAGGGCTGTCCTCTAGGACCACCCTTGCTACCTGATGACAGGCTCTCTCCCCATTGGTCTCTTTACCTCCTCCTCCCTGGGCCTGTGTGAGCCCTTCTTGACCTCTCTCTCTCTCTCTCTCCCCCCTCCCCCCCCATAAGGCATTCTCCATCTTGCTTCAAACAGCACTTGTCCTGCTAAACTCCCTGGAATTAACTTGTTTTTTTACCTTGCAACATATCTTCCTAATAAGATATTGCACTTTCCAGCCACCCAGCTCTGAGCTACTTCTACCTGTTCAACTATTTTCCCTCTCTGCAATAAAGCTGCCTTTCTCCATATTTCTATCTCCAACCACTGAAACAGCTCTCAGAATTACTGAGTCTCTGTGCCCTGGGGCAACACTTCTGAACATCTACATGAGCATGACGCCAGGGATGGGTAAAACCTTGAGTGATGCCACTCTGTTTTTGGGAATGATGCCTTGTAAAATGTCTTTTCTCGCTAGGCGTGTGGTAACCTACTTATTTAATTTATTTTATAAAATTTGTACTCCATACAATCCTTCGTTCTTGACTGATTCTAAATTCACATATATAATCTCTAATATAACCTTGACATTTTACAAATACAAACATTCAACATCTAAATTCAAAAAATATAGTTGCTTAACATTGTTCTGTTTTCCGACAGCCTTGCAGTAGTCTACAGTGTGACCCTAAAATGTGTTTAATGCCTTTACTGTTATTGTCACTGATATGTGAGCAATGCATTGTGAGTAATGTAGTTTCACAGGTAATGCAGCCACACTTGCTTGTCTGTATAAGAACTGTTACAATTGGTCTATGCTGCTGCCTAGACCTCTTCTCTTTCTCAACCAAGCTTGGCTCCTTTGGCTACCTGAGCTCTTAATGTCACCAATTGACTTAGCGGTAAGGACTCATACGTTACCCATACAGTAACGTCCGGCACGTGCTAACTGCTGATTACCGCTGGGAACACCCCCGTGGTAGAAAATATTTTCTACTGTGTGTTTATGACGCGCACCAAATTCAGAATTACTGCACGGGGCAAGTGTAAGCTGGGTAGTAATGCCGATTTGGTGTGCGCTGGATGCGCATAGGCCCTTACGCACCTTTGTAAAAGGGCCCCTAAATAACAAAACATTATAGTAGTCAAAATGAGGAAATATAATGGTTTGCAAGATTGTCTGAAATTTTTCAAAAGAAAGCAAGTCCTGTAACCTGTGAAGTAATCTCAGTTTGAAAAAAAAATTCTTAAATACATGTCTTAAATGACTTTGCATAGAAAGTGCAGTATCAAGCAATACTCCTAAATACCAAATTTCTCTCTGAATTGGAATACCACACCAACCTAGCTAGAAATTCAAGGGACAATATGTCGCAGGTATCCTTATTAAGAACAAAACTTGTTTTTGCAACATTTTATTGGAATCTATTGGTAGTCATCCAATTTTGAATTAAATTAATTGAATGTGACAAATAAACCAAACCTGATTCAACAGTGCTTTCTACAGGAAAAAAAGACCTACATGTATATTCCTGAGCATCCTTCTTCCACAGCAGACTTGCTAACTACTGAAGAGGACTTTTTGTCAAGATGGGGCAATATCTCATGGAGATGTTATCTGAATGGAAACATCTGGGGGAAATAGAAAAACTAGGCAAAACGTCAAGGAACTATTTTAAGGGCAACAAACCTTTTTGATAGGAAAGTAAAGAAAAGCAAGAGGAAAAGAAAGCCACTTTGGTTCTCAAAACTACTAGCTGACGAGGTAAGAAAAAAGAGCTTAACCTTCATAAACTACAAGAGATCACAGAAAGACAAAGACAGGCAATATAACTGGAAAAGCTAAAATAAACTGGTAAAGTAGTCAGAAAAGCAGAGATGCAAATAGAAGCAAAAACATCCAAAAAGCCAATATATATATAATAAGGTTTGGATATCATGAGGAGAGATCTAGCAAAGCTTAAAGAATGGTCTAGAATTTGCCAGCTTAAGATTTAATGCTACAAAAATTCAGGGTCATGAATTCGAGCTGCAAAAGCCCAAGGAAGAAGTGCCATATAGAGGATGAACTCCTCCCCGTGAACTCCGCTCTCTGAACAAATCTCTCTTGTCGTCCCCCTTCTCCTCCACTGCTAACTCCAGACTTCGTTCCTTTTATCTTGCAGCACCCTTTGCCTGGAACTGTCTTCCCGAACCCATACGTCTAGCTCCATCTCTACCTGTTTTTAAATCTATGCTGAAAGCTCACCTTTTCACTACTGCCTTTGGCTCCTAACCGCTACTCATTTGCCCTCCTCCTCCCCTGTTCCTCTTTACCCTGTAATTCCCTTGCCCGTAATGTCTTGTCTGTCTGTCTTTTATCTAGATTGTAAACTCTTTGAGCAGGGACTGTCTCTCTATGTCAGGTGTTCAGCGCTGCGTGCGTCTGGTAGTGCTATATAAATGCTATTAGTAGTAGTAGGGTGAAGCATTTCTGGGTGTGATTGTATCCAATGATCTAAAGTTGGGCCAAACAGGCAGAAAAGTTGGCGGCGGAAGTCAGAAGGACGTTTGTGTGCGTAGGAAAAGGAATGACCAGCAGAAAAAAATAGGTGATAGTGCCTCTATGTAAGTCTCTGGTGAGACCTCATTTAGACTACTGTGTACAATTCTGGAGATTGCACCTTTAAAAAGATATAAAGAGGATGGGGTTGGTTCAGAGGGTGGCTATTAAAATGATCAGTGGTTTTCGTCATAAAGCATATGGGAATAGACTTAAAGATCTCAATATGTATACTTTGGAAGAAAGGGGGAAGAGGGGAGATATGACAGAGACGTTTAAATACTACTATGGCATAAACGTGCAGGTGGTGAATCTCTTTAATTTGAAAGGAAGCTCTGGAATGAGGTGGCATAGAATGAATGTGAAAGCAAACAGGTTCAGGAGTAATCTAAGGAAATACTTCTTTATGAAAAGGATGGTGGTTGCGACAAAGACTGTTATCTGTTTATTCCGAATTTGCTATACCGTCTTTACTAACAAGCAGATCAAGATGATGTACAGACTAAAAGAAAACATGGAAATGAACTACAATTTCATGAGAGGAAAGCACAACACACAATCAGCAGAATCAAGCTAACATAGCATTTAGGGGGAGGGATGACACTGCAAGAGAGTGAAGGAGGAAAATGAGAATGTAAGTAATGGATCGCAGAAGCTAAAAAGCACTCAGTGAACATCACAGGCTATTTGGAAGAGCCAAGTCTTCACTGCTGTTTTAAAGCTTTTAAAGGATAAATCGTTACATATGACCAGTTTGAGGTTACTCCAGATAAACGGGGTCTGGGTGTTTCGGTCACTGAGGTTTCCATACATGAAGCTCAATGCCGTGAAGTATAACCCTGGCACATCAAATCACCTGAAGTCTCTATTATTTTATGAAGTCTCTTTTATTGAATGAATCACAGATAATTTACTCACAGATAGATGTTCAGAAATGTTGCTTCAGAATACAGAGACTTCTTAATCTGGAGGTTGTAGGAGGTAGGAATCTGAGGAGAGGTAGTTGTATTGCAGGGGGGAGAAAGGGTAGTTGAGCAGATAGAAATAGTCCAAAGCTGGGTGACTGGAGTGTGCAATATCTCATTTGGAGGGAGATATTCTCAGGGTAAAAATCCAGGTTCTTTACAAGGAGTTCTCAACAAGACAGAGCTATCTTGGCATAGGATGATGCAAGCTCCATGTCTCTGGTTAGATGGTATTGGAATGCCTCGTGGCTCAGAGGACAAAAGGGGTTTGGAGTTTTACGCAGGCTCAGGGAGGAGCAGATAGAGGCCAATGGGAACAGAGCCTGCCATCGGGTAGCACGGGGTGGTCCTAGGGATAGGAGGGGAAGGTCATACCTGGCTGACCCCTCAGGACAGAGATAGCAAGGCTGAACAGGAAGTAGTGGCAGGAAGACAAAAGAGCCAAGCTCGGCAGAGAGGGAAAGGAGGTCTGGGCAGCCTCACAACCAGTGGTAACAACTCTTGCACAACCAAGCAAGTGTGGTTGCACTGCCCGTGAACTACATTAACCACAGTGCCTTGCTCATATATCTTTGCAATGAGAGACTGCCCAGCGAAAGTCCTTAGAAATGAGAATAACAGCAAAGGCATTACACACACTTTAGGATCACGTTATGAACTAGTGCAAGGCTGTCGGGGGACAGAACACTCCTCGCCTGATATCGGTAGATATCATCATCATTATCACAATTTATCAAATCAATTGCATGCAAGGTCCATTATTGACATTCAGGCTGTCCACCGGCTGTCACGACCCCAGGCTTTAAACAAACAGTCGCGAACTCTGGAACAACGTGAGTCCTTGGCTTATTGTCATCGAATGGCAGCAGGACACAGACCTCCCAAGCAGGACTGGACTAACAGGCTTGGCTTGGCTGGAACAGGTTTCAGAATACTCAAACAAGCTTGGCAGGAATGGGGTCCAGGATACTCAGATGGGGTTCAGGAGTTTCAACGAGCCTGGTAGGCACAGGAGCTGAAACGAGAGACAGACAACGACAACACTAAACAACACAAAAGAGAGAGAGAGAGAGCCTTCGAGTCTCTGGTCTTCACAGGAGGTGGCAGATCACAGTGCTCGCGCCTCTTTATGCGGTACGAGGAGCATGACTTTAGCGATGGGTCTGCAGAAATTCTTCACTATTCCTTGTTTCACAGTTCTGAACTCGAGCTTTCTGACGTTTCCATCTTCGCCAGGGATGGCTCTGGTGACTACCGCCAAGGGCCACTTGTTGTGTTGGGCCTGGTTGTCTTTGAGTAAGACAATATCGCCTTTGTGGATGTTGCCCTTGCTGATCTGCCATTTGCTGCGGGTCTGTAGGGTCGAGAAGTATTCTCGTCTCCAGCAGCTCCAGAAGGTGTTAGCCAGACTCTGGACTTGTCTCCATTGTCGTCTGCATAGGTCTTTCTCATCAAAATCCCCAGGCGGGTTTGGTGGCATGCCTGTCTTTTGCGTTAAAAGCGTGGCTGGGGTGAAGATCAAAGGCGACTCTGGATCTGAGGACACTGGGATCAGAGGTCTCGCATTGATGATAGCAGACACTTCTGCCAGAAGTGTGGTTAGCACCTCATGGGTGAGGCGATTAGCCCCTGCTTCTGATAGCATAGAGTCGCGAATGCGGCGAGCAATCCCAATCATGCGCTCCCAAACTCCTCCCATATGCGAAGCATGGGGAGGGGGTTGAATATTCACGTGCAGTGGTGATCGTTCAGGTATTTTTCGATAGCTGGTGCGTTGATCTTCTCTGAGTGTATTTTCAGCTCTTTGCAAGTGCTTACAAAGTTAGATCCACAATCAGAGCGAATCTGCTTGGCTGGGCCGCGGATTGAGAGGAACCTTCTGAGAGCGTTTATGAAGCTTGAAGTGTCCATCGACTCTATGACTTCGATGTGGACAGTGCGTATGCTCATGCACGTGAACAAGACGGCCCATCGTTTGCTGCTTGCACTTCCTCCTCTGGTTCGTCTCGAGACAACTGTCCATGGTCCAAAAATATCCAGTCCCACATAGGTGAATGGTGGGTCAGTGCTCAGCCTTTCAGATGGCAGGTCTGCCATTCTTTGGTCTTGACGTTTGCCTCGCAGCTGTCGGCACTTGACGCATCTGTGGATGGTTGCAGTGATGCACTGCTTCGCTCTGACGATCCATACTCCTGCGACCCTGATTGCTCCTTCGGTGAAGTGTCGACCTTGGTGCTTGACCTGCTCGTGGTAGTGGCGCACGAGCAGGGTGGATACCGGATGCTGCCCTGGGGTGATCAAAGGGTTCTTTTCGCTCTTGTCTATCTTGGCGCGGGTGAGGCGGCCGCCTACCCTCAGCAATCCGTCCTCATCCTTGAAGGGATCTAGTTTCCAGAGGGGGCTGTGCTTTGGGATAGTCTTCCCTTTGCTGATGCACATGTACTCTGCAGCGTATGTTTCTCGTTGTACCCAACGCAAGACTACCTTCTCTGCCCGGACGAATTCTTCTACAGCCAAGGGCTTGGAGCAGAGATGCCAGTGATGATACTTGCCTGTTCTTCTATCGGGACTCTGCCGGAAAGAAAGCGTGATGTAGATAAGATGGGCTATGGCTCTTCTCAGCGTCACCCACCATGAGAATCGGTTAAAGCGGTGCGTTCCCAGGGTATCCTTGGGTGAGACACTCGTGGCAAGGACCTTGACTATCGAACGGACTTCGACATCATCTTCTGGGTTCACCAAAGGAGTTTGTGGTAGTTGTAGTGGCGCTTTTTGGTTGCGTGAAGAATTTTGGACCTGTTAGCCAAGTCGTTCGCATCAGGTGCGTTGCTGGGACAGCTCTCGTGGCATGGTCCGCTGGGTTGTGGTCGGTTGACACGTAATGCCGTTGGTCAGGTCTGGTAGATTTTCGGATGCGTTCTACCCGGTTACTCACGTATACATGGAATCTTCTGTTCTGGTTGTATATGTAGCAGAGTACGACCTTGCTGTTTGTGTAGAACTTGACTGAGTCTACGTGGGTATCCATCTCGCTTACAACCAGTTCGGCTATTTCTACTGCCAGGACTGCTCTGCATAGTTCTAAGCGTGGCACGGTCTGCCCACATTGCGGGGCTAGCTTTGCTTTGCTGAAGATGAATCCCGCACGGACGGTATCGCAAGCATCTATGGTCTTCAGGTACGCCACTGCAGCTATGGCTTTCTCCGAGGCATCAGAGAAGATGCAAACCTCCTTGTGGCGAGCGTTCGTGAGAGACACTGGGACATATGTTCGTGGGATATGGAGTTCTTCAAGTGTCTTTAGAGAGTTTCTCCATGTGTCCCACTCTTGCCTTTTTCCTGGCGGTAATGGGGCATCCCATTCATTTGAGCTTGAGGAGAGTTCGCGAAGTAGTGACCTTCCTTGGATGGTGACTGGTGCTACGAATCCTAGTGGGTCATACAGGCTATTCACCGTAGACAAGGTGCCTCGTCGGGTGTACGGCTTCTGTTGCGTGCAGACTCGGAAGGTAAAGATGTCTGTTTTCAGGTCCCAGCTTAGGCCAAGGCTGTGCTGTAGAGGAGGGGTGTCCACTCCTAGGTCCACATCCTTCAAGTTCGTAGCGTGGTCTGCTGGAGAGAACACTCTCATCACATTGGCGCTGTTGGATGCGATTTTGTGGAGTCTCAGATTAGCTCCCGCTAGCATCATCTGTGTCCTTTTCAGCAAGTCAATGGCTTCTGTTTCAGTGGATAAGGACTTCAACCCGTCGTCCACGTAGAAGTCTCTCTCCACGAACTGCCTGGCGTCAACGCCGTGTTCCTTCTCTCCTTCGTGTGCTGTCTGTCTGAGCCCATAGGCGGCTACTGCTGGTGATGGGCTGTTTCCAAAAACGTGTACCCGCATTCTGTATTCAACCACATCTCCGTTGACATTGTCGTCATGGAACCACAGGAACCTTAAGTAATTCCTGTGGTCTTCGTGGACGGTGAAGCAGTAGAACATTTGCTGAATGTCAGCCATCACAGCAATGGGTTCTTTTCTGAAGTGGATTAAGATTCCCAGTAGGCTGTTGGTTAGGTCGGGCCCAGTGAGCAGCACGCTGTTCAGTGAGGTCCCTTGGAACTGGGCGCTAAGTCGAACACAATTCGGATTTGTCGTGGCTTCTGTGGGTGGTATACCCCAAAGATAGGTAGGTACCAGCATTCCTCGTTATCTTTCAATGGTGGAGCGAGCTCCGCATGGCCGTTGGTGAGCATGTTTTGCATGAAGGCTGTGAACTGTTGTCTCATCTCTGGTTTCCTCTTCAAGGTCTTTTGTAGCGAGGCAAGTCGGGAGAGGGCATAACTCCTGTTGTTTGGGAGTCGAGCCCTGGGCTTACGGAATGGGAGGGGTGTTACCCAACTATTTGACTCGTCTTTCTTTAGGCCTTTGTCCATAATGTTCAGGAACTCCTTATCTTCTATAGAGAGTGTGAGTCTGTCATCGTCTTTAGTGGTTTGGAACACTGAGCTCCCCAGATGTTCTCCTAAATCTGCTGCGGAGCTGGTTTTATGGAGTGAGACGTTACTTTCTTTGTGATCGTGAACCTCTTTGGTAGTCAGGTGGTTGGCGCATGATTCAAATAGCACGGCGCGTCCGCCCTCTAAGACACTGGTGGAGAGCGCACGGATATTCGGTCTTATCGTCCGGTTGAGGCAGATGCCGCCTACTATTGTCCATCCCAGATCGAGACGGTGTGCGTAGGGAGCACCCCGTGGGCCTCTGCATGATTCATGGATGTCCAAGAGTTCTGGCGCGTCGCAACCCAGCAAGAGTAGGATCTCAGCGTCTGGATCCAAGGGTGTGAGTTGGTTGGCTATAGGTCTCAGATGAGGGTGACTCCACGTGACCTCTGGTGTAGGAATCTCATCCTTGTCATCTGGTATCTGGTCACATTCCATTAGTGCAGGTAATTTTGACTTGGTGCTTCCGTCTATTGCTTCTATCATATAGCCGCTTGCTACTCTCCCCAATACTTGTATGACTCCTGCGCACGTTTTAATGCTATATGAGGCGTAGCCTTGCTGGATTTCAAACAGGTCGTAAAACTCTGACCTCGCAAGACATCGGTTGCTTTGCTCATCTATGATAACATACATTTTGACTGCCTTCTCTGGCCGTCCTTTGGGGTACACTTTGGCCAGGCATATCTTGGTGCAGGATCTCCCTTCGCGACCTTCACCGCATATTCTCGTGCACTTCGGTGTGGTTTGGAGTGCCGGTGCCCCCACCTCTCCCGTCTCCTCACCGTGATTCGCTTCGGGGTTGGGATGCAGTTCGGCATCACCCGGGCGTGAAGTGTTGGTTTGCTGGCCACTGCCGCGTTCTGTATACTTGCTAGGTGCTCTGCAATCCTTGGCGATATGGTCTGAAGAAGCCCAGCACCTGTAGCAAAGTCTGTTCTTTGTGAGCAGTTCTCTACGTTTCTCCCACGGTTTCCTTAAGAACTCTCAACACTTTCTGAGCAGATGGGGCATCCCATGTATAGGGCACGGTTCTTTGGGATCCTCTACATTCTCTGTGGTGAGAGAGGGATCAGACGGTGTAGACGTTGCAGGTGACACTCCTGTCTTGTGCACAGATATGGGTTTTCGGCCTAGTTTGGCTGTTTTCCCTTCCAGGGATTGGCTTGATTCGCATGGCTCGACCGTGAACCATGGATCGTTTCTCCTTTTGGCTATGTCTCTTATGAACTTTGCGAAAATGTTGAAAGGGGGATATTTCCCTTGATTCTCTTCCTTGTAACGTGTGCCAACTACTGACCACTTCTCCCTTATGTCGTATGGTAACTTTCCCAGGATAGTCTTGGTACCTCGAGGTGTGTCTAGCTGGCTGAGGTTTGGAAAGCTGTTCTCGGCCTTGACTGCTTCCAGCTCGTGAAGGAGGTTTCCCAACTCTTGCAGCTTGTAGTTGTCTCTGCCGGATACCGCTGGGAATCTGTCCAGCCTATTGAACAATGAATTTTCTATGGCTTCTGGGCTGCCGTAATACTCCTCGAGTCTTCCCCACATCTCTTTTAACCCCTCAGACGGGTCATTCAAGTAAGAATGCTTCAACTCCTCCACACGTGCGGCTGTTCCCCTTCCCAGCCAATGTAACATCATGTTCATCTCTTGCTTGGGTGTGAGCCTCATGTCCACGATAGCATCCTTGAAGTCTGATTTCCATGCTCTGTACCGCTCAGGACGGCCGTCGAACTGGGTAAGCCGTGAGCCCCCCAGATCCTTGCGTGCCAGATATCTCACTAGTTCATCTCTGGTTGAGGTTCCGGGCTAGTCAGTCGTAACCATTGCGGGCTGGCTGGCCTCGGTCTCAGTGGGAATAGGCGCAGAGTATGGCCACCCTGCCATTTCTTGTTTGTACGAAGTGTGTGTAGCTGGTGCTCTTTCGAGGGACGGTGACTCAGACTCTCCTTGCCTCTGGCTGCCGTGTGGCACTGGAGCCCGTGGCTGGGGTGGGGCATCCATTTCATCAGCTGCTCCCAGGGCATGAGCCAGTGGCAGTGCATCAAAGCTTGTATTAGTGTGTAAGCTGGTGCAGTGAGGCTTGATTCCCGTGGTGCGCTGTACCTTCATGTTCGAGGGCTCATCTAAATCAGACCGTTCCGCCGTCCTGGCAGGCAGTGGGGAGTGCATCATCACAAAAGTTTCGGTTCTTAGAGCAGGGTTTTCAAACACGAGGTGGTTAAGTCGTTTGACCTCATCATGCTGTCCCACAGCATCTTCGAGGGTGTTAGCCTTCGCCTCCAGTCCAACCAATTCTCTGTTTTGCCGGAGTGCTTCTATCATGATGTCTAGCTCAGCTCTTTTACGAGCACCCTCGGCCTTGCTGTGTGCTTCTTCGGCCTCTCTATGTGCCTCTTCAGCCTCTAGCGCAACTCGTTTTAACTTCAGGACGGTTTCTTGTTCAATGAAGGCCTTCATTTGGGAGGCTGCCTCGCTGGTTTTCGAATGGTTGGAGCGATTTGTTGTGCGTGACCTGGAGGATTTTGAGCTTTTGGATGAATGTTTGGAAGAGTGAGAGCGTACGGAGATACTGTCTTGTGGTTTTACAGTTGCATTTATCATCTCTTCGGCTTTGGATACCTCTGTGTAACGCTTATGATCCGTGGCCTCTTGGAGTTCTTTTTCCTAGAGACTCTGCTCCGTGTTTGTCTCCTCTAAGAATTGGCAATACTCTTCTGTCTTTTGCTGATAGCGTGCATAGCTGGTCTTCATCAACGCCAGACAGGTGTCATTATCTGCCCCTGCTTTTGCAGCGCTATGTAAACTTTCTTCCACTTCTTTCCTGAGTCTGTTCAGTTTCCCGGTATAGCTTTCCTGTTTCGCTTGATACGCTTCCAGGCCCTTTTGGGTTAATTTGCGAGCTCTTCTACCCTGGAGCCCTTGTTGGGACTGGAGGGAGAGGGTGTCTATCACATCCGCGTTGGCCCCTGGCCGCTTTTGTGTGTCTGGCACAGAGGACGCTTCCTCCGGTACAATTTGTGAGACATTGAATTCTGCCATCATGTACTGGTTTGCTTATCTGTCTTTATTAAGTGAGGGGTCAGCTCTTGGGTGAAGGTGGGTGTAGAGATTACTCAGTATGAAGCTGTGCTGAAACTGTTTCAGTGGCTTTTCTCTCTTTGCCCTGGGTTACATCTGCCTTTCAATAGTGCTGGAATCAACTGGCTCAGGTTTCACTGCTGAGGAGATGGGAGGGGGAAGCGATGCTCTGAACCAGGGTCCTCTTCCACAGTAGCCTAGCAACTGATTGCTTTGCCCTCCTTTCCCAAAGGCTGGGATTTCTTCTGACTTAGGCTGGAGGGAGAGGGGAGGGGGGACTTCAAAGTATCTTCAGTGATCAGAGAGGTATGATAATTCAAACAAAGAACTAGCTAGACTCTCCTTCCCTCACTCTGATGTCTTGCTCCACAGTTTCTGGTTACTTATGGCTTTTTAAACTAGTTTCATTAGTCTTTCCACGCTCGCTCGCTTAGAATGAAAATCTTCACAGATTTGCCAACACAAAACAGGTTTTTTTTCTTTCTGAGTCCTCTGGCTGCTTCAATTACTGACCACCCAGAGGGGAGGAGTAGCTTTCTGAGCAGGGAGAGTACTTAAGGAAACAATAGGAGAGCAATTAACTAACTACATAGCCTCTTAAACAGTGGTTTGAGCAGTGTTGCCAGGTGGGCGGTTTTACCGCCCAATTGGGCGGTTTTCCACGACCCGCCGCGGGAAATTTTTGCCCGCGGCGGGTTGCGGTTTTTTGGGCTGGTTTTTGTGCTTCGGGCGGTTTTTTTAGGTGGCTTTTTCGGCCGCGGTGGGCGGGGTTAGTGACGTTTTTGGGCGGGGTTAGTGACGTGGGAGGCGGGGTTAGTGACGTGGGAGGCGGGGTTAGAGATGTGGGAGGCGGGGTTAGTGACGGGGAAGGCGGGGCCGATGACGGCGGGGGCGGGGTTGATGACGGCGGGGGCGGGGGTGATGACGCGGGGGCGGGGGTGTCAGGGGCGGGGTTTGAGTTTGGGCGGGTTTTGGGCTGGATTTTGGGCTCCTTTAGGCTGGAAAAATATTTTCCACCTGGCAACCCTGGGTTTGAGTTAAACCTCCACAATCTTCTGCTAAACCTTTTAAACTTCAGTCAAACATCGCTTTTCCTCAGCTATGAGCTCACTTAAATGCATCTCAGTTCACATCCAGCATAATCCAAGCAGAGTTACTGATCAACTCACTCATTTAACTCTTTAAACAGTGCAGATGGCTGTTCCAAAGGTACATCCTGCCCAAGTTTTCTTCCATAGCTACTTAATTTTGTTTGCTTACTGGTGAGCCAGATGGGAGGAGGTCTCTTCTGTGCAGGAGAGGGTATTTAAATTAATCACTATCTAGAATGCAGGCAGACACTGGATTCAGTTTAAACCTCCACAATTTTCTGCCTCTTTCACAAGCTGCACTCATCTAGTAAATGCATTTTAACTTTAACAGATCATCCAACATTGCTTTCCTTATGGCTTCACTAGAATGCAGATCAATTAACATCCAGACAATGCACACAATTACTGATTTCCCCTGGATTTTTACTGTTTCGGCCACTGAGGTTTCCTTACATGAAGCTCAATGCCGTGAAGTATAACCCTGGCACATCAAATCACTTGAAGTCTCTATTATTTTATGAAGTCCCTTTTATTGAATGAATCACAGATAATTTACTCACAGATAGATGTTCAGAAATGTTGCTTCAGAATACAGAGACTTCTTAATCTGGAGGTTGTAGGAGGTAGGAATCTGAGGAGAGGTAGTTGTATTGCAGGGGGGAGAAAGGGTAGTTGAGCAGATAGAAATAGTCCAAAGCTGGGTGACAGAAGTGTGCAATATCTCATTTGGAGGGAGATATTCTCAGGGTAAAAATCCAGGTTCTTTACAAGGAGTTCTCAACAAGACAGGATAGGATGATGCAAGCTCCATGTCTCTGGTTAGATGGTACTGGAATGCCTCGTGGCTCAGAGGACAAAGGGGGGCTGGAGTTTTACGCAGGCGCAGGGAGGAGCAGATAGAGGCCAATGGGAACAGAGCCTGCCATCGGGTAGCACGGGGTAGTCCTAGGGATATAGGAGGGGAAGGTCATACCTGGCTGACCCCTCAGGACAGAGATAGCAAGGCTGAACAGGAAGTAGTGGCAGGAAGACAAAAGAGCCAAGCTCGGCAGAGAGGGAAAGGAGGTCTGGGCAGCCTCACAACCAGTGGTAACAACTCTTGCACAACCAAGCAAGTGTGGTTGCACTGCCCGTGAACTACATTAACCACAGTGCCTTGTTCATATATCTTTGCAATGAGAGACTGCCCAGTGAAAGTCCTTAGAAATGAGAATAACAGCAAAGGCATTATACACACTTTAGGATCACGTTATGAACTAGTGCAAGGCTGTCAGGGGACAAAACACTGGGAAAAGAAAGCACAATGTTGTGTGGTTTCAAATTGGGCTGCCTTAGGACCTGGAAGAAGTGATGGTCACTGATAGAGCAAAGGACATGGTGGGGGAGGGGAGAACAGGGAATAGTAAAGGCTGCCAAGAAGGGGAGGAGTGTCCAATCTAAAGGCTCTGAATGTAAGAACTAAAATTTTAAAGATAATTTGTTGCTGAAGTAGTAGCCAATGGTGTTGTCTGAGGAGCGGCGAGACATGATCTGGATTTGCGAGCAAAACACAGTAGTTGAATTAAAGTGTTTTGTAGAGATTGGAGTTCCTTCAAATTAGCATGGGAGATGCCCAAATAAATGATATTGCAATAGTCAAAAGAGCATAGGAATACAAGCATTGCCATACAGGGACAGATTGAAGGTCCATCAAGCTCAGTATCCTGTTTCCAACAGTGGCCAATCCAGGTCACAAGTAGCTGATAAGATCCCAAAACAATAAAACAGATTTTATGTTGCTTATTCTAGAAATAAGCAGTGGATTTACCAAAGTCCGTCTTAATAATGGCTTATGGACTTTTCATTTAGGAGATCATCCAAACCTTTTTAAACCCTGCTAAGCTAATTGCTTTTACCACATTCTCTGGCAATAAATTCCAGAGTTTAATTACATGTTCAGTGAAGAAATATTTTCTCCAAATTGTTTTAAATTTACAACTTAGTAGTTCGTGTGCCCCCTAGTCTACCTGTTCCACTCCATTTAGTATTTTATAGACTTCTATCATCTCCTCTCAGTCGTCCCTTCTCCGAGCTGAAGAGCCCTAGCCACTTTAGCCTATCCTCATAGAGAAATTGTTCTTTCCCCTTTAACATTTTTGTCACCCTTCTCTGCACCTTTTCTAATTCTGCTGTGTCTTTTTAGAGATGCAATGACCAGAACTGCGTACAGTATTCAAGGTGTGGTCACACCATGGAGCGATACAAAGGCTTTATAATATTCTGTTTTGTTTTCCATTCCTTTCCTAATAATTCCTAACATTTTATTTGCTTCCTTATCTGCCACTGAACACTAAGTAGAGGGTTTCAACATATCAAGGATGACACCTAGATATTAGTATAATATTGAATTCAAGAAAACATGGGACAAGAACATAAGATCTCTAAGGGAGAGGAAGGGAAAATAAATTGATGAGCAGACTCGATAGGCCATTCTGCTGTCATCTTCTATGTTTCTATGCATTTTACAAAAACCTCCATGTCTAGAAGAGTCTTTTGTAAAATACATGGGAATCTGTAGACACCCTATTTCAGTACCAACTCTATATTTTCCTGCATTACATGTTTGGTAGTGTTATATATTTAGGGAATGTATTGTTTTATTAATTATCTGACTGTGGGCTTTTACTTTTACTTTGCATTGCTGGTAGCTTAGCATCTTTTGACTTGACTTGTGGCTATACAGAAAGTATTCGAGAAACAATTTTATAAAATTACCCCCATAGTGTCTGATGTCATAGGTAAATAAATCTTACATATTATATGAGAAAAGTACATTAAAATGTACACACACAATGAAAACCAATATCAAAATTTATTTTTGCAAACATGCGCTTAAGGGGCCTCTTTTAAAATTTCAATAAGCATAAAAGTATGCAAAATGATATGAAGTCTACTTTACCAATAGTTGTGTAGAGGGGCCCAATTTTGACAGGGACTGAGCAGAGTTTACAAGACTGGGCACATGTTATAAAATGTAGTAATTTTTATGTGTACATAAATAATCTAGACACAAGGCAAATGTAAATGTCCGAATCTGCAGTATAGGTGCAATTTGTTCCATTTATGCTAGTATTTTATAAAGACAAGAAGACTGTAGGGGTATTTCCCTGTGATCTCACCTGAGCTGGTCTTGGTTCATACAAGCCTAATTCATCATAATACATCAAGATGGAGTCTACAACCTCTGACCTGAACATCTCTATGACAGCAAGATCCAGCTTTTCAGCTTGTGGAAAACTACTGGCAGGCATGTCCCATCCAAGGACATTCTGTGTTGCAATCACCCCTTTGTCTCCCTGAGAAGCTGAGAGGGAGTGAGACCATGACTCCAGAAAGCCTGGTTAGAAACAGAGATGCAAACCAGAAAGTTACCATTTTCAAGATCACAAAACAAAGGACTCTTCTTGCCCATGCAGTGAGCTAGAAAAGAAGAGGATTGGTTCCCTGCTGTCACCTGATGGAGAGGTACTAAGAAAGCGGGAACAGAAGAAAGTCAGTTAGTCGGAGACCATCAGAGAGGTTTGACAGACAAGAGAACGGAGAAGACCTGAAAGAAACCGAGCAAGGTTGCAAGGCTCAGTGTGAGCGAGAGACTTTGTTGCTCTAACCTTGTGAGCTGCATATCTGGTGAAAATACCTTTGGGTTCAGCTATACCAGCTCTGAAATACGGCACGGAGTGCCTGACACTTGCTATCTGCAGAGAGACCCTGCACTACATTTAAGACTGACTCATTGGGAAGACAGCTAGAGTCTAAGAAGGAATCTACATCTACCTCATCGAGAGGCTGCCAGACAGCGTGGTGAGATACAGTGATTTACTTTCTATTGTCTGGAATTAGTGATTGGTGTTTATGTAAGAAAGATTGGTTGTCTGTCAGGCTTTCAAGGCAGAAACTAGGTTCGTGAGCCCTTGGGCCACTGCCGTGGAACAGCAGTGGTAGGCAAAACCACCCCACACCAGAGACAAGGCAGAACTCTGACAGAAACAGCTAGACTTCACCTGCGCTTGACCGCCCTTCCCCAGGAGTTGAGCCCCTGGGTGCAGGCGGCTGGCAGGACTTACCGGACAGGGCAGGCACTGGATACCAACTAGGCTGAACTGGGACTGAGGGTCAGAGGGGAAAAGAATATACATGGGCAGCAAGGCAGGAAACTGGGCTAGGACTCACAGATAGACAATACTACACAAAGCAGGAAATGGACAAGCTAAAGGACAGGAACTGAAAGCTGCCACACAGCCACTGAAACAGGGTACAAATACTGACAGACAAGAGACAGGACTAAAAGCTGCAGAGCAGCCACTAAAACAGGGTACAAACACTGACAGACAAGAGACAGGACTGAAAGCTGCAGAGCAGCCACTAAAACAGGGTACAAATACTGACAGCAAGAGACAGGACTAAAAGCTGCAGAGCAGCCACTAAGCAAGAGACACAGACAAACAGAAACTAGACAAGGAATACAGACCAGAAACAAGACTAGGGAAGTAAGCAAATAAACCTAAGCTAAACTACACACAGATAACTAGAAACAGACAAGGAACTAAACAAGAAACCAAACTAGGCAGAAGTGCAACAAAGCACCAACAAACCAGGGACCTTAGACGATACAAAGGCAAACTCAGAAGGTTCCAGGTGGTAATAAACCCATCAGCAGCTGAACTCAGCTGCAGGAATCATGAGGCAGCTACGGGTGAGGCTAGCTGCCAAACTTCAAACCAAGTCTGGAGGGCTGGAATATCTGGACCGGACCGGACCAGAAAGAAAGTCTGGAAAGTCTATGGCAGCCACCGGTTCTGGCCACCAGAGGGCAAGAGGAACACAACCCAAGACACAGGCAGAAAGCATACTGAAGCACAGAGAGGCTTAACTCACACAGGTGCAGTATAGTGGAGTAAGCAGAGCCATGCTGGAAGCAGCCAGCACACAGAGACAGAACTAACTCAGGAAGAACAGACAGAAGCCAACTCAGAAGCTGAACGCCAGAAATAAGGTGAGTCTGAGAGGGGTCACGACCACAATCGTGACATCATAGCTCTTGGTCAGGAGATTAGCTGCTAACCTTTGTATCTGGCATAAGAACCGTAGCTTAGGTTACAAATCAGGCTTGTGTAATTATCTTGTAGTCCAGGAAGAATCATTTCGTATAGTCTTTATTCAGTAGCAATCTAGTTCTTTTATTATTATCAGCAAGTTATATTTTTGTATTTTGCTAAGCCTTGCTACAGAGTGATTCTATATTTGTATATTTTCTTTATCCATAATATATCTAATATATATATATATGTTTTATATTGCATTTGTATCCCACATTTTCCCACCTATTTGCAGGCTCAATGTAGCTTACATTATGCCATAGTGGCGATCTCCATTATCGCAATGAGAAATACAGAGTGGTATTGCATTAAAGTTCATAAGAGACAGAGTACTTTAAGCCGTCAGGTATAGAGAGTTCATTTCCGGAATGAGAAATAAAGTGGTATTGCATTAAAGTTCAATGGTGATAGAGTAAAGTGAATGCTACATACCTGTAGAAGGTATTCTCCGAGGATAGCAGGCTGATTGTTCTCACTGATGAGTGACGTCCACAGCAGCCCCGTCCAACCGGAAACTTCACTAGCACAGGCCTTTGCTAGTCCTCGCGCGCCGCATGCGTGGCCGTCTTCCCGCCCAAACCGGCTCGTGTTCGTCAGTCCCATATGTAGCAAGACAAAGAGAAGGGAAGACACAACTCCAAAAGGGGAGGCGGGCGGGTTTGTGAGAACAATCAGCCTGCTGTCCTCGGAGAATACCTTCTACAGGTATGTAGCATTCGCTTTCTCCGAGGACAAGCAGGCTGCTTGTTCTCACTGATGGGGTATCCCTAGCCCCCAGGCTCACTCAAAACAACAAACATGGTCAATGGAGCCTCGCAACGGCGAGGACATAACTGAGATTGACCTAACAACTTATCCAACTAACTGAGAGTGTAGCTTGGAACAGAATAAACATGGGCCTAGGAGGGTGGAGTTGGATTCTAAACCCCGAACAGATTCTGAAGCACTGACTGCCCGAACCGAGTGTCGCGTCGGGTATCCTGCTGCAGGCAGTAATGAGATGTGAATGTATGGACAGATGACCACGTCGCAGCTTTGCAAATCTCTTCAATCGTGGCTGACTTCAAGTGGGCCACTGACGCTGCCATGGCTCTAACATTATGAGCCGTGACATGACCCTCAAGAGCCAGCCCAGCCTAGGCATAAGTGAAGGAAATGCAATCTGCTAGCCAATTGGAGATGGTGCGTTTCCCCACAGCCACTCCCCTCCTGTTGGGATCAAAAGAAACAAACATTTGGGCGGACTGTCTATTGGGCTGTGTCCGCTCCAGATAGAAGGCCAATGCTCTTTTGCAGTCCAATGTGTGCAGCTGACGTTCAGCAGGGCAGGAATGAGGACGGGGAAAGAATGTTGGCAAGACAATTGACGGGTTCAGATGGAACTCCGACACCACCTTTGGCAAGAACTTAGGGTGAGTGCGGAGGACTACTCTATTATGATGAAATTTGGTGTAAGGGGCCTGGGCTACCAGGGCCTGAAGCTCACTGACTCTACGAGCTGAAGTAACTGCCACCAAGAAAATGACCTTCCAGGTCAAGTACTTCAGATGGCAGGAATTCAGTGGCTCAAAAGGAGGTTTCATCAGCTGGGTGAGAACGACATTGAGATCCCATGACACTGTAGAAGGTTTGACGGGGGGCTTTGACAAAAGCAAACCTCTCATGAAGCAAACAACTAAAGGCTGTCCTGAGATCGGCTTACCTTCCACACGGTAATGGTATGCACTGATTGCGCTAAGGTGAACCCTTACAGAGTTGGTCTTGAGACCAGACTCAGACAAGTGCAGAAGGTATTCAAGCAGGGTCTGTGTAGGACAGGAGCGAGGATCTAAGGCCTTGCTGTCACACCAGACGGCAAACCTCCTCCATAAAAAGAAGTAACTCCTCTTAGTGGAATCTTTTCTGGAAGCAAGCAAGACACAGGAGACACCCTCCGACAGACCCAAAGAGGCAAAGTCTACGCTCTCAACATGCAGGCCGTGAGAGCCAGAGACTGGAGGTTGGGATGCAGAAGCGCCCCTTCGTCCTGTGTGATGAGGGTCGGAAAACACTCCAATCTCCACGGTTCTTCGGAGGACAACTCCAGAAGGAGAGGGAACCAGATCTGACGCGGCCAAAAGGGAGCAATCAGAATCATGGTGCCTCGGTCTTGCTTGAGTTTCAATAAAGTCTTTCCCACCAGAGGTATGGGAGGATAAGCATACAGCAGGCCGTTCCCCCAATACAGGAGGAAGGCATCTGATGCCAGTCTGCCGTGGGCCTGAAGTCTGGAACAGAACTGAGGGACCTTGTGGTTGGCTCGAGATGCAAAGAGATCTACCAACGGGGTGCCCCACACTTGGAAGATCCGGCGCACTACTCTGGAGTTGAGCGACCACTCGTGAGGTTGCATGATCCTGCTCAACCTGTCGGCCAGACTGTTGTTTACGCCTGCCAGATATGTGGCTTGGAGCAACATGCCGTAACGGCGAGCCCACAGCCACATGCTGACTGCTTCCTGACACAGGGGGCGAGATCCGGTGCCCCCCTGCTTGTTGATGTAACACATGGCAACCTGGTTGTCTGTCTGAATTTGGATAATTTGATGGGACAGCCGATCTCTGAAAGCCTTCAGAGCGTTCCAGACCGCTCGTAACTCCAGGAGGTTGATCTGCAGATCGCGTTCCTGGAGGGACCAGCTTCCCTGGGTGTGAAGCCCATCGACATGAGCTCCCCACCTCAGGAGAGACGCATCCGTAGTCAGCACTTTTTGTGGCTGAGGAATTTGGAAAGGGCGTCCCAGAGTCAAATTGGACCAAATCGTCCACCAATGCAGGGATTTGAGAAAACTCGTGGACAGGTGGATCACGTCCTCTAGATCCCCAGCAGCCTGAAACCACTGGGAAGCTAGGGTCCATTGAGCAGATCGCATGTGAAGACGAGCCATGGGAGTCACATGAACTGTGGAGGCCATGTGGCCAAGCAATCTCAACATCTGCCGAGCTGTGATCTGCTGGGACGCTCGTACCCGGGAGACGAGGGACAATAGATTGTTGGCCCTTGTCTCCGGAAGATAGGCACGAGCCGTCCGAGAATCCAGCAGAGCTCCTATGAATTCGAGTCTCTGTACTGGGAGAAGATGAGACTTTGGATAATTTATCACAAACCCCAGTAGCTCCAGGAGTCGAATACTCATCTGCATGGACTGTAGAGCTCCTGCTTCGGATGTGTTCTTCACCAGTCAATCGTCGAGATAAGAGAACACGTGCACTCTCAGCCTGCGAAGCGCTGCTGCTACTACAGCAGCCAGGCACTTCGTGAACACCCTGGGCAGAGGCGAGCCCAAAGGGTAGCACACAGTACTGAAAGTGACGTGTGCCCAGCTGAACTCGCAGATACTGTCTGTGAGCTGGCAATATCGGGATGTGTGTGTAGGCGTCCTTCAAGTCCAGAGAGCATAGCCAATCGTTTTCCTGAATCATGGGAAGAAGGGTGCCCAGGGAAAGCATCCTGAACTTTTCCTTGACCAGATATTTGTTCAGGGCCCTTAGGTCTCGGATGGGACGCATCCCCCCTGTTTTCTTTTCCACAAGGACCTGGAATAGAAACCCAGCCCTTCTTGCCCGGGTGGCACGGGCTCGACCACACTGGCGCTGAGAAGGGCGGAGAGTTCCTCTACAAGTACCTGCTTATGCTGGAAGCTGTAAGACTGAGCTCACAGTGGGCAATTTGGAGGCTTCAAGGCCAAATTGAGGGTGTATCCTTGCCGGACTATTTGAAGAACCCAACGGTCGGAGGTTATAAGAGGCCACCTTTGGTGAAAAACTTTCAACCTCCCCCCGACCGGTAGATCGCCCGGCACGGATACCTCGATGTCGGCTATGCTCTGCTGGAGCCAGTCAAAAGCTCGCCCCCTGCTTTTGCTGGGGAGCCGTGGGGCCTTGCTGAGGCGCACGCTGCTGACGAGAGCGAGCGCGCTGGGACTTAGCCTGGGCCACAGGCTAGCAAGAGGGAGGATTGTACCTACGCTTACCAGAAGAGTAGGGAACAGCCCTCCTTCCCCCATAAAAACGTCTACCTGAGAGGTAGATGCTGAAGGCTGCCGGCAGGAGAATTTGTCGAAAGCGTTATCCCGCTGGTGGAGGTGTTCTACCACCTGTTCGACTTTTTCTCCAAAAATGTTGTCCGCTCGGCAAGGGGAGTCCGCAATCCGCTGCTGGATCCTATTCTCCAGGTCGGAGGCACGCAGCCATGAGAGTCTGCGCATCACCACACCTTGAGCAGCAGCCCTGGACGCAACATCAAAGGTATCATATACCCCTCTGGCCAGGAATTTTCTGCACGCCTTCAGCTGCCTGACCACCTCCTGAAACGGCTTGGCTTGCTCAGGAGGGAGCTTGTCCACCAAGCCCGCCAACTGTCGCACATTGTTCCGCATGTGGATGCTCGTGTAGAGCTGGTAGGACTGAATCTTGGCCACGAGCATAGAGGAATGATAGGCCTTCCTCCCAAAGGAGTCTAAGGTTCTGGAGTCTTTGCCCGGGGGCGCTGAAGCATGCTCTCTAGAACTCTTAGCCTTCTTCAGGGCCAGATCCACCACACCAGAGTCGTGAGGCAACTGAGTGCGCATCAGCTCTGGATCCCCATGGATCCGATACTGGGATTCGATCTTCTTGGGAATGTGGGGATTAGATAGTGGCTTGGTCCAGTTCGCCAGCAATGTCTTTTTTAGGACATGATGCATGGGTACTGTGGACGCTTCCTTAGGTGGAAAAGGATAGTCCAAGAGCTCAAACATTTCAGCCCTGGGCTCATCCTCCACAACCACCGGGAAGGGGATGGCCGTAGACATCTCCCGGACAAAGGCCGCGAAAGACAGACTCTCGGAAGGAGAAAGCTGCCTTTCAGGAGAGGGAGTGGGATCAGAAGGAAGGCCATCAGACTCCTCGTCAGAGAAATATCTGATGTCCTCCTCCTCCTCCCACGAGGCCTCACCATCGGTATCAGACACAAGTTCACGAACCTGCGTCTGAAGCCGTGCCCGACTCGACTCCGTGGAAACACGGCCACGGTAGGAGCGTCGAGAGGTGGACTCCCTTGCCAGCATTGGCGAAGCTCCCTCCGCCGACGTCGTCGGGGAGTCTGCCTAGGAGGTGGCCGTAGCCGATACTGGAGACCTCACCTCGGGCATGGGGCCAGCTGGCGCCTCACTCGACGGTACCGGTGGCGCAAGCACCACCGGTACCGGAGGGGAAGGGCACAACAGCTCTCCCAGAATCTCTGGAAGAACGGTCCGGAGACTCTCGTGCAGAGCGGCTGTGGAGAAAGATTGTGAAGCCGATGCAGGCGTCGATGTCAGAGTCTGTTCCGGGCGTGGAGGCGGTTCCAGGCTGTCCAAGGGGGAGCGCATCGACACCTCCTGAAAAGAGGGTGAGCGGTCCTCCCGGTGCCGATGCCTACTGGGTGCCAACTGCCTCGGCGACCCAGAGCTCTCGGTACCGAGACAGGAAGGAGACCGGTGTCGATGCTTCTTTGACTTTTTCAAGCGAAGCATGTCACCGGAGCTTCCCGGTACCGACGAGGAGGACGTAGAATCCAACAGTCGCTTCCTTGGGGCCGAGGCCGTAGAGGGTCGATCTCGGGGGGGGGGGCTGTACCGTAGGAGCCCTCAGGGCAGGGGGAGACCCACCCGAAGGCTCACCGCCTCCAGCAGGGGAATGGACAGCCCTCACCTGCACTCCAGACAAAGCACCACCGTCCGATGACATCAGCAATAGCGGAGGTCCCGGTACCACCGACGTCGACACAGCCTTTCGATACCTCGGTACCGACGATGCAGGAGGTGGAGGCCTCGATGCAGTCGATGCCGATGTCGAAGACTTCGATGCTATCGACGTCGATGCACTCGATGCCCGTGCTGCTGTCGTCGAAGAGCCCGAGAACAATGCGTTCCACTGGGCCAATCTCGCTACCTGAGTCCTCTTTTTCAAAAGAGCACAAAGACTGCAGGCCTGCGGGCGGTGCCCAGCCCCCAGACACTGAAGACACGAAGCGTGCCTATCAGTGAGCGAGATTACCCGGGCGCACTGGGTGCACTTCTTGAAGCCGCTGGAAGACTTCGATGACATGGGTGGAAAAATCACGCCGGCGAAATCAAAATTCGCGATGATGACGAAAGGCACCAAAAATAAGGGAGAGAAAACCCGTACCGAGGCCAAAAAGGCCGGTCCCGAAAGCGAAAGGAAACTTACACGGGGAAAAGCTGGAAACACGGGAAAAGGGTAAAGACCGGAAAGGTCTCTTTTTTTTTGTTTGTTTTTTTTAGCGAAAATCGTGAAGATGCGTGAGGTCAACTTGAGGGGCACGAAATGGCGGCAAAACACGACCGTCCCGAGCGCGGACAAAAGAAGACTGACGAACACGAGCCGGTTCGGGCGGGAAGACGGCCGCACATGCGCGGTGCGCATCGGCGTGCGAGGACTAGCAAAGGCCTTTGCTAGTGAAGTTTCCGGTTGGAGGGGGCTGCCGTGGACGTCACCCATCAGTGAGAACAAGCAGCCTGCTTGTCCTCGGAGAAATTAAGCAATCACGTAACGAGGGTTCAGTTTTGTCCAGTTATGGTATAAGATTCATTAGCTGGAATTTAGGCTAGATCATTGTGGTATGCCTTTTTGAACAGGTTGGATTTTAGTGATCAGACTGTTATGGAAGGGGTTGGGGGAACGAGGAGGGGATAGGGAATCCTTGTGGGGCCCTTATCCAGGTATGGGATATCAACTTTGGCTTTGGTTTCACTTTTCTAACGTCAAGTCTGGCTAGCTGCCAGAAGCTAGGTCCTTGTATTTTTTCCCCTAGACAAGAGTCCAGAATATTTGCTTGGGCAGAGTTATGCATCATTTTACTCACCCCCATACCCAAAGACGCAAAGAAAAGTGCCACTGAACTAACTACAGACCAGTAGCATCCATTCCCTTAATAACCAAATTAATGGAAGGGTTGGTGACCAAGCAACTTACAAACTATCTAGATAAATTTTCAATTCTTCACGATTCCCAATCAGGATTCCGGTCTAACCACAGTACCGAAACTGTATTAGTAACTCTCATGACTAAATTCAAACAAACGATTGCATCTGGTAGGAACATATTACTTCTACAATTTGATATGTCAAGCGCTTTTGACATGGTTGACCACGTAATTTTATTGCACATCCTTGAATACTTCGGAATTGGAGGCAACGTCCTCGATTGGTTCAAGGGATTTTTAACCACAAGATCATACCAAGTAACATCTAATTCGACTATTTCAGCTGCATGGGTACCTGAATGTGGAGTACCACAAGGATCCCCCCTCTTGCCGACTCTATTCAACTTAATGATGACACCACTGGCCAAATTACTATCAAATCAAAACCTTAATCAATACATTTACGCAGACGACGTAACGATCTACATCCCATTCAAAAAAGATCTAAAAGAAATTTCCAATGACATCAACCAAAGTCTCAAAATCATGCATTCTTGGGCGGACGCATTTCGGCTAAAACTCAATGCAGATAAAACCCAGTGCTTAATACTCACCTCACAACATAACAAGAAAGAATTCACCGCCATTAACACACCAACTCTAAACCTTCCTATCTCAGAAACCCTAAAAATACTTGGAGTCACTATTGATCGACACCTAACACTAGAGAACCACGCGAAAAACATTACCAAGAAGATGTTCTACTCTATGTGGAAATTAAAAAGAATAAGACCTTTCTTCCCAAGGAGTGTTTTCCACAACCTGGTACAATCAATGGTGCTCAGTCATCTAGACTATTGCAACGCACTATATGCCGGCTGTAAAGAACAAATAATCAAGAAACTCCAGACAGCCCAGAACACTGCAGCCAGACTCATATTTGGCAAACCAAAATTTGAAAGCGCCAAGCCCCTACGAGAAAAACTACACTGGCTCCCACTCAAGGAACGCATCACGTTTACAATATGCTCACTAGTTCATAAAATTATCCATGGAGATGCACCAGCTTACATGTCAGACCTGATAGACCTACCACCTAGGAATGCCAAAAGATCATCCCGCACATTCCTTGATCTGCACTTCCCTAGCTGCAAAGGAATGAAATACAAAATAATGCATGCGTCAAACTTTACCTACCTGAGCACACAGTTATGGAACGCACTACCACGCAGTTTGAAATCGACATACGAAAGAACGAACTTCCGCATACTATTGAAGACACATCTCTTTAATAAAGCGTACCACAAAGATCAACAACTGTGAATACGCTCAACTCGCATATCTATATTCAGAACTTGTTTCATAATAACTGCTGTTCACTATGATTTCGTTTATTATGTTTGTTTTACTATCATCATGCTGACCAAGATCCTGCAATACCAAATGTTTATCTATTAACATTCCTTCACTACTCATGATGTATTGTAAGCCACTTTGAGCCTGCAAAGAGGTGGGATAAGGTGGGATACAAATGCAATAAATAAATAAATAAAAATCATAGGGCCTTGGCATAAATAATCCGTTGGGAGTTGTTTTTCCTACAAGAATTATTTATGATTTATTCTACCTATAAGACACCTACTTGCCTTTATAAAACTGACTTAAATTAGGTGCCCCCCAATAAAATTGCCCCCTAGAGTGGTACTTGGTAAATTAGATCTTAACTGCTAATTTTCTTTCCTTGAGTCCCTCCAGACCAGTCCAGACACTTGGGTTATACACTCCTGTCAGCAGATGAAGACTGAGAATTAAATATGATGTCATACTTTAAGAACCCTGTGCAGTCTTCTGACTAATCCATACTTAACCTCAGGGCCAGTCTTAGCAATTGCGGGGCCCTGTGCAGACAAGTTTGGTGGGGGCCCCCACCCCACCTAGCCCCGCCCCTTCTTGACAAGATGTGTTTTAAATATTTTTTTATTTCAAATAAAAAGAAATCAAGCAAAACTTGTACAGAAAAACTAATTCAAATTTGCACAATGCTATCATAGGAAAACTTTGGGTTTAAAAAGCAAAACCATGTGCATGTAAAGACTGGATAAATTAATTAAAAGAAATCACCTGAATATGTAATACTTGGTAACAATAATGAAACCGTGATTGAATATTCACATTGCAAGCAGCCTGAGCCAACAGATTTATTTTCCACTGAACATAATTAACTTTGTATGAACTTGGCTGCTAATAGTGTGCTGAACTGGCACATTTAGACTGACTCTGGACAGCTCTGCATGAAGGAAAATGGGACTTGATATACCGCCTTTCTGAGGTTCTTGCAACTACATTCAAAGTGGTTTACATATGTTCAGGTACTTATTTTGTACCAGGGCAATGGAGGGCTAAGTGACTTGCCCAGAGTCACAAGGAGCTGCAGTGGGAATTGAACTCAGTTCCCCAGGATCAAAGTCCACTGCACTAATCACTAGGCCATAGGTGCCCGGTATAAGAGGCTTGGGGAGGCTAAGCCTCCCCAGCCGCAGCAGCAGGATCAGATTTGGATCATCAGCTGTTTCTCATTCTCGGACCGACCACGACGCGACGCCGATACGCTGTCTTTATCTTTTCTTTTCCATCCTACTTTACACCATCACCATCCATCACCTGAGCGCCATCAGCCCAGTTCCGCCCGCCCGGGGCTCGCCGCTCGGTCTCTCACACAGGCGTGCCATGTCCCTCCTGTTTTCTTCCCAGCGGACCTGCAGCTCCTGAGTCCTGACCACAGAAAACTCACTCATCCCTGCTCCACACCGGACACCGCCGATCCGCCTTAAACCGGCTTCCCACCAGGACCAACGTCGATCGGAATCGTGTGCTGTGCAGTGCTTCTTTCTTCGCCTCAGGCTCAGCCAGTCAGCCTTCCCTACGAGCGCTCCCGTCGTGATGCACTTCCTGTTCTGCATAGGCAGGAACGCATGGGAGGGGCCTCACTGAGTATGGAAGGCTGGTTAAGTGTCTGAGGTGTTCCCACTTCCTTCCCAGACCCAGAAATTGGCATGCAGCGCATGTACGTTGGATTTCAGGAGAGGTAGGTGCTGACTGCCTGACTGAAGGTTTTAAGTCAAAATAATAAAATATATATTTTGTTTCATGCAGATCTCTTTTGTTTAAACATAACTAAATGGGCTATAAGCCCCTAATGCTTTTGGTTTTTCCTATATTTTGTTTGTGATGACTTATACTCTGTGATCTCAACTTTTTGGATACAGGAGTTTGTCCATTATTAACCCTCCGGACATTTCAAGTCCATTTTTGATATTTTGGCCATTTAATAGTGTGGAGTTTTTGGGGGGCTAGATGATGTTGCACCAGGCCTACGCATTATAGTCTGATCATCTTGGGCTGGCTGGGTGGCGTTACTGAACCCCCCTTTTTTTCTCACTCTATATGCTGAAAGATTCACATTTAACTGTGGGTGATGATAACTTGTTCCTGTACCCTGTTTTATACACAGGTAGTGTGAGACTGTGGCTTTGGAGTTTCAAATTAATTACTTGCAAGCTTGAGTGCATCAGTAGTCATAAAGATGACTTATACTGTGCCAAAATTGAAATTTGAAAACTCTTATCTCTATCTGGTCGTTAATAAAAGGAGCTCATTGTGAATACTATCCACCCTAAAGGATATTTTGTGGCTGTACATGAGAATTGTGATATGATCCCTTGTTTCATATTGTTGACGGTCTGTGATGTCCATTTGGGTGGTATATTGGTGTATTAGGGTCTGCCCAGTGTAATATTTATGGTACAGTAAGGTTCTGAGTATGTTTTTGCACAAGTTTGCGAAGTCTAGCCACCGGATGTTACTTCACTAATGTGACTATTTCATTTTGGGATTTTCCATGGATGAAAATAGCAGTGTTTAATAATTGATAACATTTTTGAATAGTATACACATTGGTTAGTATATGCTTTGAGCAACCACTTTTTTTTGACATATGATACATATCTAATATCTACATTTAATAAAAGGTGTTAATTGTAACTTTTATTTTTACTTATTTTTTTCTGTGTGTTGTCAGACAATTATGGATGTAAGTCCCACCCCCGGCCCCACCCCTAACCCACCCCCTTTAGCCTCCCCAAACAGTTGGGCCACCGACCGCCTATGCACTAGGCTACTCCTCCTACTAGGATACTCCTCTTACTAGGCTACTAGGAAACGCCTCCCCCATTAATCAATACCTTCTCTGTGAAATAATAATAACAATTTAAAAAAAAGGAAAGTGCATTTTTATAATATACCACTGCATTCCACAAAGCAAAAGAAGCAAGTTCCCACATGCCATCTTTTTTTCTTTTGATGTAGGCACGGAAAAAAAAAAGATTTTAAATGCTCCCAGGTTTCAATCTAATTCATGTTTAATGTGGGATAAAATACCATAAATAAGTAAACAAATAGAAACTCTGAATGTTAAGCACCTAATTCTCATGATGTCTGTTTAGTGCCCCTTTTCCAAGAGAAAAAAACAGTCTCTGCACGAATATAAGTACTAGGTTGTCCCTTTAACCAGCCCCTCCAAATGACACAGATATTACCTTGATTTTTTTTTACAGTATCCCCCCTCCCTCTCACCCACCTATTCCAGACCTCCTCCCCGCTCTCCCAAGCCGCAGGGTGCCTTCCCAGTACATACCTGAAGCCACTCTGGTGGTCTAGTGGAGTCTTCAGGGCAGGAAAGATCCCCAGTCTTTCCTGCCCGCTGCCAGCATTGACAGCCACATCACTCCATTTGAAAGAGTAACACCTCTTCATGGAGACTTTCCTGGAAGCAAGCAAGACTCAGGGAACACCCTCTGAAAGACCCAAGGAGGCAAATTCTAAGCTCTCAACATCAAGGCCGTGAGAGCCAGAGACTGGAGGTTGGGATGTAGAAGCGACCCCTCGTTCTGAGGGTTGCAAAACAGTCCAACCTCCACGGTTCTTTGGAAGACAACTCCAGAAGAAGAGGGAACCAGATCTGACGCGGCCAGAAGGGTGCAATCAAGATCATGGTTCCGCAGTCTCGCTTGAGTTTCAGCAAAGTCTTCCCTACTAGAGATATGGGAGGATATGCATACAGAAGTGATCTGAGTGGCAAAAAGATCTACCGAGAGTGTGCCCCACGCTCAGAAGATCTTGTGGACTACGCCCATGTTCAGTGACCACTCGTGAGGTTGCATTATTCTGCTCAGCCTGTCAGCCAGACTGTTTACACCTGCCAGATAAGTGGCTTGGAGAAACAAGCCGTGATGGCATGCTCAAAGCCACATCTGGATGGCTTCATGACACAGAGGGCGAGGTCAGGTGCCCCCTTGCTTGCTGGTGTAGTACATGGCAACCTGATTGTCTGAATTAAGATTACTTGGTTGGACAGCCGATCTCTGAAAGCCTTTAGAGCGTTCCAGATCGCTCTTAATTCCAGGAGATTGATCTGTAGACCTTTTTCCTGAAAGGACCAAGCTCCATGAGTGTGGAGCTCATCTACATGAGCTCCCCACCCCAGAAGAGATGCATCCATCGTCAGCACTTTTTGGTCGCCCCATGGTCAAATTGGATTGAATCGTCCACCACTGAAGAGAATTCCGAAAGTTGGTGGACAGTTGGACTACATCCTCTAGATCCCCTGCAGCTTGAAACCACTGGGAAGCTAGGGTCCATTGAGCTGATCTCATATGTAGACATGCCATGGGCGTTAAATGAACTGTGGAGGTCATGTGCCCCAAAAGTCTCAACATCTGCCGAGACGTGACCTGATGAGACGCTCGAACCATGGATAACAGGGACAGAAGGTTGTCCGTCCTTGCCTCGGGAAGATAAGCTCGAGCTGTCTGAGTGTTCAACAGGGCTCTAATGAATTCCAATTTTTGAACTGGGGTCAGATGGAAATTGGGATAATTTATGACAAACCCCGGTAGCTCCAGCTTCGCATGAACTCTACAGCACCCTCCTTCAATGTGCTCTTCACCAGCCAATCGTCGAAATAAGGAAACACATGCACTCCTAGTCTGCATAGCGACGCTGCAACTACAGCTAGGCATTTCGTAAACACTCTGGGCGTAGATGCCAGGCCAAAAGGCAGTACACGGTACTGAAATTGCCGTGTACCTAGCCAAAATCGAAGATACTTCCTGTGAGCTGCAAGTATTGAGATGTGTGTGTAAGCATCCTTTAAATCCAGACAGCATAGCCAATTGTTTTCCTGAATCATGGGAAGAAGAGTGCCTAGGGAAACCATCCTGAACTTTTCTCGGACTAGAAATTTGTTCAGGGCCCTTAGGTCTAGGATGGGATGCATCCCCCCTGTTTTCTTTTGCACAAGGAAGTACCTGGAATAGAATCCCAGCCCTTCGTCCCCTGGTGGAACGGGTTCGACCGCTTTGGCCTGTAGAAGGGCGGAGAGTTCCTCTGCAAGTACCTGCCTGTGCTGGGAGCTGTAGGACTGAGCTCCCAGTGAGCAATTTGGAGGCTTGGATTCCAGATTGAGGGTTATCCTAACCGGACAATTTGAAGAACCCACCGGTCGGAGGTTCACCTTTGGTGAAAAAACATTAACCTCCCCCCACCCGGCAAGTCGACTGGTATGGACACGTTTACTGAGGCTATGCTGAACTGGAGCCAGTCAAAAGCCTGTCCCTTGCTTTTGCTGGGGAGCCGCAGTGGCCTTAGGCGCATGTTGTTGACGAGAATGAGCGCGTTGGGACTGAGCCTGGACAGGCTGCTGAGAAGCAGGAGTGTGCCTACGCCTAGCATAGGAATAAGGAGCACTCCTCTTCCCTCCAAAAAACCTCCTAGATGAGGAGGTAGTAGCACAAGAGGCCCGGCGGGAGAGAGAATCCATAGCATCATTATGCTTCTTGAGCTAGTCAACTAGATCCTTCCTCTACTTTCTCACCAAAAAGGTTATCCCCCCAGCAAGGAACATCCGCCATCCGCTGCTGGACCAAATTATCCAGGTCAGAGACACGCAGCCATGAAAGTCTGCGCATCACTATACCTTGGACAGCGATCCTGGATGCTAAATCAAAAGTGTCGAACGTACCCCTGGCCAGGAATTTTTGACACACCTTCTGCTGCCTGACCACCTGGCGAAAAGGCTCGGCCTGCTCCAAAGGTAGTGCATCAACCAAGCTAGACAGTTGCCTCACCGAGTTCTGCAAGTGGATGTTCGTGAAGAGCTGGTATGTTTGGATTTTGGCAGCAAAAATAGCGGCCTGATACACCTTCCTCCCAAAAGAGTCTAAGGTTCTAGATTCACTGCTTGGGGGCGCCGAGGCATAGTCCCTAGTACTCTTGGCTCTTTTGAGAGCGGAATTGTGAGCTAGCTGAGACCTCATCAATCCAGGCTCCCCGTGGATCCGATATTGGGATTCAGCTTTTTCGGGATCATGGGATTGGACAGAGAGAACGACCAGTTTTACATAAGGACTTCCTTCAGTACATTATGCAAAGGAGCTGTTGCAGCCTCTCTAGGCGGAGAAGGATAATCCAGGACCTCGAGCGTCTCAGCCCTGGGTTCATCCTCAACCTCCATCGGGAAGGGAATAGCCGCAGCCATTTCCCGGACAAAGGAGGTGAAAGATAGACACTCCGGTGGAAAAAGTCTCCTTTCCAGTGGAGGGGAAGGTTCAGAAGGAATCCTATAGGACTCATTGGAAGAAAAGTACCTGGGATCCCCCTCTTCCTCCCACGAACACTCATCTTCAATATCGGATAAGACATCCCTCAGAGCAGTCCAAAACTGAGCCTGCCTCAACGCCGAGGAACGACTCCTCGATGGCGGTGCCGAGAAGTCGACGCCCGCCTGGACTCCGGTGAGGCTTTCACCACCGACTTCGAAGGAGAGTCAACCTGGGTGACAGGCGGCACCGAGGTCGTGGACCTCACCAAAGGCAAAGGGCCAGATGCCGCTGCAGCAGATGGTACGGAAGGCGCAAGCACCCCTGACACCGAAGCAGACTGGCGCAGCAACCCTTCCAGAAGCTCTGGAAGCAGGGCCCTGATGCACTCGTTGAGAGCCGCTGTCGGACAAGGCTGCGGGGTCGGTAAAGGAACCGGTGGCAGAATCTGTCGAGGCTCGGGAGCAGGTACCGGGCTCCTAGACCGACGCATCGACACCTCCTGAATAGAGGGAGAGCGATCCTCTCGGCACCGACGCTTCTCGGGTGCCGAATCCCTCGACGCCCCGGAGCTCCCGGCACCGTGTGTCGGAGAACGATGACGGTGCTTCTTCGCCTTCGCTCGACGCCCGTCATCAAGACTCCTCGGTACCGATGAGGAAGACGTGGAATCCTCACGTCTCCTCGCAGTCAGATCCAAAGGTCGGTCCCGGGGGGCCTGCATAACAGGAGGCCTCGAGACAGGTGGAGACCCACCTGATGCCTCACTGCTCCCAGAACAAGTTGGTCGTTACGCAGCCATTACCTTCGCTCCCAACGTCGATGCGTCCTTCTATGTCGGTGACAAATGACCTCAGTACCGATGTCGAAGGACCAGACTGAGCCCCAAAAGCTTCTGTCATTGGGCCTCTCGAGATGCTTGAGTCCGTTTCTTCATGCAAAGACACAGACTACAAGCAGCTGGGCTATGTTCGGGCCCAAGGCACTGGATACACAAGACGTGGGTATCATTACCCGAGATGGTCCAGTTGCATCGAGTACAACGTTTGAAGCCGCTGGGTGTCTTCGATGACATAGAAGGAAAAACGGCTTCAGCGAAATCAAAAGACGCGATCGTGTCTGTTAAAAGAAAAAAGGGCACGAAAAGAAGGGAACAACCCGACCGCACGGCCTAAACTGGCCGCGTCGAAAAACAAAGGAAACTTTAAAAGGGCAAAAAAATAAAGAAAACTAAGGGAAGTTTTTTTTTTAATGTAAATTTCTATTAGAAAAAGAAAAGAAATAAGGCAAAAGCCAGAAAACGAAAGAAACTCTTTCCCGGGCCTGAGAGCAATGGAGAAAAAACTCGACCGCACCTCAACGCGGAGAAAAAATAACTGAGCGGGAACGCTCACGCGACTGGCAGGAAGTTGTCTGCGCCTTGCGCGGTGCGCACGGTTTGCGCTTCAGAAGGCTCTGGCAAGACTTTTGTTATTTTTTGTTTGCAAAATGCTGGTTCCCGGGCCGACGCGGACATCGACCCATATGTGAGAACAAGCAGCCTGCTTGTCCTCGGAGAAATAAAGAATACAGTTAGTAGAGTTATGGTTTGGTCCCAAACACTGGAAATACCAAGAATGAGTGTCAGCCCCAGAGATGGTCTGACTTCACTAAGCACAGTGCTTGTTCTGCCCCCATGTTCATGGAGGCAGGATGCATTGTTATGTATATTTAATATGAGTATTATTTGTATTAAATTGCATTGTCTGTGTAATAGATAGCAATATGTATTAGGGCTGATTTGCAGTATCCTGTGATTGTGAGTTTTCCTTGCTGTCAGCTCTGAGCTAGGGCCTGCTCAACCTCTCCTCTCCTGCGGGCTGTGTGAGAGAGCCCAGTTTTCCTTGCATGTCTTGATGATCAGAAGCTGCTCTAGGAGGCTGATCCCTCCTTAATCTACTATAATTCCATCAAGACTTTTCACCATCTACCCAAGTTATTCCCCTTTCATTTACCCAGAGTTTCTCCCCCTTAAGAGTTATAGCTTTTCCTCTCAGCTTGGCTGAGGTGCTGGCTATCTTCTTGCCTCTGGGGTGGTTAGATACAGATTCTATGTGCAGAAGGCACAATTCTCTTCTAAGCAACTGAACTGTAAGTTTGATTTTCTTGATTATGATTGCTACAATAAAAATGTGCTTAAGAGTTGAGAATTTACTAGTAAGCTTCTACTTGGGGATGATTTAATTTGGCTGTTTAGTTACACTATACTTTGCCTAGAACAGTACAGCGATTAAAGCCACTAGGAACCTTTGATGATGTGGAACAGCCGTAGCTATATAAAATGACTCTATGGTGATGGGGGGAAAAAAGGGAATATCACCAAAAAAGTAAGGGATAGCTCGAGCCTAAGAGGGCCTTGTGAGTCCAAAAAAAAAAATAAAGGACACTTAAAACAGGGCCAAAAGAAGCTAAGATAAGGGGAAAAAAAGGGAAACAAATCCCAAAGAGGGAAACAAGAGCACTACTTGCTAAAAACCCATGAAGGAAGGCACCAATACACTACAGAAAAAATGATGCTGAGAGGAGCTGCAAAAGACGTGTCTTCCCCTCACCACAGATGAAAAAAGAGTAATTGATCCCTTGCTTACAAGTCAGGTGGGAAAGCATTTGTGCATGCGTGGTGGAAGCGTTGCCTCGAGCTCTTAAAAAAACAGTACACTGTGGATGACATTACCCACATGTGAGAATTAGCTGGCTTGCTTGTCCTCGGAGAAAGTTAACTTTCTAGAATCTGATGGGTTGCAGGATCTGAAGCAACATGGCTTCACCATAGGAAAATCCTGCCAAACAAATCTGATTTCTTTCACTGGGTAACCAAAAAACTAGATACAGGACATGCGCTAGATGTAATATACTTGGACTTCAGCAACGCCTTTCATACAGTTCCTCATAGAAGACTCTTGAATAAGCTGAGAGGGTTAAACTTAGAATCCAAAGTGGTGAACTGGATTGGAAACTGGTTGACTGACAGATGACAGAGGGTGGTGATAAATGGAATTCGCTTAGAGGAAAGGAAGGTGAGCAGTGAAATGTCTCACGGGTCGGTACTGGGGTGATTCTGTTTAATATATTTGTGAGACACACTGCTGAAGGGTTAGAAGGAAAAGTTTGCCCTTTTGCAGAGGACACAAAAATAGCCAATAGAGTGGATACTCCAGAGGGAGTAGAAACCATTAGAAGAGATCTCCAAAAACTAGAAGAATGGTAAAAGGTCTAGCAATTAAAATTTAATGCAAAGTGATGCACCTGGGATGCAGAAATCCAAAGGAGATGTACCAGATACAAGGAGAGAGACTGATAAGAAAAGCTCAGGAGAAGGACCTTGGAGTGATGATGTCTGAGAATCTCAAGGTGACAAAACAATGCGACAAGGTGGTGGCCACGACCAGAAGGATGCTAGGCTGCACAGAGAAGGGTATAACCAGCAGAAGAAATGAGGTGTTGATGCTCCTGTACAAGTCATTGGTGAGGCCCCACTTGGAGTGTCCAGTTTTGGAGGTCACATCTTGCTAAGGACGGAAAAAACTTGAAGCAGTTCGGAGAAAAGTGAATAAAATGGTAAATGGTTTGTGTCACAAGATGTGTAGGAAAACTCAGGAATGAGAAAGCAAAAGATAAAGTTAAGAGGTTACAGGCTCAGAAGTAATGTAAGAAAATACATTTTTATTGAAAGGGTGGTGGATGTGTGGTAAAGGGACGCCGAGAGGGGAGGCAAAATTTCCCAGGGCCCGGCCTCGAAGGGGGGCCCGTCAGGCACTGGCAAAGGCTCAGATAGCTGATTGGTCTCTCCTGTTCCTGTATGCCGCAGAACAGAGTTATCATGTTATCCCGTCAACTTTACTCTGCCGGCCACAGGTCCTTCTTCCTGCCCCCTGTGTGAAGTACTTCCTGTTTGGACATGTCACCTGGCAGGAAGAAAGACATGTGTAGCACAGCAGAGCTGGAAACAAGCAAGTAAGCAGGACTGGGTGGGGCGGGGCGGCGGGCAGGAGACAAGCAAGTTAGTAGGGGCCCGGGGGGGGGGGGGGGGGGGGCATGTGCAGGCCTAGGGGGTGCGCACGGGGGGGGGGGGGGGGGGGCGGTTGTGTTTGCCTCAAGGCCAGCTTTGTTTCTTATCGGCCCTGGTGCAGTATATCGTCCCGGTGGAGGTAGTGGAGAAGAGGACTATACCTGTATTCAAGAAAGCATGGGACAGGCATGTGGGATCGTTTAGGGAGAAGAGGAGATAGTGGATGCTGTGGATGGACAGACTAGATGGACCATTTGGCCTTTATCTGCCATCATGTTTCTATCTAGCAGAAGAACAACCTTCTCTCCATGTTACTGCAGATGGAAGCAAAACTGGGGGCCCATCTTGGTCGCCAACCACTTCAGGAGACTTAAAAAAGGCAGCCACTGCATCCAAAAAACTGTCTCCTCCATATTCTGTACAAGATCACTAACCAGTGTGGCATGGTCACAGGTACCGGCATGCTGTGACTCTACCAGAATTCCAGAGAAGCCTTGGGGCTGATTCTCTGCCTTTTTCTTACAGGCTCAGCACAGCCTGGGGGCACCAGCTAATGCACCCTATATGACAAGCAGTGCTTCCCATGTTCAGCTGAAGCTGCACAGCCACAGCTACTAACACCACGGAGGTGGAAATCATACAGTTGGGCCCAAACACCCCTCCAGGCTATGCTGCATGGAGCTGCAGATAAGCAACAACTATCTTTTCTCTCCTAGCAAACAGACTTCTCCACTACTACAGAAATTAAATTGTACTACTGCAAATTTTAAATCTGTGTACTATCAGGTGTCTGCTGTGGAGAAGTTAGTTCCAAGGCCCCCTGCTAATTGCAAAGGAGAAGCTGATGCACACAAGCAACCCTTTCAAACTTGCTGGGGAGGGGAGGGACCTGGGATCCACCCAGGTGTAACACCCCAGACTGCAGCTCTAACCAGTCCCCCCCCCACCCACCCCCCCAGAGCTTTTTTTTTCCTCCAAGAAACTTCCTAGCCAAGTCCTGCTGAAGACTAAAAAATACTGATTAGTCACAGGGCTGCACAGGGTTCCTAAGGAATGACATCACAGTTCCCACTTGCTGGCAGAAGTGCATAGTCCAAGCATCTGGACTGGTCTGGTGGGATGAAAATGTTAGTGTGCATTAACACCATTATCGCATGTTATCTGCTGCAAGACCAATTGCATAAAATATGGCCCTGAAGCAAATAATGCACAGTAATGACATTAGCTCACACTGTTAGTAAATTACCACACTATAATGTAATAAAGCTAAAATGAAAAACAGAGATGCGTCATGGAAGAGGATGATAGGCAGTGCTTGAAGTCAATCCAAATTGTAGCTATGGTTAACAGTCAGTCATGTTGCACAGAATTATTATTGAACAGTATGTATCTGACCAATAGTAACTTATAAATGGCTTTTTAAAGTAACAGTATTTTTGAAAAAGGGTATTTTAAATGCTTTGATACCCTTAGTCCAAGGGATCTATGATGGCTTTTACAGTCTACAAAGAAACAGATTTCGTAAGAGTTCTGCTCCTTAAAAATAAAGCAAAGTTTTATATATCACTTGGACTATCAAAGTAAGAACCTGTTAAAATGAATTTACCTGCCTCCAAAAACAATCACAGGACTATCCTTGATATCGTACTGCAATTTTATATCTTTTATTAGCAAAGCATAATCAGCCAGGGCTTGTTCCACAGAAAGCAAACCAATGTTTTCTCTTTCTGAAGATCTTTTCTCAAATGGAAGTGATTTGCCATAATATCTCTGAAAAAACAAGCAAGATCATCTAATTAAAATGGTCATGCTACATACTTGAGAAAATTCAAAAATACATATTATATTTTACAAGTGGTATTTTTTCTGTATATCAGAAACTATGTCCTGAGGATTCTGCCTTCTCTGAAGCTTGCAATAGTGTTTTTTTTATCATAGGGAACTCTGTGGAATGAGGGAGAGGGAGGAGAAGAAAGAGGACCAGTTTTTGCAGATCTGTACTTGTAAACAAGTTATCTCCTGTAGGTTGTCTTATAATACTGCTTTCTTCCATCCGTGAAATAGCAAACTATCTATGCAATCACAAAGCTCATAAATTTCCTTCATAAATTAACACAGTTATAGTAGCATTCATGAGCTAGGGGGAGATGCACAGAACTCTGACGCTGTAGGGAACAGCACCGGAAAACACTGGCTCAACACCAAGTCGGAATTACCAACCAATGCTCAACAGTAACAATATGCAAATTACATGCACAATGTTAGTGTTGAGCATTGGTCAGTAAAGGGGTCTGAATGTTCCTGGCACATGCCCACAAGAATTGTGCAGTAGGCATAGCTCTGCGCATATATGACTGGACCCCTCCTGACCCCCCAACCTAAAATAAAATCCCCTGTGGTCCGGTGGACTCCTCCCAACCTCCCGACCCCCCCTACCCAAAAAAATATTTTGTTGACCCAGCCGACCCACCAACACCCCCTCTCCCACTGCACACTGGCCATGGTGGTCTAGTGAAATCCCACCCTCCCAGACCCCTTCATATATCTTTAGTAAGAGGCAAGAGGAAAGCCTACTCCTTCCTGCCTCTGGGCCCACCCTCATCAAAATGGTGACACCCAGCCCCTGCCCGGTGCATCCTGGGATGCACTGGGAGGGGCTAAGTACATGGGGGGGGGGGGTCTGGAGGTCAGGTCGGTGGGCCCACTGGACCACCAGGCTATTTGGGGATTCTTTTTAGGTGGGGGAGGGGGTCAGGAGGGGTCCAGTGGACCAACAGGGATTTTTTGGGGTTGGGGGAAACTTAGACTCTGAGAAGAGTTTGAAGGTAAGGGGCCACGGTGTGACTTTCCTGTCAGTGCCTGAGTTAATCAGTGCTCAGGCACTGACAGGAAAATTAGCACGGAACAATACCTACAGCTCAAGAGCTGTCGGTAGTTTTTAGTCCTCAGGCCAAGGGTTTTCTCTGTGTATTGCATGGAATTGCTAATTAGCTCATTTTAATACTAGAGAGCTCATTACCATGGGACTTTTAGTCACTACTTCCGTGCGCAATAAAGCAGTGGCTGAAAGCCTCTGTGCATTACCCACAAAACAACGTTTCATTTAGACTGGCTAAAACCAAAGGTTGCAAGCCCAGTTTGCTTTGAGCATCAGGCCCCTAGTCATGTCTCTAGAACTAGGATAACAAAGATATGCTGAGCTATTCTAAATCAGGCATCTTGTGTATAAAATCATATGGCATGGAACATTTTGTCAATTATTATGATGTGATATTGGTGTGAGTCACCAGAGGTGGGAAAAGGCGGCTAAATCTAAAGAAGGCTGAGTATCTTATATTAATCTTCATTCAATCAATTGTAGCAGCAATGGGAAAGGAAATATCAAAAATACATATATGGGTGAATTCTATAAATCATGCCTAAAAAATCAGTGTAGATAAAAACCTGCTTAAGCGCTATTCTATAAGCCGTGCCTAAGTTAAGCATGGCTTATAGAATAGCACTTAAGAGCAGGGGTTGTGCATAAATTTAGGCCCGTCCATTTGCACCAACGAAAATGTGGTGCAAATGCCCCCTCCTAAATTTACATGCAGAACCCCCTTATTCTATAATTGCGCGTGTAATTGGAATCCACACCCACACTCTATCTCAAAATACCAATGATCCTCCCATTTCCATGCCCCCTTTTTGGGATGCGCATAAAAATTAGGTGCATAAAGTCCAATTAAATTTAATTAGTGCCAATAATTGCTTATTGTTCAGTTTTGGAGGCCATATCTTGTTAAGGATGTAAAAAGAATTGAAGCAGTAAAAAGAAAAGCTACAGAAATGGTATGGGATTTGCGTTACAAGACATATGAGGAGAGACTTGCTGACCTGAACATGTATACCCTGGAAGAAAGGAGAAACAGGGGTGATATGATACAGACGTTCAAATATTTGAAAGGTATTAATCCGCAAACAAACCTTTTCCGTAGATGGGAAGGCGGTAGAACTAGAGGACATGAAATGAAATTGAAGGGGGGCAGACTCAAGAAAAATGTCAGGAAGTATTTTTTCACAGAGAGAGTGGTGGATACTTGGAATGCCCTCCCACGAGAGGTGGTGGAGATGAAAACGGTAACGGAATTCAAAAATGTGTGCGATAAACATAAAGGAATCCTGCTCAGAAGGAATGGATCCTCAGAAGCTTAGCGGAGATTGGGTGGCAGAGCTGGTGGTGGGAGGCGGGGCTAGTGGTTGGGAGGCAGGGCTAGTGCTGGGCAGACTTCTACGGTCTGTGCCCTGAAAATGGCAGATACAAATCAAGATCAGGTATACACATAAAGTAGCACATATGAGTTTATCTTGTGGGCAGACTGGATGGCCCGTACAGGTCTTTCTCTGCCGTCATCTACTATGTTACTATCCAGCTTATTTTTGAAAGAGAAAGACGCCTATATTTCAACCCAAATTGGGAGATGGGCGCCTTTCTCTCATGGGCGCCCAAATCGGTATAATCAAAAGCCGATTTTGGGCGCCTCCAACTGCAGTCTGTCGCGGGAACAGACAAAGTTGACGGGGGTGTGTTGGAGGCGTGGTGAAGGCGGGACTGGGGCGTGTTTATCAGCCGATTAGAGATGGGCGTGCTTGGCTGATAATGGAAAAAAGAAGGACGCCAGAAGCATAAATTTGGGTCCCTTTTTTTTCATGAACAAGTCCGCAAAAAGAGCCCCAACTGCCCAGATGACCTCCCCTGACTCCCCCAGTGGTCACTAACCCCCTTCCATAAAAAAAAAAAAGAACTTTAAAAACTTTTTTTCCAGCCTGTATGCCAGCCTCAAATGTCAAACCCAGCTCCATCACAGCAGTATGCAGGTCCCTGGAGCAGTTGTTAGTGGGTGCAGTGGACTTCAGGCAGGTGGACCCAGGCCCTTCCCCCCCCCTACCTGTTACACTTGTGCTGCTAAATGGGAGCGCTCCAAATCGCCCCCAAAACCTACTGTACCCACATCTAGGTGCCCCCCTTCAGCCATAAGTGCTATGGTAATGGTGTAGAGTTGTGGGCAGTGGGTTTTGGGGGGGGGATTTGGGGGGCTCAGCACCCAAGGTAAGGGAGCTATGGACTTGAGAGGTATTTTAATTTTGTTTTAATTGTTACAAGTGCCCCCTAGGGTGCCCGGTTAGTGTCCTGGCATGTGAGGGGGACCAGTGCACTACGAATCCTGGCCCCTCCCACAACCAAATGCCTTGGATTTGATCGTTTTTGAGCTGGGCGCCTTCAGTTTCCATTATCGCTGAAAACCGATAACGCCCAGCTCAAATCCGCCCAAATGCGATGCATTTGCCTGGCACAAACCGTATTATTGAAACAAAAGATGAACGCCCATCTTTTTCGAAAATACAGTCTGGCCCGCCCCTTTGCAGACCCGTCCTCGGAGATAAATGCCCATGGAGATGGGTGTTCGCATTCGATTATGCCCCTCCATGTATGTTACTATGTTATTAAAAAGCCAATTATTGGTACTAATTGGTGCAATTTGGTTGTGCGCTCAAATTTGCACACATAATTTTTGGTGACTTTTATAAAATTAGGGGTGGAAAAACATTTTTAACAGTTTGTCATAATGAGGTGATATCTTTTTACATCTCACAAAAAAAAAACAATGGCTGAAATGTTATGTCTCATATAAATATGAACTAAGTTCTTTATATTTCTTTTTAAATAAAATAATTTTTCAACAAGTTAAACCATGAGGTCTGTAGCACTTTCTCTTCTTATGCTTGATTTTACTATATGACTTCTCCATATGTGTGCAGAGTGCCATCACTTTTGTTTTTGGATTTCTCACAGAATGCTGGTGGGCACAGACTGAAAGCATTTGATTTGCAATTATTGGAATTTTGCATCCAAAAACCTGATCTCATAAGGAAAAAATTTTTCTATTCTTTTTTTATTTTTTTATCGTTTTTTACACCTTTGGAACATCCTAAGACTCCTGAGGCAGGCGCAAAGGCGCCGAAACACAGTTGCTGTGTCGAGTCATTTGATGCTCACTAATAAAGACTTGATTTTTTTTATACGTCTCCCTGGATTATTGCAAAGGCCAGACGATCCTACTCCTTGTTCTTCTGCATTACTTTGATGTAGAAATTGAGGGTTCCTCTACCTTCTGTGGTCACTCCCTATCACTTGTAGTGCAGCATGGAACACTGACGTGCTCTTTAACTGAAATCACCTCAATCTTACCCCGGCCTTTTTACAAAGCCTTTTTTTTTTTTTTGAAAAATTTTTGTATTCAATATTCTGCGTTATAACCATACAAAGAGGACAAAATTGGTCCCCTCAACATCAAACATAGCTTAAGCAAACAGTAATCCCCGCGGACACATTTTGCCAAACATATCATTCTTCAATTTATCCCCTTTCAGCCCCCCCTTCCCCCCCTCAACTTTCTTCTGGTATGGCTTCTTACCCCTGGGATGCCCCTCCAACCTCTGGATCAAATATGGTTGCCATCCCTATCCACTCTTTTGCTTGTGGGTTGTATCGGCCCCCCTTGCAATCAGTTAGTTTTTCCAGTTCCATCAATATCTTGAGTTTCACTAACCAGACCTGCAACGTGGGGCCTACATACTGTTTCCAATGCGCGGCTATAACTGTTTTAGCTGCTGCTAAGCACGTTCTTCTAATCCTACGTTCCCACTTCTGACCTGTTTTGTTTCCCCAACCCAATAGGCACCATTTTGGATCCATGGGAAACACACTATGCAAGGCTAACTTCAGTTTTTTAGTGATGTCCTCCCAAAATGTTTTAAGAGAAGAACAGGCCCACCAAATGTGGAAATAACTGCCAATTTCCATTCTACATCTCCAACACTCAGCTGAAGCATTCGGATACATACGTTTTACCCAATCAGGTGTATAATACCACCTGCTTAACACCTTGTAAGCATTCTCTTTAAAAAGCACACAGACTGACGCTTTTTTCACCTCTGAACACATCATTTCCCATTTAGACCAGCTAATTTCCTCTTGCAGGTCCCTTTCCCAAGCCTTCATGAAGGATAATTTACCTGACACGTCCCCTCTCAAATATTTATACAGACGGGAAATACCTCTCCTCCCTTTTACAATGCCGACACTTTCAATGGACTGTGTCAGCATTACTGCACCGGCAGCCGCTAGCGCAGCTTTGTAAAAGGGGGGGTTAATCACTCATATAAGAACCAAAGAATAGCCATACTGGGTCAGACTAATGGTCCATCTAGTCCAGTATCCTGTTTCCAACAGTGGTCAATCTAGGTCACAAGTGCCTGGCAGAAACCCAGGTCTCCTGGTCTCATCTTTATTGCCCTTTAAGGGGAAAATAATAATAATATTTATTTATAAGCCACGTTATTTAATAATTCTAAGAGGAGTACAATATTTCATACATATTAAAATTACAGAAAACAAAATAATAATCAGACAGTCCTATTACACTAACACCAAAAACAGTATCATTAAGTATCCTGCTTCAACCATATACAAAATAGAAATATAAGTTTCATCACTCTTACATCCCATAAGCCTGATGGAAAACTCCTTCTTAAATTGGGTAATATTTTGCACTAACCAGAGCTCAATAGGACCAATAATACAGAAAATAGATGATCTATAGTCTTCTAATCGCATCATACGATAAGATTGCACGTCAAGCATCATCTTTTGAGAAGATCTCAGCACATATACTGGTTGGTAGAATCTTAGGGGGTCTTCTACAAAGCCGCTCTAGCATTTTTATCTCGTGGTATAAATCAGCTGGCGGTAAATGCTGAGACATCCATAGGAATATAATGGGTGTCTCAGCGTTTATTGCCAGCTGATTTTTACTGCGAGCTAGAAACGCTAGTGTGACTTTGTAAAAGACCCCCTAAGTATGGTACAGAAAGTGGAAGAAACACATTGATTAAGGGCTTTAAAAAAAGTTATAAAATCTTAAATCTAATTCTATAACTACCTAAAGTAGTAAAAACTACGCTCGACCACTTAATTTTCCGAAAGGTCCTAAAAACTAACCTGTTCAGAAAGGCATACCCCACCGACCCAACATAAAAAACCTGGACATCTGCGACATAATGAAACCAAAGACCGTAATGGACATATCCTAACTCTTCATCTTTCTCTCTAAGTTCCCCCAATGTATTCACCATACTTGAACCCCATTCTACCATAATATCACCTTGTATTTGTTCATACCGGAACTGGCAAATGCCATTACAGTACTATGTAAGACACACTGAGCCTGCAAATAGGTGGGAAAATGTGGGATACAAATGTAAATACAGCAGCAAAATCAGCGGGTCTGATCAAACAGATTGCAAGATAGCAAAAAAATAATGGATGGGGGGAAAAAGACCTCAGACAGGTGACAATCAGCCAAATTAGTGGGATTGCTCATGAACAGTCACCGTGATTCAATAATAATAATAATAATGATTAGGGAGCCAGTGAAGATAATTTAAAACAGGGGTAATATGACTAAAACAAGAAATTCTACTGATAACTCTAGCAATTGAATTTTGTGTAATCTGAAGTGCACTGATAGCATTTTTCTTAACTCCAACAAGTGGACCATAATCCATAACAGGCCAGACAATAGATTGACTCACCTTGTAAAAATTATCAGGAGTAACATGGGGCTTAACACATCTCAGCAATCTCAGTTTATAAAAGAAACTTTTCGAACTACACTAAAAACTTGTTGTCTCATAGAAAAAGTTAGATCTTACCTTCTAATTTACTTTCCTTTAATCCCTCCAGACTGGCACAGACAGAAAAATTTGTTAATTACCTGATAAGTCTCTTTCCTTTAGTCACAAAGAATCAGTCCAGACAAATGGGTTGTGACCATCCGCCAGCAGGTGAAGATAAGAGAACTCTAATGAGTTATGCCTCATAAGCTCCTGTGATCAGCAACCAAGACAGTATTCGATAACAAAGCAGTGAGAGACTTCCAGAGAAAAAACTACATCCTCTAGATAGAAAAAGAACTATGAAATAAAGGGCAAAACTCATACCTTAGAAATAATGGAACCAGAACAATACAAACACCCAAAATTACATGGAAAAACCGAAACCATCACAGAAGGGTGGGATCTTGACTGATCCTTTGGGACTAAAGGAAAGAAACAATTAATTTGTCCTTCCATTACGTCCCAATGATCAGTCCAGACAAATGGGATATACAAAAGCAATCCTTAAGAGGGGAAGGACTGTGATATCTGTAGGTAAGCAGAGGTACTTAGCTGTCAGAACACTACTAAACAGCAATTATTCTGGAATGTCTAAGGGAAGCGTACCTCTTTATCCCAATAACTAGCTAGTTGCTGGAAAAAGGAACAATGCCACAGATGGAATATATATTATTTATTAGGTAAAGAAATATAAATAGTTCTGAAGCAAAATACAAAATAACTTGCTATAAAAATAGATTATCACCCAAAATATAGATAATGGAATATGATTATCCTAACAGACTAACTAAATGAGTGATTACACAACCAATCACAATACTGATATCCTAATGATTAGCATGAGAAGTTACACCACACGTCTTATGCAAAATACCGTTAGCAGCTAAATTCATAAACCATAAGTCATGACATAACCCATCTGTCACAGACAAAGCCAAGGACTAATTATCCCCATGACCATAGGTAGTAAATCCTGGTATCTCACCCTGCAGTCTGTGGCAGACTTCCAATGGTAAAGAAGCGGATTCCTCCTTTTAGACTCAAGCTGAAGACTCAGCGAGTCTCTCCGTCCAGGAATAAAGTCCGAGATCTGTATTCTGGACACAGATTACACAGTCATAAGTAAGGCCGTAAACTGTAGCTGAGCGAACCTTGTGAATTTGTTACAAGGTATGCAGTTCACTGGTGTTTAGGAAAATCAGCCTCTGGCTCTTTTCGAGCCTTCTATCCACCTGCACATCTGCTCGTCATTTCCCCTCTCTCCTCCTCTTCAGTCCAAACTTTTGGTATCCAATGGTCAGATGATACCTGTGGACCAATCACAGATGGTGTAATAATGTCCAGCCAGCTTCATGGTCAAGATGCGAGCCTTTGTTCGATGGCATGCAAACCTCCCTGTCTGCTCACATATTCCAGGAGCCTTGTGTGTCTCTCTCCTCCAATCTTCACAGGAGATAACTGGCTAGTTTGCAACACAGAATATGTCCTTGGATGAAATCATCTTGCTATGCTCAGCAGTAATGTTCCTTTGAAAAAGCTGGTTACTGATGCATACAGGCCACAAGCTGTAATCCATATTGTTACAATAATGGCTGTATAGGCCAAGACCAGCAAAGGTGAAATCTCAGGTAAATACTCCTACATATCCCTGCAGCAAGAACAGTGGCCCTGAAGGAAGCATTTGCTCGAGCACAGACATCCAAACGGTAATGCTTAACAAAGGAATGAGAAGACCATGTCGCTGACCGACAGATCTCTGCCAACGAAACTGTCCTAGACTCTACCAAAGAAGTCACCAAAGACCTGACATAATGAGCCTTCACGTGCAAGGGAGCAGATCTCCCACTCAGAATGTAAGCCGAAGAAATAGCCTCCTTAAGCTATCGATCCACTCGCTTTGGAGGCCAGCAAATCCTTCTGGGGTCCTGCAAAGAGGATAAAAAGATGATCAGACTGCCTGAAATCATTGGTAGCGGTAAGGACACGATTCACATCCAACAGTCGAAGAAAAGTGTATTCTGCAGAATAGACTTCCATGGCAAAAGAATGAAGCAACACCGTCTGATTGACAAGAAAAGGAGATTCAATCTTCGGCAAAAAGGATAAACTGTCCATATCGAAACTCCTGAGTCAGAAAAGTGGAGAAAGGGATCCCAGCAAGAGAAAGCTTGAAGCTCTGAAATTCTCCATGCCAACAAAATGGAAACTAGAAATACTACCTTTGAAGTAAGATCTCTGACAGATGCCATATGAAGGGGTTCAAAGGGAGCCGACTGAAGACAAATATTGCAGACAGGGGGCTGCAGATGAGTAACCCTCTTGAGGAGTCACACTGTATCAGGGTGAGCAGACAATGAGGCATTCTGTATCTTGTCTCTATGACACACCAATGCTGCCACCTGAACCTTGAGCGAATTGAGAGCCAAGCCTTTTTTGAATCCCTCCTGAAGGAAGGATAAAATCTGAGACAAGGAAGTACAAAAAGAAGAAACACCATTCTGTGCAGACCAGCTCTAAAAAGTTCTCCACACTCTAGCATAAGAAGAAGAAGTGGACCGCTTTCGTGCTTTCATGCATGCAGCAAAGTAGTAATAACATAATCCGCATAACCCTTCTTCTTCAACCGCAACCTCTCAAGAGTCAGGCTGTAAGACCAAAGCGGGAGGGATCCTCCATAAGTACTGGACCTTGGTGCAACAAGCCCGTCTGTGGAGGAAGAGTCAATTGAGGAGCGATTTGAAGATGGATGAGGTCCACATACCAAGGATGTCTGGGCCAGTCTGGAGCTACAAGAATGACCTTCTTGGGATAACGTGCAATCCTGTACAACATCCTTCCCATGACTGGCCACACAGGAAACATGTAAAGGAGGCCGTCCGACAGCCAAGGCTGTACTAATGCATCCATTCCCAGGGAGTCTTTCTTCCTGAAGCGGCTGTAAAATCTGTGTACTTCCACACTGAGTCTGGATGACATGAGGTCAAAAACTGGAAGGCCCTACTGTATGGAAATGAGGTGAAATGAAGTCTTTCACAGTTGCCATTCCCCCGGGTCCAGAGACATTCTGCTGAGGAAATCCGCTTGCGAGTTCTGTGAACCCGCTATGTGAGATGCTGAAATCATTGGATTGTTCAATTTCGCCCACTGAAAAAGACGTGCCTCCTGGGCTAGAGATGCACTCTTTCTTCCTCCTTGTCTGTTAATGTAAGACACAGCTGTGTCATGTGCACTAGCCTCCCGCGAAGAAGAGGCACAAAGTACAGCTTTCTGGACAGCTCGAATTTCCAATCTGTTGATGGACTGGGAAGCCTCCACTCTCAACCAGCAGCCCTATGCAGAGTGGTGGAGAGGCTGGCATAAGAGTTGAAAACACCAACTGGGAGTCTGTAAGGGCAACCCCACCTGAGTGTGCACAGGGAGAAGCCACAGCTTGAGCTGACAATGCTGAGGCAGGAAAACCTTCCCCACCTGGGTATTGAAGCACACTCCCAGAAACTCCAGAGGTCTGGGTGGGAGTGAGAAGATTCTTGCTGCAATTCACCACCCAACCCAGTACAGAAAAACGAGACAGGACTGTCTGTATAATGTGAAGGCTCTCTTGATAAGGAGCCCGAATTAGCCAATCATCCAGGTAAGAATGTACCTGGATCCCTTGCCACAACTTTTGAAAATGTGCGAGGTACAATTGCAAGGCCAAAAGGCAAGGCCTTGAATTTAAAATGATGTCTTAGGATCACAAATCAGAGAAATTTCCTGTGAGGAGGCCAAATTGGGATATGAAAATATGCTTCCTTGAGGTCCAATAAGGTGAAAAACTCACCTGGCTGGACTGAGGCAATAACAGTAAAAAGTCTCCATGCAGAAGTGCAGAACTCTGAGAGACTTGTTTACCCCTCTGAGATCCAGAACTGGGCAAAAAGAGTCTTTATTTTTTGGGAAGACAAAATATATGGAATATCGACCCGTGCCCCTCTCTGAAGGAGGAATGGGCTAAATGGCTCCCAGTTGCCTTAAAGAAGCTAAGGGTAGTTATCACTGTCCGACTCTTTGCAGAGCTGCCGCAAGGGGACAGCATGAAAAGATCTGCAAGTGGCTTTGAAAATTCTAGCTTGTAGCCATGGAGAATGATATCGAAGACCCATTGGTTTGCAGTAATGGTGGTCCACTCCTTGTGAAAGCAGGGAAGATGCCCACCTATGTCTATGTACAAGGAGTGAACCTCGACCCCATCATTGCGAGGGCTGCGAAGAGGGAGAGGTTCTTGAGAAAGCGGAAAAGGGCTTATTGCCTTGTCAAAAGGAAAACTGAGTCTGAGGAAAGTGAGGTTTTTGAGCAGAAGCACTAGCCTTCCACACTTCTCAAAAACGAGACTTAGCTGCCCAGAGATGAGGCTTAGGCTTGTCCCAGGTAGCCACTGGACCTTGGTAACTCCCAGGTCTTTAACAATCTTCTCCAAATTCGCACCAAAGAGTAGTTTTCCCTGAAAGGGCAACTTCACCAGATGAGATTTGGATGCCACATCAGCAGCTCAATGCCTCAACCATAGCTGGTATCGTGCCAAAACAGTCAAGGCCATACTCTTAGCTGATGCTCGGAGAATATCATAAAGAGCATCTGACAAATAGGACAACCCCGCCTCTAGGGTAAGGAGAAAGTCTGGAGGTGAGTTCAACATGGACAATGGTTGAATCCACAATAAAAAAAGCCCTGGCTACAAAAGAAGAAAAAATTGCTGCCTGAGAATTTAACGTAGCTAGGTAAAAGGCAAGCTTCAAGGAAGCCTCAAGCTTGCGGTCAAACATATCCTAAAGCAGTACCACCCTCAACAGGGATAGTGGTACATTTAACAACCACCGCAATAAAAGCATCCACCTTAGGCAGAGCGAACAGCTCTAAATCAAACGGCAGAAGGGGGATATAATTTGGTCATAGCGCAAGCCACCAAGAGGTCAGAATCAGGGTCTCCCATTGAGTTGCAATAAGCTCCTGCATAACCTCATGAATATGGAAAAGCACAGGAGGTCTCTTAGTAATAGATGGAGCAGGACCACAGGACTGAGAAGCAGAGGAAGAAATGTTTAAATCCTCCATAGATTTTGTGATCAACAGCGGTAAACTCCACTGTCAAAAACAGCCTAGCTACAGTAGGGATACTACTACTACTTATCATTTCTAAAGCGCTACTAGACGTACGCAGCGCTGTACACTTGAACATGAAGAGACAAGTCCCTGCTTGACAGAGCTTACAATCTAATTAGGACAAACAAACAAGACAAACAGGACAAACAAGAGATAAGGGAATATTAAAGCGAGGATGATAAAATAAGGGTTCTGAACAATTGAATAAGGGTTAGGAGTTAAAAGCAGCATCAAAAAGGTGGGCTTTTAGCTTAGATTTGAAGACGATCAGAGATGGAGCTTGATGTACCGGCTCAGAAAGTCTATTCCAGGCATATGGTGCAGCAAGATAAAAGGAACGGAGTCTGGAGTTAACAGTGGAGGAGAAGGGTGCAGATAAGAGAGATTTACCCAGTGGAGGGAGTTCCCGGGGAGGAATGTAGGGAGAGATGAGAGTGGAGAGGTACTGAGGAGCTCTTATAGGTCAATAAGAGGAGTTTGAACTGTATGCGGAAACGGATAGGAAGCCACTGAAGTGACTTGAGGAGAGGGCTAATATGAGCATAACGACACTGGCGGACTATTAGTCGTGCAGCAGAACTCTGAACAGATTGAAGAGGAGAGAGATGGCTAAGTGGGAGACCTGTGAGAAGCAAGTTGCAATTGTCTAAGCGAGAGGTGATAAGAGTGTGGATGAGGGTTCTGGTAGTGTGCTCAGAAAGGAATGGGCGAATTTTGCTGATATTATACAGAAAGAAACGACAGGTTTTAGCAGGCTGCTGAATATGTGCAGAGAAGGAGAGGGAAGAGTCGAAGATGACCCCAAGGTTACGAACTGATGAGACAGAAAGGATGAGAGTGTTAGCCACAGAAACAGAGAATGGGGGAGGAGGAGAGGTTGGTTTAGGGGGAAAGATGAGAAGCTCAGTCTTGGTCATGTTTAGTTTCAGATGGCGCTGAGACATCCAGGCAGAAATGTCAGACAGGCAGGCTGATACTTTGGCCTGGATTTCTGGTGTGGAGAGGTAGATCTGGGAGTCATCAGCATAAAGATGATACTGAAAACCATGGGATGAGATCAGAGTACCAAGGGAAGAAATATAGATGGAGAAAAGAGGTCCCAGGACAGATCCCTGAGGTACACCAACTGACAGTGGGATTTAAGTAGAGGAGGATCCACTAGAGTATACACTAAAGGTACGCTGGGAGAGATAAGAAGAAAACCAGGAAAGCACAGAGCCCTGAAATCCAAGTGAGGTCAGCGTATCAAGGAGTAGGCTGTGATCAACAGTGTCAAAAGCAGAAGATAGATCGAGAAGGATGAGGATAGAATAGACACCTTAGGATCTGGCCAGGAACAGATCATTGGAAACTTTAGCAAGCGCTGTTTCAGGGAGTATCAAGGAGTAGGCTGTGATCAACAGTGTCAAAAGCAGAAGATAGATCAAGAAGGATGAGGATAGAATAGACACCTTAGGATCTGGCCAGGAACAGATCATTGGAGACTTTAGCAAGCGCTGTTTCAGTTGAATGAAGGGGGCGAAATCCAGATTGAAGTGGATCAAGAATAGCTTGAGATGAAAGAAAGTAAAGGCAACGGCGGTGAACAGCACATTCAAGTATCTTGGAAAGGAAAGGGAAGAGGGAGATGGGGCGATAGTTGGAAAGACAGGTAGGGTCCAATGAAGGTTTTTTTAAGGAGTGGTGTGACTACGGCATGTTTGAAGGCATCAGGAACAGTCGCAGTGGACAGTGAAAGATTGAGGATATGACAGATAAAAGGGATGACAGTAGGAGAGATAGTGTTAAGTAGATGGGTGGGAATAGGATCAGAGGAACAGGTAGTTAGTTTCAAGGAAGAAATAAGATGTGTAGTTTCCTCTTCAGTGATTTCAGAAAAGGAAGATAAGGAGGCAGGGGTTGGAGGGTTGAGAGAATGGACTAGGGGAAGGAGAGGTGGAGGTGACCCGGTTGAGAATTCAAGTTTAATCTTGTGAACCTTATCATGAAGGAACTCAGCCAGAGTATTGGGGGGGGGGGGGGAGTGAAGGGGGGGTTGGAGGTGAAGGCACTTTGAGGAGAGACTTCAGTGTGGCAAAGAGACATCGAGGGTTTGAGCCAAGAGAATTTGTCAATTGGATGTAATAATCCTGTTTGGCAAGTAAAAGAGCAGACTGGAAGGAGGTCAGCAAGAATTTCAAATGTATGAAGTCAGCATGGGCATGGGATTTCAGCCAAAGGCGTTCAGCAGAGTGGGCACAGGAACGTAGGTAGCAGATTCTAGAGGTCAGCCAAGGCTAGGGTTTAGTACGTTTTACAGAACAGGGAATGGGAGAAGTGAGAGTATCCAGAGCAGAGAATAGTATTATAGGAAGACACAGCCTCATTGACAGACTTGGATAACATAGTGGTAGAGAAGAGATTTGAAACACTGGAGGACAGAGTAGAAGGGTCAATAGCCTGAAGATTCCTAAATGTATTGGTTAAGATTGGACGGGACTGGGGAGGAGGGTGTTTAAGTGTGAAAGTTATCAGATGATGGTCAGAGAGGGGAAGAGTTAAGGCACAGAAACTGCAGAGTGAGCAGTTTGAGAAGAGGATAAGATCAAGACAGTGGCCATTCTGGTGAGAGGGGGCAGTGGAGCACAGTTGAAGATTGAAAGAGAATGTTAAAGCAAGGAACTGTGAAGCATAAAAGTCAGAGGGATCATTAGCATGAATGTTAAAATCCCCAAGAACGAGGGAAGGAGATGAAAGTTCAAGAAAGCCAGGCATCAAAGTCAGTGAGAAAGAAAGAAAGGGACTTATCAGAGGGTCGATAAAATGAAGATAGATACCTGTAGCAGGTATTCTCCGAGGACAGCAGGCTGATTGTTCTCACGAATGGGTGACATCCACGGCAGCCCCGTTGATTGGAAAATCTTCCTAGCAACAAAAGTTTGCTAGAGCCTTCGAGCGCACGCAGCGCGGCCATCCGCTTCCTGCCCGTCGCGCGAGACTCCCATCAGTTTTATAACAAAGCAAAGAAGGAAAAGACAACTCCAAAGGGGAAGTGGGTGGGTATGTGAACAATCAGCCTGCTGTCCTCGGAGAATACCTGCTACAGGTATGTATCTTCATTTTGTCCAAGGACAAGCAAGCTGCTTGTTCTCACGAATGGGGTATCCCTAGCCCCCAGGCTCACTCAAAACAACAAAGAAAGGTCAATTGGGCCTCGCAACGGCGAGGACAGAACAGAAATTGACCTATGAAGAAAACATCTGAGAGTGCAGCCTGGAACAGAACAAAAATGGGCCTAGGGGGGTGGAGTTGGATTCTAAACCACGAACAGATTCCAAACCGACTGTCGCGTAGGGTATCCTGCTGAAGGCAGTAGTGAGATGTGAATGTGTGGACTGAAGACCACGTCGCAGCCTTGCAAATCTCTTCTATAGTGGCTGACTTCAAGTGGGCCATTGACGCTGCCATGGCTCGAACACTATGACCCTAGCTTGGGCGTAAGTGAAGGAAATGCAATCTGCTAGCCAATTGGAAATGGTGCGTTTCCCAACAGCAACTCCCCTTCTGTTGGGGTTGAAAGAAACAAACATTTAGGCGGACTGTCTGAAGGGGCTTGTCCGCTCCACATAGAAGGCCAATGCGCTCTTGCAGTCCAATGTATGCAACTGACGTTCAGCAGGGCAGGTATGAGGACGGGGAAAAAATGTTGGCCAGACAATTGACTGGTTCAGATGGCACTCCGACACCACCTTCCGCAGGAACTTAGGGTGAGTGCGGAGGACTACTTGTTATGATGAAATTTAGTATAGGGAGCATGGGCTACCAAGGCTTGAAGCTCACTGACCCTACAAGCTGAAGTAACTGCCACCAAGAAAATGACCTTCCAAGTCAAGTACTTCAGATGGCAGGAATTCAATGGCTCAAAAGGAGGTTTCATCAGCTGGCTGAGAACGACGTTGAGATCCCGTGACACTGGTGGAAGTTTGATAGGGGGCTTTGACAAAAGCAAACTTCTTATGAAGCGAACAACTAAAGGCTGTCCAGGCTTACCCTCTACACGTTAATGAAAATCACTAATTGCACTAAGATGAACTCTTACGGAGTTACACTTGAGACCAGACTCTGACAAGGGTAGAAGGTGTTCAAGCAGGGTCTGCGTAGGACAAGAAAGAGGATCTAGGGCCTTGCTGTCACACCAGACGGCAAACCTCCTCCATTTGAAAAAGTAACTCTTCTTAGTGGACTCTTTCCTGGAAGCAAGCAAGACTCGGGAGACACCCTCAGAGAGACCCAAGGAAGCGAACTCTGCGCCCTCAACATCCAGGCCATGAGAGCCACAGACTGGAGGTTGGGATGCAGAAGTGCCCCCTCATTCTGAGAAACGAGGGTTGGAAAACACTCCAATCTCCACGGTTCTTTGGAGGACAACTCCAGAACAAGAGGGAACCAAATCTGATGCGGCCAGAAGGGAGAATCAGAATCATGGTTCCACGGTCTTGCTTGAGTTTCAGCAAAGTCTTCCCCACCAGAGGTATGGGAGGATATGCATACAGAAGGGGCTGTCCCACAATGAAGTCAGAAAGGCATCTGATGCTAGTCTGTCGTGGGCCTGAAGCCTGGAACACAACTGAGGGACCTTGTGACTGATTTGAGTGGCAAAAAGATCCACCGAGGGGGTGCCCCACTCTCAGAAGATCTTGCGGACTACGCCCATGTTCAGTGACCACTCGTGAGGCTGCATTATCCTGCTCTACCTGTCGGCCAGACTGTTGTTTACGCCTGCCAGATAAGTGGCTTGGAGGAACATGCCATGACAGCAAGCCCAAAGCCACATCTGGACGGCTTCCTGACACAGACGGCGAGATCCGGTGCCCCCCTGCTTGTTGGTGTAATACATGGCAACCTGTCTGTCTGAATTAAAATGATTTGGTTGGACAGCCGATCTCTGAAAGCCTTTAGAGCGTTCCAGATCGCTCTTAATTCCAGGAGGTTGATCTGCAGACCTCTTTCCTGAAAGGACCAGGCTCCCTGAGTGTGCAGCCCATCTACATGAGCTCCCCACCCCAGGAGAGATGCATCCGTCGTCAGCACTTTTCGTGGCTGAGAAACTTGGAATGGTCATCCCACGGTCAAACTGGATCGACGCCCGAGCTGAGCGACCACTTGTGAGGTTGCATTATCCTGCTCAACCTGTTGGTCAGACTGTTGTTTACGCCTGCCAGATAAGTGGCTTGGAGGAACATGCCGTGACGGCGAGCCCAAAACCATATCTGGACGGTTTCCCGACACGGGGCGAGATCCGGTGCCCCCCTGGTTGTTGAAGTAGTACATGGCAACCTGATTGTCTGTCTGAATTTGAACAATTTGATTGGACAGCCAATCTCTGAAAGCCTTTAGAGCGTTCCAGATCGCGCGCAACTCCAGGAGATTGACCTGAAGACCTGATTCCTGGAGGGACCAAGCTCCTTCAGTGTGAAGCCCGTCTACATGGGCTCCCCACCCCAGGAGAGATGCATCCATTGTCAGCAATTTTTGCGGCTGAGGAATTTGGAAGGGACGTCCCAAAGTCAAATTGGATACAATTGTCCACCACTGAAAGGAATGGCGAAAGTCAGTAGGTAGCTGGATTGCATCCTCTAGATCCCCTGTGGCCTGAAACCACTGGGAAGCTAGGGTCCATTGAGCTGATTGCATGTGAAGACGGGCCATGGGAGACACATGGACTGTGGAGGCCATATGGCCTAGAAGTCTCAACATCTGCCAAGCTGTGATCTGCCGTGATGCTCTGGCCAAGGAAACAAGAGCCAGAAAGTTGTCTGCCCTCGCCTCTGGAAGATAGGCATGAGCAGTCTGTGAATCCAGCAGAGCTCCTATGAATTCTAGTTTCTGAACTAGAAGAAGATGGGACTTAGGGTAATTTATGACAAACCCCAGTAGCTCCAGGAGCTGAATAGTCATCTGCATGGACTGTAGAGCTCCTGCCTCCGAAGTGTTCTTCACCAGCCAATCATCGAGATAAGGAAACACATGTACTCCCAGTCTGTGAAGCGACGCAGAAACTACCGCCAGGCATTTGGAAAACACCCTGGGCGCGGATGCGAGGCCAAAGGGCAGCACACAATATTGAAAGTGCTGCGTTCCCAGACGGAATCAAAGATACTGCCTGTGAGCTGGCAGTATCGGGATGCGTGTTTAAGCATCCTTTAAGTCCAGAGAGCACAGCCAGTCGTTTTTCTGAATCATGGAAAGAAGGATGCCCAGGGAAAGCATCCTGAACTTTTCTAGGACCAGGTATTTGTTCAGGCCCCTTAGGTCTAGGATGGGACACATCCCCCCTGTTTTCTTTTGCACAAGGAAGTACCTGGAATAGAATCCCAGCCCTTCTTGCCCTGGTGGAATGGGCTTGACCGCATTGGCGCTGAGAAGTGCGGAGAGTTCCTCTGCATGTACCTGCCTGTGTTGGAAGCTGAAGGACTGAGCTTCTAGTGGGCAATTTGGAGGTCTGGAGATCAAATTGAGGGAGTATCTTAGCCGGACTATTGGAAGAACCCACCGATCGGAGGTTATGAAAGGCCACCTTTGGTGAAAAAATTTTAACCTCCCTCCGACCAGCAGATCGTCCGGCACAGACACTTTGATAATGGCTATGCTCAACTGGAGCCAGTCAAAAGCCCGTCCCTTGCTTTTGCTGGGGAGCTGCAGGGGCCTGACTGGGCGCAAGCTGTTGACGAGAACGTGCGCGCTGGGGTTGAGCCTGAGAAGGCTGTCGAGAAGGTGGATTGTACCTACGCTTATTGTAAGCATAGGGAGCATTCTGCCTTCCCCTGAAAAAACATCTATCTGATGAGGTAGATGCTGAAGGCGCCCGGTGGGAGAGATTGTCAAGGTCAGTTTCCCGCTGGTTGAGCTGTCCGACTACCTGCTCGACTTTCTTGACAAAAATATTCTCCCCCTGGCAAGGAGCATCTGCTAGCCGCTGCTGGACTCTATTGTCCAGGTCAGAGGCACGCATCCATGAGAGTCTGCGCATCACTATACCTTGAGCGGATCCAGATGCAACATCAATAGAGTTGTAAGCACCCCTGGACAGGAATTTACGACACGCCTTCAGCTGCCTGAGTCACCTCCTGAAAAGGCCTGGCCTGCTCCGAAGCAGGGCCGTGCCGACACGGTAAGCGAGGTAAGCAACACAGGGGGGCGTCGACCTCTAGAGGGCACCACTCACTTGCAAAATCTTTTACCTGAAGTTGTGATTCTCCTCTCTCCCCTGCCCTTCCTGCATCAGGAAGTGAAGGTAGCCCAGCAGTGCTGAGACAGACACGCTGCTCTGCTAAAGCTGCTTCAAAGAGTACAACCAGCAGCTATTTATGGCTTTGGTGTGGGAACAACTTTCATTCAGGGTGAGCTGGAACAACATTCAAATTAAAGAGAACAGGTTTGGAGGCAGGTGTACAAGTGAGACTGGGGAGAAATAAAAAATAAATAGTGTAATTGTTATCTGTAAGTGGTTCAAAGTTTTTGTTTTTTGAGCATGTACACTGAGAGGAGGGCATGACTGCAATGATGTGTACATAATTATCATAGCTACAGCTAAAATCCATTTAATTGGCTGAGGTTCAAAGAGGAAGTTTAGCTGACATATAGTGTAGAATAGCTGGTAAGTAAAAATCTGATTGCTTTTTTTGTGTGTTTGTTTTTATATAAAACATTCTGCTTGAATAGGGAGAGTTTGTGATATTTGAAAATACATTTTGCTTTAATGAAATTGCTAAACTTTAGAGTCAGAGACTTATCAATAAGGGATACATACAGTGGAAAGGAAGCCCTGGAAACAGAGTTAAGAGGACAGATACCAGCAACAGAATCAGATACTGTGCCAGCATGATCAGAAAAAGAAAGTCACCAGCCAACAAAGGTAGAAAAAAAATCGTTTTATTTTCATTTTAGTGTTTGGAATATGTCCACTTTGAGAATTTACATCTGCTATCTTATTTTGCAATGTATAGCAGTCTCCAAGAGGAGCCAGGGAGGTCAGACTGTGTAAATGAGATGAAGAGACCCCCCCCCCCCCCCCCACTGTAACAAAGACAGGAACATGCATAATCAAAGCTTAGGTCTCTGCAGTTACAAGGGCTGGCCATTCCTAATTATGCTAATAGTTTTTAATAGGCTAAGTTCCACTGAAAAGCCTCTTTATAAAGGCAGTGCTTTCTCTGGAGAGCAGTGTTAAGAAACAGCAGGAATTGTGTTTATTTTTTTAAACTGCTTTCCTGTGTAAGCTAATTTACAGTTTTCTAGTATATGCTTGACATTGAAGGGTGTGGTAGACCCTTTTGTCAGGTCTGGCTGGGCCTGTAGTTTTCAGTCTAAAGGAAAGACAGGTAGCAATGGAGAAACATCTAATGAAGAAGCGAGACGGCGGGGGGGGGGGGGGGGCACCAACTGATAGTCTGCAGGGGGGCACCAGAGACCCTTGGCACGGCCCTGCTCCGAAGGGAGCTGATCGACCAGGTCCGCCAGTTGCTTCACATTGTTCCGCAAGTGTATGCTCGTGTAGAGCTGGTAGGACTGAATTTTGGACACGAGCATAGAGGACTGATAGGCCTTCCTCCCAAAAGAGTCCAGAGTTCTAGATTCTCATCCTGGGGGCGCCGAGGCAAAATCTCTAGAACTCTTGGCTCTCTTGAGAGCAGAATCTACAACTATAGAGTCGTGAGGTAACTGCGACTTCATCAACTCAGGTTCTCCCTGGATTCGGTACTGGGACTCAACCTTCTTGGGGATGGTGGGATTAGAGAGTGGTTTCATCCAGTTCTTCAGCAATGTCTGCTTAAGGACATTATGCAGAGGAACAGTGGACGACTCCTTAGGTGGTGAAGGATAGTCAAGGACCTCGAACATCTCGGCCCTGGGCTCATCCTCAGGTACCATGGGGAAGAGGATAGCCACAGACATTTCCCACACAAAGGAGGAGAAAGAAAGACTCTCCGGAGGAGAAAGCTTTCTTTCAGGCGAAGGATTAGGATCAGAAGGAAGACCACACGACTCCTCAGAAGAGAAATACCTCGGATCCTCCTCTTCTCCCCACGAAGCATCCTCCTCGGTGTCGGACAAGAGTTCATAAACTGTAGTCCAAAACCGGGCCCGTCTCGACTCTGAGGAACCACGTCCTCGATGACGACGTCGAGAAGTCAACTCCCGTACCGGCGGCGATGAAACTCCCTCCAGCGATGTCGACGGGGAGGTGATCTGGGTGGCAGCCGATGCCGCAAGCGGTATCGGCGTCAGAGACCGCACCACAGGCACAGAGCCAGCTGCTGCTTCCATCAACGGTACCGAGGGCGCAAGCACCCCCGGTACCGGAACAGACTCACGCAGCAGCCCCTCCAGGAGACCGGGAAGAATGGCTCGGAGGTGCACGTCCAAAGTGTCTGCCGGGAAAGGCTGTGGGGCCGGTGTAGGAGCCAGAGGCAGAACCTGTGCAGAGCAGGGAGGTGGTACCGGACTGTCCGAAGACCGACACACCGACACTTCTTGGATGGAGGGTGAGCGGTCCTCCCGGCGTCGACGCTTCTAGGGTGCCGAACTCAACACCCCGGAGCTCCAGGTACTGTGTGTGCTCCCAGCGTGCGGTGGTCTCCGGCCAGGTATTACCTGCTCTTTCGATGTCGATGCCATCTTCAGTGCCGATGTCAACGCCGCCGACCTCGGTACCGCTGTCGGCGTCAACGCAAAAGTGCCGAGCAAAGCTTCAAACAGACGTTCCTGCTGAGCCTTTCTCGACGCCTGTGTCTGCTTTTTAAGGCTAAGACACAACTTACACGCGTCTGGGCGATGGTCGGGCCCAAGGCACTGGATACACCACGAATGGGGATCAGTACCTGAGATTGCCCGGCTGCACCGACCGCACTTCTTGAAGCCACTGGGAATCCTCGATGTCATGGACGGAAAAATAGCGGCGGTGAAGTCAAAATTCTCGATGGTGTCAAGAAAAAAGGGCACAAAAAGGAGAAACGCAAACGTGCAGCCCAAAAGGGGCTGCGACAGCAGCAAAAGAAAACTTAAAGAGGGCCCAACTCTAAACACGTAAGGGAACTTCTTTTTTTTTTTTAAACAGGAGAAGAAGAAACGAATAAAACAAAGAAAAAAGCCGAAAACTCGCAACCAAAAACGAAGAGACTTTCTCAGGGCACAGAGAGAGACGGCGAAAACAACCGCTCCCTAACGCGGAAAGAGAAAAAACTGACGGGACTCTTGTGCGACCGGCAGGAAGCGGATGGCTGCGCGCACTCGAAGGCTCTAGCAAACTTTTGTTGCTAGGAAGATTTTCCGATCATCGGGGCTGCCGTGGACGTCAGCCATTCATGAGAACAAGCAGCCTGCTTGTCCTCGGAGAAATGACTGCTACTCGGAGAGTCAGAGGAGCAAATAGACGGATGGAGTGGACTTTAAAGGAAGAAAAACAGTGAGACTGAGGTGGAATAAGAGGTTGAAATCTACAAGAGGGTGAAAGTAGTAGCCCGACACTACCTCTGCGGCCAACCAGGCGAGGAGTATGGGAGAAAAGATAACCTCCATGGCATAGGGTCATGACTGAAGCAGAGTCTTCAGGGTAAAGCCAAGTTTCAGTTTGGGCAAGCAGATGGAGAGTACGAGACATTAAGAGGTCATGGATTTAGGAAAGTTTGTTACAGATAGAGCGGGCATTCCACAGAGTGCAAGAGAAAGGCAGGGAAGGAGGGGGGAGGAGAGGAACAGAAATTAAATTGGAGATAACACGGTGTGACCTGCACAAATAGGATGAGAGCTGATGTGGAGGACCAGGATTGGGATTAATGTCCCCAGCAGAGAGCAGGAGAAGGAGCAAGAGAGTACGGAGAAGAGTAGGAGAGGTACGACGACAGCGACGAAGGCGAGATGTACTCAGAAAAGAGATGGATGAATGGAAGGAAAGAAATGTTGAAGGTTGAGAGCTGAGAAAAAGGAAGAGGAAAAAAAAGATGGTGAGATGATGAATACAGAGGATGGACAATGTGTTCCTGCAGTGTACAGTGGTTTAAGATGGAAAAACAAATTAAGAAGGGACAGTACCAAGAAGAAAAAGTGTACTGGAGCCATAAATAGTAACTGGGAGAAAAATAAATTTAAAGAGAAAAATGCCCGGCGCGCAGCACCTAGAGCAGAGGCCCTGAGTGGATTGGAGTGAACCTGGGAGTCACCCAGGAGAAGGCTGTAAAGGTTAAGCAGATGAGCTGCAAGTCCTCCAGAGCACCTGAAAGGCAGCTGGTGGTAGAGCTGGGCACCTCTCAGCCGAGGAAAGGCTTACCAGGGGTTAGGCCGAAGCCAGCATTCCTCCCTCTGAGGGTAGCCTGATCCTAGCCAAAAAGCACCTGGAAACCCTGGGCACCTGGAGCCTCTGAAATGTCCAAGTCAGGTCCATCAGCAGAACTAGGACAGTCAGAATACATAGATAAAACCTCTGCTGAGTCCCAAGGAGAAACATTCTCCAAACCCTGCGAAATGGAAGGGGTTTCTGAGAAAGCTGCTCCTCAAAAGCAACATAAGGGAAGAAGGAGAAGCAGCTTGAGCTGACTTTAATAAAAAGGCCTGATGTAATACAAGAACTAATTCAGACAAAAACGGCACGGCAGAGATTTCTACCCCTGTAAAACCAACATCCCGGGACACGGTAGCGGGCGAGGAACCCGCTGACAAAATGGTTGCCAAAGCCTCGCGGAACACAGGAGTCATTGGTGCTCAGCCCACCAAAACCGACATCACAGCAGGGCCAGATTGAACTCCCGGAGACAGAGTACTGATGGCCAGCATGTCCACAGAAGTAAAGCAAAGCATGCAGGAACCAGTAGCCGAGAGCGCACAAAACTTAATAGGCTCAGATACAGAGAACAATAAATATATTCACAGAAAACAGCTAGTCTCATAACCTCCAAGGCACTGAAGCACCACAATCTTCCCACAGCACAAGCATTCTCAAAAAGAACCGCAGTGGCTGCTTTTTTTTTTTAGATAGAGGCAGGAGAAAAAAAGAAGGGAAGATTGAGATAAAGAGATAGAATGTGGCAATGGGGGAGCAGGGAGGGACATAGACCACTAGGTTTACACCTGAGGCACAGGATATTCTCAACCCCAAACTCAACTGAACCTGCAAGCAGGAAAGGAGGCCACACAGAAGTCACCACAGTGCACAGGAGCTCCTATCCCGCCTGCTAGAGACAGAGAATACTGGCTTGGTTACTAAGCACAGGAGCTTATAAGACACAATTCATGAGTGTCTCTATCTCCACCTGTTGGCATATGGTCACAACCCATTTGTCTAGACTGATCCTTGGGATGTAATGATGATGCAGAATGGTACAAACCTGCCTTTTGTCAGTAGAAATTGGGTCCGCATAGCTTTGAATTGTGCTTTCTGAGGCACTGCCCTAGGTATTTCAATCTACACCTCTTCCCTGGGCTCCCTGATCTCATCTCATGGTTTCCAATATCATCTTTACGCTGATGACACCCAGCTTTATCTCTCCACACCTGATATCACTGCGGAAACCCAGGCCAAAGTATAGGCCTGCTTATCCGACATTGCTGCCTGGATGTCCAACCGCCACCTGAAACTGAACATGACCAAGACCGAGCTTATTGTCTTCCTACCCAAACCCACTTCTCCTCTCCCTCCACTCTCTATCTCAGTTGATAACACCCTCATCGTCCCCGTCTCATCTGCCCGCAACCTCGGAGTCATCTTCGACTCCTCCCTCTCCTTCTCTGCCCATATCCAGCAGACAGCCAAGACCTGTTGCTTCTTCCTCTACAACATCTTCCTCTACAACATCAGCAAAATTCGCCCTTTCCTCTCTGAGCACACCACCCAAACTCTTGTCCTCTCTCTCATTACCTCTCGCCTTGACTACTGCAACCTACTCCTCAATGGCCTCCCACTTTGCCATCTATCCCCCCTTCAGTCCATTCAGAACTCTGCTGCACGTCTTATCTTCCGCCTGGACCGATATACTCACACCACCCCTCTCCTCAAATCACTTCACTGGCTTCCGATCAGGTACCGCATACAGTTGAAGCTTCTCCTACTAACCTACAAATGTACTTGATCTGCAGCCCCTCCCTACCTCTCTACCCCAATCTCCCCTTATGTTCCTACCCGTAACCACCGCTCTCAAGACAAATCCCTCCTTTCAATACCCTTCTCCACCACCGTCAACTCCAGGCTTCGCCCTGTCTGCCTCACCTCACCCCATGCTTGGAATAAACTCCCTGAGCCCATACGCCAAGGCCCCCTCCCTGCCCATCTTCAAATCCTTGCTCAAAGCCCACCTCTTCAATGTCGCCTTTGGCACCTAACCGCTATACCTCTATTCAAGAATTCTAGACTGCCAACTTGACATTTCGTCCTTTAGATTGTAAGCTCCTTTGAGCGGGGACTGTCCTTTTTGTTTAAACTGTACAGCGCTGCGTAACCCAAGTAGCACTGTAGAAACGTTAAGTAGTAGTAGTAGTATCAAAGGCCTCATTATCTCACATGCCCATGTTTACACTGCTTTCTCTCTGAATCCCCCTGCCACAGGCAGAGACCTTCATCCTCCCTCATCAGTTAGCAAATGAAGGAGAGAAGCATTACATTTTTCTGTGGACATGTGTGTTCCCTGGCCAGGCTCTGCTCACATGTACATATTTTATTGCCTTCAAAAAGAGAATTCCTCTGGCTCTAAATATATGAAAATAGCATAAACAACAGCTGTATATCTACATAAATGCTATACGCTGATTGCTGTTGTAACCAAACAATTACAAGACATATACAAAAAATGGAACTTCAGAGGTAAGCCTTTGGCTTTGAAAATGATGGAAGTAGGTGTGTCATCTTATCTCTCCCAATATATATATGTTATTTTTATTGCTTTATGTATATTACACAAGTAATAACTTGTTACATGCAACACAGGGAAATAATACAAATTCAATATGTCTTCACATACAAAGAAAAAAAAGGGAAAAACTTTTTGACTGCATTTTTGTTTCGTATTTAACCCTTCCTTAGCCCACAAACTTGGGGAGTGACCAAAACATTTGTGGAAATCAAAGTGGAATACAATAAACAAGGAAAGGCCCAGCATGCCCTACATTAAATCATACAGCCCATTTAACAGTTGTTAAATCCCCTGATACCCTCTTCAGGTCTATGAAAGCCCTCAGCTGATCTGGTACAAAAAAGCAAAGATACTTACCTGTAGCAGGTATTCTCCGAGGACAGCAGGCTGATTGTTCTCACATGTGGGTTGGCGTCCATGGCAGCCCAGGAACAGAGATTTTTCCAGTAAAAATCCACAAAGCTTTGCGACAGTCTCTAGAACGCAGAACGAATGGACTGCGCATGCGCGGCCATCTTCCCGCCCGCGAGCGTCCGTTCCCACCTCAGTTATATCAAAAGCAAATAAAGAATAAAAACAACAACTCCAAAGGGGAGGTGTGCGGGTTGGTGAGAACAATCAGCCTGCTGTCCTCGGAGAATACCTGCTACAGGTAAGTATCCTCGCTTTCTCTGAGGACAAGCAGGCTGCTTGTTCTCACATGTGGGGTATCCCTAGCCCCCAGGCTCACTCAAAACAATGAACAATGGTCAATTGGACCTCACAACGGCGAGGACATAACAAAGATTGACCTATGAAGAAACATCTGAGAGTGCAGCCTGGAACAGAACAAAAAATGGGCCTAGGGGGGTGGAGTTGGATTCTAGACCCCGACCAGATTCTGCAGCACCGACTGCCCAAACCGACTGTCTCGTCGGGAATCCTGCTGAAGGCATTAATGAGAGGTGAATGTGTGGACTGATGACCACGTCGCAGCCTTGCAAATCTCTTCTATAGTGGCTTACTTCAAGTGGGCCACTGACGCTGCCATGGCTCGAACACTGAGCCGTGACATGACCCTCAAGAGTCAGCCCAGCTTGGGCGTAAATGAAGGAAATGCAATCTGCTAGCCAATTGGAAATGGTGCGTTTCCCAACAGCAACTCCCCTTCTATTGGGATTGAAAGAAACAAACATTTAGGCGGACTGTCTGAAGGGGCCTGTCCGCTCCACATAGAAGGCCAATGCTCTCTTGCAGTCCAATGTATGCAACTGACGTTCAGCAGGGCGGGTATGAGGACGGAGAAAAAATGTTGGCAAGACAATTGACTGGTTCAGATGGAACTCCGACACCACCTTCCGCAGGAACTTAGGGTGAGTGCGGAGGACTACTTTGTTATGATGAAATTTAGTATAGGGAGCATGGGCTACCAAGGCTTGAAGCTCACTGACTCTACGAGCTGAAGTAACTGCCACCAAGAAAATGACTTTCCAAGTCAAATACGTCAAATGGCAGGAATCCAGTAGCTCAAAAGGAGGTTTCATCAGCTGGGTGAGGACGACGTTGAGATCCCATGACACTGGTGGAGGTTTGACAGCGGCTTTGACAAAAGCAAACCTCTCATGAAGCGAACAACTAAAGGCTGTCCAGAGATAGGCTTACCCTCTACCCGATAATGAAAAGCACTAATTGCACTAAGATGAACTCTTACAGAGTTAGACTTGAGACCAGACTCTGACAAGTGTAGAAGGTGTTCAAGCAGGGTCTGTGTAGGACAACACCGAGGATCTAGGGCCTTGCTGTCACTCCAGACGGCAAATCTGCTCCATTTAAAAAAGTAACACCTCTTCGTGGAATCTTTCCTGGAAGTAAGCAAGACTCGTGAGACACCCTCAGAAAGACCTAAGGAGGCGAAGTCTACGCTCTCAACATCCAGGCCATGAGAGCCAGGGACTGGAGGTTGGGATGCAGAAGCGCCCCTTTGTTCTGAGTGACGAGGGTTAGAAAACACTCCAACCTCCACAGTTCTTCGGAGGACAACTCCAGAAGAAGAGGGAACCAAATCTGATGCGGCCAAAAGGGCGCAATCAGAATCATGGTTCCGCGGTCTTGCTGGAGTTTCAGCAAAGTCTTCCCCACCAGAGGTATGGGAGGATATGCATACAGAAGGCCCTTCCCCCAATGGAGAAAGGCATCTGACGTTAGTCTGTCGTGGGCCTGAAGTCTGGAACAGTACTGAGGGACCTTGTGATTGATCTGAGTGGCAAAAAGATCCACCGAGGGGGTGCCCCACTCTCGGAAGATCTTGTGTACCACGCCTGAGTTGAGCGACCACTCGTGAGGTTGCATAATCGTGCTCAACCTGTCAGCCATTCTGTTGTTTACACCTGTCAGATACGTGGCTTGGAGAAACATGCCGTGACGGCGAGCCCAAAGCCACATCTGGCGGCTTCCCGACACAGGGGGCGAGATCCGGTGCCCCCCCTGCTTGTTGATGTAGTACATGGCAACCTGGTTGTCTGTCTGAATTTGAATAATTTCATTGGACAGCTGATCTCTGAAAGCCTTTAGAGTGTTCCAGATCGCTCGCAACTCCAGGAGATTGATCTGAAACCTGATTCTTGGAGGGACCAAGCTCCCCGAGTGTGGAGCCCATCTACATGCGCTCCCCACCCCAGGAGAGCTGCATTTTTGAGGCTGAGGAATTTGGAAGGGATGTCCCAAGGTCAAATTGGATCGAATCGTCCACCAGTGAAGGGAATTGTGAAAATCAGTGGAAAGCTGGATCACATCCTCTAGATTCCCCGCAGCTTGATACCACTGAGAAGCTAGGGTCCATTGAGCAGATCTCATGTGAAGGCGTGCCATGGGCGTCACATGAACTGTGGAGGCCATATGGCCTAGCAGTCTCAACATCTGCCGAGCTGTGATCTGCTGAGACACTCTGGCCATGGAAACGAGAGACATTCTAGTTGTTGAACTGGAAGAAGGTGGGATTTTGGGTAACTGATGACAAACCCTAGTAGCTCCAAGAGTCGAATAGTCATCTGAATGGACTGTACAGCTCCTGCCTCTGAGGTGTTCTCCACCAGCCAATCGTCGAGATAAGGGAACACATGTACTCCCAGTCTTCGTAGCGATGCTGCAACTACTGCCAGGCATTTTGTAAAAGCCCTGGGCGCAGACGCAAGACCAAAGGGTAGCACACAATACTGGAAGTGCTGTGTTCCCAGACGGATCCAAGATACTGCCTGTGAGCTGGAAGTATCGGAATGTGAGTGTAAGCATCCTTTAAGTCCAGAGAGCACAGCCAGTCGTTTTTCTGAATCATGGGAATAAGGGTGCCCAAGGAAAGCATCCTGAACTTTTCTAGGACCAGGTATTTGTTCAGGCCCCTTAGGTCTAGGATGGGGCGCATCCCCCCTGTTTTCTTTTGCACAAGGAAGTACCTGGAATAGAATCCCAGCCCTTCTTGCCCTGGTGGAATGGGCTCAACCGCATTTGCGCTGAGAAGGGCAGAGAGTTCCTCTGCAAGTACCTGCCTGTGCTGGAAGCTGAAGGACTGAGCTCCCGATGGACAATTTGGAGGTCTGGAGATCAAATTGAGGGAGTATCCTAGCTGGACTATTTGAAGAACCCACCGATCGGAGGTTATGAGAGGCCACCTTTGGTGAAAAAATTTTAACCTCCCCCCGACCGGCAGATCGTCCGGCACAGGTACTTTTATGGCGGCTATGCTCAGCTGGAGCCAGTCAAAAGCCCGTCCCTTGCTTTTGCTGGGGAGCTGCAGGGGCCTGTCTGGGCACACGCTGTTGACGTGAACGAGTGCACTGGGGCTGCGCCTGAGAAGGCTGTCGGGAAGGTGGATTGTACCTACGCTTATTGTAAGCATAGGAAGCATTCCGCCTTCCCCTGAAAAAACGTCTACCTACATAGTAAACATAGTAGATGACGGCAGAAAAAGACCTGCACGGTCCATCCAGTCTGCCCAACAAGATAAACTCACATGTGCTACTTTTTGTGTATACCTTACCTTGATTTGTACCTGTCCTTTTCAGGGCACAGACCGTATAAGACTGCCCAGCACTATCCCCGCCTCCCAACCACCAGTCCCGCCTCCCACCACCGGCTCTGCCCAGCAACATCCCCGCCTCCCGCCACCGGCTCTGCCACCCAATCACGGCTAAGCTCCTTAGGATCCATTCCTTCTGAACAGGATTCCTTTATGTTTATCCCACGTATGTTTGAATTCCGTTACTGTTTTAGTTTCCACCACCTCCCGCGGGAGGGCATTCCAAGCATCCACTACTCTCTCCATGAAAAAATACTTCCTGACATTTTTCATGTCCTCTCGTTCTACCGCCTTCACATCTCCGGAAAAGGTTCATTTGCAGATTAATACCTTTCAAATATTTGAACGTCTGTATCATATCACCCCTGTTTCTCCTTTCCTCCAGAGTATACATGTTCAGGTCCGCAAGTCTCTCCTCATACGTCTTGTAACGCAAATCCCATACCATTCTCGTAGCTTTTCTTTGCACCGCTTCAATTCTTTTTACATCCTTAACAAGATACGGCCTCCAAAACTGAACACAATACTCCAGGTGGGGCCTCACCAAGACTTATACAGGGGCATCAACACCCCCTTTCTTCTGCTGGTCACACCTCTCCCTATACAGCCTAACAACCTTCTAGCTACGGCCACCGTCTTGTCACAGTTTCGTCGCCTTCAAATCCTCAGATACTATCACCCCAAGATCCCTCTCCCCATCCGTACCTATCAGACTCTCCCCGCCTAACACATACGTCTCCCGTGGATTTCTACTCCCTAAGTGCATCACTTTGCATTTCTTCGCATTGAATTTTAATTGCCAAACCTTAGACCATTCTTCTAGCTTCCGAAGGTCCTTTTTCATGTTTTCCACTCCCTCCGGGGTGTCCACTCCCTCCAGGGTGTCCACTCTGTTACAGATCTTAGTATCATCCGTAAATAGGCAAACTTTACCTTCTAACCCTTCGGCAATGTCACTCACAAATATATTGAACAGAATCGGCCCCAGCACCGATCCTTGAGGCACTCCACTACTCACCTTTCCCTCATTCGAGCGAATTCCATTCACCACCACCCTCTGGTGTCTGTCCATCAACCAGTTCCTAATCCAGTTCACCACTTCGGGTCCTATCTTCAGCCCATCCAGTTTATTTAAGAGCCTCCTGTGGGGAACCGTGTCAAAAGCTTTGCTGAAATCTAAGTAGATTACGTCCATAGCTTGTCCCTGATTCAATTCTCCTGTCACCCAATCAAAGAACTCAATGAGATTCGTTTGGCACGATTTCCCTTTGGTAAAACCATGTTGTCTCGGATCTTGCAACTTATTGGCTTCCAGGAAATTCACTATCCTTTCCTTCAGCATCGCTTCCATTACTTTTCCAATAACCGAAGTGAGGCTTACCGGCCTGTAGTTTCCAGCTTCATCCCTATCACCACTTTTGTGAAGAGGGACCACATCCGCCGTTCTACAATCCCTCGGAACCTCTCCCGTCTGCAAGGATATATTAAACAAATCTTTAAGAGGACCCGCCAGAACCTCTCTGAGCTCCCTCAATATCCTAGGGTGGATCCCATCCGGTCCCATGGCTTTGTCCACCTTTAGCTTTTCAAGTTGTTCATACACACTCTCTTCCGTGAACGGTGCTCTATCCACTTCAATCTCATTTGTACTTTTTCCAGTCCATCGCGGTCCTTCTCCAGGATTTTCTTCTGTGAAAACAGAAGTATCTATTTAGCAAATTTGTTTTTTCTTCATCATTATCCACATAGCGGTTCGCAGTATCTTTAAGTCTCACAATTCCCTTTTTAGTCATTCTCCTTTCACTAATATACCCGAAGAAAATGTTGCCACCCCTCCTTACATTTCTAGCCATTTGTTCTTCCGTTTGCGCTTTCGCCAGACGTACCTCTCTCTTGGCTTCTTTCAGTTTCATCCGGTATTCCTCCTCGTGTTCCTTTTCTTGAGTTTTTTTGTATTTCTGGAATGCCAACTCTTTAGCCTTTATTTTCTCAGCCACTTGCTTGGAGAACCATATCGGTTTCCTTTTTCTCTTGCTTTTATTTACTTTCCTTACATAAAGGTTCGAGGCCCTATTTATAGCTTCTTTCAGCCTGGACCACTGTCCTTCCACTTCTTGTATTTCCTCCCATCCCATCAGCTCCTTCTTCAGATATTCCCCCATTTTACTAAAGTCAGCATGCTTGAAATCCAGGACTTTGTTTTGAGTGGCCACCCTCCTCTTCAGCCGTCATATCAAACCAAACCGTTTGATGGTCACTGCTGCCCAGTGGGCACCCACTCGGACATTTGACACATTATCCCCATTTGTGAGTACCAGATCTAGCGTCGCTCCCTCCCTCGTGGGTCCCGTCACCATTTGTCTGAGCAAAGCACTTTGAAAAGCATCCACGATCTCTCTACTTCTTTCCGATTCCGCAGACGGAACCTTCCAATCTACATCCGGCAGATTGAAATCTCCCAACAACAGCACCTCTCTTTTCTTCCCCAACTTTTGAATATCAGCGATCAGATCTTTATCTAGTTCCTCCAATTGTGTCGGGGGTCTGTAGACAACACCCACGTGGACAGAGGTTCTATCCTCTCTTTTTAAGGTGATCCATATCGCTTCTTCCTTTCCCCAGTTCCCTGTCATTTCAGTCGCTGTGATATCATTTCTCACATACAGAGCTACTCCTCCACCTTTACGCCCCTCTCTATCCTTCCTAAAAAGATTATAGCCTTCCTAAAAAGATTATAGCCTTCAGCATCTACCTGTTGAGGTAGATGCTGAAGGCGCCCGGTGGGAGAGTTTGTCAAGGGCGGTTTCCCGCTGGTGAAGCTGCTCTACCACCTGCTCGACCTTCTCACCAAAAATATTATCCCCCCGGCAAGGGACATCCGCAAGCTGCTACTGGGTCCGATTGTCCAGGTCAGAGGCACGCAGCCAGGAGAGTCTGCGCATCACTATACCTTGAGCAGCGGATCTGGATGCAACATCAAAAGTGTCATAAGCACCCCTGGACAGGAATTTACGACACGCCTTCAGCTGCCTGACCACCTCCTGAAAAGGTCTGGAGTGCTCCGGAGGGAGCTTGTCCACCATCTGCCAGTTGCTTTACATTGTTCCGCATGTGGATGCTTGTGTAGAGCTGGTAAGACTGAATTTTGGACATGAGCATAGAGGACTGATAAGCCTTCCCCCAATGAGTCTACAGTCCTAGCTTCTCGCCCCGGGTGCGCCGAGGTGAAATCTCTAGTACTCCTGGCTCTCTTGAGAGCGGAATCCACAACCATAGAGTCGTGAGGTAACTGCGACTTCATCAACTCAAGTTCTCCGTGGATTCGATACTGGGACTCCACCTTCTTGAGAATGGTGGGATTAGTTAACGGTTTCATCCAGTTCCTCTGCAATGTCTCCTTAAGGACATTATACAGAGGGACAGTGGATGACTCCTTAGGTGGTGGTGAAGGATAGTCAAGGACCTCGAGCGTCTCAGTTCTCGGCTCATCCTCAGTTACCACAGGGAAGGGAATGCCTACAGACATTTCCCGGACAAATGACGAGAAGGAGAGACTGTCCAGCGGAGAAAGCTTCCTCTCAGGTGAAGGAGTGGGATCATAAGGAAGACCACAAGACTCCTCGGAAGAGAAATATCTGGGATCTTCTCCTTCATCCCAGGAGGCATCCTCCTCGGTATCGGACAACAGTTCTCGAACTGTAGTCTGAAACCGGGCCCGTCTCGACACAGAGGAACCATGTCCCCGATGGCGATGCCGAGAAGTCGACTCCCATGCCGGCGGTGATGAAGCTCCCTCCAACGATGTTGACAGGGAGTCAACCTAGGTGGCAGCCGAGGCCGATGCCGCAAGCGGTACCGGCATCGGGGGCCTCACCACAGGCACGGAGCCAGCTGCCACTTCCATCGACGGTACCAAGGGCGCAAGCACCCCCCGGTACCGAGGCAGACTGACGCAGCATCCCTTCCAGAAGGCCTGGAAGAATGGCTCGGATGCTCTCCTCCAGAGTCGCTGTCGAGGAAGGCTGTGGAGCTGGTCTAGAAGTAGATGTCAGAATCTGTGGAGGCCTGGGAGGCGGTACCAGGCTATCCAAAGATCGATGCACCGACACCTCTTGTATGGAGGGTGAGCGCTCCTCCCGGTGTAAACGCTTTCTGGGTGCCGAATCCGTCGACGCCCCAGAGCTCCCGGTACCGTGCCTCGAAGGAGACCGGTGCCGATGCTTCTTCGCCTTCGCTTGAAGCACGTCACCTGTACTCCTCAGCACCAACGAGGACGTGGAATCCACACGCCTCCTCAGGGTCGGGTCCAACAGTGGCATTCCTGGTGGGCCTGCACAGCAGGAGCCTTTGAGACAGGTGGAGACCCACTCGACGGCTCGCTACTCCCAGCTAGTGGTGATGTCCGGACAGCAAATACATGCGCTCCCGATGTTCATGCCATCCCCGGTGCCGATATCGATGATGCCGCCGAAGAGCTCTTCTCGACGCCTGTGTCCGTTTTTTCAAACTCAGACACATCTTGCAAGTGTCTGGGCGATGGTCGGGCCCAAGGCACTGGATGCCCGAGATCGACCGCTGACAATGAGCACACTTCTTGAAGCCGCTGGGAGGCTTCGATGACATCAGCGGAAAAATCGCGGCGGCGAAATCAAAAGGCTCGACTGTGCCGACCGAGGGCACAAAAAGGAGTGCCGCGGACGTGCGGCCCAAGAAGGCCGCAACGGAAGCGAAAGGAAACTTAACAGGGGGAAAAACTAAGATAAAAGAAGGTTTTTTTTTTGTAACTGGAAAAAGACAAAAAAGGCAACGTAAAACAAAAAGAAAGCACTAAGAACAATGCGAAGGACGCCTAAGTCTTTCCTTGGGCCTGAGGGAGAGAGACCGACATGCAGCCACTCTCCACCGCGGAAAAAGAAAAACTGAGGCGGGAAGATGGCCGCGCATGCGCAGTGCGTCCATCCCACGTTCTGGAGACTGTTGCAAAGCTTTGTGGATTTTTACTGGAAAAATCTCCGTTCCTGGGCCGCCGACCCACACGTGAGAACAAGCAGCCTGCTTGTCCTCGGAGAAAAACATATTTGATTCCCAAATATTTAAGTATGCACTTACAAGGATAAGCTAAAAAGATAGTAGCCCCCAACAATTTTGTTTCATCTCTCATATCTAAGAAACCTTTCCGTTTGTCTTGAGTAGATCTAATGACATCTAGGACTATCCTTAATTTTTGACCACAAAATTTTTGGTTAACATTCATAAAGTATACCTTCAAAATGGCATTAAAGTCTTGTACAAATACAAATGATACCAGTAATGTGGCCCTTTTTGTTACTTCTGATAATGAGTCCTCCAAAATCAAAGAACTATTTCTTAAATCATCCAATTTCTCCTCTTCGTGGACCTGTTCCATTTCTTACTACTACTACTACTAACTACTTATCATTTCTAAAGCGCTACTAGACGTATGCAGCGCTGTACACTATTTCTTCACAAGAACCTACTTGTCTCTTCTTTTCCGGAAGAAAGAATATCTTATTTATAGGAGGAATATTTTGAGCAGAAATTTTCACATTTTCAATAAGGTATTTTTTAAATAGTTCTAAAGGAAGAATTCTGACAGGCCTTGGGAAGTTCAATATCCTCATATTTAGGCGTCTGTTATAATTTTCAATTTGTTCTATTTTTTGACGTATAAACAAATTATCTTTCATAACTGCTGAAACATTGTCCTTAATAGTTACATCAGTTTGATATTTTAGTACCTGATCACTGAAGTTCTGCTTTACTTTATCCATCGATTTGGAAAGCTGCTCCACCGTTGAAACTAGTGTTGTCGTTTCCTGGGTTGATTTTGTAACCGAAAAGTTCAGTTTCTCAATTGCCTGCCAGAGGGCATCAAGGGTTACCACCACAGGAGGGTTCAATACACCCTTCTTATCCAAGGTCTCCGCTTCCACTGCTGGCCGCTCTGATGAGGAGCCGCTACCACAGGGCCCAATTCCAGCGCCTTCCGTGTTCTTGGGACCCATCATCTCCACCCACGACTCAGCAGGTCATGGTGGTATCTCGGCTTCATGATCCAGGGGTGTCGAGGTTCCTCCCTCACCACACACAGAGGAACTTCCCCCGGTTATAGTCCGTGGGCACCGGAGTGCGAAGCTGTTGAGGGTTTGCTGCTTCGGGGAAGACGCAAGGGCTAGAAGTAAGAACCTTACAATTCCCTTTCTTTTAGTATGAGGCATAGCGGCAGTTGTAATCAATTCAATTCAAAAATCTTCAGCAAGCCCTCCTAAACAGCCTCACTCCTCTCAGCGTGTCGGCGCCATCTTGGTCACGCCCCCTCTCCCAATATTTTAAAACTTTTGTATATATTCATTTTTGTTTTTTGCTTTCTTAATCAAAACATTTGAAATACTCAATATATATAACGTCTTTAAAGAACAACTTTGAAGTTTATTTATTTATTTATTGCATTTATATCCCACATTTCCCACCTATTTGCAGGCTCAATGTGGCTTACAATGTATCGTTATTGTTAGATACTAGATTGGAAGATAACAATCAGTGTTACATAGAGAACATGGTTGACATAATAGAACTTAAACGATTGAATTAATCAAGAAATTGAACCAGCAGGTATAAGAGAAGAACAGTTCTGATTATAAGTAAAGTGGAGATGTTATAAGCTGACTAGTAAAAAAGGCCCGTTTCCGAAAGAAAAGAAACGAGTGCTAGCATTTTTTTGTGTGTTTTTGATATAAAGGGATATATATGATTTTTTAAAAAGGCAAAGATGGTTGTTTTTTTGTGAAAGTTTTGAGAGAGCGTGGCAGGCTGCAAGGGTGCTTTTTTGTATTAGTGGTTCAGCATTTGTATAGTAGAACCTGTCGCCCACTTCTGTATTTAATTGTTCTTTTAGAGATAATGTGTGTGTGTGTGTTTGTGAAAGTGAGAGAGGTTGGTGTAAGTAGGAGGGGGGTGCGAGTGTCTGTGTATGTGTTTGACAGATTGTGTGCGAGTGTGAATGTAAGTGGGGGTAGGGGCAGAGTGTTAGCCTGCAGAAGCGCATTTTTTTTACCCCTGTAGAGAGCACCCTTGGCAGGACACTACTACTACTATTTAGCATTTCTATAGCGCTACAAGGAGTACGCAGCGCTGCACAAACATAGAAGAAAGACAGTCCCTGCTCAAAGAGCTTACAATCTAATAGGACAAACCTTTTGTGCACACAGAACCCCCAGCCCCACCAGCGAGGTAAAAACACGCAACATGGCCATGGTAACCATTAGGAGGAGAAGGAAGAGGACGCGAGGTTGTTAGAAATACAGATCCACCTTCGGCGCGTTTTGTTTTGTAAATACATGTCGTGTTACCTCCCAGCACCGGCTCTTTCGTGTACCCTCGGTTTCGCGGAGAGGCTTGTGGCGTTGGCCGGCGTTATTTGAAATATAGAGGCCTGGCCGGCCCCCATCGACGACGCCTCTTGCCTGATCCAGCAGAACGTTCAGGCGATTGGTCGGAGGCGGTTCCCTGGGGGCGATGGTGGTAAAATTCCTTTTGTGCGAGTAGCAGGAGCGGTGAAGCTGCTCCTCCTCTGGGACTGTGACGTTGCGTTTCCTCGCAGGTCGTCGGCGCAGTGGGAGGTGATTGTGAGGCAGGGGGAGGCGTAACAGAGGTGTGACGTCACGTTTCCTCGCGGTTCGTCGGCGCAGTGGGAGGCGATTGTGAGGCAGGGGGAGGAGTCCTGTCCTTCATGTTTGGGCGAAATGGTTCCGCCCGCAATGTCACAACGCTGGACGCGAGGGTGTGACAGGCATGGTGAGTGGAGAGGCTTCACCACCATGAAGTTACGAACCCTTCACGGAAGTGGCTGGAGCTTGGGGCCTCAATAGAACGTTGAGGTAGCGAATTATGTCCAGAAGAGGCGTGGCTGGGGGCGGGTGTATGAGTGAGAGTGAGTGGTGGCTGACAGGCTACAACAGTACAGGGCTTGAGTGTTTCCCTGCCACACTGTGAGCTTCAGAATTGGAGGTGAGAATTATTAATATAGATAAGCATTACTTATCTGAGCTGCAGTACCCCTTACGCATACGCCAAAGCACAGTTTAAAGGGCCGACAGCCTCGGGCAAACACCGTCTCTACCCAATGTCTTCCAGCTAGGGTACTTAAGGCGTCCCATGCCTTTCTGCCTTGCCTTTGCAATTGCTTTGCCTTCCCAGTGTTGCTGCTGGCCCCGCTTTGGTGTTCCCATCTCCAGTCCTGCCTTACTGTTCCTGCCACCAGCCCAGCCTTGGTGTTCCTGACTCCAGCCCAGCCTAACCCAGCGTTCCTGTCTCTAATCCTGCCTCAGCGTTCCTATGTCCTGTCAGAGCCACCCCAGGTCCTGGGCCTGTCCCCAAGGGCTCTTTTCAGAGCCACTCTAGATCCCAGTTCTGCTGGGCCTGCCCCCAAGGGCTTTTCTCAGAGCCACCCCAGGTTCTGGTCCTTCCAGGCCTGCCCTCAATGGTTATTTTCAAAGCCATCCGCTGTACTCCTCTACTCTAGTGTGACCATCTGCAGTCTGTATGGATCCTTCTGACCTCCAGGTTGGGAGCTCAGTGGCAGCCCATGGGCTCACCCTCAAGACCTATGACATATTGCAAAGGATATGAGCTCGACCTAGTCATCGGTCTTGCAGATGCTTCAATATCTGGCTCTCCAACTCCAGCAGCTTTCCTGTGCAGCCTAGGATTTGACCTTGCACATAGATAATCTCCAGAGCCCAGCAACTTGTCAGGGCACAATTCCTTCCCCCTCGGGAGCCAGTTTGGGTCTAGTAGTCACCCCGACACGCCTGGGGATCCAACTAGCACCCTCACTTCGGTATGATGAAAACCCAAAGGCCTGAAGAGGTTTTCTCAACCAATGCCAGATCATCTTTGAGCTAAAGGCACAAGACTTCCCTTCTGACACAGCCCAAGTGGCATATATCATCTCACTTCTCTCAGGTCCAGCCCTTGCTTGGACCTCTCCACTCTGGGATTGGAATGATCCTGTACTGAACAACCTGAATGAGTTTCTGGGCAATTTTGTAGGATCTTTGAGGAACCTGGGAAAGCCTCTTCCACAGCTTCTGAAATTTTGAACTTTTGACAAGGGTTGCAAACGTTGGGCAACTACGCCATCCACTTCCGGACTCTAGCACCAGAGATGAAGTAGAATAATAGAAGTCTGGCCGTCGTGTTCTGGCAGGGACTGGACCCCAGATTAAAGACGAGTTGGCTGGGTGAAACCTTCCGACAATGTTGGATGACCTTATTCATCTGTGTGCTCGGGTGGACATCTGGTTCCAAGAGCGTGCTCAGGAGAGGCAGTCCTATTGCAAGATGGTCCATCTGGCACCCAATTTTCAGCATGCCCTCCACCCGCCTTCCAAGATTTCTTCCCCTGCCGATCTCAGGGAGCCCATGCAAGTGGACCGGTCCACCCTCTCGGACCAAGAGAAACAACAATGCCAGTCCCAGGGCCTGTGTTTATACTGTGAGGAGAAAGGCTACTATGCTCTTAGATGTCCCTCAAAAAACGGGAAACTGTCAGGCCTAGCCTTGGCCGGGGAACAAGAGCTAGGCCTCCGTTTCCGGATTTAGTAAAGGGAAATCTTGCCTCACCAATCTACTACATTTCTTTGAAGGGGTGAACAAACGTGGATAAAGGTGAGCTGGTTGATATTGTGTATCTGGATTTCAAAATGCATTTGACAAAGTACCTCATGAAAGACTCCAGAGGAAATTGGAGAGTCATGGGATAGGAGATAGTGTTCTATTGTGAATTAAAAACTGGTTAAAAGATAGAAAACAGAGAGTAGGGTTAAATGGTCTGTATTCTCAATAGAGTCGAGCAGATAGAGGGGTTCCCAGGGGTCTGTGGTAGAACCACTGTTTTTTAACACATTTATAAATGATCTAGAGATGGGAGTAACTAGTGAGGTAATTAAATTTGCTGACAACACAATGTTATTCAAAGTTGTTAAATCGCAAGAGGATTATGACAAATTACATGAGGACTACAAGACTGGGAGTCTGGGCATCTAAATGGCAGATGACGTTTAATATGAGCAAGTGTAAAGTGATGCATGTGGGAAAGAGGAACCTGAACTATAGTTACGTGATGCAAGGTTCCACATTAGGAGTCACAAACCAGGAAAGGAATCTAGGTGTCATTGTTGATGATACGTTGAAACCCTCTGCTCAGTGTGCAGCGGTAGCTAAGAAAGCAAATAGAATGTTAGGTATTATCAGGAAATGAATGGAAAACAAAAATGAGGACATTATAATGCCTTTGTATCACTCCATGGTGCGACTGCACCTCTAATACTGTGTGTAATTCTGGTCATCGCATCTCAAAAAAGATATATTGGAATTAGAAAAGGTACAGAGAAGGGCGATGAAAATGATAAAGGCAATGGGATGATTTCCCTATGAGGAAAGGCTAAAGCGGCTTGTGCTCTTCAGCTTGAAGAATAGACTGCTGAGGGGAAGTACATAAGTACATAAGTAGTGCCATACTGGGAAAGACCAAAGGTCCATCTAGCCCAGCATCCTGTCACCGACAGTGGCCAATCCAGGTCAAGGGAACCTGGCACGCTCCCCAAACATAAAAACATTCCAGACAAGTTATACCTAAAAATGCGGAATTTTTCCAAGTCCATTTAATAGCGTTCTATGGACTTGTCCTTTAGGAATCTATCTAACCCCTTTTTAAACTCCGTCAAGCTAACCGCCCGTACCACGTTCTCCGGCAACGAATTCCAGAGTCTAATTACACGTTGGGTGAAGAAACATTTTCTCCGATTCGTTTTAAATTTACCACACTGTAGCTTCAACTCATGCCCTCTAGTCCTAGTATTTTTGGATAGCGTGAACAGTCGCTTCACATCCACCCGATCCATTCCACTCATTATTTTATACACTTCTATCATATCTCCCCTCAGCCGTCTCTTCTCCAAGCTGAAAAGCCCTAGCCTTCTCAGCCTCTCTTCATAGGAAAGTCGTCCCATCCCCACTATCATTTTCGTCGCCCTTCGCTGTACCTTTTCCAATTCTACTATATCTTTTTTGAGATACGGAGACCAGTACTGAACACAATACTCCAGGTGCGGTCGCACCATGGAGCGATACAACGGCATTATAACATCCGCACATCTGGACTCCATACCCTTCCTAATAACACCCAACATTCTATTCGCTTTCCTAGCCGCAGCAGCACACTGAGCAGAAGGTTTCAGCGTATCATCGACGACGACACCCAGATCCCTTTCTTGATCCGTAACTCCTAACGCGGAACCTTGCAAGACGTAGCTATAATTCGGGTTCCTCCTACCCACATGCATCACTTTGCACTTGTCAACATTGAACTTCATCTGCCACTTGCACGCCCATTCTCCCAGTCTCGCAAGGTCCTCCTGTAATCGTTCACATTCCTCCTGCGACTTGACGACCCTGAATAATTTTGTGTCATCGGCGAATTTAATTACCTCACTAGTTATTCCCATCTCTAGGTCATTTATAAATACATTAAAAAGCAACGGACCCAGCACAGACCCCTGCGGGACCCCACTAACTACCCTCCTCCACTGAGAATACTGGCCACGCAATCCTACTCTCTGCTTCCTATCTTTCAACCAGTTCTTAATCCATAATAATACCCTACCTCCGATTCCATGACTCTGCAATTTCTTCAGGAGTCTTTCGTGCGGCACTTTGTCAAACGCCTTCTGAAAATCCAGATATACAATATCAACCGGCTCCCCATTGTCCACATGTTTGCTTACCCCCTCAAAAAAATGCATTAGATTGGTGAGGCAAGACTTCCCTTCACTAAATCCGTGCTGACTTTGTCTCATCAGTCCATGTTTTTGTATATGCTCTGCAATTTTATTTTTAATAATAGCCTCCACCATCTTGCCCGGCACCGACGTCAGACTCACCGGTCTATAATTTCCCGGATCTCCTCTGGAACCCTTCTTAAAAATCGGAGTAACATTGGCTACTCTCCAGTCTTCCGGTACTACACTCGATTTTAGGGACAGATTGCATATTTCTAACAGTAGCTCCGCAAGTTCATTTTTTAGTTCTATTAATATGATAGAAGTGTATAAAATAATGAGTGGAGTGGAACGGATAGACGTGAATTGCTTGTTTACTCTTTCCAAAAATACTAGGACTAGGGGCTCACAATGAAGCTACAAAGTAGTAAATTTAAAACAAATTGGAAATATTTCTTCACTCAATGTGTAATTAAACTCTGGACTTCGTTGTCAGAGAATGTGGTAAAAGCAGTTAGCTTAGAGGATTTAAAAAAGGTATGGATAGCTTCCTAAAAGGAAAGTCCATAAGCCATTATTAAGATGGATTTGGGGAAAATCCACGGCTTATTTCTATGATAAAAAACTGTATGGCTTGACTTCCTCCTACACACACCAGTCTGAATGATGGAGTATACATGCTCCCTAAGCTAAGTGTCTTTTTGTATATTTACATATTTGCACATGATGGTGTGGGAATATAAGTCATTATTATTGCAATTACAACATTAGGGTGGAGGTGGTTTTTTAGTCGATGATTAAACCTATGCACGTTGATAGAGTCACCAGGGGAGTGATATGAATATCCGTGCCAAGTGATATGAGACTCCACCTGGCAAGTATTCTTAGTGACTTTCTCCTCAATATATATTTCTATGATAAGCAGCATAATGGTGTTCCTGCCTCCAGTCCAGCAGTGGTACTTCCATTTCCAGTACTGCATCAGTGTTCTGACTCTAGTCCTGCCTCAATGTTCCATTCTTCAGCCTAGCCCAGCATTCCTGTCTCCAATCCTGCCCAGCCCCAAGGGCTCATTTCAGAACCATCCCAGATCCCAGTCCTGTTGGGCCTGACCCAAGGGCACTTTTCAGAGTCACCCCAGGACCTGGTCCTGTCGAGCCTACCTCCAAGGGTTCTTTTCAAAGCCATCCACTGCACTCCTCTACTCTAGTGACTTGTCTGCTATCTATCAGGATTCTCCTGACTTCCAGGTTGGGAGCTTGGTGGCAACCCAAGGGCTCACCCTCAAGACTTGTGACAAGAACCCAGTGCCCAATTCATCACCTGGAACTGGGATCACTGCCTGCAGCTCGATTAACCTCTGCAGTCTCTCCGATTGCCTGAATTTTCCACCCTGTAAAGCAAGGAGATTCAGAAAGATGTCCGACAAGGAGTGGGCAAACTCAAAGGCGTAACCATCACGAATAACCTCCAGAACCCAAAGATCTGATGTAATTCAAGTCCACTTCTAATAAAACTCCCAGAGTCTGGCCCCCACCAAATAGTGGAGTGAACCCAGACACCTTCCTTGGAAGGGGCACCCTGAAATGGGGGTGGAGCGATCAGAATCATGGCCCCCTTGAAATGACTATGTTCTTTGAAAGAATCAGCTGCACTGAGGATCACCCATTCTACCAGGCTGTTACCGGTGAGTCTCCCAAAAGCAGCCTCTACCAGCGAAACCTCTACCAAAACCTTTGGGTCTTTCTTCTGGCAGCCTGGGAACCTTTGTCTCCCTGAGACTCTTGACCAAATTGTCCAGTTTCTCACCATAAAACAGTGACCCCCTAAAGGGGACCTTACTCTATCTAGACTTAGAGGTTGCATCCACTGACCAACCATGGAGCTACAGGGATCTTCCAGCCACCACACTGAAGGCCATACACTTAGCTGACATTCAAAGCAAATCGTACAGAGCATTGCATAGGAAGGATGATCCCATCTCCAACTTATCCAGTTCCTGGTCCACCAGAGCCCAATCATCAGAAGACCTGTTCAAGACACACTCCACCCAGCAAAAACAAGCCTTTGCCACAAGACACCCCCCCCACCCCCACACACACACACACAGATACCTGCCTGAAACACCCAGGCTGCAACATCAAAATTCTGCTTCAAAAGGGCCTCCATCCAATGATCCTGGAGATCCCTTAGAGCCATGCCACCATGCACCAGAACAGCATTCTTCTTAGTGACAGCCGAAACCACCGCATCAACAATGGGCAGCCATAAAAACTCTCTATCCTGGTCACGAATAGGATATAAATTGACCATAGACCTAGTTACCTTGAAGGATCCATTAGGAGAGTTTCACTGGGTCTAGATGACATCTCTGATGTCCTGGTGCATGGGAAGGATCCGGAGGACGTCTGAATGCCTTTCAACATTCACAGTCCGAGGAGCTTCCCTGGAATCATCTTCAAATCCCAACACTGTAGAAACTTGAGCTATCAGCTCCTGTAATTCATCCCAATGAAAAACCTGAAGGACAGAGGAATCTTCCCCAGGGGGCAAATCTTTCATCCAGGAATCCTCCTGAAACTCCTGATCCTCCTCTGAAGGAGGGGAACTGGCCTCCATGATTTCCTCTTCTTCCCATATAACTTGCTGTCATTTGGAAGGGGGGAAACAAGAGAGGCCCGCCGAAGCCAGTCCCTGTTCCTGTGTGGTCTGCGCTTTGGACCTACAGAGACAAAAGGCCTTATAATTGGCCAAAATGAATTTGGGAGAAAACTCCACTGCAATGGATCCCTGCAAGGCCTCACTCCCTTCCCCCTGCAGGGCCCCCTGCAGGAACTGAGGTACTAACTGTGGAGGATACTCTAAAACCAATGCTGATGGCAAAATGGTGGTGTTTCCTGCTGAAGATGGGCCCAGCGCCATGATGGAACTGCCGTTACTGGCTGCCTCAGCCACATCCCCATGGGAAGGCTCTTGACCCGCCATGTGCCAGACCTCCAAAACTGCCACAACAATCCTACAGGCAGTGCATTACTTACAGCTGCTCACCAGATCCAAGCCATAACTCTGACCACAAAGCACTTTTTTAAACGCTCTGAACTCATGCTGCTGGGGAACCATGGTAATGCTGGCTGAACTCCCAAGGATCTCTCCCCCCCCCCCCCCCCAATGGAGACAACTAGGTTGGACAAAGTCCTGCCAAAAGAAAGGGAGCTGCAAGGTACCCGCTAATCACTCATGTTCACACTGTACTCCTCAAAGCTGTCAGCCAGTACTGTTTCTTCCTCCCCCCCCCCCCCCCCCAATGGTAGACCCTGCAGGCATTCAAGATACTCAGTCTGCCGCACAGCCAAGGCACACAATTTCTCAACAGAAGAACTGGGGGAAGGGACCCAGCCACCTGGGTGTAGCACCCCCCGGGACAAAGGAGACCCCCACAGCCCTCCATCCCAGTCCAGCGGCAAGGCCAAATTGGAATTGGTTCTCTTTACTTTTTTTTTTTAATTTGAGACACTACAAATGTTGTGTGTGGGGGGGGGGGGGGGGTCTGCTCTTTAAGAAATCTATATAGATAAATGTATTTTAAACTCCCAGAAACAAACCTCTTTAAGACCTAACACCAAGTCTGCACAGGCTTACCACCTCTACCATCTGCTGGAGACTGAGGAACACTGGATCTCAGGGTGACTGCACAGTTCACTTATAGGCTTACTTGAAAGTCAGTGATCCTCAGTCTCTATCTGCTGGTGGGAGTGCATAACCATTAACCATCAGCCTGTGCTGGTCTGGAGCAATGACAATGGAAGGGAATGGAAGATTAGCGCAAGTTATCTACAATAGGGCCCATAGGAATAAAATGGGCTCTGTGGAGGTAACATGCTAATCTTTAGTAAAAAAAGAAATCTTTAAATGCAATTATGTACTGACCAAAGCCCCTTAAAAAAAAAGAAGCTGGCAGTCAGATTTGTAGAAAGATGAGTAATAAACCTACATTACAAATCCAAATATGCTTGCCAAACAAGGGGATAAATTATCAGAATACTCAAATGGCTTAAACACTGCCTTGAGTGAATTTCTTCAAAAAGGCGATAAATAAATCCTAGTAAATAAATGAATAAAGAGAAGCGTACACATTTGTATCCATAAGTTGTGCAGATTGGGAGTGGGTTTCAGTTAAGATCAGAGATATGAAATACATGCTGCATGATACTTATCAAGTAATCAATAACAAATAAAACAATTACATGAATTTGAGACTCATGCATGTTAGTTGTATGCAGTGGTGTGCTGGAGCAGGCTCTCACAGGCTCGCAAGAGCCGGTTGTTACGTTTTTAAGAATTTTGGGAGCCGGTTGTTAAAGTAGGGCCCTCCATGGCTACTTTAACAACTGCCTCCCAAAATGTGGGCTTGGGCCCCCTGCTGAATTATCTTTTACTTTGCTGGTGGAGATGCTGAGCCCTTCCAGCCAAGTAAATAGACTACTGCTGCTCCCTGCTCCTTGTTTCCAGCTCTGGGCAGCAGGCTGGGACTTCTCGAGCATGTGAGAGAAGTTCCAGCATGCTGCTAAGAGCAAGAAATTGGGAGTGGTGGCAGTCCATTTATTGGCTGCCAGCAAAGGTATGCCTAGCGTGCCCGCACGAAGGGAGGGAGGAGAGAGAGGCAAGTGTTGCTCCCCCCCACCCCCACCCCCCCCCCCCCCCCCCCCGGCCACCCCTGGCCCTTCCAACTGCAGAGCTGGGTACGTCCGGAGAAAGAGCCTGTTGTTAAAAATTTACCAGCACACCCCTGGTTGTATGCATATTATTTCAAAATACAAATATTATTGTATTGTACTGTATTGTATTTAAGTACTTCTATTCCACCTTTAACAAATATTGCAAAGCGGATTACAATAATAAAAACTTCTACAGTAAGAAGAGAGGTGTGGTAGCCATGTTAGTCCACTCTTAAAGGTTATCAATAGAAATCAAACAAAATAAAACATGGAAAAGAAAATAAGATGATACCTTTTTTATTGGACATAACTTAATACATTTCTTGACGAAGAAGGGTATCATCTTATTTTCTTTTCCATGTTTTATTTTGTTTGATTTCTATTGATAACATACAGTAAGAAGGAATTTACAACACAACACGTAGTCAATACTATAAAATCTATTTAAAAATACATACAATTAAGTTTTAAAAAATTACAAATTCTGCCTAGCAAATAGAAAAGTTTTCAAGGACTTCCTAAACAGATGGGATGAGTCTATCTGATGCAAAATAACTGGATGCTACTCCAAAACCTGATACTTTGGAAATCAATAGAGCTTTCTCTGATAAATCTGCGACTGATTTTCTTCAAAGATAGAAAATCTAACATTAATCGCTGTCTGCTTCTTGAATGAGGTCTACCAATTGCAATAATCAAATGCTGATTCACATCATCTGGTCAGCCCAGATAGACTTCTAAAAACTAAGCAGGCAAGTTTAAAATAGATTCTACTCTCAGGCCCAGATGCACTAAACCTGAACGACCCTTTTAATGACCCTTAACGAAGAAATTTTCAAAGGTAGCATGCATCAAAGGCCATTTTCCGAGGAAGCTAGCAGCTAACGAAACTGGAATGCAACTGATAAACTACCATTGAAATGTAGACAATTCGGAATGCACTAACCATACCGACCATAGCAACGATTCACTTACCGCCAGAAATTTAACGTCCGCTCAGACCTGTTGTTAAAGCCTGAGCTGTCATCTCCCCGCTGCCCCCTGCACGATGAAAAACCAAATTGCTGGCATGTTTAAAAAGAAAAGTGGCTCCCTGCTTCCCTGTGCCTAAAATAAAAAACGAAACTAAATTAAAAAAGGATCGGGAGGGGGCAAAGGCACTCATCAGCAGTGTCCTGTATGGACGGCCTTGCCTTGCCCCCCCCCCCCCCCCCCCGAAGTCCCCGCTGCTCCCCGCTGCTCCGATTGTGAAATAAAAGCTGTTAAAAATGAAACCTTTGCAGTTGCTGGGCTCCCCCTCCCTTCCTGTCTCTCTCTTCTTCAGTCGGCAATGCTCCGCCTCCTGCCCTCCTCCACCTCCTTGCCCCGCCCCCCCAGTTCGTCCCCACCGCTCCCCCCCTCCACCGGACCCCCCCTCCACCATAATGGCCGGTGCAGCGCCTCTCACCTATGTTTGAAGGCGCTGCACTGGATGGATCAGCTGTTCTTGATCTCTTCTGTCTCCTCCGATGTCTCTTTCTTCTTCCTGTGCCCACCCTCCTCTGACGTCAGTTATCTACGTGGAGGGGGGGAGCGGCGGGGACGAACTCGGGGGGGGGGGCGGGTTTGTGTTTTCTTTTTTTTCTTTTACGTTTCTGGCATGCGCAGAGCAGCCAGCATAATGCTTGGCTGCTCTGCGCATGCTTTACGAGCCGATTACCGACGGGGATTAGTGCATCGTTCTTTACAATACCGCACCGAACTTGTGCGACTTGTTTTTTTGGAGCATTGGTTGTTTTTTAAAATTCGGTAATGGCTTTAACGATTTTGCTTTTTTTACGTTTGGTTGATGCATCTGGGCCTCAGTCTTTAACTAACGCAATTCATTTAACAATAGGGTAATTTCAGTATTTTTTTCCACCCCAAAAATCAACATGGCTGCAGTATTTTTCAACAATTATAGTCTCATTCTATGCTTTAAAGTAAGAGAGCAGTACAAAGAGTTGCAATAATTTAAATTAGGGAGCAAGACCGCCTGTGAAATAATTCTAAAATTAATAAGACATAGAAAAGATCTAATGGATCTAAGTCAACACAATGCACAAAAAAAGCAAAGATACATACCTGTAGCAGGTATTCTCTAGGACAGTAGGCTGATTGTTCTGACATGTGGGTCAACATCCGCATTGGCCCGGGAATCGAACGACATTTTGCAGGCAAAATATAAAAAAGTTTTGCCAGAGTCTTCTGGCACGTGTGTAGCGTGCACCAATATCCTGCCCGTCGCGCGAGCGTGCCTCTCAGTTAAATCAAAAAGTATAACAAACTAGTAACAACTCCAAAGGGGAGGTGGGCGGGTTTGTGAGAACAATCAGCCTGCTGTCCTCAGAGAATACCTGCTACAGGTATGTATCTTCACTTTCTCCGAGGACATGCAGGCTGCTTGTTCTCACATGTGGGGTATCCCTAGCAACCAGGCTCACTCAAAACAACGAACATTGGTCAATTAGGCCTCGCAAAGGCGAGGACATAACATAGATTGACCTGAAACCATAAACAACTGAGAGTGCAGCCTGGAACAGAACAAAAATGGGTCTGGGGGGTGGAGTTGGATTCTAAACCCCGAACAAATTCTGCAGCACAGACTGCCCAAACCGACTGTCGCGTCAGGTATCCTGCTGAAGGCAGTAGTGAGATGTGAATGTGTGGACTGAAGACCACACTGCAGCCTTGCAAATCTCCTCAATGGAGGCTGACTTTAAGTAAGCCACTGACGCAGCCATGGCTCTAACACTGTGAGCCGTGACATGGCCCTCCAGAGTCAGCCCAGCTTGGGCATAAGTGAAGGAAATGCAATCTGCTAGCCAATTGGAGATTGTGCGTTTTCTGATGGCGACTCCCCTCCTGTTGGGATCCAAAAAAAACAAACAACTGGGCGGACTGTCTAAAGGGCTTCGTCCACTCCACGTAAAAGGCCAATGCTCTCTTGCAATCCAAAGTGTGCAAACTGCTTTCGCCAGGGCGGGTATGAGGAAGGGGAAAGAATGTTGGCAAGACAATTGACTGGTTAAGATGGAACTTCAACACCACCTTTAGCAGGAACAGGGTGCGTGCGGAGGACTACTCTGTTGTGATGAAACTTGATATAAATTGCATGCACTACCAAGGCCTGAAGCTCACTGACTCTATGAGTTGAAGTAACAGCCACCAAGAAAACAACCTTCCAGATCAAGTACTTCAGATGGCAGGAATTCAGTGTCTCAAAAGGTGCTTTCATCAGTTGGGTGAGAACGACGTTGAGATCCCATGATACTGGTGGAGGTTTGACAGGGAGCTTTGACAAAAGCAAACCTCTCATGAAGCGAACAACTAAAGGCTTCCAGAGATAGGCTTACCCTCTACACGGCGGAGATAAGCACTAATCGCACTAAGGTGAACCCTTACGGAGTTAGTCTTGAGACCAGACTCTGACAAATGTAGAAGGTATTCAAGCAGGGTCTGCGTAGGACAAGAAAGAGGATCTAGGGCCTTGCTGTCACACCTGATGGCAAACCTCCTCCATTTGAAAGAGTAACACCTCTTCGTGGAGTCTTTCCTGGAAGCAAGCAAGACTCGGAAGACACCCTCTGGAAGACCCAAGGAGGTGAATTCTAAGCTCTCAACATCCAGGCCATGAGAGCCAGAGACTGGAGGTTGAAATGTAGAAGTGACCCCTCGTTCTGAGTGATGAGGGTTGGAAAACAGTCCAATCTCCACGGTTCTTCGGAGGACAACTCCAGAACAAGAGGGAACCAAATCTGACGTGGCCAGAAGGGTGCAATCACGATCATGGTTCCGCAGTCTTGCTTGAGTTTCAGCAAAGTCTTCCCTACTAGAGGTATGGGGGAATACGCATACAGAAGGCCTGTCCCCCAATGTAGAAGAAAGGAATCTGACGCTAGCCTGTCGAGGCCTGAAGTCTGGAACAGAACTGAGGGACCTTGTGATTGATCTGAGTGGCAAAAAGATCCACCGAGGGGGTGCCCACGCTCGGAAGATCTTGTGGACTACACCCATCTTCAGTGACCACTCATGAGGCTGCATTATCCTGCTCAACCTGTCGGCCAGACTGTTGTTTATGCCTGCCAGGCTTGGAGAAACATGCCATGACGGCGAGCCCAAAGCTACATCTGGATGGCTTCATGACACAGAGGGCGAGATCCAGTGCTCCCCTGCTTGTTGGTGTAATACATGGCAACCTGATTGTCTGTCTGAATTAAGATTACTTGGTTGGACTGCCGATCTCTGAAAGCCTTTAGAGCGTTCCAGATCGCTCTTAATTCCAGGAGGTTGATCTGCAGACCTTTTCCTGAAAGGACCAGGCTCCCTGAGTGTGGAGCCCATCTACATGAGCTCCCCACCCCAGGAGAGATGCATCCGTCGTCGGCACTTTTTGAATCGTCCACCACTGAAGAGAATTCTGAAAGTCGGTGGACAGTTGGATTACATCCTCTAGATCCCCCGCAGCTTGAAACCACTGGATAGCTAGGGTCCATTGAGCTGATCTCATATGTAGACATGCCATGGGCGTGACATGAACTGTGGAGGCTATGTGCCCCAGAAGTCTCAACATCTGCAGAGACGTGACCTGCTGAGACGCTCGAACCATGGACACCAGGGACAGAAGGTTGTCCGCCCTGGTCTCTGGAAAATAAGCTCGAGCTCTCTGAGTGTTCAACAGGGCTCCACTGAATTCCAATTTTTGGACTGGGGTGAGATGGGACTTGGGATAATTTATGATAAACCCCAGTAGCTCTAGCACCCAAACAGTCATTCGCATGGACTCCAGAGCACCCTCCTTCGAGGTGCTCTTCACCAGCCAATCGTTGAGATAAGGAAACACATGCACTCCCAGTCTGCGAAGCGATGCTGCGACTACAGCTAGGCATTTGATAAACACTCTGGGCGTAGACGCCAGGCCAAAAGGCAATACACGGTACTGAAAGTGCTGTGTCCCTGGCCGAAATCAAAGATACTTCCTGTGAGCTGGAAGTATTGACATGTGTGTGTAAGCATCCTTTAAGTCCAGAGAGCATAGCCAATCATTTTCCTGAATCATGGGAAGATGGGTGCGCAGGGAAACCATCCTGAACTTTTCTCAGACTAGAAATTTGTTCAGGGCCCTTAGGTCTACGAAGGGACGCATCCCCCTGTTTTCTTTTGCACAAGGAAGTACCTGGAATAGAATCCCAGCCCTTCGTCCCCTGGTGGAACGGGTTCGACCGCTTCAGCCTGTAGAAGGGAGGAGAGTTCCTCTGCAAGTACCTGCCTGTGCTGGGAGCTGTAGGACTGAGCTCCCGATGGGCAATTTGGAGGCTTAGATTCCAAAGTCAGCGAGGAATTTTCGACATATCTTCTGCTGCCTGACCACCTGGCGAAAAGGCTCAGCCTGCTCCGGAGGGAGTGCATCAACCAAGCTAGACAGTTGCCTCACCGAGTTCTGCAAGTGGATGCTCGTGAAGAACTGGTATGTTTGGATTTTGGCAGAGAGCACAGCGGCCTGATACACCTTCCTCCCAAAAGAGTCCACGGTTTTAGATTCTCTGCCTGGGGTCGCCAAGGCATAGTCCCTAGTATTCTTGGCTCTTTCGAGAGCAGAGTCCACCACCATGGAATTGTGAGGTAGCTGAGACCTCATCAATCCAGGCTCCCCGTGGATCCGATATTGGGATTCAGCCTTTTTCGGGATCACGGGATTAGACAGAGGGAACGACCAGTTTCGCATAAGGACTTCCTTCAGTACATTATGCAAAGGAGCCATTGCAGCCTCTCTAGGCGGAGAAGGATAATCCAGGACCTCGAGCATCTCAGCCCTGGGTTCATCCTCAACCTCCACAGGGAAGGGAATAGCTGCAGCCATTTCCCGGACAAAGGAAGTGAAAGATAGATACTCCAGTGGAGAAAGTCTCCTTTCTTGAGGAGGAGAAGGTTCAGAAGGAATCCCATAGGACTCGTAAGAAGAAAAGTACCTGGGATCCTCCTCTTCCTCCCACGAACGCTCATCTTCAGTACCGATACTGACATCCCTCAGAGCAGTCCGAAACTGAGCCTGCCTCGACGCCGAGGAATGACGTCCTCGATGGCGGTGTTGAGAAGTCGACGCCCGCCTGGAATCCAGTGAAGCTTCCTCCACCGACGTCGAAGGGGAGTCAACCTGGGTGGCAGCTGAAACTGATGCCACAGGTGGCAACAAGGTTGGGGGCCTCACCACAGGTGACGGGCCAGATGCCACTGCAGCAGATGGTACGGAAGGCGCAAGCACCCCCGACACCGAAGCAGACTGGCGCAGCAACTCTTCCAGAAGCTCTGGAAGCAGGGCCCTGATGCGCTCATCAAGAGCCAGTGTCGGACAAGGCTAAGGGGGCGGTAAAGGAGCCGGTGGCAGCATCTGTCGAGGCTCAGGAGCAGGTACCGGGCTGCTAGACCGATGCACTGGCACCTCCTGAATAGAGGGAGAGCGATCCTCTCGGCACCGACGCTTCTCAGGTGCCGAATCCCTCAACGCCCCGGAGCTCCCGGCACCGTGTGTCGAAGAAGAACGATGATGGTGCTTCTTCGCCTTTGCTCGACGCCCGTCATCGAGACTCCTCGGTACCGATGAGGAAGACGTGGAATCCTCACGTTTCCTCGGGGCCGGGTCCAAAGAAAGTCAGTCCCGGGGGGCCTGCATAACAGGAGGCCTCGAGACAGGTGGAGACCCACTCGATACCTCACTGCTCCCAGCACGAGTTGGTTGTTCTGCAGCCATTACCTTCGCTCCCAACGTTGATGCGTCTCTTGATGTTGATGTCGACGTCGAAGGACTGGACCGAGCCCCAAAAAGCTTCTCTCGTTGGGCTTCTCGGGATGCTTGTGTCCGTTTCTTCATGCGAAGACACAGACTGCAAGCAGCAAGGCTATGGTCGGGGCCAAGGCACTGGATACACCAAGCGTGGGTATCGGTACCCGAAATGGTCCGGTTGCACCGAGTACAATGTTTGAAGCCGCTGGATGTCTTCGATGACATGGAAGAAAAAACGTCTTCGGTGAAATCAAAAAACGCAATTGTGCCTTTGAAAAGAAAAACACAAAATAAAAAGGGGTAAGACCCGACCGAGCGGCCTAAATAATGGCCACTTCGAACAAGAAAGAAAACTTACAAAAGATGTCTAAAAAACTAAGAAAAAATACGGCAAGGTTTAAAAGTTTTTGTTTTTTATTTTTAAAGAAATGACGCAAATCGTCGCAAGACTCTTCCTGGGCCAAAAAACGAAGAGATGAACCGAAGTACGCTGTCTCTCCGCCGCAGACAAGAAAAAACTGAGGAGTGCTCACGCGACAGGCAGGAAGTCATCCGCACATGCGCAGTGCACGTGATTCACACGCCAGAAGGTTCTGGCTAACTTTTTTATTTTTGCTCTGAAAAAATTTGCCGTTTCCTGGGCCGCCATGGACGCCGACCCACATGTGAGAACAAGCAGCCTGCTTGTCCTCGGAGAACACTAACATCTTCATAGCCTCTTTTAAAATGGCTCATGCCTGGCTAGTGTTAGGAGGATCATGAGCCCTTGGACCTAGGCCGAGGGCTAGGGCAGACCAAGCTCATGCTATATAAAGGGCTACGAAGCCTGGCACACTCCGGAAGACCAGTGAGCACCACCAGAAACGGAAACAGACCACTCGTACGGGCCGCAAGGCCGAACTGGAACCCAAATACACAAGAGGGAAGGGAAAAAGAAGGGAGAGGAGTCCTGGAAGGGGCCGGTACTCAGGCCGCACATGCTGCGCCACACACAGTCACCAACGAAGGTCACAAGGCCAAACACACAGATACTAACAACAACCAGAATAAGGGAACCCACCCAGAGAGGCAGCCCAAGCTGTACCACACAGCCCAAATGAATGAATGGCCTCCACAGGGTCCAAACAAGAGCTACAGCAAGCAAAGGGAAAAAGGGGAAAGCACACAGAGAGACAGCTCTAGCCACACGGCTAGGCAAGGGGCAGTCCACAGAGCAACCAACAACAGATACAGCAGGTAAAGGGATAATGCAGACTACACAGAGAGACTGCACAAGCTATACAGCTAGACAAAGAGCAGACCACACAGGAACCAACAACAAATACCGCAGGTAAAGGGTTAATGCAGACTGCACAGAAAGACTGCTCAAGCTACACAACTTAGACAAGGAGCTGTCCGCAGAGGAACCAACAACAAATACAGCAGGTAAAGGGTTAAGGCAGACTGCACAGAGAGACAGCTTAGACAAGGAGCAGTCCTTAGAAGAACCATCAACAGATACAGCAGGTATAGGGTTAAGGCAAACTGCACAGAGAGACTGCACAAGCTACACAGCTAGAGGAGAAGCAGTCTTCTCCCAAACCAACCAACAGATACAGCAGGTAAAGGGTTAAAGAGAAACCCAAAAGAAGGAAGTAAGCTCCCATGGACTCATCCAACAAACACAGCAAGAAAGGGTAACAACAGAGCACACGGGAAGCAGCACACAACAGATCAACAGCTGAGCACACTGAGAAACAGAACACAGCTGAAAAACAGCAAAGCAATCAGAAGGAGCAGACTTCTACAGACATGAACAAACACAGACAAGGAGAAATCACACTGTGTCACAAGCATAGAAGCAAGGTAAGCTCACAGCTAAAGGAAGTAACAGTAGAGCATCCTATGCAGGCAGAGGAAGACTTAAATAGGTCTGGCATCTTATGTCAGCTGCCTCAGACGTCAGCCCAATCCCTGACATGACCAATCAGGAACAAGACCCAGTCGCTACCCTGCCTGTCCCAGTAGGATCATAACAGCTACAGCTGTACAGAGTTCTTGACTCTTTACAAGAGCGCTGCCTTTATCACGATACAGACTCTGTGATTTCTGTAAGTAAGAAGGGTGGGTGGGATCCTCCTATGGGTGACTATTTAGGTGAATTAATGCGTGAGATCCCTAATGGTGAGCATATCAAAGAGTTTGTCTCGTCCGGTCCTAAAACATATGGGTATAGGCTCTCCAGAGGTGAGACCCATATGAAGGTAAAAAGCATCACACTCAACAGCAAAAACTGAGAAAATAATATTTTACAATCTATAGGGCTAGTTATGATTTACGATCCTAGGGTACCAGCGAATGAACAAACTAAAATATCTATTCAGCAAAAAGCGATAGTCAAAAACAAGGCTCGATGGCACATTGAATCTTGTATACTTAAAAAAATTCAAAGGGTTTTGTACAATAAATGAGTTTTGATTCAAAATTTTAACACATTGCCTTACAGCTACTGATTATATCAGTGGTTCCCACACCTGATCCTGGAGACACCCTAGCCAGTCAGGTTTACAGGATATCCACAATGAATATTTATCAGCGAGATTTGCATGCAATAGAGGCAGTGCATGCAAACCTCTCTCATGAATATTCATTGTGGATATCCTGAAATCCTGACTGGCTGGGGTGCCTTCAGAACCAGGTTTTGGAGCCACTGGATTATATCCATACTCTTTGCATATGGTTTTACTTGACTTTTTTCAAACATTGTATGCTTTCTAGATGGTTACTGTTAAGGGGCAAAACAATCCCTGTATAAAAGCATTTATTCTGCCATTCAACTTTTTTTTTAACTTGCCAGTTTCTGAGGTAAACACGGCTAGAAGAAAATAAAAGCCTTGACAAGAGAAACCAGTCTGTCATTCTTAGACGGACATGATGCAATCCATCTTTAAAAAATATATATAAGGTATACTTTTGAGAGAAAGAAAAATAAACATAAAACTGAGCCTGGGGCTAAAAAATGCCTATTTTCTTTCCTGTGAGAAAAAAAAATCTAAGTTTGTTGCTAGCTTGGGGAAGGGGTTGGGAGGAGGTTACAGACAAAGAACAAGGTGGAGGCCAGGGGGGTTGCAGAGAGTGAGAGAGAGATTTTTTTTTCCTTTTTGAAATGCTGAAAGCACAGCTTGCTTTTGCAGAAAAGCTGTGAGAAACCAGGGCACGATCTCATACAGCTGTGGGTGTTTATTCTTAAAACAGTTTAACTTTTGTCTCTATGTACACTTTAAAGCAAAGAGGAAAAGGAGGAGAACAATCTATCTGGGGAGCGTGGGGCTCGCAGGAGGTGATAACAGACCCTATTGTTTTCACACTGACAGCCTGCTTTGCTGGGAAAAAGCAAACAGCAGGCAGCAGATGGAGAACAGCCATGCTTTAATAGAAAAGGCAAACAGCTCTTGAAAAAAAACAAAAGTTTGCTTATATGTAACTTTTTAAGTTCATCTGCCTTAAGGTTACTGCTTCTTGGAAGGGGCAGAGCTGGGATTCCCCTGTAAATTTTGTTGCTAGTTAGGGGAAAGGGGGTGGCGGCAACAGATCCTATTGATCTCACACAGACAGCCTGCTTTGCTGGGAAAAAGCAAACAGTTCTGTTGTTCTTAAAAGCAGATGGACCAGCTTAAAAAGGTGTCCTTTTCTGAAAGAAAAAAAAGAAAAACAAATATTTTTTCTTTCCTGTAAGAATAAAAGGTTAAGCTGAGCATGTGCAAAAAATTCCACAGAGGTTGTAGGGGGTGGATTCACAGTAACATAGTAGATGACGGCAGAAAAAGACCTGCACAGTCCATCCAGTCTACCCAACAAGATAAACTCGTATGTGTTACTTTTTGTGTTTACCTTACCTTGATTTGTATCTGTCATTTTCAGGGCACAGACCGTATAAGTCTGCCCAGCACTAGCCCTGCCTCCCAACCACCAGCCCTGCCACCCAATCTCGGCTAAGCTTCTGAGGATCCCTTCCTTCCGAACAGGATTCCTTTATGTTTATCCAACGCATGTTTGAATTCCGTTACCGTTTTCATCTCCACCACCTCCCGTGAAAAAATACTTCCTGACATTTTTCTTGAGTCTGCCCCCCTTCAATCTCATTTCATGTCCTCTCGTTCTACCGCCTTCCCATCTACAGAAAAGGTTCGTTTGCAAACTAATACCTTTCAAATATTTGAACGTCTGTATCATATCACCCGTTTCTCCTTTCCTCCAGGGTATTCATGTTCAGGTCAGCAAGTCTCTCCTCATACGTTTTGTAACGCAAATCTCATACCATTCTCATAACTTTTCTTTGCACTGCTTCAATTCTTTTTACATCCTTAGCAAGATACGGCCTCCAAAACTGAACACAATACTCCAGGTGGGGCCTCACCAACGACTTATACAGGGGCATCAACACCTCCTTTCTTCTGCTGGTCACACCTCTCTCTATACAACCTAGCAACCTTCTAGCTACGGCCACCGCCTTGTCACAGTTTCGTCGCCTTCAGATCCTCAGATACTATCACCCCAAGATCCCTGTCCCCGTCCTTACATATCAGATTCTCACCGCCTAACACATACGTCTCTCGTGGATTTCTACTCCCTAAGTGCATCACTTTGCATTTCTTTGCATTTAATTTTAATTGCCAAACCTTAAACCATTCTTCTAGCTTCCGCAGATCCTTTTTCATGTTTTCCACTCCCTCCCGGGTGTCCGCTCTGTTACAAATCTTAGTATCATCCGCAAAAAGGCAAACTCTACCTTCTAACCCTTCGGCAATGTCACTCACAAATATATTGAACCGAACTGGACCCAGCACCGATCCCTGAGGCACTCCACTACTCACCTTTCCCTCATCCGAGCGAATTCCATTCACCACCACCCTCTGGC